>NC_135715.1:120202449-120868001 GCF_964656455.1 Halichoerus grypus | reverse complement strand
ATCCTAGACCAATCTTTGGAAAGGACAATGGGATAACTGGCTTCGTACACCACCTCTGGTCCTGGGGCTAGATAGACTCATGTGGACTTTCAGTAAGAGAAAATGCAAAATGGCCTTTGGTAGGCCACTAAAATCGTTTGCCATTAGGCCGTACTTCTTATTTAACCCCTTCTATCTGTTTAAACTGTTGGTAGTGTTTCTTGTGCTGAGGGATTTTTAAACTGTTTCAAATTTTGAATCATAACATTTGGAGTTTGAAGGAACTTAGGTCATTTAGTTCGGGGCTTTTCAAAGTTTGTTGTTGTTTTTTGTTTGCTTGTTTTTTGTTTTGTTTTGTTTTTATTTGACTTGTAATCCAAATGCAAATAAGTGGGAGAGTTTAAAATTGGCCCAGTGGGAAGTGAGGGGCCTGGGCAAAGAAGGTGGGGCCCCACCAGCCAATGGCCCTGCGGCTCTTCTGGAAAGTTAGAGTCCTTTGGAATGTAATTTGAAAACCACATCTCTCTCCAGTTCTCTCATTTTAAAGAACTGAAGTTCAGAGAGGTAAAATGATTTGACCTTGTTCTTCCACAGGTTACTTAGGATTGCAGTTTCAATTTACTGATTCTCTAATCTCTTTGTATCTTTTATGCCTTAGACATAAATAATTTCATAGTGTCTTTGTGTCTTTGTCTTCAAATTTTGCTCTGTATCCACACACTAAAAAATCCTTAAAAATAAATCTTAATGTAGAAGTTCTTACATTATTCTTTAGCCTTTTATGATTTTTTCTAACTCCACTCTACTATTTTTCATATATAATGTCCTGAGCTACATGCAGTATTTCTGGTGCGATACACAGTGATTTATTCTGTTGTAGGCAGAACAGGGCTGTGGCTAAGCAACCAGAGATTGCTTGATACTACATGTGTTCCAATCTTGCCTCTAAGAGCCTCAATTCCCTCAATTGTTAAGGGGAGGTGATTATAATACCTACCTCACTGGGTTTAAATCCATGTGTAATGTCCTTACAGAGCCCAGCACATAGTCACTGCAACCATGTTTACTGTTATTTTCTCATATCCCCTGCCCCCCAACCCCCACATCTTCCTTGGCCATCAAAGATCCTGCAAATTGTTGGGAATTTCCCCCTCACAGATAAAGGGCCAATGATGTCTAAATCCAGAGCCTTCTATCTTATATTTATATTCATTTCCATAATTGCATTTCCTTCACTTTAGTTTCTCTCTCTCATATATCTTTATTGCGTGATTTGCAATTTTACTTTCTATGGAAACTAAGGGTAAAGGCTCAGATTCATACTGTTAGAGTTAAAAGAGGTCCCATTATCAAGTCATTCACAATGAAGGAAGAGGCAGTTTAGAGAATTTAGGTCATTTGGCTAGAATCACAAATGCTTCAAATTTCCCTGTTCAGATCACATAGTTCTAATTTACTCTTATAATTTGGATCAGGGTCCCAGTTCCCGCCACGGCTCCCTCACCCCTATCCCACATTCCTGACAAATATCATCATGTATTTGTCTGAATAGCTAAAAGACAATTAGGGAGGGGCTGATGTAAATTGTCTAAATGTCTGAAGATACAGCTAGGTAAATTGTATAATTCTGTACATACATAACAAAATTTTCATTTGCCTGCCTCACCAAGGTCAGCTTCAGAAGAAATCACTTCATAAAGTTCAACAGAAGTTAATATAATAGAATTTTTTATAAATGTTTTCCCAATATTTTATTATAATTAGTTGATTACAAATATCACTGCTTTCTTTAAAATTGAATACAGAAACATGTAATTACAGAGAATCATTACACACATGGAAATATCTCTTCTATTAAAATGTGGAAAGGACTTACTCTCGTGAGCATTGGTGGTTCAGTGGTAGAATTCTCGCCTGCCACGCGGGAGGCCCGGGTTCGATTCCCGGCCAATGCAACCAGGTTTTTTTTTCCTTTACTTTTCACCCGCGTATGTTAGATTCCCAAAGTAAGTTGAGTAACGATATTCAAGTTGATTTTATGCAAATGAAGAATGATGTACCGAGGGTAATTTCCGGTTTCGCTTTTACTTACAACAAACGGAAAGGCGGTTTCTCTGAGCTTCGCCTCACTTTTAGACTGTTTTTGGGCGCCCTAGAATATGTAAGCAAAAGGTATGTATGTATGTCTAGTGTTCTAGAATAGAAAAGGAAAAGCAACACTGGCTGTTTGGAGATGCCGGGGATTGAACCCGGGACCTCACACATGCGAAGCGCGCGCTCTACCACTGAGCTACATCCCCCAGCCGCGGAACTCTTTTCTGGTAAAGGCATTCATTCATCCTTTAGCGCTGGTCAAATTAGTAAAGATTCAGGAGTTTACTTTGGTGAGTGCCTCTCAGCACGTTTCTACCCTTCCCACTCTCGTCTAAAGCTGCTTCCCTGGTGCTTCGGGACCGGCTGCAGCCAGCGCTCTGGGACGCAGGCGGAACGAGCTCCCGAGCACGCCCGCCGGCGCCGCGAGCTCGCAGCGGGAGGCTTGGGGCGCCCAGCCCCGCCGGGGACGCGGGACGGTCGCGCGCAGAGTGCTCCAGGGCTGGGCGCCGCCGCGGCTTTACGGCGCAGGCGCGGGGGGCCGAGAGGGCGCCTCGGCTTTGCAGCCGGCTCCACCGAACTCGCAGTGGCAGCCCAGGGCCCAATACGCCCGCCGCGCCGCGCGGGGAGCGTCGCCCTGGTGCTCGCCGAGACCTGCTCCTGAAGTAGAGTGCTGGGGACCTTCTGTGCGCACTCGGAAACCTTCTGGCTTTACCTGTACCCCCCAACCCCCGCCCCGCAATAAACTCACATCCCGGGTAGACGACCTGTTCACGCCAACTCCCCATAAACTGGGTTATGCAGGAGTTACTACAGCCACCTCTTGGAGGTGTAAATGATCTTGCAACAGGCTCTTCTTTTCCACGGGGACCAAACTGAAAAAATGACACCGCCACCCACTCTGTAGCTTAATTATATATACATGATGATAAAGTTGGGGCGGGGCACCTGCTCAGGACGGATTTTTCTCTCTGTTTGATATTTACAGTTTGGACCCATCTGGCTGATGGAGCTAGTAAAGTAAGTCACTGAACACCTCCTTTAATGTCCTCTTAACCCTCCCTAAACACTAATCGCGCTCCCAGCCCCAAAAGAAGAAATGTATCCCGAGTCCTGTTGCCTCGGAAATTGCTTCTGTCCAGTTGTTTGGGTGCTAGATAATACAATGACCTAACTTGCATTCTAGTGGGATGATGTGTGTTTGACCCTTCCCGGTGCAGTTTAAACTGACATCGCCCCAGGCAAGCGAAGCCTGGGTGGTAGAAGCCTCAGGCACCCCGATGGGATCAGGGGAGAGATTGGGTGTCTGAGGAGCTGGATCGCAATCACTTCCAGCTGACCTGTATGGCAGACCCCAACAGGTAGAACAGGGAGGACCTAGAATTTCTACTCACTTCAGTTGCAGCAAAGTACCTCTCATAAATGAAATGGTCAGCAGGCCAAAAAAGCAGAGCAGAGAGCAGAAGTTTCAAAATAATTCTGAGTAACCCACAAGCTTCATAATCAACTCCTGGATTAAAAATAAATAAGTTACTGTGTTTGCTTACAGTAATTTAAACAAATAATGGCTCATAATCCGATTTGTTTTTAACTAGAACAAGCCACATGCTGATCTAATACAATAATACAGAATGTCCAAAAAAAAACCCAAAAAACAAACCACGTCAGTGGACAGCCATTAGGAGCTCTGCTCCAAGCCAGAACATTTCCAAACCAACCCCTAGATTCCATCCTGAGGCACTAGAAGATGAACATGTTCAGTTGACTCTGAATTGGGAAACAGGGATAAAACCATTTATCCACCCCCAAGGTTTTCACCAGAGCAAATTACAACCGTAGCATTTAGTTAATTGTAAAGGAAGTAACATTGGCCTCTAGTGACCTCACTTTGCCGTCCTCTTTGGTACCCTTCCTCAAGTTAGCGCTTATTCCGCCATCACCTGAGGAAACTCCCCTTCTGGGACAACTCCCTTCTTTCTCGGGCAATTCTGAAATTTCAGAGCTAAGCCCAGAGAAGGCTCTTTTTAAATGCCCACTCCTATTCCATCATTCCAAGGCCTAACTGAGTGCATTTGGTAAAGAAAATGAAGCTCTAAAGCCAACAGAGGATATCAAGTTGATTTACTGGCCTGGCTTAACCTAAAAGAAAGGCTCTGACTCATTGGGCTTTTTCAGCCACTGTGGTTGGTGGGAAAGGTGAATAGGAGGCACACTTTTGGATTAGGGGGTCTTTTCAGGAAAACTTGGATCACATCTATTCTTTATACAAATAAAACTGTGCCAACTTTGTTCACAGATGAAGAGAGGCTGGCCAAATGTCCAAAATTATAGAGTATAAAAAAACTCAGTTCTACTTCTACCTTCCCATTTCTCTTGGTTGGGGACAAATTTCCCCTTCTCAGTCTCCCTCTTCCTCTGCCACACACATATCTCTCTCTCTCTCTCTCTCTCTCTCTCACACACACACACACACACACACATCATTCACAAGGATTGACCACAGGCCCCACTTTGAAGCAGGGGACGTTTCTCTCTGGCTGTGCTCACACCTTCCCTTTCACATTCTCGCTTTAGCTCTTGGTACTCTGGCCAGCAGGTACAGAGCGTGTTTCCCTCAGAGCTGACTACGAGCTAAGATGTTTATTCCCAGTCCAAGCAGCAGTTCTTACTCCTGACTGCACATTAGAATTACTGGCAGAGCCTTTGAAAAATGCGGATGCTCGCTAGAGCCCAACCCCAAACCAATTAAATGAGACTCTCTAGGAGGGGGTCCAGGCATCAGTATCTTTTTTAAAATCTCAGATGATTCCAAAGGGCTGCTGCTTGAGGGCTGTTTGCATGTCAACAAGGGGTGTCCAGTGATGGTATTTAACTAAACCTACTCTTTTAATCACTTTGCGGTATATACATATACCAAATCTTTATGTTGTACACCTTAAATGAATACAATGTTATATATCAGTTATATTTCAATAAAACTGGAGGAAAAAAACGAGAGGTTGATTACTAGCCCAGTGGTTCTTGACCTTGGCTGCGTATTTGAAGTACTTGGCAAGCTTTAGGAAAAAAAATTCTGATGCTTGAATCCCATTTTCAAATATAGTGATTTAACCATTCTGACCCATTCTTGGCATGAGATTTTTACACGGCTTCCCAGGTGGCCCTATATGCAGCCAAAGCAGAGAACCAGAGTATTAGAGTGCACCCTTTCTCAGGTTCTCTCCACCCTGTTGTATGAGCAGCCAAGCCTGAAAGCAGAGGACTCCAGAGCCCCCCACACTTGGGAATTGGCGTTGCTAGAGGATGAAAAGAAGCTGACTCATTCCAACTTCTCTTCCCTATTTTCCTTCATCTAAAATAAAACTGGTGAAGGCAGGTGTTCAAGTGCTAAAAACGAGCATTTCTTAACCTCATATATCCCATCTCCTCTGGGTGAGGTGTCTCTGCTGCTTTGCTAGTCATTAGAAAAGCTCCAGAGGGGAAGAAGAAAGGGGTGGAGAGTAATCTGCACTTGGCACCTGGGAATGCCCAGTGCTTGTGTCTTCCTGGCTGATAAAAAGACTGGATTGCTTTACTCAACACCTAAAGAAACAGGCAGTGCTTTGAAATATATTATGTTACTCCTCACGATCATAACTATTAGTAATTCTTCATCACCACAGTTAATTATCATTAATAACAGCCCGAGAGCCAAAAAAGCTACTGGTTACATTTAATTCAGAGAAAGTTAATAAATATTACTCTTTTCAATAAGTATTCCGAAGTGAAAAATTATAGTGATCATAATTTGCATTTAGAATTAGAAGTATTTATTGAACAGTAAGTTAGATCCTACTTAGAAAGATGCAAATTCTATAATTTAGATTCTGGTTACAAATAGATGGAAACAGAAGGAGGTACATATTTAAGATGACATTTAGAGAAGAGATGTTAGAAAAAGCCCATACTTCTGGAAACTATCAATGGTCAGTCAGTTTAAGAAAGGGTGTTTTAAAACTGGAAGGAGAAAAAAATATCTACATGCGGTCTGAAAGATTTTTCCAAATTCAGATGATCTATTCATGATAGGTTTTGTAGTCTTATAGTACTGGCCTATTCACAGAAGCTGTAGATAGGATACATATTTTCTTATGGTGTTCTCGAAGGTCTTATTTTGCCAACTAGCAAAAGAGATTAGGTATTGTATATTATTCTATATGAATTCTTCAAAGCACTAGCAGTCACTAAATTCTCAATAGGCATATAATACATGCTGGCTTACAATTTCAAGTGGGAAACTGCTTTTTTTTCTAAAAAAACAAAAAATGGTGTTTAAGGGTAAGTGGGCGTAAGGGATTCTACTGTTGTAACAAAGATATCCTAAAAGATTCTAAAATTGGATTATGATGATGGTTACACAACTCAGTAAAATTACCAAAAATTACTTAATTGTACAGCTAAAATGTGTGAATTTTATGTTATATAAATTATGCCTCAACAGAGTTTTAAAAAGGGGAGGTCCTTAAGGGATAGAATGTGTTAACAGTGGAATGTGATAACAGTTAATGTACCAGAGGGATATTACACATGTAGACTGCATAACTAATCTGAAAGGAAAAAGTGGTACCCAAAAGAGGGAAAATGGTGGATGAAAGCAATGTATATAGAAGGAAAGGAGCAAATCGTCACATCGATAGGGCATCTATTGTCTCCCATAACCGTTACAAGAATAGGGAGCGCAAGCTGTGTGCTGGGAGCTAAGCTAAGCACAGACGAACACAAATATAAATTGCGATACAACCTGATGAATTCTATAATGGAGTTTTGCATGGAGGATTGAAGGAAGAAACAAACGAGAACATTTTAACTTGCCCACGTTCACGTAAGTACAGATGTTGAAAGCAGAAGTCAAACCATGCTTATCTCACCCTTCAATCTGTATCCCTGGGCTGAGTAAATGTTTGCTATGCATGTACCACAGACTGCTGTTCTCCTTCCTATAATAAGTCTTCCGACTTTTAGCTGGACATACGAACAGCAGAAACAATGACATTCCCTACCCTCCTGAGCAGTAGTGTGAAGGAAGAGGCACACATCTTCCTCCTTTTAGGACACGTGCCAGAAGGTGTAAACAAACATCATTTCCCCTCCAATCCTATTAGTAGAACTTACTCTCATGACTAAATCCTAAATCTAGCAAATTGAGGGTTGGAGAAAAGTGAAAGGTGAAACTTAATGTCCATGCCTGGGTAGGTGGGAGAGGCTTGTGTAATCACCCTGAGCTCTCTGCATCTAGACTTCTGTGAGAGAGGAATAAGCCTTCTTCATTTTTAAGCCACTTTTATTTAGAGTCTCTCTTTCTCAGAATAGAACTTAAATTCTAATTAATAAAAAGAATGATTCTTTCTAGAACACAAGTAAGGATATAGACTTACGTGGCCCATAAGTCTTTGATGAGAAGCAGTATTGTCAATCCTGTAACACTAGGCGGGGGCTTTCTTGGCCCTGCCAGTTAGGGCGGGATTAGACAAGCCAGCAATTATCTTTTTCAGTAATTCTAGGTAAGAAAGGATATAGAATTTTCTTATTTATTTATTTGAAATATGTTACTCCTCACGATAACTATTAGTAATTTATTTTTTATTTATTATCAAAAGGGAAAGGGAGATCAAGGCAATCACACCAAAATGAGATACTCTTTCTCAGTAGGTCCTCTGTATCTTAACTATCTTTAAAGGATTAGAGGCAAATTAGGAAAAGCCATAGCTTTCCCCCTGGATTCAGACGTTTAGCTCCCAAAGATTGCACTTCATGCTGCTCCCCTCCAAATCCAAACTTTTGTTATTATGTTACCAACTCCTTAAGAAGTGAGGAACAGGATATAAATGTTAACTCGTATCAAAAATGCTCATATTTCTTGTCCCTCTTGACTAACAAAGCAGATGCCAACGATGACATTGCCCTTATCCTCACCTGGGAAACTAAAAGTTCTCCCCTTATGTACAAAAAGGCAGAAAGGATAATAAGAATGCCTCTATCCTTAACGACATTTGGGTAAATGTTGTGTGGACCCCCAGGAAAAACTCCATAGCTCTGCAAGAAAAATTATATATATACATATATATGTATATAAATTTGTGTATAAATGATAATATGTAATATATAATACATATATACTTTAAGAATTCTGTATGTGTTTATAAATGTAAAATATTTCTGACATTAACTCAAGTGTTGACTGACTTAGGGAGATATTAGAAATAAGGATTATGAGAGAAGGAGGTGTCTAAGATGATTCCCAGTGCTCTGGTTTAAACAATTATGTGCATGATAGTGTCATTCAATAAAAGAGAATATATTGGAGGGAGAGTAAGCTTTATAGAGGGTCATTAATTCTATTTCTATTTTGTTCAATTTGAGGTACAGTCATCTCTCCCAAGGGAGATCTTGAGTAGACATTTAGATGCTGGATTTGGAGATGACAGGTTTGGCATTGCAATATGTACTTGAGAAACATCGGCATAGAGAAAATAAAGTCAGGGACTGGATGGGACTAATTAGGGAGAGAGCAGAGAATGAGACAAAGGGGACTGAAAATCTACTTTCAGGAACTCTAATATGTAAAGACTGAGAAAGGAGAATGAAAAGGAATAGCCAGGGAGACGGGAGGAAAAGCAGAGGAGTAAGGTCCCAGGGATCTCACTGGGAAAAGAATGTTTTGAAAGGGAGTTTCAAATACTTAAATATTTAAAATACTGTCACCTGTGAAATCAGGTATGCTATCCAAGATTTAAAATGTCCATTAGAGGGACACCTGGCTGGCTCAGTCGATTAAGCGTCTGCCTTGGGCTCAGGTCATGATCCCAGGGTCCTGGAACTGAGTCCCGCATTGGGCTCCTTACTCAGCAGGGAGTCTGCTTCTCCCTCTGCCTACCACTCCCCCTGCTTGTGTGGTCTCTCTCTCTCTCTCTCTCTGACAAATAAATAAATAAAATCTTTAAAAAAAAATGTCTCTTAGATTTAGTGACATGGAAGTCATTGGTTGACATTAATAAGTTATTTCACTACAAAATTGAATGTTAATTCTTTTAATATATGCTATGCAATTCACAATTACTCTCTGTGGGAAGTTTTCCTGTCTTTCTTCTAGCAAAAGAGCTGTTTCATGCTCTTTACCTTTTAGTACCAACCTTAAATAAATTATTTTTTCTGAAGCAAATTCATCTGGAAATTAGTGAGGTCCAAAGAATCAAGAAAGGACAAGAGACACAAATGCTTTTAAATCGCAGGAGAATTTACAAATAGGAAAGGTTCTCTTTTTTCCTTTCTGGTACTAAAAAAACATTATATCTATTCATTTACTCATTCATTTATTCAATGCACATATACTGATCACTTACCATGTACTATGCACCATGTTCGAAGTTAAGGATAAAAAAGTGACAAAGTTAGTGCTTCCCCTGTTCTGACTGTACTTCAGGTCAAGGGGGGAGGCCACCAAATATAAAGAAAGTGTCAACAGTGTAATAAAGGATATGGTGGAAGAAACTAAGAGTTCCGTATGAACACACAGGAAGAACCCTGAACCCAGTTCTAGGAGATGAAGGAAGGTTTCTGGGGAGGTATGAAGTATGAACAGCAGTTAGCCTATTGGGGATGAGGAGGGATAAGAGAATGAAGAGCATTCTAATCGAAAGAAACAGAATATGCAATAGCTTAGAAGTCAAGAAGATCATAATAACTTTAAGGAACAAAATTAAATTTAGTGGGGAGGGCATATGCTGTACTGTGGAGCATGCAAAGGAAGAGCTGAAGATGGGAAGTAGGCAAGGGCCTTGTAAATATCATAAATGCTCAGAGATCTGTGAGAAACCATGCAGAGTTCTACACAGGAAAACAACATGAGATTTTATTTTTAGAAAAATTATTCTGGCTGTAGTATATAGAACATATGGGAAGGGGCCCCAATAAGAAGCAAGAAAACCACTGGAAGCTTCCTCCTGGCATCAGAAAAGAAATGATAGACTCAGGCAAGAGATGATGATCTAGAGCTTCACTGTCCAATATGGTAGCCATTACTAACATATGTCTATTGAAATGTGGCTAATCTAAAGTGAGAAGGTAAAATATCTCAGTAATAATTTTTTATCATGACGACATGTTGAAATAACAATTTTTAATATATTGGATTAAATAAAATATATCATTAAAGTTAATTTCATTGTTTCTTTTTACTTTTGTGGGTACTAGAAAATTGAGAATTTTACACATTGGACTTATATTATATTTCTACTGGACAAAACTGATTTAGAGCCTTTGCACTGGAAATGGATAAAATTGAATAAACAAAGAGACATTGAGGCAGGACTTGCATATCAGTTGGATATAGAGGATAAGGAAAACGAAGGAATAAATGATTCCAAAGCTTCTAATTTGAGCAACTAAATGAAAGAATGGTATATTGAAGAGCACCTAGGGATATGAAAGCCCTTTTTGTTTTGTTTTTATTTTAAGATAGAAGAAGATGCAGTATGTTTTATTGAAAATATGAAGGAAGAGTGGAATACAACAAAGATATGTGAAAAGTACTTGAAGTGTCTCCCTTAAGTAAAAGAGAGACAGACACACCTACCTTATTGTAGCAAAAGAAAAGCAGGGAAGGATGGGTTCTGGGATCTGGTTAATTTGATAGATTTGGAGATAGTAAATTGAAGACATTTCCATGAAAAATGCTTCAATTTTCTCTGTGAAGAAGAAAGTTCGTTTACTTTGTCTCAGGGCCAAGATACTGTCTTTAAAGTTTTGATGAAAATGGGAAAACTCTAGAGGAGCTGGAAGGATTCCAGGCAACACTGAGACCAAGATGAGGTTGGAGAGAGGACTAGAGAGAGCTACTGGCCGTCAGTAGGCACAGAGAAAGGGCAATGCCAGATTGCCTAAGGGGAGATTCCGTTAGGTGCCTTCGACAAAAGGACAACGGGGCCAGGAAGTCTGGGAATTGATAAGGGTAGGGACTGAAGAAATAAACATGAAATCTCAGCTTTTCCTGACAGGAAGTAAAGAGAAGAATGGAGTGACCAGATGCTTGCAGAATTCCTTGATGTCAGAGTGAGAGAGCTGTGGTCGGTGGGATCTGTGAAATAAATATTTCAAATATTTCAAAGTCAGGGTGATGACATTGCCTTGGGAGTGGATATCTAAAACGGAGTGGAGGCGAAGTTTAATACCGATATGATCAAGGAATTGAGAAGCTTTAGATATTCACAGGGACATTGATTCGCCTCAGGAAAATAGTGGGGTCTGGGTGAAGCAGACAGTGAGCCAGAAGCATGTCTTTAAGGAATGAGGGGGTGGGTGGGTTGGTGACAGGAGGGAAGTAGATTTATAGCGTAGTAATTATCCAATACATGTCAGTTTCTTTTAACAGTTCACATACAAATTAATAAATGATCCTATTTTGTACTTTCACATTAAAATAATATTCCATCCGTCTCTCCACAAACACATGGAGACACAATATATGTCTCCTTTCTCTCTCTCTCTCTCCACACACACACACACACACATTCACATATGCTCCTCACTGTTGATATACATTAATCCAGTTTTTAGACAAAATTGACACAAAGAATTGGGGGAAAATGTGTTAAATTGTGCATTTTCTTTTTGTGCTACAGATAGAAAAAAAGATGTACATTTTTTTTAAGCATCGTTAACAATAGCAACTTCATAAATGTGCTCAAACGATAGCTTCTCAAGGTTAGGGGCCGTCCATGCTGGTACATGCTAAAGAAGCATTTTTTAAAGACAAGATTTTTATAGTGAAAAGAGTGCTTAAGTAGGAGTCAGAAGACCTGATATCCAAGAAGGCTGATCAGTTATCAGGTGTTTTGGGCAAGACATTTAACCTTGCTGAATCTCCACTTTCCCATCTGTACAAGATGGGTGACTTCCACAGCTCCTACAACTTAATGGGGTCTTTGTGAGGATTAAGTAAGAAAGCATACAGGAAATTCCTTTGTGGCCTGTTAAATGCTCATATAAGCTGCCTGAAGGAATACGTGACCTAGCTCCAGCAAAAATTTATCATGGTTCCAACAATACTAATAATATTCTCATTAAAAGGGGGGAATTAAGATTTGGGTCAAATTTATGATTTCTGAAGGAAGGCTACTTGCTTATTGCTTATCGATTATTCTGAACTTTGGTGGGAGACTTCTTTTCTTCTTTAGGTAAGTACCAAAATACATCCTCTCTTGTATTTCCTTACAAAGGGTGGACTTTGAGCCATCTCACTGGAGTCACCTGAGAGGTTTGTTGAAACAGTAGTTCCCTGGACTCAGCATCTAAAGATTCTGCCCTTTGGGCGGAGACTCAAGAACCTGTATCCTAGCTGATGCTACACACACTAATACTTTTTTATAACAATTTCGTCGAGATATAATTCCCATATCATATAATTCACCCATTTCGAGGGCACAACTCATATTCGCAAAGTTGTGCAACCATAAAATATGAGATCTACTGGGCTATATAAAAGTTTTATGGATGTGGAGACTGCTCTGTGGTTAATGTATAAAGAATCTCCCCCCCCCAACCCCAAGTATAAAGATAGATACAAGACAAAATCATTGCACTCCACCAGACTGCTCTGCTTTCTGAGAGCTGATGGATTTCTGCTAAACATATTTCTTCTATTTTACAAAAGGGTTAGGGAATACTATAGAGAAAATGTAAATGCTGCATAACTAAAGGAGTGTGGAATTTTCCTCCTCCCTGAAAATCTGGCAAGCCCTGGCCTTCTCTTTACATCTTAGGTATCAGAAAGAGTTTGTAAGGGAAAAGAATCATGATCAGGCTAAGGTTCCCCAGCTCCTCTTAAGGCCTACTTTCTGATCTATAAGTCTTCTTCTCTTCTTAAGAATTCAGGATCAATGCAACTTCCTAATATCTTTAGACAGAGCATGTCTCTAAAAGCTTATTGACATTTTCAGTTTGTCAGCTTCCAGAACTCCATTGTTGACTCTGTTCCATCTCTGTTTAATTAGAGGGGAAAGACTTTTAAACAAAAACACTTCATTGTTTCTGTAAATGGTAACATAAATGGTAAGGTATGAGCCAGAAACACCCAAGGCTTTAGAAGGAGTCACAACCCTATTCAGGCTGATGTTTTAGATATTTTGCAAAGTGCTTCTCTTACTCTGTGGGGAATAAAATGTTTTGGAGAAGCATACTGGGGAAGCTAGGTAAGCTGCTTTTCTAGTTTTCACAAAGAGGGTTTCTTATTTAGTGTACAGTACAGTAAGCATCTTTCTTGAGCATCATATTCACTTAAGAGAATTATATATATATTATCTATTTTATCTATTATTATCTAATATTTTATTTATAATATGTATATATATTATATATTATAATATGCACTATATAATCTCTTCCCTTCTAATGGAACTAATAGTCACTCTAAGGAGGTCAAATCAACAACTGAGTTTGATCATGAGGACAAAAACAACAACAAAAAAAACCCATAAACTCTTACAGAGGGTTTAGACCAACAGTTCCTTTTTATAGATGAGCAACTAAGGTTCAGAGAGGTTTGTAACTTTCAGTTAGAGCACACTTCTTTGCTTTCCTTAGAGTAGGTGGTCACACCTTTAGGGCACATTATCTTGAATTAAAGGTAAGAACTCAAATATGATTTTCAGGGTGAAACCTTAAAAGCTGTAATGAAGTAAGTCCTAGTCTCTGTTAATAGTTGAGTATTATGTTTTGAAGATCATACATTAAAATGAAAGCAGAGTACAAGTTATGTTTTAAACTTGGTTATTTTCCATGATGTCAAGGTAAAACCCAGAGAGCAAGATACATTTTAAAGTTGGTTGTTTCCCTCTGCTGTACACAAAGATTGTCAATTCAGTAGAAAGCTCAGCTCAAACCATCTATGAATGGTTTCCAAATTCCAGAGACCTCTGTCTGGGAACATTTTTCAAACCGCTGGTAATATTGCCACATATAGATCCCATCCAGGTTTAAAGCATAGGCCCCCACAACATCATCCTTGTTTATAAGTCTTGAAGCTGCCCCTAGTTCCAGGAAATACTTTGTCATCATGCACTTGACAATTTTTGGTTGCCATCAAACACGTCACAAACTTAACACTCAGTTTTCCCAGTCAGTCTTTCCAGGGACCCAACTCACCTCTCTGTTTGGGTTTCCATGCTGACATTTAGAAAAACAACAGTCACTCAACTCATAAAGCCCTTTCTCATGTTCGTACTAATTTTAATATTGACTTTCTCCTAAAAGCTCCAAAATATTTTAAGGTTTTTTTTTTTCCTTTTTTTTTTTTGCAAGATTGAGCTTCCAACTTGTGTTTTTTTAAGTGCTTCCAAATTTTTTCTTAACATATGTTGCACGAAGTCTGTCCTATTAACAGAACCCACTCCTCTTCCACATAGCATAAAAATCCAAAGATTTAGCCTTTCAGAGTGCATTTCTAGGTTGTACCATTAATTTGAGCTTTGTGTTTAGCTCAAATCAATTTGTTTAGATTAGGTTCTCCCAAGTCACTTTATCTATAATCATCAAAGATTCTGAGTTCAAATCCATTTCTGGAACACCCAATTTAATGTATCCGGATGAGGACACATTTCTTTATACTCTATATATTATATACATTTCTTTATACTTTATAGGGAAGTGAAAGTTGTTTTTTTTTTTTTTTTAATGAACACAGCAGCATAACATTTGATCCTAACATTTTTGAACAGCTCTCCTTTGTTTTCCCCTTCCACGCAGGAAACTCTATTTAAAATTATAGGATTGGATAAATATGTGTATCAAATTAAAATTTTAATTTATTTTATTTTAAGATTTTATTTATTCATTCAAGACAGAGAGATTGAGAGAGAGCATGAGCAGGGGGAGAGGCAAAGGGAGAAGCAGGCTCCCCACTGAGCCAGGAGCCAGACGTGGGGCTCGATCCCAGGACCCTGAGATCATGACCCAAGCCGAAGGCAGATGCTTAACCATCTGAGCCACCCAGGCACCCCAAATTAACAATTTTAGAGAGGTATAATTTGTGTGATTAAGCACTTTGATGCTAGAATCAGATTGCCTGGGACTGGATCTTAGTTCTACATCCTACCTGTACAACCTTGAAAAGGTTACTAACCTTTCTGCACCTCAATATTTTTGAAGGTTTTATTTATTTATTTGAGAGAGAGAGAGCACAAGCAGGGGGAGCAGCTGAGGGAGAGGGAGAAGCAGACTCCTGACTCCTGGCTGAACAGGGAGCCTGATGCCGAGCTCGATCCCAGGACTCTGGGATCATGACCTGAGCCAAAGGCAGATGCTTAACTGACTGAGCCACCCAGGCGCCCCTGCGCCTCAATTTTTAAATAGGAATAACAAAAGCTAAATGGAGATTGAGTAGTAAATATATGCAAAGCACTTAGAACTATGCCTGTCACATAGAAGTAATATATGTTGGCTATTTATATATAAATGCATTTGATTGAATAAAATTTATAGATCAGTTACCAGGAATATAGATGCCATATAGTTTGGAGGCTATACACACGAGATTCCCAGCATACATAAATAGGAAAATTCTGGCAGGAATTTGAGAGAGATTCCTTATTTTTTGCTTACTCTTTTGAATTTTTACTTTATTTTATTGTGTTTTTTTTTAAAGATTTTATTTATTTGAGAGAGAGAGCACAGGCAGGGAGACTGGCAGATGTAGAGGGAGCCTGAAGTGGGGCTTGATCCCAGGACCCTGGGATCATGACCTGAGCCAAAGGCAAGCACTTAACCAACTGAGCCACCCAGGCACCCCATTTTATTGCTTTATTTATTTATTGCCTTGAAGAATTTTACATATTGCCTTTAATTTCAACTTGCATCATAAAGAAATAATCCTGTAGTAGGAGGTATTTAAAGATTCTTCTGTGGCTGTTATTTGTGATTAGATTCAGTTTTGATACACATTTCATCATGAGGTTAGGATTTGAACGAAAACTTCTCCAAATGATTTAGATTAATCTGAGCCATCACAGTCCTGGAATTCTTCCATGACAAAGGTACAGGAAAGACCAGAGAAGTCTGCTGAAGAGCAACTTGAGAGAGGGCAGGAGGGTTGCTTGCTCCCACCCATCGGGAAGGCAGTTCATAAACACTAACCAGATCTCTCACAGGCTTGGGGCAAGGCCAGAAGCTGAAACAAATATTTAGAGTGTAATTGAAGATGATTGATTCTTTATTTACTTTGCTTTGGTTAGGTAAAGTCAATGACCCAGGCATTACAAAGATGTTTCTGCTTACAAGTTTGGTTGATGGTTGTTGAAATACTCAAGCTACTTACAAGACTTCACTTGTTCATTAAAGGATTGTCAGAGACCGTGATAAAAAAATTCTACATTGGAGAATGGAGACCAAGCAGATTTAAATCTTCAATGGGGATAACATACAGTGCAATTTACTGTACAGGTGTATACACACACACACACACACACACACACACACACACACACACCCTGAGATATATAGAGAGAATAGTGATGTTCCTAAAACTTCAGTGCCTCAATAATGATGAAGACTCTCTTAGGGTATATGAATCCAAATCTGTCGTAGTCTGTGCAGAGAATTTAGCAATTCATTGTTTGCTGTCTTATGTTATTCTCCAGTCCTGCCATCCAGGTAAATCTCACCTTCCTGAGCAGGTTTCAGCACTTGCATTTTACTGAGCTGTGATTCAACTGTACTATAGCTTCCCAGCAGGTATCCTAGCCCTGACCTCAAACTCTCAAGATGTTGTCAAATACGCTGCTGGCAGTACCATGGTGACATGGGCAATGGGCCTCCCAAAGGCAAATATTCTGTGTATGCTCAATTACAATCCATGCCTCTAGATAAGAAGCTCCCAACTAAGGCCAGAGGTCCGACTATCTGCTCTGGGAGGCCAGAGGAATATGCAGTGATAGGACGAAGGCCACTGTGACTCCTAGCTTAAATGTATGCTCTGCTATCAAAGCACACAACCCATGGCTCATCCACACTCAGTCTTTCAAGCTAATTTTGGGGCTTGGCCCTACGAATATAAAAATGAATGATACTTGGCCCTACCTTTAAGGACTGTATAGCTCATAAAAATAACATCCTGAAACAACAGGTTTAGGAAGAAACAAAAGAGCACTTGTGATTTGAATAAAGGACTTCTCCAAAGTGAAAAAAGGTAAAAAGAGGAAACGATAATTACATCAGATAAAATAGCTTTTTTGCCTCTAAAATGGCCAAGTAGGATTTTAACAATGTCCACTCTCTGTAATAAAATCTAAAGCTCTACACATATGTCAGCTCCTACAAAAAGGATAAACAGCCTTTACGGCTTTGACATTCTGAGATAAGGAGGGTAAATTAGTTACATAGATTTAAACAATTTTAAAGTAAGAAATTTCCAGATAATTAAGTGATTCAGCTTTTAACCAGCCTTTAATTTATAATCCCACTTGTGAATCCATAGAGAATCTCTTTTAAAAATTAAGACAGCTTTTAATGAGGACAGATCATTAAGCAGGACAATTTGTATTTGATACAAAGAATCCTTGATTATAATATTGTTCCATATTTTAGTCTAATCTCAGAAATGTGTCAATATGTATGTTAAAGTAACTTTCATTGTTTATTATTTTTAGACTATTGATAGTATATAACCCAAATTTGTTTACATTTATGATTTCAAGATAAAAAAGTCTCAGAAGCATATAGGCAGGCTCTATAGAAAGGAACAAAAGGTCAGCTTCCTGAAATGCCTGCACAACACCACCTTCCCCACACAATGGGGAAACATCTAAAGAAATTTCACAAAAAAAATAACTAAAAATGTTTATACTTGTACAAACTATCTTTCAGGCATGAGGGTAAAGATAGGGATTCTTAGATATGCCTCATCTCAAAAAATATCATGCCCTGGAGTTATAATGTCAAGGAACTCAGAGATGATTCAGAATTAAGTTTTCAAAAATGCAGAAGTAGTGATATGAAAGAAATTGCACAGTTTTTCTTACATCGTCTGGACTCATTAATCCAGTTGAAAACGTGATATTAGATTAATTCTGCAGTTTGGAATAATCTTAATCTGCTATTCTGTTTTTTTCCTGTTTTCTGTTTTTTTTCCTGTTTTCTCATTTTTTACTTCTCTTTCCCAATTAGCCAAATACAAATGTTTATGTATTTATACATAAATATAATTTTTTTTAATTTTTTTATTGTTATGTTAATCCCCATACATTACATCATTAGTTTTAGATATAGTGTTCCATGATTCATTGTTTGTGCATAACACCCAGTGCTCCATGCAGAACGTGCCCTCCTCAATACCCATCACCAGGCTAACCCATCCTCCCACCCACATAAATATAATTTATACAAAAATACAACTTATACAGAACCCCTCTCCATGTTTAGTGACAATTTAAATAATATCTGTTGTTCTCTAGTTTTATCACTTGTTTAAAAATGATAAACAGCTTCTCGGTAATGATTCCATTTGTTTACATCTGATCTGTCCAAAAATCTCACTAAAATAAAAATAAAGGAATGAAATAAGATATAAGCCCATGGGAGGAAAAATAATGTGAGAAGAAATTATTGAAGAGAGGTCAATAAATTTGGAAGAAGGAAAGCAGATAGATGAATCCTAAGAAGGCTTGGGAATATACCAGGTAGCTAAAAAGGTGGGAGTGGTGGCTAGAATTGAAAATGGAAAGATTATCTGAAAGCCTGAGGGAATGAAAAAAAACAAAACAAAAAACAAAAACCCAAACCCCAGCTGTGAGCCTCCCACATCTTCTCATCCTCTCTTACAAAGCCACTCAGCTACCCACGCAGCACTACCACCACCACTCCTCCCATATAGGGAACTATCACCCTCCCAGGCAGGTTTTATACTTCTGGGTGGATTTCTATCTTTGGCAAGAGTCAGAGATTCATCTTCCAGATTAATTAAATCATAGAGAACCCACACTCCAGGAAACAATGTACATCAAAGAAGGGGAAGTAAGCCCTTGCAGAAAACAGGGAGAATGTGTGAAGTTCCTATAAAATATCAAAACATCTCAGCCCTGTTCCTTGCTCTGCTCCCAGAAGAGATTATCAAACAGGAAACTGGAATGTGTGGTAGGCAGAACAGTGACCTCCTAAAGATGTCCATGTCCTAATCCCCCAAACGTGTGAATACATACAGGCCTAGGGGGAATTACGGTTGCAGATGGAATTAAGGTTACTAATCAGTTGACCTTAACATAAGAAGATTATCCTAGATTATCTGAGTGGCCCCAAGTAGTCACCATAGGGTGTTTTAAATATGGGAGAGGCAGAAGAGTCAGAGTCAGAGTGATGAGATATAAGAAAGATTTGACCAGACACTGCTGGTTTTGAAAATGGAAGAAGGCCATGAGCAAAGGAATATGGTCAGCTGCTAGAAAGGAGAAAAGGCAGGATAACTGATTCTCCTACAGACCCTCTGGAAAGAAACCCAGACCTGCTCACACTTTGATTTTAGCCCAGCAAGACTCATTTTGGGCTTCTGAACTACACAACTATGAGATAAACCAGTGTTAGTTTAATCTGCAGTAGCTGAGTTTGTGGTCATTTTTATTTATTTATTTTTAAAGATTTTATTTATTTATTTGAGAGAGAGAAAAAGTACAAGTGGGGGGAAGGAGGTGAGGCAGGCTCCCCATTGAGCCAGGAGCATAACTCGGAGCTCGAAGTGGGGCTTGACCACAGGGCTCAATCCCAGGACTGAGGATCACGACCTTAGCCGAAGGCAGACACTTAACTGACTGAGCCACACAGGCACCCCTGATTTTTTTACAGCAGTTGTAGAAAACTGATACAAAGGACCTGACCAAAATAAAAGGCCAACAAATACTGAGATTTGTACAACTAGGTCCTTTTCCTTTCATCCTGCAGTAGTAAAACCTCAAGTCAACAACCATTCCCCTCACATACACATGCACAGAGCCTCCAATTAGCAAGTAGAGCTTCTAAAGGCAAACGACCAACTATCCCTATAATGTGAGTGCAATCTCCAAAATGTAAAATCGAAATAAATATTTTTAAAAAAGATAAAATTTAAAATAGAAGAAACAGAAATGTGGAAGACTGAAAAATTGTGTTAGAAAAACCTATAATTAATATAATCAGGAAGCTAAGAAATAATGTATCCATAAATCAAGTAAAGCACATTATTGAAGAAAAAGAAGTAGAGAAGGAGAAGAATAAGAGTTCATAGAAATTTAAAAACATGTCAGCAGACAATTGTAAAGTTAATAGAATTTTTAGAATATGAAGTTGGAGAAATCACCCAGAAAAAAATAGTATCAAAGGACAATGGAATATTACTCAGCCATAGAGAAGAATGAAATCTTGCCATTTTCAAAAACATGGATGGATCTAGAGGGTATCATGCTAAGCTAAATAAGTCAGTCAGAGAAAGACAAATACCATATGATTTCACTCATACGTGGAATTTAAGAAACAAAACGAAAAAATAAAGAGACAAAAAAAAACCCAGACTCTTAGCTATAGAGAACAATCTGATGGTTACAAGAAGGGAGGTGGATGGGGGATGGGTGAAATAGGTGATGGGGATTAAGAGTACACTGATCCTGATGAGCACTGAGTAATGGATAGAGTTCTTGAATCACTATGTTGCACACCTGAAATTAATATAACACTGTATGTTAGTTATACAGGATTTTTTTTTTAAATAGTATAAAAGGCAAAAGGACTCGTCACAGGAAAGGGAAAATAAGAAAATCGAGCATGCAACACAGGAGGTCCACAATCAGGACAGTAAGAATTCCAGACAGAGAATGAGATAGAGAGAGAGAGTGTGCACGCAAATTGATAAGAGGAAATATTAAAGAGATAATATTAAAAAAATCCTGTTACTGGTGAACATGTTCCCAATGAGTTATTGGTACGATGAATGAAGAGAGACAGGCATCAAAGCGTGGAATGGTAAGATTGGAGAACACCTGTCTTAGGGGTAAGTACTTCCAGAAAGAAAGCAGAGATCACATTCAAGGAAGGGTAAGGGCAAACCCAAGATGCCAGGAGAGTAGGGAAATGCACCATGAGAAAATGGTTAGCCTTGAATTATTTACCTATCCAAACTATCAATCGAATGTGAGTAAATAAAAATTTATCGGGCAATAAGTTCTCAGAAAAGAGCCCCCCAGTGTGTGGTTTGCTTTACAAAAATGGAGGCACAGAAAGAGGGGAAATCTTAGATTCAGAAAATAGTCAACACAAAAGAGTGGCCAGGGGAATTACCTGGTACGCCGAGTACCTAGAAAACAGTCCGTCTATTATTGGAGCAGGAGGGCAGAGGGGTGAGGGGATAGCACCAAAAAACAAGCAAGCAAGAAGAATTTGATATGTTTGGCTCTACTGATATGTTTTTCACTTCAGTAGGATAGTTTAATTTTTAAAAATTAATATTAAGATTTCTGGGAGGTAAATAATGCTAGATGTGCAGCAAGTGAAACAAACATAACAACAAGAAAACCAGATTGTAAATACCCCAGAAACCGAAGTTATAGGAAAAAAGGAAATGTAACATAATAAATTACATATTAATCTATAAACAATATTTATATGGACCGGGCAATATAAACAATTTATGTTGACTTAACCAAAACGTGTGATATAATAATATTTGGAGGATGGGGGTCATGGAAGAGTGCTAAATCCTCATCTGTTAGTGCTGGGAGGTAATAAGTAATGTCTAAAACCAGTAACTGTAAATGGCACAAAAAGCCTCTGAGGCACAGCTAAAAGAACCAGAAGTGGTTATTGCTGGGGAGATGGATTGGGCGGGGTGGGTTCCACAGGAGAGGTGGAGCAGAAAGCTTCTGTGTTTGTATTTGTTTTTTAAAATTGTATGCATATACTACTTTGATTTAAAAAAATGGCTGAACTATTTACTAAGTTGTGAGCTACACTGAGAGAATTATCATACATAAGCCCCTTTCCTCCTTTCCATAAAATAGAATTACATATAGCAATAGTGGTCATTTTTATTGCTAGGAGGCTTGAGTTATGAGTTTCCACATCTTTAAAACGCATATTGATTACGTGAGTCATTTTTTTTTTAATTGGGAAAGACTAATAAACCATCCAGTGGTAAATATTATCTGTCATCGAAGACAAATGAGCATTTCTTTGTTAATTATGCTTAAAACACAAGTATAAATAGCTCTACCTTGACTACATAAAACAAATATTTGAGGCACTCCGAAAAATAAAGATAGTATCTCAATGAGATTCCTCCATTCCTTTTTCTTCATTCCTTCCATCCTTTGTTTTTTACACTTCTCTATTTTCCCATTTTGAAAACTTAACTAGATATTTCTCTTATGATCAAGAAACATATATATATTAGTTTAAAACTCAATTTAAAATAACATATAAACATAAAAAAATTTGTATGTAACATATAATATGCACACACGTAAGAGAAAAACAACGCTAAGACACTAAATTTTAATGATGGTTATCTTTTCTTGTAGGAGAAGAACCTGTTTTTTTCCCTTCTAATTTTCCCTATTTTTCAAACATCAGTAGCAACATTTTAGTACTTCTAAGTATTAAGTAAAGTAAATAACATTTTCCTTAAAGACAGTGCTGGTAGCTTCTTTCATTTGAACCCAAGCACTTTACAGCAAGCAGGAAGTATATGTGAAAGGGGCTGCCATATGCAGGTGGCCAGCAACAGCAGTATATTGGGACTAAGGCTACGAGGGGGATTGTGGGAATTCTTCCAACTTTAATTCTTCTTCTGCCTACTGTGTGGCAACTGTTTTTGATGGGATTTACAGCATCTCCAGCTTCAGGGACTGGTCCTGGTGTGTCAAGTTGATTAGGATGATCCCATTTCCCTTAGCACCAGCACTGGTTCAGGAACAGACTAACTTAGGGTTGAGCTATCAATGCATGGCATTCCCTGGCCACAGTCATGGCTCAGGGGTGGTCCAATCTTCTTAGGACTGGAATTCTGTTCCTGGTTTCAGGAAGAGCATTCTCTCTCACTGTGTGGATCCTGGCAGCCACCTTGAGAAGTTAGCCCAGAGGCAAAACCCAAACATGGAAGATGGCAGAACAGAATCACAGAAAAGTAAAACCAAAGTCCTGTTTAAACCTAATGCCCACCACAAGATCTAAAAGATCTATGATTTTTCACTTACCTGGAACGATAAATCAGCTTTATTATTTAAGCAGGGGGAGTCAAATTTTGCAAACCTAAGTATCTCACCTGATACCATAGGAAAATTTTCAGTGTTTTTGTGCCAAGTATATTCTATACATTCTCTTATTTAATCTGCACAAAACCTGATTTTAAAGTTCGGAAACTAGTGATGTTGGTAAATTATCCAAGGTCAAAACTGACCAATAGTTTTGCTAATTTTTATTTTTGCTAAGAACATTTTTAAAAAGTACCATGTTTTTAAACAACAATTCCATAAAAGGAAGAATACTCCAGTGAAAAATTAAGATGACCATGGTCTGATAACTAAAGATAGTCCCTTTCAAGAAAGCACTGTTGCCATCATTATATGGATATTTTCACTGTACATAGGTGAAAGCTCCATGGATGGGCGCTAGGCCAGCTGCATAAGTCATATTCTGATTCAGCAGGACTTGAGTAAGGTCTGGAAATGGGTTTTCAAAAGTACTTCAGGTAATTCTGAAGAGTGACCGCCATGAAGAACTACCATTCTAGGAGACATAAGGTATGCTTTAACTGGAACAGGTCCCTGTTGCCTACTTTCCCCAGAAGTTTCTCTCCTGTTCTCCAGTCTGCTTCTATTGCACTTCAGGCCATACTCCCCAGCCTGGCAGACCCATGACTCCTCTCTTCTGGCCCTCAACTTCTATTTGTTAAACATGTTTTCTCTTTTTCTTGTTGCCTCTGTGATTACCCAGTTCCATTTTGACTAGTTTTCTTATTCAGAACTACCCAGGAAAGAACAAAAGGCTTCTTTATGAGCCATTAACCACAAGCTTACAGAAAGGAAACACTGGCATGACTATTCCTAAAGACTGCACACCTTAGATACTTACCCTGGAAGGTAGAGAGTAATTCAACTTAATTTAAAATAACGTATGATTGGGGTGCCTGGGTGGCTCAGATGGTTAAGCGTCTGCCTTCGGCTCAGGTCATGATCCCAGGGTCCTGGGATCGAGCCCCACATCGGGCTCCTGGCTCAGTGGGGAGTCTGCTTCTCCCTCTCCCTCTGCTTCTCCCACTGCTCATGCTCTCTCTCTATATATATCTCTGTGTCTCAAATGAATAAATAAAATCTTAAAAAAAAAACAAAAACAAAATAACGTATGATTGCAACCTTCATCAATAATTTTATCTGAATATATTATATTACTTGGGGCAACAGAAATCGATCGCATTTTGAAAATAGACTCAGTAATTCCTGTGGTCTGATAATGATAATGATAATATGATCCAGATCACTAAAGAACTATTCAATAGTTGACACTTTCTATGTTATTTTCCTCACCCAGTTTCCAAGATCAAAGACTTACTGTGTTAAACAGACTCTTAACTATAGAGAGCAAACTGATGGTTACCAGACGGGGGGTGGGAGGGTGGGGGGGATGGGTGGAATAGGTGATGGGGATTAAAGAGTACACCTGTCATGATGAGCATCCAGCAATGTATAAAATTGATGAATCGCTATATTGTACACCTGAAACTAATATAACACTCTATGTTAACTATACTGGAATTAAAACTAAAACTTTAAAAAAATTTAAAAAACCAAAAACCAAAAAAACCCACAAAGACTTACTCTGTTAATTGCTAGAACTCTGCTATTGCTCACTTTCCCCTTCTCTTATTCTCTCTCTAGCTCTTTCTCACCACTCCTCCCTCCTCTGCACCTAGTCTCTGCCATTGACATTTCTGGCATCCATCCCTCACTCTGTTAATCTTCCCATTGTGAGAAGGTCTGATTATATTGGTTTGTTATTACCCAACAAGGTTCTGATCCCTTGGTCTAATCCACAATGATCAAAGTAACAGGACGGGTTTCACTCTAAGCATTCAGCTATTTTTTCCCCCAAAGATTTTAGTAGAGGTAATATAGCTGGAAAAGCCTCTGAGGCTCCATAACCTTTGAATAAAATTTGGTTTGGCAAACAGCTAAAAAATCTCCAAGCAAGACTTAGCTAGGCAGAGAGAGAGAGAGAGAGAGAGAGAAGAACATGATATCCTAAATAATGACTGCTCTCACTTTTCTTCTTCAAAATAGGGAGATAACAGTGTTGTCCATGAAAAGTCTGGATTTTCTTAGCCACGTATGGAGGGAAAGCTGAGACAGGTTTTTATTTGCTACTTTAGTAACCTCAGAATGAATGCCTGAATGTGTGAGAACTTGCCTCCTTGCTTCCACACTGCCTTCATGACATGACTCCTGCCAAACTCCGTAGTCTCTCCTCTCTGATTCTACATGCATAGAATGCCCAGCTATATCTAATTCTTTTCAGTTCTTTGTTCCATACATTTGCAGAAGCTGCTTTCTCATTCTTTTCAACCTTTCCAAACTTTATATTTACCTGGCCAACTTCTACCTGAATTCAAGATTCAACAGAAGCATGATTTCCTTCCTAAGCATAAATGGGCTTGGTGGCCCTCTGTGGGACACACTATTCCTTACCCATACCAAAGCCATTCCCATTTTTATTCTTTCAAATCAAACCCCAAATTTGTTCAGAAATCAGGCAACAATCCCTAGTTCTTGGGAAAGGTGGCTCTGGCAGTTGGTCTGAGCACTGTCAGGGGACCAGTTCATTACCAACAAGATGTAAAGAGACGTCTATTGAATGGTTTTCTCTCCTTGATTAGTATAAAAGGAGAAACTCACGTGCACACACCACATCCTGCTTCCTGCATTTAAACACTTTTTACCTGGGACAAGTGTGCCAGACACATTTGCGTTATAGTCATCCTTTGACTTTGAGGGGAAGGCCAGTAGAATTGCAGAGATGGCAGCCTTAATGTCATTAAGCCACTGAGCCCAAATTTGTTGAAACCACTGTTAGCTGATTCTTTTGCAGCTGGAAATCATTCCTTACTGTTACCTCCTCTGTGTGCATAAATGCAATAAATGCAATCACTGAAGTGTCCCACTCATCTCCTCTGAATCAATTCTGCCTAAGAGTGAAAACATCTTTACTCTTAAGCTGTCCTACATTATCGACAACAGGAAAGAATCTGTAATTGGGTATATTTGGATACATATTTACTATGCCAGTAAAAATAAGGCAGCTACACTGGCAAAAAGATCTCATGTGATCATTGAGTGGTAGAGTTTAGTATAAACCCATATTGACCAGAAATTTTCTTTGCAGTATGCCTGCATACAGAAATACAAAAAGGAAAAATTTTAGCTGTGTAGAAATAAAAAATGATTTCTGGTCTAATGATTTTCAAAGTCTCCCAATAAGACCAAACCTCACATTATGGGAGCCAAAATCATCCATCATCAGCTATATATGTTTCTTGGTCTATATTATTTCTGTCCCAGACACTGGAAGTCTGGACTTCTCCCAGAGAAGAGAACTGTCATCCTGTCACATGATTGCAATTGGCAAGTCTTACCAAGAAAGTTTGGCAGATTCTTAGAACAGGACTAACATATGTTTTATATATGTGTGGGTAGGTGTATATATAGCCATCCATCTACATACATATATGTATACTTATTTATTTATAAGCCTCAGTTAAAGTTAGAAAAATTAATTTAGATGCATATGGATAAGTCACACAAATTAGCAGTAGTTTAAAAGGAATTAGTATAACCCTAAATGAAATCATTCTGATTTTTTTAAAGTAAAAATGCCAATGCAAATCTTAAAAGTAGAACATCATATTAATAACTTTTATCTTTAGGTTATTGCTCATTTATATCAATGATTCATTCACCCATTCAACAAGTGTTTATTAAACCAACTACAAAGACATGTAAGACACAAAGACAAAGTCCTTGCCCTTGAGAATCTGGGTGGGCCTCATCCAATCCACTGAAGGCCTGAATAGAACAAAAAAGATAAGGAAGGGAGAATTTGCTCAATCTGCCTATTTTGGAGTTGAGACATCAGTCTTCTTCCTTCAGACTCAGACTGGAACTTACTGGCTCTTCTGGTTCTCAGGCCTCCAGGCATGGGCTGGAACTATACCATTCACTCTCTGGGTCTCCCACTTGTTGACCAGATCTCAGACTCCTATAATTACATGAGCCAACTCCTTATAATAAATCTATTGATCAATCAATTGATCATGTTCTATTGGTCTGTTTCTCTGGAAAATCCTGACTAATACAACTACCCATTTGCGATATACAGCCAGAATTGAATGTGATATTGGCCAGCATAGTTATTGGTCTCCATCAGTATTCAGTGGTTTTGGTGCACAAGGTCTATCAGGTGTAACCAGGGTTGAAGCTCAGCCAGGTGAGAGAGGGCAGCAGAGAGAAAGGAATGATAATGAAGGGTGGGGACATCCAGAAACTGAGAGTGGGAGTTATTTGATGTATCATCCACGTGGTTTTGAAGTCAGTAAGAAGGAAGTGAGAATAATGGCAGAATAATAAAAAGACAATGAGCCATGTGCTAAAGGTATCAAATAAGAAGGCAACTAAGTTCTCTAGATGACAACAACGAGGAGGGGTAGTAGGTGACAAAATCTGATGACACAAACTTCAAAGAGCTGGGTGTTTGGAAGGATGAGAGAAGAGAATAGATTTGGAAGTGTCACTGGAAAGCAAGAACACCCATCCCGTAATCAGCCCTGTGGTTACAGAGGATATAAAAGAAAACAGCCTACACTTACCACAGCACCTTAGGAATGATTTTAACAGGGCATATCCAGGGTTTACTTACAGTAAGATAGCAAAGGCAACATTCAGAATTGAAGTTGAAGATGCAGACAAGTTTGCTGATGATGAACTGTTAGCCCCAGGTGTCAGAGTGGAAGGGCTTGAGGTGGTAGTAGAAGTAATCAACTTGGGTTAGATAAGTGGACATACACAGTGGTATGAGGATGAATGTATAGGGTAGAGATCAGCAAACTTTTCCTATAAAAGACCCCAAAATAAAAAGTGTCTGCACAGCAAAGGAAAAAACTGACAAAACTAATCAAAGGCAACCTACTGAATAGAAGAAGATAATTGCAAATGACATATCTGATAAAGGGTTAGTATCCAAAATACATAAAGAACTGATACAACTCAACACCCCCCCAAAAATAATCCAATTAAAAAATGGGCAGAAAATATGAACAGATATTTCTCCAAAGAAGACATACAGATGGCCAACAGACACATGAAAAGATGCTCAACATCACTCATCATCAGGGAAATACAAATCTAACTTACAATGAGATATCACCTCACACCTGTCAGAATGGCTAAAATCAACAACACAAGAAACAACAGGTGGTGGTGAGGATGTAGAGGAAAAGGAACCCTTGTGCACTGTTGGTGGGAATGCAAATTGGTACTGCCACTGTGGAAGACAATATGGAGGTCCCTCAAAACGTTAAAAATAGAACTACCCCATGATCCAGTAATTGCATTACTGGGCATTTACCAAAAAAAAAATATACAGAAACAGTAATTCAAAGGTATACATGCAATGTACCTCTATGTTTACTGCAGCATTATTTACAATAGCCAAACTATGGGAGCAGCCCAAGTGTCCATCGATAGATGAATGGATAAAGAAGATGTGGTATATATATATATATATACACACACACAATGGACTATTATTCAACCATAAGAAAACAATTAAATGTTGCCATTTGCAACAACATGGATAGAGCTAGAGGGTATAATGCTAAGCAAAGTAAGTCACTCAGAGAAAGACAAATACATGATTTCACTCATATGTGGAATTAAAGAAACAAAACAAATGAGCAAAGGAAAAGAGAAGGAAAGAGAGGCAAACCAAGAAACAGACTCTTAACTCTAGAGAACATACTGATGGTTACCAGAGGAGAGGTATGTTGGAGGCCGGGGGCGCGGGTGGAGGGGGGAAATCAGTGAAGTAGGGACAGGGATTAAAGAGTACACTCACCACAATGAAATAAAATAAAATAATTTTTAAAAAGGCCAAATAGTAAATATTTTAAGCTTTGCAGGCCAGATGGCCTTTATCATAACTATTCAACTTGGCCCTTTTAGTGTGAGAGCAGCCATTGAGAATATGTAAAGAAATGGGCGTGGTTGTGTTCCAATAAAACTTTATTTACAAAAACAGGCAGTGGGCAGGTAACAAAGTAAGCCTGGGCTTCTGATTCTGAGCTAGGTAAGAAACAGAAATGTGGGTCAAAATGGATTTTTTATATCTTTTAAGAAGAGGAGGACAGCCAGTTTAAGATGAAAGATGTCAGGCTACCAAGTATCTGTTTGCTCCTCAGCTCCCAGGTGTGGCAGTGAGGAATGTGGGAAGACCCTGACATGGAGCTGCTGTGATGGGGCAAGGAGCATTAGTTTTGGTGAGTGCATCTGCTTTTGAATGGCCCCAGTGTAATACAGGACGGTAAATGGCTCTCGCCTGGAGCTGGAGGCTTGGGAGTACCACTTCACCAGGATGCTCAGTGTTGTTGACTCTAGTGACTTGACTCCAATTCAAGGGGAAAGGGCAAGACAAGGCTTCACAGAGGTGGAAACACATTGACTGTGTTTCTAAAGAAAGAAGATGCAAGTGTGGGTAAATATGGGAAGGGGCAAGGTTTTCTTACTCCACTCATATCTGTATCCCAGAACTCAGTCACTGAGTAGGTTTAGTTACTTTAATATCTAAAAATGATTCAATAACTTCCAAACAATCAGTCTTTTAGATTTTGTTAGACTTCAAATTATCTAGTTGAGGGCCTGGTATTTTGCATCAGACTCATTTAGAATCACTCATCAGTCACTCATTCTGACAGTATTTTGAACTCCATCTATTGAAACAATTAAAAAAGACCCCTGGGATGAGTTCACTGCAGATACTAAGTAAATTCTATACCTGGAGAGGGCCTCTTGGGTGCTCATTTTAATGATTCTGGAACAACAGGTTTTCACCCCCATTTCTAAAAGTTTTTTTTTAACTCCCAGCCCTAATTATACCCTACAGAATTGGACCAAACATCATTGATGCTCCTGTTGTCTTGTTGATATTATTTAGACAGATTTCCCAAATGTTTAAATTATTCCTTGATAACAAACCAGGGCACTTTATAGGGAGATATTAACTCTTTAAGACCTCTGGAGTATAATTTGGTGTATTTTGCTAGTAATCTGAAAGTATCTAATGTGCCTCTTGATAGTAAATGAGGCCCTGGGATACTGGTTTATTGCTTATACTTGTGAGGTTTCTGTTATGCTGATGACAAAAGGGATGGACCTGTCTTTTAAGAGAATGCTTCATTTGATCTTACTGAAGATAAACACAAAAAACCGTTTGATTCAATTAAAATACATAAGTGTGAGAAACAATCCTTTTTCTTTATGTAAGCCATTTCTGCCTTAGAGTAAATTTATATTGTACTCAAAGACATTTCATGGTGGATTGAATAAAATTTAGTATTTATGTACCAATTATTTATTATATGCAGAGCCCTGGGGAAACAAAATTGAACAAGGCCTGATGGCTTATATATCCCTCCTTTATTTACATATATATATATATCCTTTGTATAGGATTATATGTAGAGATATCTATATATAGATATATAACCTATATTTGAGACTAAGAAAAATCAATAATTTAGAAAGAATATTTGAATTATACATCAATTACATAAAAAAATAATAGCAGTTCACAATTATTGAACCCCTACTATTACTTAACATTATAGTAATCATTTTCATGCATTAATTCATTTCCTTCTCACCACAGCCCTAAGAAGTGGGTACTGCAGTGTATCACATCTTAAAGATACGTAAAATGTGACTAACAGCTAGTTAGTGGCAGAGCTGAGTTGAAAAACTAGATCCATTTGATTTCAAAGCCCTTGATCTTAATCTCTATCTCATTATGCTTCAGAAACACACATTTTAAGCTGGGTAAAATCAATAAGTAAAAGCCAGTTATTGTAAGATATGGATTTTTGCCATTCTTGACAGACAGAAAAATGTGACATTTCAACTTCTGGCAATAGGTCTTCAAGAGTTCCTCTTAAAATGCAAATCTGTGCTCCTAGAAGAATAACACATCTAAAAAATAAACATTTTCAAGCTCTTAACACACGTATCCCTGCAAAATCTTAAGCGGATGGGACAAAAGACAGGTAAGTTATGATAAGGTTAAAGAGTGATAGGTATGGAATAAGAAAGGGGCAAACCAGAGCAAGGGGTAGGAAATACCACGTCCAGGAAACAGGTAGCATGAAAGAAATGGGTATGTGTGGTTAGGGCTCCTAAACGGGGCCAAGACAAAAGAACATCTAAGATAAGATGTTATAGCGGCATGATTTTACACAGAGCCATTACTGCTGCCTCTCAAAAAAATTCAATGGTACACCATTGGCAAGTATGATAAAATGATCTGTATGAACTCAAAAAATATAGTAGCTTCTTTAAGCAAGGATGGAAATATAATTTCTGTTGTCAGAGTGCTCATAATCAAGGAAGCATTTTTTTCCCTCTTTCGCAACTATTTGCTCCAGCATTCTTTACATGTCAGAAGATTTTACTCATGATCCCTTGCAACATACGGTTGTGAAATAGCCTTAATTCCCGAACAGGGATGCTAATAGAATTGATTGCTAATTAGTTCTGTTGCTCCTTTCATTGCAGTCACATTCTTAAGTTAGTATAAGACTTGTCGATATATGACTCATTCACAAAACTTCCCTGCAATTTTAGTTAAATACTTAGTTACCATCATCGCAATGTTAATAATTATAAGGATGATGATGATGATAATAATAATAAACTGAAATGGTTTTAGGGGTAGAAATGTGAGTCTAAAAATGATATCTTCATGATCCGCGTTTATCCTACATCAATAATTTTGCATCAAATTTGCTCAATTTACAAATCAAAAATAGATTTTTCTGTCAGCAAAGATCAGTCTTGTATCTGAAAATCAAGCACAGCTTGTACATCATCATTAACCATAAAGGCTCTGAAATCAGAACTTAGCTGCCAATTTTGTTGATGATGCATAAGACGAAATCGAGTACAGCTGGCTCTTCTGTCCTATGCTAGCTCTGCAGTACTGACATTAGTGAAAAATCTGTTTGTTTTTTGCTTCAGGAAATTAAATAGCTATGACTAAAACGAAGCAGAGGGAACAGATATATCTGGGTAATAAACAGGTGCCATTTTTATTTTTGAGTTTTTTTTTCTTGCAGATTCATTTCAATTATTGCAACACTACTTTAATTTGACCAATTGCCATGACCTCAAAGAAAATATTATGAAACTTCTTCTAAAAGACCACCAAGAAGAGCCCATTTTCTTGATAAATGGGGACCAAATAACACAACTCATTTATAATTTTAAATCTATCATAAGTAAATACAATTTTCTCAATGATTATTCCTTCTAATAGAGTAGGCAAGTTGCACCTTAAAATAAATAGATTTATTTGCTGACATATCCATTGCTTTTTCAGAATGGACACTGCATGTGATTTAGGCCCAAACCTTAATGCCTTAGTTGTGGAAAAATAAACCAATTTCTATTATCCTGAAATGAGGTAATGTGAGAGTTTTCAATAAGGTAGCATTAAGTTAATGGCATGAAATTAAATTTTTTTAGAGAGGGCATGTAGGGGCAGAGGGAGAATCCCAAGCAGGCTCCATGCCCAGCGTGGAGCCCCAGGTGGGCTTGATCCCAAGACCCTGAGCTCATGACCTGCGCCGAAACCAAGAGTCAGATGCTCAACCGACTGAGCCAGCCAGGCACCCCTGGCATAAAACTACATCCCTACATCATTTGGAAGTTTTGTGAATCAAGGAGATCCTTATCCTCTTTTCCAGACAAGCATTAAATATGCGGGGCTAGTTCAGGGTTAAAGTAAGAACTGAACACATGCATGCATATTAACAGTTACCACTTCAGGAATTCCTGTGAAAGCAATCTGAGAGGTATTTTTTTAAAGACACAAAAAGATGGGGAAGAAGAGATGAGATAACAGTGACATACTTTTGAAAATTAGAAAATAGGTGGATGAAATCTGACTGATTTAGCAGACCTCATAGAGTGGAAACTAAGCTGTAAAGGGGGAAAGCTGAGAATTCCCATTAACACAAGAGAATCCTCAGAAGGTTCAAGAAATGGTAACACTAGATAACTGTGGAACTGAAAGTGAAAGAGGCAAGGCCAGTGCTGAAGGACTGGGTAAAAGCTGATGGAGAAGAAATTATCTCTTTAGGTTCCCAACTCCACACCAGTGGGATACTGAGTCTCCCATCCTTGGATAAATCCATGGTTCTGTTTTGAACTGAGAGAGGCCAGTCACAGTTGAAGACCTGAATATTCTATCGAAAACATCCTCTCAAACCCTTTCCACAGTCAGTTCCCAGGACACTAGCAGCCAGATCGCAACTCTCCAGGAAAGAGATAAATGGACTTTTCTCCGGGAACCTGTCCATCCAACTGGAAAGACCTTAAAATACTGCTAACAAGGATGCCCAACACAAAGCCTTCCCAGACCACCTTGCCGTAAAGCTCAAAGTCAGAAAGCCCCATATACATATATGCATTCAGAGCTCTCTATTGGCTTTTAGACTTTCACTCTTTTTTTTTTTTTTTTTTTTTTTAGATTTTATTTATTTATTTGAGAGAGAGAGAGAAGGAGCAGGGGAGGGGCAGAGGGAGAATGAGAACAGACTCCCCACTGGGCAGGGAGCCCGACATGGGGCTCGACATGGGGCTTGATCTTGGGACTCTGGGATCATGACCTGAGCTGAAGGCAGACGCTTAACCGACTGAGCCACCCAGGTACCCCTAGACTTTCATTCTTAATCAAGAGTAGAAAATTAAAGATTGCAAGACATCTGGAAAAAAATACCTCTAACATGGAAAAGATACCAAAATAAACAAGCAAACAAATGCAACTTGGAAGAAATGAATACCATGCAGGGAGATATAAATTTATATATACAATATATTCATATATATATATATGTATATATACACACACTAACATTCGTATCTTCAGAGAATTAAGATAAGATTTCATAACCTTAAAAAAAAGAACAAAATATACTACAAGTGGAACATTCAGAAAACTACTGAAAAAATATATAATAGTATAAATAAAAAATATGATACACCAATGTTTATAGCACCATTATTTACAATAGCCAAAATATGAAAAGACCTTAAGCATTCACTGACAGATGAATGGATAAACAACGTGGTGTATATATATATATACACAATGGAATATCTTTTTGAAAGATTTTTATTTATTTGTCAGAGAGAGAGAGCGAGAGCACAAGCAGAGGGAGCGGCAGGCTCCCCGCTGAGCAAGGAGCCCAATGTGGGACTCGATCCCAGGACCCTGGGATCATGACCTGAGCCAAAAGCAGATGCTTAACTGACTGAGCCACCCAGGTATCCCTACATATGATGGAGTATTATGCAGCCTTAAAAAGGAACAAAATTTTGATAGACACTGTAACAAGGATGAAACCTGAAGACATTATACTAAGTGAAATAAGCCAGACACAAATGGACAAATATTGTATGATTCTACTTAAATGAGGTACTTATAGTTATCAAAGTCATAAAGACAGAAAATAGAATGGTAGTTGCCAGGAGGCTTGGGGAAGGGAGGAATGGGGAGTTATTATTTAGTGTGCACAGAATTGCAGTTTTGGAAGATGAAGAAGTTGTGGAGATGGATGGTGATGATGGTTGCACAACAATGTGAATATAAGTAATGCCACTGAACTATGCACTAAAAATTGGTTAAAATGGTAAATTTTATGTTATATATATACTGACACCATAAAAATAAACAAAAAATTTATAGTACATAAGAATGTCAGTTAAGGAGTACCTAGCTGGCTCAGTCAGTGGAGCATCTGACTCTTGATCTTGGGATCATGAGTTCAAGCCCTACATTGCGTGTAGAGATAACTTAAAAAAAAAAAAAAAAAAAAAAAAAAAAAGAATGTCAGTTGGGAATTTGGGAGATAAAGTTGAGAAATTTTCTCAAAAAGTATAGCAAATTCAAATATATATATATACTTGTATATACAAAAACATACACATATATACATACTTGAAAAGAAACAAAGGAGAAAAAAGAGCATTCAAGAGGAAATCATTAGTAAAATAATAATAATTAGTGAAATAATTCAGGAACATTCTCCACAACTATGAGATTAATTTCCAAATTGAAAGGCCTATCCAGCCAGTGTTCAATATAATAGATGAAAATAAAACCACATCAAGGCATAGCATTAGAAAATTTTTAAATATTGGAGTCAAAGAGAAGATCACAAAAGTTTCCAAAGAGGAAAAAATTGGGTCAGAAATCACAATGGCATTGTGTTTCTTAACAGTAAGACTAGACCAATGCCTACAAATTTCTGAGGAAAAAAAAAAGTATTTCCCATCTAAAACTCTATTGTCAACCAATGGGAGGAAAGAATAAAGAAATTTTAAAAAAATGTAAGATCTCAAAAAATTTACCTCCTAGACACTCTTGCTCTCTGGCTATTGGAAGATATATTGTGAGGGAGAGAGAATACGTGGTTCTGTGTGTGTGTGTGTGTGTGTATCTGTGTGAGTGTGTCTGTGTGTGTGTGTGTGTGTGTGTGAGAGAGAGAGAGAGAGAGAGAGAGAGAGAGAGAGAGAAGAAAGAGTGAGGGAGAACACTAAGAAAAAGAGGATTACATGGGCTAGAGGAAACAGGGGATCCAACCTAAGAGAAAGAGGAAGAGAAGCCCTTGGCAAGGAGGATAGGATTACAGAGTGACTGCTCTTTACCAGGCATACAGAGCAAACTCGAGACTGGATTTCATCAGACAATTTTTGGCTGAGGACAGTGCAGGGCTCTTTATAACCTCCTTTCCCTCTACACAGAACAGATGTGCATAGAGAAAATTAGTGGAATTAACACTTTAAATGATGACGGTGTACAAGGCAATAAAAGAGTATGTTCCTAACTTAAATGCTTACACTGAATCCATTCAGCCATTTTTGCAAGAGCCTTCCGTTCCTTGTAGACTACAGTACATAATAAAATACAAATCTGACTAAACAAATCAAATTCTCCCATAGACACATTCTTGCCCATAGGGGTATGTATGTGCCTATGTTTGTGTGTGTATAAAATCTCGGAAAGGACATACAAGAAACTGGAGACATACTTGCTTCTGGGGAAAGGAAGTGTGTGGTTAGGCAAAGGGGGTATGAGAAAGACTTATTTTTCAAAATGTATTCATTTGCTCCTTTTGATTTTTTTATCACAATAGAAATATGAATAAGTTACATTCCTTAAAAAATTGTAACAGTCTTAACCAAGAAATTCACCTTCTAGGAGTTTATGCTAAAGAAATACCTGTCCATAGGCAAAATGATGTAGGTATAGGGATATCTTATAGGGCTATCTAGCAAAAGATTGGAAACCACTTAAATATCCATTTACCTGGCACTGGTAAAATAATATATGTATATTCCCAGAACGAAATAGTATGCAACCAGAAAAAAATTATTTAAAAGCCTTATATGTACTGATACAAAGCCATCTACAAAGTAAGTTGTTAAGGGAAAATAAACAAGAAACACGCATATGTGTGTTCACATTTGCTTGTATATGCGTAGATTATCTCTGGGAGAAAATACAAACATTTTCTAAATCAGTTTAGCCTGGAAGAACTGGATGGCAGGAGAATAGGGATATGACAGAAATTATTCTCTGTATACAATTTTGTACCTTTTGAATTTTGATCCATGTGAATATGTTACCTTTGAAAACCAAATTGAATTACAATTTTTGAAAATGTGGGGCATTTTTAAATAACCTAGATTATTTTCATCTCGATTCTTTCTTTTTTCTCTATCGCAAAGCCAGTATGAGATCTTTCATCTAATAATAACACTCTGGTTGTAGTTCTGCAATGCTTAAGAAATAAAATCTGTTACTCCTGCTGGGATCAGAACAGTTGTCAGCATATGTGGGCAGCAGTGGGTGAAGAGCTTTTGAATTTAAGGCATATAAACTAAATACCAAAGTTGAATGTATTATAACATCATTGTTGATATAGGAGAAATTTTATATTAATGACATGTATAAAGACGTCAGTGGTGTACTTCTCTGCAAAACAGATGAGGACAAGACTATATACCAGCTTTATGCTATCCATTCCATCATGACAGACAAGGCATATGAAAAGAGAGGGATAATTGGAACTCCAGACTGGATTTCAAAGCTGTGTCTGGGCCCCTTTTCAATGGCATGACTTACTGGGATGCATAAAGGGGCATATTTTCTGGCTCTTCCTTTCTCTTGCATGTGTTTACAAAATCATTATGCACATTAAAAAATTCAGGCATGAACTTAACTTCACAGAAGACTTTTTAAAATGCTATAAATAACTAATTTTCAGGAAATTAAGTGGGTCGTGTGTGCTCTTAAGCCCCTGATGGAACATGATAAAGATGAGGTGCAGAGGTGAAGGGCCGTGCCCAAGAATTAATCCATTTGTATCGAAAATCTGTGTTCACTGACCCCACCATTGTCTCCATCTCATTACCATCTCTCTCCACCCAGATTCATCTATGACCAGAAATATTTGATGAAATTATAGAATTGTTAAAGAAGCGTATCTCACAAGCCTTTTGATCATTTTGTGAACATTTACTTTCCTAAACAAAATAGATTTTCAAGGACATCACTGCTTCTACTGTGGTGCCATCTGTCTCAATATTGAAAATTTGCGTAATCTTTAAATGGGTAAATCTTTAAATGGAATCGGTTTAGCATGGCAAGTGACTTTAATGGCACCTCTTAACCAAATGACTATCTATTAGCTTTGAATACCTAAGTCGCCAAAGGAATGGTGCCACTTTTCAAAAGAAATCCTGAGGACAATGAACAGGCAGAAAGAAGGAAAGAAAGATTTTTTATGGGAGGTTCTGGCAGAGCACTGGTCATGGGCCAGCGCTCTTTAGAAAGACAGCCAGGGTGGTGCTAGGGAGGAGAACCAGACCAGAGCAAGGTAGCAACTGGTGACAGGAGACAACGTAGGTGGCTGTCGCCAAAATCCAGGTAAAAATGATGAAAGCTGAAGCAAGAGGGAAGAAATCGCCAGATTTGAGAAGAGTAGGGGAGGCTTGGCAATGCAGAATTTAAAGGTAGAAGGGACAAGAAGCTCTGATTCCTTTGACAAAGAAGGCTTTTTGACCCCAGCTCCCAACACCCTGCCCCCCAGCTCTCACCCCCATGTCTGCTCCTGAGTCATCTGCTCTTCCACAGCCCTTTCAGAAGCCTTGTTATCCATGCTCTTTCTCAGACCATTACTCATTTCCCTGCTACTGCTAAAAGTTGGGACCACAACACAATGGCCTTGGGGAGGTGCGATGTACAGAAGGTTATACTTGCTGATGTTGTTCTTTTCCTTGATTGTCCCACAACACCACCACCCTAGTCCGTACAGGTGTTAAGAACAACTAAAGGTTAGAAACAAATGAAGAGAATTACAACAGAAAGGTTAAAAACTGTTCACAAAATAAAACTTCCCAATAGTTCAGAGGATAAGAGCAATAAAGAACTTAATGTAAAATATTTACATAGAGATCCCTAAGAGCATACCCCAATTCCTAGCCTCGCTCCTTGTCTCAAGGTCCATTGTTGTTTACTTTTATCTTGGACTGCACCTTCCTTCATTGCTCTACAATTATATATCTTCACTGTCTTATACCCTATTCATGGTAGTTTAATCTCATGGAGGGTTCATCCCTCTTTCCCAACCAGTGCAACCCACAGGATATTATTTGCAGCAATACTTTTCCCAAAGGCTGAGTCAAGTAACACAGGTCTCTAATAGCATAGTCCCTGGAGCGTTTGCATTTCAATTTTTGCCTATCTGTAGCAGTGAAGATTTGCCACCTCATTCTTCTTGATCATCTATTGGATCCTACACAAACATATCCCCCAAGGGCAAATAATAATTATCAAAGACAATTCACATTAAAAAAAGAAACATTTCCCCAAATATAATCTGTACTGAGTCTACCCTAAATGGAGATAACTGGCTATATTTTTATGCAGAGTTATGTCAATTCCCACTTCGTTCATCCTCCTGCTTCTAACCATGCCCAGATTCCTATAGGTCTATAAGAAACAGGATGCATTACTGTAACCTTTTCAAGTGACAGCAACTCCCTTCCTACACAAAGATGTTGAAATCATGAAATTATTAAAGAGTATGGATATGAATGTGTGTGTGTGTGTGTGTGTGTGTGCGTGTATTTGTATAAAGTGGGTGGAGGGTCTTTTTCCAACCATAATTAGCTTGGCTCTGTTAAGTATCTGATTTCATGTGCTATTTGAACTGATGTTTTCATTCTTGGCTATAATAAAATATTATCTAATCACAAATATTGTGTAGGTCTGAGGAGCAAACAGATATGCATAGGAAGTAAAACACTTAAAGAGAATGGAAAAATCTTAAATTTAAAAGAGAGAAGAAAGGTAGCCAAATCTAAAGAACAAGAATTCTTAAACTTTGCAATATATTGCTATATTTATGCAAAAATAAAATAAAGAATGCTATCATATAATGAGTCCAAATGAAATTTAACATTCCATTCTCTTAGGATTTATAACTTTGCAATTCCCATTATTGTGACAAATATTTTGATCACAAGGATTAAGTGAACTCTAAGGTCCCAGCTATAAAAATGTACAACTCTTTCTACATTCATTCATTTCATGTAGTCAATTATTTCCACTATTCACAAAAGAATTGTTGATAGTTTAATGATCAGGTCCCTAAAAATTCCAAGAAGAGGGGCGCCTGGGTGGCTCAGTTGGTTAAGCGACTGCCTTCGGCTCAGGTCATGATCCTGGAGTCCTGGGATCGAGTCCCACGTCGGGCTCCCTGCTCAGCAGGGAGTCTGCTTCTCTCTCTGACTCTCCCCCCTCTCATGCTCTCTCTCTCTATCTCATTCTCTCTCTCAAATAAATAAATAAAATCTTTAAAAAAATAAAAAAAAAAATTCCAAGAAGAATTAGAATGCCTGCCCTCATGGAGCTCAGTCCAGTAGGGGAGAGAGAGAAATAAGCAACTGCATACAGGTCACAATAGAAGGATGTACAGAATGGGACACAGTAAGTGATCAATTTTAGAGTGTGGGGGTGGAGTGTGTGAGGAGCAGGGCCGTGTGGGATCAAGTAAAATTTCACAGAGGCTAGGGCACACAAGCTGAATCTTGAAGGGTAGATAGTATGAGAAGTCCCTTCCAGCCTGAGGAAGGAATTCGTGCAAAGTTACTAATACATGAAGTAGCATGGACAATTTGGGGAGCTATTTTTAGCTGGCTAGGACTAGATGCTAGAGGTAGGGTGTAGCAATAAAGAGATGGGAGATATACAGGGACCAAAGGCTGTTATGTTTCATGTCTCCTGCTTTGACCATTGAATTCTATGTTGTGCTGATGGAAAGGTTTAACATCTCTGGGGCAAGAAGAGTTTCATCCTCCCTGGAAGTTTAATCAACAATGGGCACTCCCACTTGATTTTGACATGCCACTTTCTATGTGATAATACTAAGTTCCCCCTTGTTCTGCCCAGTAGCAGTAGCAGAATAAATTGGTATCATATGGTATGCATCACTCTTAGTCATCGGGTAAGTTCTGTACTTATTATGTCCCAGCGCTAAGGCCTTAAAAAGGTATTAGGGACAAGTGTATCAGTTAGGACTCTTTCCAATGCAATTGACAGAAAATTCAATCCTAACTGACTTTGGCTAAAAGAGAACTGATTTACTCACATAACTTGAGAATCTGATGATAGGTTTAGCTCCAAGAATAGCTTGATCCAGGCTCAAATGTCTTCAGCACCCAATTTTTCCTTCTTCATCTCTTGGATCCACTTTGTCTGTGTTGGCTCTATCCTCCAGCAGACTCTTGATGTGTGGTGGCAGTTTACATCTCTCCATGTTGAAGTGCAGAGAACAAAAAAAAGAGAGAGATGCTTCCTGGTGGCTCCCACACAAGTCCTGACCATTCACTGTGGCTACCTGGGTGTTAATGGTCAATGGAAAGAAGAACTAGTATTCCTGGTACAGATGAGTGAGGTCTAGTGGCATTTGTGCAATGATTCATCTTCCATGATACACCTGGATGCTAGAAGCATGACCTCATAGACTTCTCTGCCAACTCCTGGTTCTCTTCTTGGGCGACTCCACCAGTATCAGCTCCCAGTTCCGTGTTTCTCCTCAGGAAATGCTGATCATTCTCTGTTTCTCTCTCCCCTTGTATGTGCCCAGGAAAATCCTTCTTCCAGTTTCAAGGAAATCCTTTCCCTTTTGAAGCTTTTTCAAGATACTTAGGCAGTGTCCTGGAATTTTTTCCCCTTGAAATTTCAGGATTTTATGAAACAAAGCCAAAAATACTTATAGATCACTTTTGTTTGCCCTTCCTTTGGCCTCTTCCTAGCTATGAACAATGAACAGCCAGAAGGAGACCTGCTTACAGGGGTGGGGAGGGAGAAGAGAAGCAGTAGCGGAAAATACAGGGAGGAAAAAAAATGTAGAGTTAATTTAGATCTTGAAATATTATCTCTCCAAGGATCCACATATATGATATTTCAAATTAATAATACAGAAAGCTTTTTTCTTTCTTTCTTTCTTCTCTCTCTCTCTTTCATATTCTCTCTCTCTCTCTCTAAAATACAAGGGGACGGAGATACCACTGAAAAGCTGGTGAATGAGTGGGCCTTATAGAAGATATGTGATGTAGGGCGCCTGGGTGGCTCAGTTGGTTAAGCGACTGCCTTCGGCTCAGGTCATGATCCTGGAGTCCCTGGATCGAGTCCCGCATCGGGCTCCCTGCTTGGCAGGGAGTTTGCTTCTCCCTCTGACCCCCCCCCTCTCATGTACTCACTCTCTCTCGTTCTCTTTCTCAAATAAATAAATAAAATCTTTAAAAAAAAAAAAAAAAGAAGATATGTGATGTAAATTAAACCTTAATAGGTATTATATGCTACCCTTCTTTTTAGCATGGAATTTATGTATCAGGCTCAGCTAAGTATTAGCCCTGTTCTGACTAATGAACAGTAAAAATTTTTAAAACAAAATTTTAAGAAATTTAAAAAAATTTTTCTGAGGACTGAATCCTTTATTAGCACTTCTAAATAACACAATAAAAAAATAATTCCTAGGGGCGCCTGGGTGGCTCAGTTGGTTAAGCGTTTGCCTTCAGCTCAGGTCATGATCTCAGGACCCTGGGATCCAGCCCCACATTAGACTCCCTGATCAGTGAGGAGTCCAATTCTCCCTCTCCCTCTGCCCCTCCGCACTCCCATTTGTGCTCTCTCTCAAATAAAAAAACAAAAACAAAAACAAAAAAACATTTAAAAAATAATAATTTCTAGCAAAATAAAATCAAGGAATAATAGATTTTCCATGTATGTCAGCCAATAGTGCCTTTCAAGAGGATGTATGTAGTCAGGCTCCAACCTGGAAAACAGAAACTGCTCTGAGTACTCAACATAGGGAGAATGTAATTCAAGTAATTTGTAAAACAGGTGACAGAAGGGCTGAGAAAAAGAGGAGAGTGATTTTTCAACAGGATAAAGCCACTACAACCCAAATGCTGGGGGAATAAAAGGAAAAGGCAAAGGAAAAGGCAGTATTACTGGAGCCTAGGGTCAGAGGTCCTGGGGCACTTGGCAGGAATTAGAGCTTGGGGGGCAGGGTGGGACATCCTCCTGCTCTGGTTTTCCACTGGTCACACCCAGCTGGCAGGCTGCTCCTAAGAAAGGGAGGGAAACCACAGCTGGCTGGATCAGCCCCCCTGTGCTAAAGGACCAGAGAAAGGTTTGAAAAAACCAGGAATGGATCCAAGGGCAATAAAGCCTAGGACCCTGAACCCTCACAAGGAATTTGTTAAAACTCACTGTTCACAAATCCTGGTTTGATGTTGTAATTTATACTGAAAGAAAAAAGTTGTTTGCAATGGATCCCCATCAGTGAGTTACCAAAGTCTGTGCACTTGGGGGTGAACCATTAAAATCAGGACAACCTGGGGTGCCTGGGTGGCTCAGTCGGTTAAGCCTCTGACTCTTGATTTTGTCTCAGGTCATGATCTCAGGGTTATGAGATAGAGCCCTGCATCAGGCGCCACACTCCCTCTCTCTGCCCCTTCCCCCCTGCTCAGTCTAAAAAATAAAAGATAAAATCAGGACAACCTTATCAGAAGGGCTGGCTATGTATGTATGTGCATATTTTAAATTATGTGGGGATTCCTGTTGATTTTGCTCAAGTTTTTTAAAAAAATTTGTTTATAAGAACACAGCCCGCCTTATTTTTTGGTCTTTTAAATGCAGAAAACTCCTAGGTCTATAACCTTCGTTGTTCCTTTCCTTTCATTTGGAATGCTGAGAATCCCTCATCACTTTTCTTGCTAACCTTCTATTTATCCATCTGAAAGTTGCTGAGATTTGCTTATACTATAACTTCAATGATATTTTCTGAAATGAATTCTATCACCAAAACTATACTGCATAGGATATGGCAAATATTTGTGCTCATTCTTTTGAAGCCTCAACCTGGCTGGCACCGCTCTCTAAATAGAGAGCAGGATTAACTGAGTAATAAGGCAAGAGTGCACAGTAGTTTCTTTAATAAATTCTTCAATACTGTTACTGTGAGGAGTCTTTTAAAAGGATTTAACCTCAGGTAGAGAGAAACGTCAGAAATATTGAGAAATGTCCATATTCTAAAATATCCGCTATGTTTAAAAAATTGTAACAAGCTTTATGCTATCAAGGAGATCCAGTGAAAGATATTCCATATTTCCAGTCTCCTATTTCACAAATTTCAATGTGGTTGTTTTTGGGTTTTTTGTTTTTGTTTTTGTTTTTGTTTTAAGGAAACTGGTTGTTTCACTGTATTTCTCCTGGGTTCCAGAGCTAAGCTCCCGCACCTCTCCACCTCATAAAATTTGGACATGTTTCAGTTTTAGCCTAATTCTCATCCTGTTAAATTTTTAAGGGTAAGGATAATGGAGAATGGAACTTGTCACATTAAAAAAGGATAAGAAGGAAGCAAAAGACTTTTAATTTAAAACTATGTGAGAAGCTGGAAGTTTTAGGAAAGTCGTAGTGAAAGAAAAATACCTCTTTGTAAGCTGCAGGAGAAAGAATTTTAAGACAAAATTAAATTAGAGATATGAAACATTTTACGGGAAGGAGAGACAGATGTGCTTTTGGAACCGGGAAAATACTGGTTAACTTTTAGTTGTGATCACACTTTGATGGTGTCTACGTGAAGCAAATGTTTTGGCTCTAAACTTGTTTCTGCCTTTTTTATGTTTCCTGTCTTCACCAACATGGAGACAGAAGATTAAGGCAGATTCTGACAATGATGAGGGTCAATCAGGAGTCTTTGCCTGTCTCATAAACACCACCCACTGATAATTCCATGTCTTTCAACTGAAAACCTCCTCCTGAAAACTATATAAGCTAGATTTGGGGGCAAAATTGGAGAAAAGTGATCCTAGTACATTTTGCTACTCATAATTCATTCACTCGTGTGAGAGATCATGGCGTTGGAAAGGCCCTAAGACATCATCAGACTGTAATTATGCCTGCTGTCATGTAAATGAAGCATATAGTGACAACTATTTTTTCCTTTTAAGATAGTTTAAATGATATAGTTGAATTCATTCTTTTTCTGAAGTGGCCCTAATATGTTTTCTTTTTGAAAAATGTACCAAGTAAAAAATTGTCAGAAGACCAAATTATTGTATATTTGGTTATTCTTTTCCCATGAGACACAGGTACTCATATTACTAACTTTATGTACCTGAACACAATTATGTCCTTTAGCATCCTAGAATGTTAGTGTTGAAAGGATCTTAGAAGCCATAATTTCTCCATTTGGAAGATAAGGAAACTGAGGCAGAGGGCGAGGCTGTAATTTCTGCAAGATGGCACAAACAGGACCTAATTAAAACCCAAATTTCCTAGTCTTCCAACTCCCAGCAGAGTGAACCCCTTCACTACCTCATTTTGTCTTGATTGTGAATCAACAACCATTTCCTCGGCCCTTTTAATGCTCTACCCATGCCAGGGCACTTAAAAACTTTATTTCCGTCTGTAAATTATATATCAGCATCCCAGAAAATTTGTTCATTTTTCTGAGACATTTTGCTAAGGAAGAGATATTGTCTTACTAGTCCATTAATTGATAGTTACAAGAAAACAGACTACCTCCTGTTGTATAGGAACACCTTAATGGGTAGGAGGAGTGTTGGGGTATGGGAAAGCCTGGCCTAAGTATGAAAGCTTGAACAGGAAGTCCCTACAAAAAATTTTACCTATCAAGAAAGCCCCTTTTAAGTGTAAGCCTTGCTGAAACTCCAAAACGTTGAACTATGGTAGAGTTTTGGAAAATTCAAATGTGCTATGTTCAAGACCTGTGCTAGGTTCAAGGTCAAAAAGGTATGCAAAATGCTCTGAGACTGAGAGCATGAGTCCTGAAAGCCAGGGCCACCGCTGTTTCTTACTGGGCACCCTTTATACAACTTCCCAAATTCAAACAGTTAATATGGCCCTGGCTCCACAAAAAACCTAAATAAATAATCCTGGTGGAGTCTGAAGAAAGGAAGGACATGATGATCCATATATAGAGAAGGATGTAGGCGGAACTCTAGGAGATGCGAACACACGCATATACTTTAAAATATGCTACATCAGAACACTTAAGATGGAAGGTTTTTGTTTGGTTTTGAACCGAGGATTTGCCACCACAAACATCCTACCTGTCCTAGAACGGGTGTGGGAGAGCGGAGAAAGCCTCCAGAGGTAGAAATCGGGCCGGGAGTAAGTAACACAGCGACCCCTTCACTAAACTCGGGGGCCGGGCTCGCCTCGGCCCTTCCCACCCGCGAGCGGCGCTCGGAACAGGGCGGGCCGGGGCGGGGAAAGCCGAGCGCGGCGGGAAGGGCCCAGGGCGGCCGGGGGAGGGCGGAGGGAGGCCGGGGAGGCGGGCAGGCGGCTTTATTGTTTCCTCTCGCCCTCCTCCTCCCGCGCCTTGCCCCGGCGTCACTGGAAAGCCGCCCGAGCCGCCCGGCGGCGGGTTATTTATAGAGCTGGCTGCGCGCGCGTCACGGAGCCCGGCCCGGCTGACGGGGCCGCTGACGCGCTTGGCCGCGGGGCCGAGTCCGCGGGGCTGCGCGCCGGGCGCCGGTGACAATGGGCTTCTGTGTGTGCAGCTGCCGCCGCCGCTGGGGGTCAGGGGAGGGGGGCAGGCGGCCGCTCCCTGACCCCCTCTCTCCCGCCCTCGACCCTCCGAAAGGTAACCGGCCTCTTCTGCCCTTGGCCGGGACAGCCCCACTCCCAAACCAGCAGCTTCTACCTTTTTTTTTTTTTTAATTTTACCAGTAAGTTTCCCTGGGCCCAGCCTCCCCGCTTCCACTTCCCCCGTTCCCCCCTCTCCCCCCAACATGACGAGAGAGGGGGATTTAGCCGGCCGGGGGCGGCCACTTTGTGCGTCCCGGGGAGCGGGACCCGCACAAGGCGCGCCAGCGGGGGATGCGGTCACCGAGGGGCCGGGAGCGCCGGGCAGGTAACGTATCCTGGACCTGGAGCGGGGCTTTGTTTGGGTGGGGGGAGGGGAGCAGGGGTGGGTGCGAGCGCCGGGCAGCCCTGCCGGGACTGTGGTCTCCCGGCTCCTCCGCCCCGCTGGCCCGAGCGCACGAAGCCGATCTGGGGTGTAACGCCAAGAGCGAAAAGAGAAACTTCTGCGTGACTGACTAGCTGAGGCTCCTCCCGAGAGAACAAGATAATAGAGGACTCCCCCCGCCCCTCTCTGCGGGTTCTGGCCTGGTACGCCCCCACCCTGCGGAAGGAGGGGCTGGCGGGGATTTTAGGGACTTCCTGGGATGCGGAGACCGGCTCTGAACCAGCCCCTCAGCTGCCGGGAGCTGGGAAAGCTTGCTCTGGAGCCTCTCGCACGTGGCAGGCAGGCAGAAAACTTGCTGTGCCTTCTAGGAAATTGCAATCGATTTGTAATGCATTTTCGCTAATTGGGAGTTCAAAATTAAACTTTAATAAAGCATTTGTGTCGTCTCGTGTAATTGTGAAAGCTTCCATCCGTCCTGGTAGATAGACTCTAAGTCTCAAGTTAATGGCGCTAACCTAGATTTCCCCCCCAAGTACAATTCCGTCAGCCCTCGTCGGCGCAGCTGGATTTCCGTAAGGTACAGATGTTGCTAATGGCAGCTTAAGCACGGATGGGCAGATAGCATACGGAATGCAACATGTTGCCATATGGTTCCTTTAGCCTTTCACCTTCAGGGATATCAATCACATATATTCTGGGAGGAACTTAATGACTCTCCGAACGGCAAAATGAATTACGTGGTACAATTTATATCCCTTGACCTGATACGTTATAACAACAGGGAGATAGCATCTCACAGTTTCTGTGGTATAAATTGAGCTACAGAGCTACATTTCAAATTCTGTAACATCTATTTGCGGTTTGAGGGGCCCTGTCAAATCATTCTGGCTGTAAAATCTGGTTTCTGTATTGCTTTCCTTCTCCCCCCCTCCCACTTCTGAACGATACAAAGTTTATAAAGTTTAGCAAAACTGTTGTCTTAGAAATTGCCAGTCAGCCAACCAAATACTAATTAATGAGACTATGGAGAAATGGAAAATATGATTTCCAATGCTAGTTACTTAAGAATTAGTAATATTTAGGAACACCATACTTTGGGATCCAGAAAATTAAAGAACTCCGATAAGAAATATGTGTTCTGTGAGTTGTTTCTATATAACTCCTAAGCCCATTAACTATTTGAAATTCTTTTTTTTAATAAACTTTATTCTTAAATGTAAGAAAGTAACTTATAGGAAACAGTCCTCAGAAATATGAAATATAAGAGATATAAGGAGCCAAACAATTCTATACACAACACCCCTGCTCCCCTCCCCACACACACACCATGTGTGTACTTGGATCATCCATGTGGTGGTACTGGTCATTTGTTTTTCTCCCCCCAATATGTTAATGACAGCATACTGAAGTCACTGTTTAGATCCCAGTGGAATGTTTCTGTAATATTTCACAGGTCTTATTTTAAATATCCCGGTGACTAATAAAATGGTTGATTGCCTCTAATTTCAGGTTATAAACATGGTTGTCTCTTAGTGTATCCCTCCTTTTTCTTCCACTAATGCAGAGAGGCAACACTGGTAAACAAAAAATAAGGGTAAAAAAAAAAAGTAAATAACTTATGAAAAAAAATTTTTTTTATTGTTACCTATTAAATGATATCTGAATACTATCTTTTAAAAGATTTTGCTTCCAACAATGTGTAAACCACATTAATTCATGTGAACTGATAGGACTAACAAAATATACAAAACAGACCTAAACAATCTAAACAAGTACATATTTTCAGTCATGTCAAGTTTCAGAAAGTTAACATTCTGGAAGTTTGTCTATATATCATGTCCTTTCAGAATCATTTTGAAATCACAGGATAATATTTCTCTTTTTTTTTTCCCCCTCCTCTTGAAATGGGTGATGATGTGTTACCTAGTGCTTGAGTTATTGCGATCATGTTGGTAATTATTATCAAATAATATAAGACCTTTTGTGTATTTATATAGCAGAAAATCTTATACAGAACACATTAAGCTATATATCTGAGTTACGGCAACCGTTGCTGGGGGCTGTTTTTGGTAATCTTTTAATGGCTAAGGTTTTCTCTCTCACCAGTACTCAATGTGTTTTAACCCTGATCAGAAGTGAGCTTGTCAATAATGACTCCATCTCCATGACTTTTGAATAGGCAGTGAGTGTGTCCTTTAATCAGCCACACAGAACTCGCCTTATAAAGCTGTTATTGTCATGAGCAGATATTGCAGCCTTTTGTTAGGCCCCATGATTATTAACGTGTTCCTCCTTCAAAAGCCAGGCTGAAAGTCCTGCTGTGCTTCATTTCAGAATTCAAGTCCATTAGTAAATAAAATCCTAAGCAGCACTATTTGCTTTTTCTCAAGTTAAAACATTACATGTAGTTCATGAATGATCTGGGGCCCTTTTGTAGACATAAACTATGTATATTTTTGGTGTACATATACAGTAATAAAAACAAGATATGTATCTTGCACCATGACTTTTATTTTAAACGAAGATTTGATGGATGTCCATTGTTACTCTAAATGAGGTGGCTGGCTGCCAAGTCGATCCCTATAGCTGGAAAGTACTAGCATTGTTATTGTCTACCAGGGAATCACTTTCTATTTTTTGAGCTCTCAACTTCACCTCCCTCTTTCAATATTGCCCTTCCATATTGCTAATCTGAGAATTAGTTTGGAAATGAAAACTTTTGAAAATGTGTTTGTATTGCCAAGAAGATTTTCACCACTGTTTCTGGTTGCCTGCTGGTTTACAGCCTTTATCTTGAGCTGGCATGTTTATTTTAACTGAAAATGAAGAAATACTCTTAGGACAGAGTATATTCCCCATGCTCTATGTAATTTTAATTGTGATGTAATCCTAGCTGCTTTCTTATTTTTTACTCATGAATGTATTTTAGAATATGTAAGATAGGGAAGATTTATGTGTTTCTCATGGTAACATGGGACAAGTTATGGATAGGCATTAGGCCTCTAATAGAACTCTGCATTCAAGTGAGTGGGGATGGGGAGGAGAGCCATCAGGAAAGAGTATATAGTCCCACTGCACTGGCCCTGTTTGGTTTTCAAATTTAGAATCTACATTGCTGCATTGGAAACTTGTTTCTCTCTTTTATAGCATTTCATTTTTAAAGAATTCTTTAAAAACTGTCAATCTGTAAATATTTAACCAGCCAAACAGGAAACAGTCTTTTATTCTCAGCTATATGCAGCTTTGTTTTTATCTGGGTGAGTGTGAGTGCCATGTAAATACCACATAAAAATTTGACTTGGTTTTCCTTACTTTGACTGAAGATTGACAGGGGCTTCTTTAATTAATCTTGTTCTCTTTCATGTTCTGTATTCAGATATTGAAATACAGTATTTTTATACATTTATAAGATTGTGTTTGCATTTATTTAATTTATGTTTCTTTTTTTAAAGCATGTAGCCTTGAATGTTTGTTCTACTTTTTTTTTTTTTTTTCCTTCACATCATTACTCTGGTACTGCTTGATGTAACTTGATTAGCTCCCTCCCCAGTCATGATTGGTAATTAAAATAGGCATTAAAATTAGTCACTTAGCAATTTTGCTGTTCAATTGGCAATTAAATTACTTAATTGCAATTAAAGTCCTAATTTTAATTGGCAAAATGATAGATGTAGATTTAAGATAATATGTATAAATACTTTAATAAGTGTCTATATAAGGATTACTTAATTACTCAACTTCAAGTTTATGCTGTTAACTTTAGAACTTTTAAGTGAGCAATGAAATTTATATTACATCTATTCAAAGGATATGGTAATTAGATTTATTACTTATCACTATAAGGGTCCTTGCTATAAGTTACTTTTGTAGTGTTAAAATTGTAGACTTGATAATTGCAGAATTATGATGAGGAAAAGGGCATATATGTCTTTGTCATAATATATCAGTACAGGATCTTCATTTTTCATTAAATCGAGAGGTTCCTATCCACCAGTTAGTCTGAGGAAAAAATCAAAAAGTGGTTATTTTATCATTAAAAGTAGAACAAAAACTAGCCAGCTATGATATAAATACAAAAACTATTGCCAAGTGTATGTATTTTATCTACTTAAAATGCTATATAATACTGTGATAGTTACTAAGGTTATTAACTACTTTTAGAATTCCAAGTGTCCTTGATATTTTCTTTGCATATAGCAACTTATTTTCAGAATCTTTAAAAGGTCTTCTAGGACTTTGCACAATTTAATGACCAACATGTTTACTGAAATTAGCAATGAAATCTAAAACCAAAGTTACCCTTACTTGCTTGATCAAAAAGAATTCTTACATAGAAAATATTGGTGGTTGCTAGAGGCTGGGAGAAGGGGAGAATGGACAGTTATTGTTTAATGGGTATAGAGTTTCAGTTTTATAAGATGAAGAGTTATGGAGATGGATAGTGGTGGTGGGTACACAACAATGTTAATGTATTTACCATCACTGAACAGTATACTTAAAAATGGTTAAGATGGTAAATTTTATGTTATGGGTATTTTACCACACACACAAGAAGAAAATAATAAGTGGTTAGTTTAAAAGCTAATGTTTAGGAGATGGTTACTGAGAGTCAAGCATTAGAGAGAAGATGAAGGATTTTTATTATGCAAAATACTTTTTGAGTGGCATGAGGCTTTACCATATGTTCGGTTTTATAATTTTAATTTGCAAGTAGATGCTTCTAGAAAAAATGAGTGCTGTTTTCTGCACATCTTTACACATTTCTAGAACTGAGTTCTGAATTGAAGTAAGAAATAATTTTGCATTTAGTGTTTTTTGGTTTAAAAAATGGGCTGAATAAAACTGCGTAAAAGCCACAGCTACCCAAAATGTGAATATCAGGTAAGCAATGGACTTGTTTTGTAAGCATCTTATAGTAAAGGAACAAATGATTGGTCAATTAATATTCTATTAATGCAAATGAAATGGCAAAAGGAAAAAAAACCAAAAACCTTCAACATTAAGAACTGATTTTGTAGTTCCATAACTGAGTTTTTTTTTTCAAAGTGAAAATTTCTCTCTATCACTAATGTAAAATTTCCTGCTGATGGCAACAAATGCCATGAATGTAAATTTATCCAAATATAACTTAAATATGTATCTCATTTTAATGTTTAAGATAGTTTCCATTAAGTAATTTTGTTAGGAAATATCTTAAAGTTACCTCAACTCTTGCAGTAACACACTTATGTCTATTCACTATATCTGAATTGGAAGGGCTACTCTGAGTTCATTTTGGGAGAATCGTGAAAGAAATCCCTAAAGACCCCTTTCCCATGCATTAAGATAGAAAATCCTATGGGATTACATCCATGTTTGCTTTCTAAATTATACCAAAAGCTCAATTTTATTAAGTATAATCTGTCTAGCCATGCATAAAATAAAATACTTTGGTTTAGAGGTGAGCATATTATTTATATTGATTTTTTATAAAAATATGTTTTACATATGTGTCAATGCATTCTACTTAATATTGATTAACATCATAGAAGACAATGTAGTAACACGACTTTTCTAAATGCTTTTCTGAGGTCATCTAATAGCATATATTGATAGAATTAATAATTTTGTCACTTAATTTAGTTGGTTTCAAAAGAAGGAGCTCTTTATGCATAAGACCAATTTTTACTCCTATTTATTTTAACTTTTTAAGAAAAGAGAACTTCATTGGGGATAACTTTACACATTTATACATGGCAATAATTTAAAGTTGTATCCAGAATCTGGGCCCTGAAAAAAACTAGTGTTGTCATTTTAATTGAGTTACAAAGTAGTTTATATTCTAGAATCTATGTTTAAAAAAGAATCTTGAAGGGTTGTAGTCATATAAATGCAAAATTTCAGTTTCTTTTAGCCTAAAGCATCCTTTTAACATTTTCTAAAACGTTGTTCAGTTCTACATTTTGATTCCATTATATGTGTAATTAAACCTCTGTGCACAAAAGCATTCTCTTATGTACTAGCAAATACACCCACAGGAATCCTCTTCTAAACTATAATTTATTTAAACATGTAATCATAGGATTTTAAAACATGCTTTCATTTTTCCAAACTATATGCCAATTTGAGCTACTTGGTGACAAAATGAGAGATTTTATTACTATTTTGATTTTTTCCCCCCTGTGACCTAACAGTGAGTTAAACGTGGGCAGGAGGAAAAAAAGAAAATCTATTGTGAACCTAATTCCATGTGTTAGACTGTTTCCCCTTTTAAGAAAAATAGAAAAGAATAAAAGACTTGTTATTTATGAATTCCAGCACAGTATGAATATTTGGGCCTGCAGCTTGCTCTCCTAGGGTTTGGCCTAAGTAGTGAGTGAGGGGTGTGTGTGTGTGTGTGTGTGTGTGTGTGTGTGTGTGTGTGTGATCGTCCTGAACGTTGTGGAGTCAGGCCCCCTACTGACAGCATCAGTCAATTACAGACATTGGCGGTTCTATTGAGACTTAGTTCCATCACAATCTGGTGGAGGGGGGGGACACAGGAGTCCGGAGTTCTGAGCAGCGTCCTTTTTTTACACTTTATGATGCCTGCGTTGTATGCTTCCCACCCCGAGCACATCTGAACCCTACCAAAAATGCTAACCCCGGAAGTAGCTTATCCAGTAATTGGTTTAAATGAGTTTGTCAGTCTTGCGTCCAGTGTGTCTTCCTAAGAAGTAACACTTCCCAGGAACTAGAATAGGAATTTGAAGAAGAGAGAGAACTCATACAAGTTGTAGGATGCAAGGGGAAAAGTCCACCTTTTCCCTCTTTTTAATGTTCTATCTAACCCCTCCATGTCCAGTTACTAATAATAATTATAATAGCTGCTGTGAAAACTGCCTCTCAGTCTTGAGTGCATTAAGACTTGGGCAAGGGCTCTATCAAGCCCGACTCTACAGGTTGCTGTTGTAGAATGACGCACCACGCTACAATGTTTGTCTTCTTCAGAGCTCACTGTAAGAACTCCAGAACACTTTCCACTCTCTGAGAGAGAATTCTCAGGTTGTCCGCAGACTCAACCCAGGCTAAAGCCAAGTGTTTTTAAGGGCCATAAAGGAGGAGGAACTTGTGCAGGGAATGTATCTACTTAGATGGGCGTATTTATGTGTGGAGGGTGATAGTTACAACCTTAAAGTTCTCCTGGCCCCCGCTTTCCGAGGAGTATATTAAAAAATAATAACCGCCACCCCAGCGTGGCTGCGCTTGAGTTTCCGACTGCCTGAAAATAGCTCCCGGGAGCCTGGCCCACCGCTGGGATCAAGGAAAGCTCCTCCTGGCAGCGCCCTGCTCCCTCGCGGAAGAGGAAGGGAACCCGGGAGGGCGCCACCGAGCTAGAGCCGCTGCTATTTTGGGCCCAGCCCCGCGGGTGCGTCAATGCCTGCGCCCCTGCGTCACCGCCACCCCCACCCCTTTCCTTCTCCCCTGCTCTCCAAACTCTCACTTTTTCCCTTTCGTTCGCATGGAATCGCTCCTGCCCACGGGGCGCTGACGCTACCGAGCTCATGCTAATAGGCTATTCTTCGCCCTCCTCCCCTCTTCCCCCTACTCACACATCCTCACTCGCCACAACAGCCCCCCCTACACACACACACACACACACACACACTCCCTCTCTCTCTCTCACACACACACACACACACACACTTCCTGGTTTTATTTGTACTCCGGCCCGCTGGGGCACCGCTGAGCCGCGGAGGCGGCGGCGGCAGCAGCGGCAGTCGCAACATCTGGGGGAAACTTAAGGTGGTCACGCAGGTTTTCCAGAGGCTGCGGCGCAGAAGAGCCCCCGGCTTCCCCGGGCAGCCGCAGGACACCTGATGGCTACGCCTCTCCAGCCGCTGGGGAGCGAGCAAAGGCTGGGGTGCAGATTAGAGCTGAGCAGCTCCAGAACGCGGATAGTTCCCCGGCGCTTGTGGCCCATCCAGGGAACACCAGGATTGGGGGCGGGGGGAGTCGCCAAGGGGCTCCTGCAGCCTGGAAGCGAGCCACGCCGAGGGAGGTGGGGCGGCTGGAACTCTTCGCGGCCAGAGAGGGGGACGCTTCGGAACCCTCCCTCCCCTCGTCCCAGCCTCTTCCAGCGTCCCCGGGAGAAGCCCTGAGAGGCCCGCCCTGCTCCGGCCCGAGGAAAGCGAAGGGGGCTCGCTCTCGGGAGAAGCGGCGTCTCCTTTGCTAGAAAGCGCCTCGCGCCCTCAGCCTGGTGGGTGGACTGGCTTGCAAAGTGGAGTCGGCGGTGACTGGGGCGGCCGCGGGGTGCGGCGAGCTACCACAGTGCACCGGGTCCCTCTCCTGGAAGGGCTGGGCGCACAACTTTACGCTCGCGGAGATACCCCACCCCGCCCTCTCCCCATGTTTTGTCTTTCCCTCTTGGCTCTGAGACAAGGCTTCGAGAGCCCTTGTGCTTCAGAGGAGGGTTGATTTATTTCTCTACAACTTGTGTTAGGGTACGAGTTGGTGGGCATTGAGAAGTGTCGAAAGTATCAGTGTTGGCCAAAGGTGAGGTTAGAGCACCTTTCTGCTGAAGGCGCACCTGTTGCCCGCTGCTCGGCTGTATTGTCTGCGAAAGGAAAGTGGGCGATGCCTCACTCTGACTTTCGGGATCCCTAAAGGGCTGGGTCACTGTCTACCTGTTCCCCTCTCTTCCCCTTTCCACGCACCACGTCCTCGCTTGCACGTGGGCACTGCAAGGGAAGAGGGAACATAGAGAACAGGCCCTACCCAGTCCCTTCCACCTTGGACTGTGTGTGTCTGTGTGAGGGAGGGGGGCGGGGAGACAGAGAGAGAGAGAGAGAGAGAATGCTAACGCCAAAGGAGGAGGCCTTGGACAGGAAAAAGGAGAAAAGGGATATGCATCGGGCTAGGGAAATCCCACCTTAATTGCCTGAACCCTTTGAGCTTCTCGGGTCATGGGACATCTGTCCGCGCTTCCGCTAAGGGGGGTGACAATTGTAAGTGGATGAGGTTAGGGCACTGCCAGGCACACCCCATCCCTCACCAGTCCAGGTGCTGGCTACCTGGCCCACGCCAGCGTTCCCTTCCGCCAGGGGCTTTTGTTGCACCCTCCCCCACATGTGAGCCGCCGGGCGGCATCGGTGGCCCGGGGTTTAGGGGAAGGCGAGGTGAGATGTCGCGGTGCTGCGGGCTGCGCGGACCTGAGTGGAGAGGTCACACCTCTTTCGGAAAAAAAAAAAAAAGAAAGAAAGAAAGAAAGAAAGAAAGAAAAAAAAAAAAACCAAGCTGGCGACCAAGGTGAACCCAGAACGGTTCCCACCTTAAAATCGGCCCTGCTCGTGACGTCAGGTCGGAAATATACCAAAGCGAGAGCCGGCCAGGAGTCCGGGGAGCGCGGCGGCGCGGCGATTGGGCGGCGGGCCGCTGACGCGCGCTGACGCGCGGAGACTTTAGGTGCATGTTGGCAGCGGCAGCGCGAGCCACATAAACAAAGGCACATTGGCGGCCAGGGCCAGTCCGCCCGGCGGCTCGCGCTAGGCTCCGCGGTCCTGCTCTCTTGCCCAGCCGGCCGCCTTCTCCTGCTCCCTCCCGGCTCCTGGCGACTAGGTTACGTTCGCCCCTCTCGCCCACCCCTCCCAGACCCTGCTACCAGGACTCCCAGAGGGAACTACACTTCGGCGGAGTTGAATGAATGAAGAGAGACGCGGAGAACTCCTAAGTGAGTAGGTACAGCCCGTGCAGCTCGAGTTCCTTTATCCTTCTTTCTTCTTTTGCACGTCTCTTCTTTCCACATGGGTGGTACAGGTTTTCTCGAAGTGGGCGCCAGAGGGTCGGAGCGCGAGTGGGGCCGGAGGATGGGGAATAGGTGCGCGCGGCTACGGCGGTCATTTGTCCGAACTCCAGCTTTGGCACTAGGGGGGAGTTGGCTCCCAGGAGGCTTCTAGGCTCCTCATTGGTGGACATGGATGGGAGACTTGCATAGTTTGGGGAGCTGTGGACTTGCCCGGGGGATATGTGCCCAAAGTTTGCTCTTAGAGTGGAATTGATTGTGACCATTGGACAAGGAGACTCCCAAGTCCTGTATATACGAGGGGCCTGGACGCTACCCACAAAGTGACAGGGAGAAAGTTCTCCAGTTTATGTGTTGCTTGGGAACTGTGTCACCGCGGCTGGCTGGTGTGCCAGTGTTTCCTGGGTATTATTGAACAAGGGGTGGTGTTGGTGTTCGTAGAGTGTCCTATTACTAAGTTGCCTGAAATTTCTGGTTTTGACACATGTCGTGCTTGTGTATGTGAATACGTCAGAGAGAGAGAGAGAGAGACAGAGAGACAGACAGACAGACAGACAGCGGAGAAACAGAGAAGAAAGAGTACAGTTATGAAGCTGCGAAGTTACCAGGAGGTTAATATCCAGCACAGGCATATAGCTCTCAAAGGCTGTGGGTGTCGTGGGTCTCCTTTCTTTTTACTTTTTCTGATTAACCTTCCTCCCCAGGAAGCAAGGTAATGGGGGAGGGGGGAGGAGAATAGAAGGAGTGGATGTTTGGCTTTTTTCATTAGTAATAAGATTGTCTATGCTCTAGAATGTCTTCCAAGTGGCAACATCTGAAAATTACTAGGACACAAGATTGCCTCGTTCCACCGGCAGGTAGGCAGGTTGTGGAAGGCCGTATAGGCAAGGTGTTCGGCTTCCTGTGTTGGGAAGCGCTTCCAACCTTGGTGCCAATACCAGCTAAGCAGTGTTTCCCTCCCTCTGCAATTGACCTAAGATGCTCCTGGAAAAATAGGGTCTCCTCTTCCCACCCCTTGGCCATTAAAGATGTTGAAAAGCAAGTTTCCTGGAGAAGTGAATGGCAATTCACCTGTATCCTCAATCCCAGTGTTCTGTCAAAAACACTTAGGAAATCCAGATGCTTCCATGCAGATTGCCTTCAGGGCGGCCCAGGCCTTGAGGGCATTCTGTAACGCATGGGGATGGAGGGAGAGATTATTTTCTCATATTATATTTATGACTTCTACTTTCTTTACCCCCTCCCGAAAGAAAAGCTAGTTTCACCACAGAAAAATTTAGGAGAAATCCAATGCTGTATTTTATTAAACTCTAGTTTCTTCTTATTTGGGTCTGAATGAAACTAAAATGGAAATGACACTACCCTCCCATCCCCACTTCCACTCCCACCTCCACCCCACCCCCCACATTTTAGGGTCCAATTTATTACATCATAAGTATTAAGTACATGAAGTACCTTTTCTCCTTCAGAACCCTCTCTCTGCAAGGATTTACACAGTGCAATGGGTGGCATTTTGTGTTGTTTATAGTCATTTCTTCTACACATTCATTTTAACTGCTAAGTTTGGTAAAGGCAACACAATGAAACAATCAAGGAGGGCATAGAAGGGCTTGCCTGGTGACCCTACAGATGGCCAGCTGAATCTGTCGGGAAAGTCACCCTGAAGCTTCCTGTGTCTGTGTTTCAGGGAGGAGATCCGACAGGCTGGACTCCCCATTGCTTTTCTAAAAATCTTGGAAACTTTGTCCTTCGTTGAATTACGACACTGTCCACCTTTAATTTCCTCGAAAACGCCTGTAATTCGGCTGAAGGTTAGTGCAACTTCATTTCTTTCTTTCCTTCCTCCAAGTTCCCTGAACATCAAGAAACAGGGCAATACGATCTTCCTCAGCAAACTCTGTAACTTAGTATTTTCCCAGCCCATCATCATCAGGAACAACATTCTCATTGTGCAATTCAACCTCATTTCTAGAATGAGCTTGCTGAACCCGAGCTTCAGAGAAAAGGCTCATATTAGCGGGACTGTTTTTGTGAGGGGGTGAAGGGGGAGGCGTTTGAAATATACGGGAATAGAGACCCTCAAAAGCTTTCTAGCTCTGGGTCTTCCTTGGACCAGCCTTTCCATGCCCTGCACTGTTTTGCCCCGCAGCGTTCGCGCTCTCCGCCCTTCCTCTCGCGTCCCTACATGCTCTCTGACCGCCGCGGGCTGCCGGTGTAGCTCCAGGTGTACCCGAGCCCGGGAGAAAGTGTTCAGTTGACCAGGCTGAGTGTATATTACCCTGTTTCATTTCCAGCCATGCCTTGTGTTCAGGCGCAGTATGGGTCCTCGCCTCAAGGAGCCAGCCCCGCTTCTCAGAGCTACAGTTACCACTCTTCGGGAGAATACAGCTCCGATTTCTTAACTCCAGAGTTTGTCAAGTTTAGCATGGACCTCACCAACACTGAAATCACTGCCACCACTTCTCTCCCCAGCTTCAGTACCTTTATGGACAACTACAGCACAGGCTACGACGTCAAGCCACCTTGCTTGTACCAAATGCCCCTCTCCGGACAGCAGTCCTCCATTAAGGTAGAAGACATTCAGATGCACAACTACCAGCAACACAGCCACCTGCCCCCCCAGTCCGAGGAGATGATGCCGCACTCCGGGTCGGTTTACTACAAGCCCTCCTCGCCCCCGACGCCCACCACCCCGGGCTTCCAAGTGCAGCACAGCCCCATGTGGGACGACCCAGGCTCTCTCCACAACTTCCATCAGAACTACGTGGCCACCACGCACATGATCGAGCAGAGGAAAACGCCCGTCTCCCGCCTCTCCCTCTTCTCATTTAAGCAATCGCCTCCCGGCACCCCTGTGTCTAGCTGCCAGATGCGCTTCGACGGGCCCCTGCACGTCCCCATGAACCCGGAGCAGGCGGGCAGCCACCACGTGGTGGACGGGCAGACCTTCGCTGTGCCCAACCCCATCCGAAAGCCCGCGTCCATGGGCTTCCCAGGCCTGCAGATCGGCCACGCGTCGCAGCTGCTGGACACGCAGGTGCCCTCGCCGCCGTCGCGGGGCTCCCCCTCCAACGAGGGGCTGTGCGCCGTGTGCGGCGACAACGCGGCCTGCCAACACTATGGCGTGCGCACCTGTGAGGGCTGCAAAGGTTTCTTTAAGGTGAGCGAGGACGGGGGCGGAGGAGACAGGTAGGGGCCCCCTAGTGCCGGGAGCCTCGGAGTGCGCGCTCCGCGGTGGTGCAGGCAGCCCAGTCCTAGTTCGTCCAACTCCCGGGGTCCGCGGAGGCTGCCCTGCAGCCGCCCACGGCCTGTGGCCGAGGCCTCTGGGTGCTTGAGAAAGGGAAGTAGCTAGACCGGGAGACCTGGGGTCGCTTCCCCCCCGCACGCAGCTGACCCCGGCAGGCCCCAGCCCGAAGTTGCAGAAGCCTGAGTTGGAAGAGGGTCATTTGCATGTGCTAGGAGCTGTCTTCTCTGTTCAGATTGAAATTGGTTAGGACAGAGAACCGTGTCTGAGCTAACCAAGTGGAACAGAATTCCCTGTGGTCAAATTAAGTGATCTCTTTATTTCGCCATCCTGATTGAATAATCTTATCATTTTAAATAGAGAAGGTCTCCAAGGAATGTAAATAATATGAATGCCCACGGATTTGTATTTACTGAGCGTCTCCTTCTCCTTCTCTTGGCATATAAAACACAGCAAGGAGCGGCAAGGTTAGCTCAAATGTTAACGCTATCAATTTTCTCCTGTTAAATGCCCTGGGGGAGGAAAACGAAAAGAAAGAGAAAGAAAAGGAAAAGGAAAAAAAATTAAAAGGAGTTGTGTGTATGTGTTTGTTTGTGGGGAGGAGTGTAGATCCCAGCCATTCAGAAATTGTTCCTGGATTCCCTGGGTCGCTGGATTTTCAAAAGGAAAAAAAAAAAAAATCGGTCTATATTGTCTTCTTTTGCAGCGCACGGTACAAAAAAACGCAAAATACGTGTGTTTAGCAAATAAAAACTGCCCAGTGGACAAGCGGCGCCGGAATCGCTGTCAGTACTGCCGATTTCAGAAGTGCCTGGCTGTTGGGATGGTCAAAGAAGGTAGGTCGGGACAAGCAGCCCACTCCCCCGTCTGCGCCCGCGGGAAACTGCCGCTCCTATCCCAGTCCTATTTTCCACTTCCCAGCGCTGGGGGGTTGTGGGGGGGGTGTCTCCGGGTTCCCCCTCATCCGCGTCGGGCCTCGCTGACCCCGCAGCTGCCTGCTTGCCCATCCTGCCCTGGAGAAAGCAGCCAGGCCCTTCTCGCCTTCAGCTATACGACCCATTTGGAAGAAGACATAAAACAACCCCACATTTTTTTTTTTTTTTTTTTTAAATGCTTCTCGTCAGTGAAGGCTTTACAAGCGGTGGGACCCTGCGCAGCCCTGCCGGGCGCCCCGTGGCTGTGGCCTTCCCCCGGGAGGGGCCGAGGCGGCAGCTGGGTCCCGCTAGGGGGAGCGACGCTAACCCATTTATTCCTTTGCAGTGGTTCGCACGGACAGTTTAAAAGGCCGGAGAGGTCGTTTGCCCTCGAAACCGAAGAGCCCACAGGAGCCCTCTCCCCCCTCGCCCCCGGTGAGTCTGATCAGTGCCCTCGTCAGGGCCCATGTCGACTCCAACCCGGCTATGACCAGCCTGGACTATTCCAGGGTAAGAAGCTGGCGGGGGTAGCATGTGGACAAACCGACAGATGGGCAGGACCCCTTCCCACACCCATCACTAAGCCCCAGACTCAAGCAAGGCTGTGGCTTTGCAGCCCTAAGCAGAGCCACAGGAGACAGGCGACAGACAAACCATGTTGCTGGGAGTGTAGACACGAGGACAGACAGAAAAGAGAGGACAGGCCACAGTGATCACATCTCTGGGAGCCCTCCTTCTCACTGCCATCGTACACACATATACTCACACACTAATGCCTCTAATGCCCAAACCAGAGGATGTGCAAAACCCCCACTTGGATTTTATCCCCAATCTTCCATAGAGATGCTTTAATCCTCATCGTCTGTGGCACCCTCCGGGTGGGGGATGCCTGCTTGGGGGTTGGGGAAGGGAAGGAGAAAGGTATAAGGAATGGCAATGGGGTGGGGAATCAAGTGGTCAGATTCCTTTTTTACCCCAGCTGTGAGAAATGTGTGGGCTTTAATTGGAGGAAGTATGTCGGGCAAACCTAGAAGCCACTGCAATTTTATTAAGATTTGCAAAGGGCATCTCTGCTCGAGACCCACTCTGGGACTGGCATGAATACTAACGTGTCAATTGTTTTGTGGAGATAAGAGTGAACGTTTCCCAGGGCTGGATGGCACTGTATTTAGTCCGTATGGAAATGGTAATTTACATATTTAAAGCAGCGACCTCATAGCACCATCCCTAATTGAATTAATTGCCCCGGAACATCTAATTTCCTTACTGGTCAGAGAGAGGTTTAATTGTTATAAAAACCTGGCTCCCCTACTAGAAGCGGGGTTAGCAATTTCACGGGTTATATATTTTAGAGAACCTCATTAAGTGCTTTTTAAAATGAAATTCCAGTTCCAGGCGAACCCTGACTATCAGATGGGTGGAGATGACACTCAGCATATCCAGCAGTTCTATGATCTCCTGACTGGCTCCATGGAGATCATCAGGGGCTGGGCTGAGAAGATCCCGGGCTTCGCTGACCTGCCCAAAGCCGACCAAGACCTGCTTTTTGAATCAGCTTTCTTAGAACTGTTTGTGCTTCGATTAGCGTACAGGTAATGGAGGAGGCAATCCAGGGAGGCTGGGAAAGGAGGAGGAGAGGAATAAAGAAGAGAAAGAAAGAGGAAAAGGGGAATCACAGGGGGAAAGAGAAAAGGACAGAAGAGGAAAATGAAAGAGGGGTAGAAGAAGGAAAAGATAGTAGACAAAAGGAAGAGAAGGGAAGGAGTGAGATCAGAAGCCTTGGATGAATGGAATGGAAGTGGGATAGGGGGCGTTCTTGATTGTTATGAAATTAAACCCTTTCAAGGTCTACTGGTCTACATTTTATTAACTCTTCCGTAATTAGGTACCTCTTAAATCCCTCATTTATTGCTCTTCAAGTAATTAGTTGTTTAGCTTTTCTCTCTCTCTTTTTCTCCCCTCTCTCTCTTTGGTATTAATTGCAGGTCCAACCCAGTGGAGGGTAAACTCATCTTTTGCAATGGGGTGGTCTTGCACAGGTTGCAATGCGTTCGTGGCTTTGGGGAATGGATTGACTCCATTGTTGAATTCTCCTCCAACTTGCAGAATATGAACATCGACATTTCTGCCTTCTCCTGCATTGCTGCCCTGGCTATGGTCACAGGTCAGTACCTCAAGTGCAGGGCACGTCTCCAAAACTGCCCACCAGGATTTGTCCCGGTTTTCCCTTGCCACTGATCCTCCCTGCTTCTGCCAGCTAGCTAACTGCTTTGTGTGTTCCTCTTTTGTTTCTGATTGTGTTTTCTGCAGAGAGACACGGGCTCAAGGAACCCAAGAGAGTGGAAGAACTGCAAAACAAGATTGTAAATTGTCTCAAAGACCATGTGACTTTCAATAATGGGGGGTTGAACCGCCCCAACTATTTGTCCAAACTGTTGGGGAAGCTCCCAGAACTCCGTACTCTTTGCACACAGGGGCTACAGCGCATTTTCTACCTGAAACTAGAAGACTTGGTACCACCGCCAGCAATAATTGACAAACTTTTCCTGGACACTTTACCTTTCTAAGACCTCCTCCCATGCACTTCAAAGGAACTGGAAAGAAACCTAAAACTATCCAGAGGGGGCAAGTCACAAGGCAGAGATATCCCCATGAGCTGCCTCAGCTCTAGCCGGCCCCCACCCCCTCCATAAAATCCCAGTCCCTTGATCCTTAAAGAGAAAAACAAAAACAAAACAAAACAACAAAAACTGTTGCTATTTCCTAACCTGCAGGCAGAACCTGAAAGGGCATTTTGGCTCCGGGGCATCCTGGATTTAGAACACGGACTACACACAATACAGTGGTATAAACTTTTTATTATCAGTTTAAAAATCAGTTTATTGTTCAGAAGAAAGATTCCTAATGTATGATGGGAGATGTTTGGCCATGTTTGGTTGTTGCAGTTAAGACAAATGTAATACACACACACACACACACACACAAACACAGAGTCACTCACACATTGTAAGGGGACCCACAAGTATTGCCCTTTAAAAGACTTCAAAGTTTTCTGCTGTAAAGAAAGCTGTAATATATAGTAAAACTAAATGTTGCGTGGGTGGCATGAGTTGAAGAAGGGAAAGGCTTGTAAATTTACCCAATGCAGTTTGGCTTTTTAAATTATTTTGTGCCTATTTATGAATACATATTACAAATTCTAAAAGATAAGTGTGTTTGCAAAAAAAAAGAAAAAAAGAAAAAAAGAACTACACAAAAAAGGGACAAGCATGTTGATTCTAGGTTGAAAATGCTATAGGCACTTGCTATTTCAGTAATGTCTATATTATATAAATAGTATTTCAGACACTATGTAGTCTGTTAGATTTTATAAAGATTGGTAGTTATCTGAGCTTAAACATTTTCTCAATTGTAAAATAGGTGGGCACAAGTATTACACATCAGAAAATCCTGACAAAAGGGACACATAGTGTTTGTAACACCGTCCAACATTCCTTGTTTGTAAGTGTTGTATGTACCGTTGATGTTGATAAAAGAAAGTTTATATCTTGATTATTTTGTTGTCTAAAGCTAAACAAAACTTGCATGCAGCAGCTTTTGACTGTTTCCAGAGTGCTTATAATATACATAACTCCCTGGAAATTACTGAGCACTTTGAATTTTTTTTTGTTTTTTTTTTAATGTCTAAAATTGTCAGTTAATATATTATTTTATGTTTGAGTAAGAATTTTAATATTGCCATATTCTGTAGTATTTTTCTTTGTATATTTCCAGTATGGCACATGATATGAGTCACTGCCTTTTTTTCTATGGTGTATGACAGTTAGAGACGCTGATTTTTTTTTCTGATAAATTCTTTCTTTGAGAAAGACAATTTTAATGTTTACAACAATAAACTATGTAAATGAACAGAATTTTGTCTTCTTTCTGGGTCAGGAAGAAATGATGACTAAACAGCAATATATAATAGAATTGGAGATTGATTTAGGATAGGTCACTTATTCAACATTTGAGTTTCAAACTGACAGCCTAGATCTAGTCTAGCAAAAGAACCTGGGGAATTGAACTAATTATCCAGAAAATTCAGTACAATATTTTTCCTCAACCAGAATTTTTGAGTGTGGCAACCTGCATTTATCAGAATCAACTGAGGATATCTTAACCCTTTCGTTAATTTTGCTAGTAAGTGCAGCTTTCAGAAGAGAAGTTTAGGAGACCAGGTAGCTTTTGAAGTTCTGCAAGGTCTGAAGTCCTCTCAAGTTTTTGTCTTGCAGAATGTTTAGGGAGTATCTTTTTAAGACTCAGGAAGTTAATATGGATTTGAAGTGTGTTGTACATTATCTCTGATTTTTCCAATTCCTCTACTTATTACTGTTGTAAAGGGTCTTGGAAGAAGGGCCAAGCAAGGGCCTTGGGTCAGTGGTCTTAGCATACAGCAGAACTCAGGAGAGGTGTTTCTTACAACTTTTTGTTGTCCTCCTTCAGTGGATAGCGATGATGTACACTTTGCACTTTTAGCATAATATCTCCTTCTTTAAAGTTTTTCAGATAAATTATAAAATAGCCATTTGTCAGATGCTGAGTCTGGTACAAGTAAGCTATACTACAGCCTCCAGGATTCCACCCAGCACCAACTTTTAGCAAAGAAAGCCACTAATGCTGTAGACACCCTCTTAAGGTCTGAGCTTCCTTCTGCTCAACATCCTGGTCCTTGGGCAGTGGAGGTCCTGCCTGATTTGCTTCAGGCTCGCGGTGAATTCTTATCACAAGATGGGGACCATCTTCTTCGCTGACCCTAATGAATTACAGATGGCTTCCGGGGCACTGAAATTTAGAGAGTGTTATTGTTTTTAAAACGCAAAGTTAGAAATTGCCAGTAAATTGCCACAAGAGTTCTTAGGTGGTTTGTACTTTGCTTCCCTCCCGCCCTCCCTTTTTTAAAGACAGGTTTTGTGTGTGGGAGAAAAAGAGAGAGGGCAGGTTTGGTGATAATTTAAGGTTATTTTAACCAGATACGTTTCTCTGCAGGTAACTCTGAGGGGCAAAAGTGGGTGGTCACAAAAAGGATTAAATAATAAGCGAAATATCCAATTTCCTGGCTTTTTTGAAAAGATGGGGCTTGCCATTTCCTTTTATTTTCACAACTTCTGTCCAACCAAAGCCTCACACTAATAAGCAGAGAGAAAGAGAAATCTCTTTAGAAATGCTGGGAGTCTGCAGAGCCGTCAGGGCTCGTCTCCCAGGTGCCTCCAGCCCTGAGACAATTACATTCCGAGTCTGAATCCCCGAGAGTTGAACCCAGAAACGAACTCTTTTGAGGGTTCTCCCTTAAGGAAGCGGCTGCGCACCACCCGAGGCCAATGAGGTGTTAGGCAGTGTGCCTCCGGAGAATTGGGGTGAAAGGAGGGAGGGAGGACTCTCCCAAGTCCGCCTGCAGATTGCACCGGCTCCTCGTACATTCAGCTGTAATTTCTAAATTGCAAAGTGGCCAGTGCTTTTTCTGCTTCACAGTTATCGAGTCAATTTCCAACTGCCGGCTGCGCACCGGGTTGTACGAGGAAAGAACCTCGCAAGCATCTCTCCTGCATCTTCCGAGATCTGCGCAGTTGAGGACTTAGCCTGCCCTAGTCTTTCTATGAGTAAAGCCCACGAAAAGCAACAGACACTCTGCATTGCAAAATCCAGACGTTGTATGGGACTTCCTTAGAAAGAGATTAAAACTTTATAATGAAGGCTTCAGATCATTCTCATCTTCCCACGTCCTCTTAAGTTATCGTGTATCGTTCCAGCTGTGGAAAATACATAATCATTGTTCTGAGGATATGACCATACACTTCTCAGGTCTGAAAGGTCTAATTTTAAGTCTAGACTCACTTTGAGTGGATGCTTAGAACGCCCTGACTTTATGGAGAGATGCCCTTAATTCAAAGCACCGGTGAGCTGAGCTACTGCCTGCTACTTGGTGGGTTAGGCTTCTCCGCCGTCCAGAGGACCTCGGCAGTCTCTCTAGGTGCTCAGGCGACCCTTGCTTTGATCTTTCGCTGGGAAGTGGGGTGGGGGGGGGAAGAGAGACAGAGAGAGAGGGAGAGAGACACAGAGACAGAGTGAAGTGAGAGGAGAGGGAAGTTTGCATTTCTGGTTCTAACAAGAGAGACGCCTGACCCAGGACGGTGATAGCACACTGCAGTGATAGCAGCACCCAATGACCTTATCATGTGCATTTCCTTTTGGTGCATGACTCTGTCCCTAGAGAGTTTGGGTGCCCCTTCCACTAAAAATATCAATCACAGGTCTTAAGGGACACTGGTTCTCAGCGTGCAAGGGGCCCGACGAGGAGAAACATATATTCTTGCCAACTTAAGAATGTCACTTGAAGGTTCAATTTCACTTTGCCTTGAGACTCTCTTGGCTTTGTCGATGTCAGTGCGTCTACACGAATATCCAATTATCTAATTATATTTTAAGCCTAGGCGTCGGCAGTGAAGACTTCCAAGATATGAACAGGTCTGTGAGGAAAAAGTTGTATTTCATGGTAATATTTTGATACAGAGTTTTCCAGGACAGGATACATTTCCATCCCGACAGGCCCCACACAGGGTAGCAACACCAGAGCACTTCTGGGCGTCGCGCGTGTTGCGCATCTTCGCGCCGCAAGCTCCGCGCCAACTCCGCACACACGTCCGTTTCCTTTTTTATCCGCGGCGCGGCAGCCCGGAGGTGGCAGCGGAGAGTGAAGGCTGGGGGTCTTCCCGGCCGGCCTCGCCTCTCTCGAGGAGACAGGCGCCGGTCTGGCGGCCGTGTGTGCCTGCAGCCACCTCAAAAATGGAGACGGGTCCTATCAGCGCGCGAGGGGGAAAAGAGGGTGTCTAGCACCGCGGATTTAAAAACTTTCTTCAGTATTATTTTGCTGTTTGAACAGAGGTCTAGGACGGAGTATCTATCTCTAAGATATCTTCTTAAGCCCTCCCCCCCCCCACCTGTCACCGCTATTCAGGAACAGGAACTGTCGCTTCGAGGGCGCGCCCTGGAATTTCTCAGCAATCCAATTCCTGTGCACCCCGTGAGTCAGGACCTGACTCGATTTTGGAGTCCCACAGAGGAGAGGTGGGGTTGAGGGGGCGTCCCAGCCAACTCCCAGCCAACCGTTCCTTCCCAGAGGTCTCAGCAACTACTAAAAAGGGCGCGCCCGATGCAACAGTCTTTGGCAGAGGTTCTGCTTAGATCCGTGCATGTGACAGAACTCGAACCGGAGCGATCACGATTCGTATAGCTATATTGCGGCGGGGGGCGTTCAGTCGATATTGGTTGACTTTACTGGGAAAGAAAGATATGAATTCCAAACAAGGTCATCATTTTTTAGTAATTCGATTTTAATAATAAACACAGAAATCCGCTTTTCATTTTTACTTTTAGATTTTACTAGAAATCCCTACTTGGATATCACACGTAACCATTTAGGACGGTGAGGTTGTTATTTAAAGTCATTTCCCCTTAGTGTATTTCCTGAGCACGACTGGAAACGACCGCTGGGGCCCGCAAGGACTTTTCTCCCACTTTAATCTTGCGTTTCCTTAAGGGCAAGTCCCGCTTCTGTCGGAGGGCGCCTCCTGGAGCGGTGGGTGAGCAGGAGCGCTGGAGCGCAGGGCCCCACCCCACCCCGGGGAAGTAAGGAGGAGAGCCGCACCCCTGTTCCCAGCCGCGACGTGCGCTCCCGGCCCAACCGACAGCGGCGGGAGGACTCCGGAGAGCGAGGCTCCAGCAGCTCACTCCCCTCCCCTCGCTTTCTCACTAGGCCCCCGTGCAGCGTGGTCTGATTTCGAGGCCCCAGGATTACTGAAGAGGACGTGCCTGCTCGCGGTTCGGCCGAGGGTGAACGTGGAGACGCAAGCGCTCCCTCTGCCCACTGCGTTTTGGAGACTTAAGAGTTTGACTCCGCAAGTTGCGTCAAAGACTTTGCCGAGGGAGCCTGGGAACAATTAGGACACACTCGCCTAGGTTAACTCTCTGTTTCCTCCTTTTCCTGCTCTGCCCTCCCCAGCTGCTCCTTGCTTTTTTCCCAGCTGTTCCCTGTCCGGTCCCCCAGAGGCGGAGGCCGCAACAGGTTCCCGACGCCGCTTGGACAGGTTCGGTGCGTCAGGGCGCGAGCACGTGCGGCCGAGCGCGCCCCCGACTTCTCTGGCACCCACCCATCAGTGGTCAGCCTTGGGTCTCCGGGGCATTCTTCCACATTACGTGGGGGGAACCATTTTTTTTCCAGTTGTGGGGGAGCACAATAGGGTGGGGCAGAGGCGCCAGGGCACATCCACCCCGCGGGAAGAGCCGAGAGAGTGGCCCACGCATCTGTGCCACACGCGTGCCCCGCACGTGTGCTCTCAACTCCCAAGCTCCGAGGAGAGAAGGCGCGCATCCTCGCCCCGCTTTCCGATCTCGCACCGCGAGTTCTGAGCCCTAGGCCCGGGAGCCGGAGGAAGCGACTCGTCAGGTGGCCACAAGAGTGCTGCGCGCTCGAAGGGGCAGTGGGGCAGCCAGTGCGCCTCTCTGCCTGCCGCCGGGAGCGCTCCTTCCTCCCTTGAAGACACCGACTGCCGGTGGCTGGCTGCCCTCTTAGCTTAGCCGAGTTCTGTTTGGCGTGCTCAGCGGGACTGGACAGAGCTCCGGATGGGGACTGGGATCCTTGGAGAGACTCACTTCTATGCTTTCCTCCGCGTTTCTTCTTCCCCTAGTTAATCCTCTCACTCCTATTTCTTTGTATTTCTATCGAAACTTGTGTTTAGAGAAACTAGGATTTCCAGGACACGTGCCACCTGTCTTAACAGATACCTGTTAGAGACTTCTCCGGGCAGTAGAGGGTGGGGGACGGCTGCTGCTCATGTGAGGACTTCAGAGGGCCGGAACTTGCTAAGATTTTCTGCCTCTGGAAGCTTGCAGGAAAGGATTGTGTTGACTATCTCAAATAGAATTGGACTTTTACAAAGGGTACGGAGGTAGAAAGAGAGAGAGGTCTCTTGATCAGTAGGTTGCAAGTAGGTCAGTGTTTTTCAAACTGAGGGTCCCAATCCACTCATGGTTTGTAAAATCAATACAATGGGATGTGATCAAAATTTTCTTTCAAAGAAATAAAAGAGTAACAGAATAGAAATCATGAGTGCTTTGCACAGAGTAGCCAAATATGAAAGGTGTAAGTATTGTTTGCTGAAACTTTTCTTGGGCTGTAGTGTAAAATATATTTATGAGTGTGGGTCTTAGTCAAAAAGTTTGAGAGCCACTGCTGATGGACCAGATTGTGCTGGAAGCGAAGGGGAGGGGATATCTATAATGAGAGATGCTGAGAAGGGCATTTCAGCAATGCGGTGATCAGTCCCCTCTCTTCTTTTCTCTTCTCTTCTTTTTTTTTTTTTTTTGTCCCCCATCTCCTCACTGCCCCTCTCCTACTCCAGTGGGGTTCCACATCTCTTTATACCCTGGCCTGTTACGTGCTTGGAACCCAGCTGGGGATCATGAGTAAGGGCCAAAGGACAAGCACATAAAGCCACCCCCTTTTCCTTTCCCTCAGCAAACTAGTGCCTGAGAAGAGGGTAAACAGTGAAGAAGGGCATTGGGGAAGCTCCATAGAAGGTAGGGGAGTCCACGTCACATTGCCTACTGACTACATGCCGGGGTTGTCCCATTGGTATGCTATTGCCCAACACAAGGAAAGGAGCAGAAGCTTTTGAGGGAGGTAGAGATAGGGGTGGATAAAGATAATGAACCATACTGTGAATGCTCAGCTAAGTGGGGACTGAGGAGATGGAAGAGGAGGGGGAAACTTGAGGAGTTATTTAATCAAAGTGCCAGAGTTGAAGGCAAACAGAGATGGGAAGGAGAGGATGAAGGTGCCTGAGAAATATAGGATTCTGGGCACCAATGGTAACGTGGATGAGCTTAAAGAAATATGAAGAGATAAAGGATAGCAAATAAAGAGGGTGCATAAAGGAGGCTGCGGGGGTGGGTGGGTTGGTGGGGGGCAGGTCTGAGATGAAAGTTGAATGTGGAGGGCACAGTACAAGGGTTATGTAAGGAGAGGGTGGCTTTAGGTGTGGGAAGCCTTGGACTGTTGAGGACCACACAGAAGTTTCAAGTTTTGTCATCAGGGAATTAAAAGGAACAAAACCATTGGCAAGGAAAGGTGCCTGTCCTGTCATTCCATTCTAGCTGAGGGGATTGGAAAGCAGGGTTTCCTAAGAAGGGCTGCGATCTTCAAGCTGGGGGATATGGACTTCCTTCCAAGATTCAGGCCAATAGGAAAGGCAGAGCCAGATGTCAGATGAGGCCCCCTTCCATGGTTTCCAAGGTTCCTCCATCACAACTTTTCTACCTACCATATGTGGCAAGGTTGGAACTCATCTTATGTAATCCTCTCAGCTCCACACTGTGACGTTCCCATTATTACTTCCATTTTTACAAATGAGGAGATGAGGTTGAAAAGTATTGTTAAATATCCTGGCCTGTCAGTACATGGGATAGCTGGAATTTAAACTGAGAACCAGGACACGCAATTCCAACTGACTTGGTTTTGCGATAGCTGACCCAGAAGGATTGGACCTTTCTCCACAATGGCTACTGAAACAGGCTATGGGTTTCTGCTGAGGGTTGAAGAGCTTATTTTGGGTGTGTTCAGACTTCTGGAGGGGAGCACTGACATGAAATCATAATGGGGTGGTGATGATAGTATATTGCTCTTCTCTCTTAGGAGAATAACCCCTTCTCTTTGCTGGGGTTATTTTGACTGCTTTTCATCGTTAGGACATGAAGGAGTTTTGAGTTGCTTGCTTTGCTGCCCAAGAAAAGAAAAGATTGGGAATGATTGCTGCATGTGTTTATGTCACCGAGAAAGTCATATTAAAGGTAGTAAAGAGAAAAAGATCTTTTTCCTCCCCAAGCTGTTTGAATTTCCTTACATTAATCATTTGATCTTTAGCCAGCTTCTAGATTTCCTATCAGGAAAGCCAAACTGCACATCAGTAAGTTCACTTTAGTCACAGCCCTGAGCAGACCACTTTGTGAAGACTGGTTGTGCATGAGCTATTTACTCTTTCTTCTCCTTCTCTATTTGTGACCTACGCGGTGTTTAACTGTTATTAACATTTTCTTAAAGCTACTCTCGTAGTCTACCAAATGATATAAGTAGATTTTACTTAGAGTGTCAAGCAGAGAGTAATATTTCTTCAGAAGACTGTCTGCATCTAGCTTGGTGTGGTCAAAGGGTGGCAAAGATCATCTTATTATATTACAAAATTTATTGGAATATACACAGTTGACAAACAAAATATGGTGGATTTAGGTCAGCTCTTTGCTTATACGATAGATTTTGTTCATCTTTGACATTTAATTTAAGCCTCGCTTATCTGAGGGCCGGGAATAGGATAAGTATGTTCTGCATGTGTTATGCTTCTTGTTTTATAAAGCTTTGTTGTCTGCAGCTATCCGGAAATAATTCACAAGCAGTGACTTAGGGACAAGGGAGCCTTGTGACATGTTCTGAAAGCGCCTTTCTGAAATGAAGTTCTGAAAAGTTGAATTATGGAGACCCTAACAGGGGTTTTTATTTTGGAGGAATGAAGATAGCTACATTTGTTTTCTTGATCTTTTGCTTAATTATCCTCCCTGCATACTGAATTGATACAGCTAAAACCAAGCTTCCAGAAATCCATAATGAATCCATTTGATGCTAAGAATCTGTGTTGTGTGTAATTGCCCTGCTCTCAGCAGTGCTGGTCCGAATGTGCCTGGGCCACTTGGATGGAAACAACATCAAAAACATTTGACACATTAGTGACTTATTTTTAATATATCTGAGAAAAAAGTCTGCTGTTGTAAAATCTGCACTTGCAGATGTGTTAGCCCTAAATAACCTTTAAAATTGGTCGTGGTGTGGTGGGAGATGTTGGTATTCATGAGTGTTTTGACATGTTTGACATTTTATGTATGGCGTACTGCTCTGTCTGTCTTGCATTTTTCCCCCAATAGTGCATGTTTTGTTGCTAAAATGGAGCTTTTGGTGTTTACATTTGGGGTCTGTATATCTGCTTATTGGAGAAATGATTTGTTGTTATTTATGTAAATAATGTTTTAATGAATTAGGCTATTACTGCTTTCCATGCTATGGCCATAAAAAGAAGGTTGTGTATAGAAGAGATAATTTGATTTTTACTTTTTAGAGAAAACATTTACTCGGTACACGTGAGACACCTTACATTTACTATAGTCCTGGATTAACAAATAAGGAAAAGCAATTCTGTGGAATGGTTATGCCCTCAGAAGCCAAGGAATTTGTGTACCAGAATCTGATGTAATGAATAGAGGTTTTGAAATCAGTCTGAGTAGTATTTGGAATTGTCCTCTATTCATTTATTTTTGGAAGGGTCCCTAGTAGGGAATTGCCAATTGAGCTGAGAAATCTAGGTGGCCTCGAGAAAACACATACTTAAATACATAGGGAATCAGAGATTCAACAGCCTTCTCTGACTAAAATACAGATTTGATAGTGTGGTCGTCTTCCCTCTGTACCCTCCTCTATGTTAGTTCTCCAGGTAGAACTCAGTGAGTTCAAAAGATTCAGCTAATCTTTGGTGAGGCATTTTTCAAATTTACGAGTACCATACTCCTAAAAGAACTACCCTGTGTTGTTTGAGTATTGGAAAAAGACAACCACCTTCGCGGCCCCTGTACCTTGTGTGACAGACGTGAGTGCTACACAAAGTCTGTCCTGAGGTCTGTTCAGATTTATAAGGATAGATTTGGCTGAAAGCTTTGTAATTCGGAACAAATAAGTTGCTAACTACCTTTTCCTTCTTTAAAACTGGTGTTGCTAATCATGTGGCTTCTATTTAAATGTTATTTTCTTTAAGACTGCAACTGACTCTGAGGCTTTGACATTTTTTTGTCCCAGATATTTCTCCTGTTTTTAATCTCCACCTGTTGTCACAGGCCAGGACAGCACTGTACCTGCAGGTAGAAGGACAAAGGGGCGACTTCCTCTGTCTGGGGTGTCAGAGCTGCTTTTCCTCTGGAGTGGAAGTTTTATGTGCACTTTCCTTTGTACCCTTTCCCTGGGGACTGACACATCACCTCCATGACACGCACAGCAATTGTGGCCTGGGGTTTGTAAGAATAGCCTAAGTTTACTTTCAGCTAGCAGATATATTTAATGTTGCATCTTGCAATTCAAACGGTGTCATGAGACCAACTTGCACGCATTCTTGACTTGTAGCTTCCCAGTTTCTCTTCTTGATTAACAAAGCCTGAGGACTTTTACATCCTTTGAGGATCTTCCTGAGGAAAATTTCATTCATAAAACACAAAACAACAGAAAAGTTTAACATCAAAGGTGCAGTGCTGTTATTTTTTTAAATATATGATTTTAATTTGTAGAGCAATGTGAATGATGATAGTCTGACACTAACAAGATTGTGAATCTCATTTCCTAGGTTATGAGTTAGGAAAAAAATGCAAGGCTTTTCTTGAATGTGCAGTGGTTTGTATGCTGAACATTGCTTTCATCAAAATATGTACTGTTGATTCATTCATTACATTTCTTGTATGTACTTAACTGAAAAGCAGGAAAAAGAAAATCAAGTGCTTGTCTTTTCTTGAGTTAATTTCCCTTAACATGTATTCAAAATAAGCATTCCTATGTAGAATAATATAAAATAGTTATGGAATTTGATGATTATAAGAAAGTTGGTGTGGATGAGAAATGCATCATTCATTAGGTTGCAAGTAGCAGTGGATGATAGAGAAAAGGCAAGGTACCATAAACAAGAAGCTGTAAATAAGCATTTTTCCTTTCTGTAACTAGAATACAAATACTTGCATTATGTAGACATATTCATAAATTTTGATGATAACTTAGTGAAACTGGACCATAAATATGAAAACTAGGCATATTATTAAATGTCTTTGATTTTGCAATGAACGCTTATTATTTTTAAAAGTCTATGTTCCTATGGCTTTCACTTAGGGAAATCAATCTCCCAGTACTGTGAATAGCCTAGTCATTTTTTTTTCCTCCAGCTAATAACAGTAACTTCCAAAATTGAAGACTGAACCACAGCAGTCAAACTTAACAACCCTTTGATCAAATTACAAACCTGGTGACTAAAAGGAACATGAAACCTGTGATCCAGTTTCACAAAATCTTATTTGAAATCTTATTCAGATTAACACGAGCGCTGTCACATGTGCTGAAAATGGAAAGACCGTAAATACAACGAACTGTTATCTGACAATAAGCTGACTCGTGTGGTGTGGTTTGATGGGGGTGCTGTTATAAGGTTTTCATTTAACCTTGTTACTAACAATCCTTACAATGGACAAACATTGTATTAATCACTCTCACCAAGAGTAGTGAACGGAGAACTTGGTGAGACTGGAGACATGCAGTGGCACAAAGAGAGGTCAGGCATGCACGGAGAAAATAAAGCGCTTCTAAGCTGAAAAAGATGAAAGCAAATATGTCCAATACATGTCTCAGCATTGCAAATTTGGAATACGGAATTTGAGTGCAAGAGAAATATTTGTAAAATGTTAATGCTTGGAGTGAAGGCTAGATAAAAAATTAGGTCGCAGTATTCCATGTAAAATGAGAGCAGAAAAGCTGATATGCTTTTTAAGCTGCATGCCCAGGGACTTCTCACCATCAGAACAAGAGAGATGCTAATCCTTTTCTGCAGAGAGCATTGACAAGGCAGTGCCGGAATCCTGCATGCAGTCCTGAACTTCCCAGCACCAGAGGGATGTTGACAAATTGGACAGATTTCAGAGAACCACAACAAAAATGATTAAGGGGCTGGAGCAATTGACTTATGAGGAAAGATTAAAAGAACCAATTATGTATTGCTTACCCACACAAGACAAGCAGTAGAGGGGAGGAGAGACAAGAAAACCATGTATGATTATTTGAAGAGTGTAAATACCAAGGTAGAAGATGAATTGTTTAGATTGGTCCAAGATGGCAATAACTTTGAGGTAAGGGGAAGAAAAGAAGTAAAGAGGAATTTGGTAGATTGTCAGGAAAATCATTTGCAGTGCTGTTATTTGTAAAAGAATGGAAGCAGTTTTGAGGAATTAGTGAACTGTATTGCTCGTATTAATGCAGAAGATAAAAGGCTGCTTTTTCGCTACAGGAAAACTTCTAGATGAGGAGGAGGAAAAGGAAGAAAAATCAGTAGTTTACTTCAATTTAGAACGTGAAGAACTTTATATGCAGTTTAAATTAAATATGACACATTCAAATAAAGGTCAGAGCAAATCTTAAATGAAGCCAGCCTAAAAATAGGACCACTCCTATTTCATAGGTCCTTCTTAGCATTAGAGCTACTCTTGACCATATATCCTATAGTAGGGTAATCTTACCTTGGTCAATGAAATAAGAGGATCTTAATGTTTTCTTTTAATAAAATATTCCTCTTCACGGAATTGTTCTCATAATGGAAGTGATGTTGATGGAACTCAGCCCAGTATCAAATTGATAAAAGAACTAAGAAGTGTTCTCATTTGTATTTTATTAGTGTTTTTTTCTGGCATGCCCCTCTGAAACTTGGCTCAGCTTGGAAGGGAAAAGAACGAATGGAATGAAGTGGCCACTTGAAATTATAATAAGCATGGAAGTGAGGGAAAGGATTTTACAAAGCATCCTCCTCTAGAAGCCAAGCAAAGGAGAAAGATTTCTTCCAGTGTCAACGAGACATAGAAATGGATCTAAAAACATAAATGGCAAAGAGAAAAAAAAAAAGAAGGAAGTGAACGCAAGGCCTCTAAGAATCTCCTGCTTTCTCTGTCTTAGTGAGAGAGTGCTTTTCCTGTGCTCGAGGATGCAGCATGTGAGGTGGAGAGATGCAGAAGGAGAATCTCATTAACGTGAGCTCTCCACTCCCCATGCACTCTGAAACTGCCTGCTGTCAGGCTACGGAGAAGCCCACATATGCAGAAGGCTGTGCGTAATGATTTCTGGAGAGGATCCTATGAATGATTCCATGATAACACTGACTTATAGGTTGTCTTTATTTGAACTGCTATTTACTATACGTATAATTTAAGCTTCTAACAGTGAGGTCTCATATTGGAGGAGCACACAGGTATTTTCCCTGAAGCTATGTAGTCAGTTGATATCTGAACTCTGGAGGATTTACTGTGCTAATTGGAAGGGGGGGGGGAGGAAAAAAACCCAACATTTGTTTTACTTTTTGGGGGGATGCTGTTGTTTATATCTAATACGTGATGGCTTGTGTCCGTTATAGCCAATTCGTTCTATTGGAAGTATCTTTATTTATTATTATTATTGTTTTTTTTTTAAAGATTTTATTTATTTATTTGACAGAGAGAGAGAGAGAGAGACAGAACAAGCAGGGGGAGCGGCGGGCAGAGGGAGAAGCGGACTCCTTGCAGGGAGCCCGATGTGGGGTTCCATCCCAGGACCCTGAGATCATGACCTGAGCCGAAGGTAGATGCTTACCGACTGAGCCACCCAGGCGCCCCTGGAAGTAGCTTTAAATTTGTAATAGATGTGTTTTAGACCAAAACTTGCCACATAATTTTAGTTTCAAGATGACATATAAAATATCTGTATGGTACCTTCTTACTTCGCTGTAGGAGATTCCAAGTGTTTTTCCTTATTATTTATTCAAAATAATGTTGTAATGAAACTAATATAACATTGCATGTCAACTCTATCTCAATGAAAAAAAAAGGAGAAAAAGTGATGTTTTAAAAAATGCATTGCCCTAATAAAAGTCAATGAGCTATATTTACTAGACAGTTTTATTAAGTGAAGAGGGTGCCGTTAAGATTTAAGTTGATTTTTTTTTCATTTTGTAAATGGTTATAATTTCTGTTTTTATTTTAGCAAACTCTTCATCCCAGACATTTAATTAAATCATTTTGCCTTAAAAAGCAAGGAGAAGGGATTACACAGGTAGACAGACTATGCTGTGAGCAAATATTTCTAATCGCTAAACTGCTTTACTTTTGTTACTGTGTTAATGATTTAGTGGGAAAATGACCTTATTTTTGCACAAAAGAAATAATTAGAGTAAACAAAGCTGTTATCATTGACTTTTTCTGCTAAACCTAACAATAAACTTTTCTAACAAGAGCATCTCTGATGTGACTGTACATTTAAAAATACCAATATGGATAAAGAAGGGAGATGGTTTTTGTTTCCAGTTTTATGATTAGCTTATTTCAAACATTTTTAATTCTTTTGATCATTTAAAGAAATGTTGAATTTGAGATTATTTTGTTTACAGTGCTTATACCTTGGTTCTAAAACTGTTAAAGACAAGGCATTTTTATTATACTAATTTATTCAATAACCAAGAATTTGTTGTGATACTGAGCTTTTTTTTTTAATTAATCGCTTCCTTTTTGTTTGTTTGTTTGTTTGTTTTGGTTTTAGGCTTGTCATGGCTTCAGTGTGGAAACTTAGTCCTAACCCTTCAATTTGCATGTTAAACATTTTATTTAGTTCTTTTTTTCATTTTATTCACTTTAATCCTTACATTATTTTGAGCTCTGGTTTTTGACCACAAAACTTCTGAAGTGATTATGCAATTTTGTTTTTCTTTTTGTCCTGTTTGTGGTTCCTCTCTATCTTTTGAAAGCATAGGACAAGTCCAACCAGGCTGGAGGGGCCATGTCAATGAAGCTCAGAGTTATGCAATTAGACTGTGTCAATGAGTTCTTTAGATTCTTTCAAATTCACTACATCATTGCACACCATGTGAATTTTCCTTGCGTACAAGAACATTGTTATTAGCTATGACATAATTTGTGCGGTGTTTATAATGTCTATTTTGTGAATTAGAGTGATTTTTGAGGCAGTTAACATTTGTTATCTTCTTAGGAAGATAAGCACTTGTCTGTTTATAGAATTGTAGAATGACAAAGCTTAAAGTAGTCTCACAAACTTGACTAAAGCCATCTTCCTTTCTCTTGGCCAGTCTTGTTTTGCTTCCCTTGCATGTCAAAGACAATATCCCAGTTTATTTCTAACTGCACAAAGGGTAACATGTCATGGAATGACGATTTGAAAAAAAATTTTATGAGCACTGTAATATTTAGATGCTAACTGCTTTGAATATGTCATTAAAAGGAATGAAAGATTTATCTTTAGATAAATTTCTGGGACCTAGTGAAAATCCTTAGGCACTCAAGTGTTTTACCCCATAGTGCATTAACACATTTATATTCCAGATAAATGTTTCAGAAATGAGTGTTTTTAGGCCCACTTTAGGAAGGGCATATTTTGCATATAAAATATTATGATACAGTGACAGAATATTATAGCATTTAGTGAATGATTTCGTGACTACTCTCCCAAGTGTTTTTAGGATGCCAAGTGTATCTAAATTACATTATGTACATTTGGCTTACTTATACAAAATGTATTTATTTATAGAAAAAGTATTTTTTTTTGAGATGATTCTTTAACATATGTGAATAACTTCCATTGATTTTTTTCCAAGGAATAGGATGTCTTTGAGTTGGTATGAACATGAGAGTTTTTGACAATGGTTAGCTTTGTTGCTTAACACTTTCTTTGTGGGTTTATAAATAATGACTTATGTTCTTAAGATATACAATGTAGAGGAAACTCTTGAGGCAGTAGACATAGTATTACATATACAGACATAAAATTGCTATGACACTAATTAGGGCATAAATAATGGCATACCTAACCAAAGGCAAGTAAAACATTTGTTTAGTAATTAAAATGAAACTTATTTATTTGCAGGTTCAAAGTTTGTCTGTTTAAAACAGACTAGGTCAGATAGATAAAACATAACCAAGTAGACAGATACACAGTGTCCAGTTTTGCATCATTCTGAGTACCTTGAACTTCCAATGAGTTTCTAGGATCTGTAGGCATGTGGAAATAGAAATTTTGACATGCTCAGTAGGATGAACCCTTGTCTTAGAGCTGTTTATTTCCTGTAGGTGTATATAAGACTCTGTGTACATATCCTGCTCCCTGTTCTTTTCTATTTGGAGTTTTTAGAGAAGAATTAGCCTAGTTTGTGCTGATATCAGGAACCCTTCAGGAATTAGATTAGTTGCCTGGTTTAAAGCTATATGTTTTCGAAAAAGAAAGGGAAGAAGCAGGCTCCAGGGGAATGGTAGCTTTTGACTCTTTCAGGAGTATGTTGGGGAATAGTTCTGAATATTTGGATATAAATGTGCAAGTTGACTAAATGCAAGATAATACTTATTCCATAGCTCAAGAATCCAGTGCATCTTATCATGTACAAGATTGAGTGAGATTCCTGGCACTTCCTATGAGCATTGAAATAAAATTAGCAATCATTGGTAACCCACTTACATTTACTGAGCATTGCCAACTACAAGCTCTGTTACCTTGAGCAATTTGCCTATAGTGTCTATGCCTCAGTTTCCTCATCTGTCAATGAGATAAAAACAGCCTGGGACATAATTAATCCCCAGTAAGGTAGTTCTATTTTTATTATTTCTCTTACCACTATTTCATTAGGCTCTGAGAATACAAGTTCTTTTATTTCAATTCCATCTTCCATTCATTACTTTGTATTATCAGGTGGTTTATAATGCTGTTCATCATGAAGGGCCTTGTTTGAGTTCTTTTATTTGACCAATCTTGACTGCAAATTCTCTATGTGCTAGTGTAGAAAAATGGGACATACAAAGAAGAAAATCCGTAGTCATTGCTCTCAAGTCTCTTAGAGTCTAGTAAGGTAGACAGTTGTGAAAATAAACACCTTCAGCACAGTATGTTAATAACCCTAAACAGGGACCCATAAGCCATACGTTGGGATAGAGTGTCCAAGAATGCCTGGGAGCATCCTCTCTTTTGTAGAGGAAGGAGTTTACTTTTAAGACAATAAAGGGAATGTATATATAGAGAAATATAAAAGGCCTAGGGTTTTTTTGGGGAAATGATGGCATATAAAATCCAAGGAGGGTACATTGGCAGGGGTTAGATTGGTAATCAGAATCTGGATTCTGCAAAGGCATACAAAGGAATTTATATTTTATACTTTCACCAATAAACAGTAGGGAGCAATTAATAAAACAATGAAACTTCAACTGGGAAATAAAACTATCTGATTAAATTTTTATAAAGATCACTCTGGCTATGCCATTCTGATTACTGGTTTTGTAGTTGGTGGTTGTGGTTGGTTGGTTGGTTTTGTATAATGGCCTCTTTAGGATCTTCTTTTTAACTTTAGTATTATAAAATTTTTCTGGGCTATGTTATGGGTCTTTCTCAATTTATTATGCTGGGTTGTGTGTTCAGTGGGCTACCTCAATCGAGAATGCCATTCAGTTTTGGGAAAATATCCTCAATTACTTCTTTCAAATGTTTCCCTTTTTTTTGGATAATTTTTTTCTCTCTTTTGGGAATTCCTGAGGAAAAACTAAGGGTTTTGGACTTTCTGAATTAATCTTTTAATATAACAGTTTTCCTTTTTTGCTCTTATTTCTAACAAGCAATAATCAGAGACCATTTTTTTTAAACTGTAAGCTAGTAAAATATTAAGTGCATAGACAATATCCTTTGTCGGTGAGGATGAGGGGAAATGATCCATTTCCTAAAATTGTTGATGTGTGTGTAAATTGGGATAACATTTTTGAAAGGCGATTTGGCAATACCTATTTAAATAGGCTCCAAAATTAAGCATCCTTCCTAGAGAAATTCTTCATAAGGGAAAGGATATATGCTCAGAGATGCTTAGTGTAGCATTGTTTGTAGGAGTGAAGCTTGAAAACAACTAAATAGTTTTTTAGGAGAATTATTAAATAAATTTTGATCTATTTAAACTATAGAATATAGCATAATTCTATATGGGTAAAAAATATGGGTAAGATAGATAAATCTGGCTATGGTAAATCTCTAAGAAATACTGTTAAGAATAATATATATATAGTTATATAGCATGTTCTTATGGTCTGGTGCCAATTACAATGTGTGTGGAGGTTCCCCAACCAACAAGCAATTCTTGTACACCAGTTGGGTGTCTTATAATTCAACTCAGTTCTGATATTATCTACCTGGAGATAACATCGAATCCCACAGGGTAAGGGCTTAGCTGCACGAGACTACACCCCCAACTTCCTTGAGACACCAACCATAAGCCCAAGTTATTATCTGTGCTTCTGACCAACTGGTCAGAATGGAGCTTCCAACAACCCCCTCCAACTGAAGATGCCAATCAATTGCAAGCCTGGGTTGTTACCTATACTTCTGACTGACTGGCTGTAAATCAGAGGTTCCCAAGAACCCCTCCTCAGGTTCTATTCATTTGCTAGAGGGCCTCGCAGAGCTCAGAAACATTTTACTTACTAGATCACCAGTTTATTATAAAAGGATATAACTCAGGAATAGCCAAATGGAAGAGATGCATAGAGTAGGATATGAAGAAAGGGTGCAGAGCTTCCATGCCCTCTCCAAGAGCATCATTCTCCATGTGTTCACCAATCTGGAAACTCTCTGAACCCTGACCTTTGGTGTTTTTCTTGAAGTTCTATTATATAAACCCGATTGATTTAATCATTGGCCATTGGCTATTGAGCTCAGTCTCAAGCCCCTTTCCCCTGGCAGAGGTGGGGAAGGATGGGACTGAAAGTTCTAAAGTTCTAACTACATGGTTGGTTCTCCAGGCAACAAGGCAAGATCCTTAAGTGCTCCAAAAGTCACCTCATTCATATAACAAAAGACCTTAATCACTCTCATCAAATAAGAAATTCCAAGGGTTGGGGCGCCTGGGTGGCTCAGTCGTTAAGCCTCTGCCTTCAGCTGGGGTCATGATCCCAGGGTCCTGGGATCGAGCCCCACATCGAGCCCCACATCGGGCTCCTTGCTCCGTGGGAGGCCTGCTTCTTCCTCTCCCACTTCTCCTGCTTGTGTTCCTTCTCTCGCTGTCTCTCTCTCTGTCAAATAAATAAATCAAATCTTAAAAAAAAAAAAAAGAAATTCCAAGGGTTTTAGCAAAGACTAAATACATATTTCCTATTATAAATTACAATATCATACATATATAATTTGATGTATATACAAACACAATATATGTATTTATAAATAAGATCACTATATAGATGTTACATGTAATAGTTAGCACATGAATCTAAATGCACAACCTTCTGAAATGTTGCATATCACTTATTTTTTTATTAGTTTTTTTTCCAGCTTTATTGAGAAATAATTGACATACATCACTGTATAAGTTTAAGGCATACAGCATAATGGTTTGATTTATATATATTGTGAAATGATTACCATTATAGGTTCAGCTAACATCCATCTTCTCATATAGATAAAATATAGATAAAATAAAGATGAAAGAAGAGAAGAAAAAAGGAAAAAAAACCTACTTTACCTATAATGAGAACTTTTAGGACTTACTCTCTTAACAACTTGCCTATGTATCATACATCAGTGTTAGTCATAGACATCATGTTGTACATTACATCCTTAGTGCTTATTTATCTTACAACTGGAAGTTTGTATCTTTTGATCACCTTCCCCCACGCCCTGCTTTTGGTAATCACAAATCTGATCTCTTTTTCTATGAGTCTGGATTCTTTTTTTCTTTTTCTTTTTTTAGATTCCACATGTAAGTGAGATCATACTTCATTTGTCTTTTTTTGTCTGACTTATTTCACTTTACTTAATGCCTTCCAGATCCATCCATGTTGTCACAAAAGGTAGGCTTTCCTTGTCTTTTTTTTTTAATGGCTGAATAATATTCATATTTCTTTATCCATGTATTCACCACAGGACACAGGTTTTTCCCATGTCTTGCTTATTGTAAATAATGCTGCTATGAACATGGGGGTACAGATAGCTTTTTGTTCGTATGTTCATTACCTTTGCATATAGTCCCAGAAGTAGAATTGCTTGGTCATATGATAGTTCTATTTTTAATTTTTTGAGGATCCTCCAAACTGTTTTCCATAGTGGCTGTACCAATTTGCAATCCCACCAACAGGGCACAAGGCTTCCCTTTTCTTTACATCCATGACAACATTTGTTATCTCTTGTCTTTTTGATGATAATCATCTAACAGGCATAAGGTGATATCGCATTGTGGTTTTAATTTGCATTTCCTTAATGACTAGTTATGATGAGCATTTTTTCCTGTACCTATTGGCCATCTGTATAGCTTCTTTGGAGAAATGTCTATTCAGGTCCTTTGCCCATTTTTAATTGGGTTATTTGCTTTTTTGGTATTGAGTTGTATGGGTTTTTTATATGTTTTGGATATTAACCCATTATCAGATATATGGTTTGCAATTTTATCCCCATTCCATAGGTTGTTTTTTTACTTTGTTGATGATTTCTTTTGTTGTGTAGAAGTTTTTCAGTTTCATGTAGTCCCACTTGTTTATTTTTTATTCTGTTGTTTATGCTTTACATATCATACCCAAAAAACCATTACCAAGACCCATCTCAAGGAAGATTTTTTTTTTAAAGACTTATTTATTTATTTTAGAGAGAGACAATACAAGCAGAGGGAGAGAGAGAGAGAAAAAAAAAAATTCCCAGCTCAGTGCAGAGCCTGACACGGGGCTCAATCTCATGACCCTGAGATCATGACCTGAGCTGAAATCAAGAGTTGGCCACTTAACAGACTGAGCCACCCAGGCGCCCCATCAAAGAGTTTTGTTGTTATATTTTCTTCTAGGAGTTTCCTGGTTTCAGGTCTCACATTTAAGTCTTTAACATATTTTGAGTTAATTTTTGTGAGTGGTGTAATGGGATCCAGTTTCATTCTTTTACATGTGAATAAGACTATTGGAAGATGTTACAACAGAAAATTTTCAGACCAAGAGATAATGAGATAATGTATTCAAAATATTAAAAGAAAATAAATGTCAACTAAGAATTCTATAACTAGTAAAGCTGTCCTTCAGAAACAAAGATGGGATAACGACTTTCCTGAACAAATAAAATCTGAGAGTTCATTACCACCAGGCTTGCCTTACAAGAAATACTAAAGGGAGTTCTTTGAGTGGAAGTAAAAGAAAATTAATTAAGATAAAAAAATACAAAAGGTACCATAAATCTCACTGGTAATGGTAAATATATTGTCATAGTTAAATCCTGCAATATGGCAACAGTTGCAAATAATTCACAACTCTAATTTAAAAGCTTTTAAAAGGTAACAAAAATAACTATAAACACAAAAATCTGTTACTAGTTGCATAATATAAAAATCATGTAAATTGTAACAGCAATAACCTCAATGAGAGTGGGAGAAGAAGTAGAAGTGTAAAGTATATGAATTCCATTGAAGTTACCAGTTTAAAATAGAGTTTTATAAGTTGAAGATATTTTATCTAGGCCTCTTGGTAACTACAAGGGAAAATGTAATAATTAGACACAAAAAATACAATAAAAAAGTCAAAGCATATTTTGATATCAAAATAAATGAAAGCATAAGAAAAAAAGACAGCAGGATAAGAAACAAGAAATAATGGATTTAGAAAACAGCCAGGAAACAATTAATAAAATGGCAATAAAAAATTCTTACCTATCAATAATTACTTTAAACATAAATAGGGGCACCTGGGTGGCTCAGTTGATTGAGTGTCCTACTCTTGATCTCAGCTCAGGTCTTGATCTCAGTGAGTTCAAGCCCCACATTGGGCTCCACACTGTGTGTGTGGCGCCTACTTAAAAAACAACAACAATAACAGCAACCTTAAACATAAATGGATTAAATACTCCAAACAAAAGACATAGAATGGCTGAATGGATTAGAAAAACAGACCCAACAATATGCTACCTACGAGAGATTCACTTTAACCTTAAAGACACACATAGACCAAGAATGAAGGGATTGAAAAAGACATTTCAAGCAAATGATAATCAAAAAACATCAGGGGTAGCTATACCTATATCAGACAAAATAGACTTTAAAAATAATAAAAGGAGGGGGCGCCTGGGTGGCTCAGCTGCTAAGCGTCTGCCTTTGGCTCAGGTCATGATCCCAGGGTCCTATGATCGAGCCCCACATCGGGCTCCCTGCTCCGCGGGAAGCCTGCTTCTTCCTCTCACACTCCCCCTGCTTGTGTTCCCTCTCTCGCTGTCTCTCTCTCTGTCAAATAAATAAATAAAATCTTAAAAAAAAAAAAGGAACAAGTAAGGGTGGTCACTCTGACCACTTAAAAAAAAATAAAAATAATAAAAGGAGACAAAGTAGGTAATTATATAATAATAAAGGGGTCAATACATCAAGAAGATGTAACAATTGTAAATATTTATGCATCCAACATCAGAACACCTAAGTATGTAGAGCAAAAACTATCAGAGCTAAAAGGAGAAATAAACAGCAATATAATAATAGCTGGGGTCTTTAATACCCCACTCTCAACAATGGATAGATCATCTGCACAGAGAATCAATAACGATATAGAGAATTTGAGCAATGTTATAGACCAAATGGACCTAACAACCATATACAAACATTCTATCCAACAACAACAGGATACACATCCTTCTCAAGTGCACATGGAATATTTTCTAGGATAGACCATATGATAGACCACATAAAAAGTCAGCAAATTCAAGAAGACTGAAATCATACCAAGTATCTTCCCTTACTACAATGGTATGAAACTAGAAATTAACAAGAAGAAAACTAGAACATTCACAAACACATGGAAATTAAATAAAACTCTCCTGAAAAACCAATGGATCAAAGAAGAACTTAAATGGCAAATAACAAAGTTTCTTTAGACAAACAAAAATGTAAACACAATATACCAGAACTCCTGGGATGCAGCAAAAGCAGCTCTAAGAGGCAGTTCAGAGCAATAAATGCCTACATTAAGAAGTAAAAGAGATCCCAAATAAACATCTTAACCCTGAGGCTTGAACCCAGAGTTAATAAGGAAAGAAAATAATGAAGATTAAGGCAGAATTAAATGAAATAGAGAAGAGAAAAACAATAGGAAAGATGAACGAAATTAAGAGTTGGTTCTTTGAAAAGATGAACAAAATTGACAAACCCTTAGACTAACCAAGTGAAAAGAGAATCAATCCAAATAAAAGTATGTGTGGAAAAAGGAGACATGACAACTGATACCATGAAAATTCAAAAATTCAAAATCATAAGAGGCCACTAAGAACAACTCTATGCCAAAAAACTGGGCCGCCTGGAAGAAATGAAAATTTTAGAAACATACAATTTACCAAGACTAAATTAGGAAGAAATAGAAAATCTGAATAGGACCAGCTACTAGTAAGGGATTAAATCAGTAATCAAAAATTTCCCAATGAAGAAAAGCCCATGCATGGCTTCACTGGTAAATTTTATCAAACATTTATGATTAACACCAATCCTTCTCAAACTTTTTCAAAAAATGAAAGAGGAGGGAATATTTCTAAACTTATTTTATAAGACCAGTATTATCCTGATATCAGACCCAGAAGAAGAAGCTACTGGAAAACAAAACAAAGCAATGGGCCAATAACCCTGATGAATGTAAATGCAAAATTTTCTTTTTTTTAAGATTTTATTTTTAAGTAATTTTTACACCCAATGTGGGGCTTGAATTTACGACCCCAAGATTAAGAGTCCCATGATCTACCAACTGAGCCAGCCAGGTGTCCCACAAATGCAAAAAATTTCAATACAATATTAGCAAAATGCATTCAGCAGCATTTCAAAAGGATCATTCACCATGATTAATTGAGATTTAACCCTGGGATTGGAGAATGGAAATGAACTAAGGAATGACTTATGTTGTCAGCGTGGTGGTGTCATTCTCCTCCCTCATTTGACAGTGGTTACTTATGGCGAGGGGTATAGGAATGGGAGAGGGTGAAGAAATCTTTTCCATTTTATTATATAGACTTTTGCATTGGTAATTTTTTCTAGGGACTATGTACTCATGTATGAGTTTGGTAAATAAAAGAAAAAGACTTTTTTTTTTTCTCACCAACAAATAAAATTAACCAAGAAACACCCACTCCTCATTTTAATCCTGTTGGTTTAGAATATTTTCTACCACTGTAATCCATACAATTGGATTGCAAATATCCTAGCTTGAGAAGTAGTCTTATAATAAAGCAACAGCTATATGTTATTTCTGATTTTTTTTACACTTTATTAATTGAAAACATATTTGCCACTTACTATTTCCTAACATTTTCTGCCCTTCTTGAAGAATGCATGGAGTACAATGTACAAAGAAAATCATCTATCACAATGGATTTAGCAAAAGTCATCCTTTAAAACAATAGGTCTGCACAAACCCAATAACTGTGAGAGTCTCAAGGAATGACTGATAATTAGTTTTCATTAGTGAGAAGAAAGAAGCAAAGAATAATTCAGCTACCACACATGTGAGTCAACCTAGTATCAAAAGTTTCATTTTCCCCCCACGTGCATGATTTCGTTTTCTTTGATTTTTATGTTCCTGTAGAAAAATAAATAGTATCTGGATACTTCAAATTTGTAACATCCCTGAAAACTTTATAAAAAGGAGAAAATTTTCTCATTTACACAGGAGCCATATTTAAACTAAAATATAAATACTGCTGCAAAGAATGCAAGTTTATTGCATAATATCATGGAGTACCTGTTCTTCATAACTTATATGTTTCCAGAAGACAAAGATTTTAATGGATCTTGGGGTTCTTGTTGTTGTTGCTTTTCTAAACATATGTTTATTTCAGGTACACAATGATTTGATATATGTATATATTGCAAAGTGAATACATATTGATATTCTTACCTCTTATCACTAATTGCTTGTTGATAACCATTGGTTCTTTGAAAATGTTGCCTCGTTTCTTTAAGAAGACACTCATTCCGGGGTTGTCGGTATTACCTCTCAGCTTCAAACTCCAAGTTCAGATTCAGGTTTGTCATGTATCTTGCTGCTGACAAATCTTATGCAAAGGGTAATCCCAGAACCACAAAGTGATGATGTGTTCTGTTTTTAAAGGCAGCTTCTGGGTGTCCAGGTCACATTTCAAAATATCAAATTGCATGGTCCGCTTGAAGGCTATGAATTTTTCTATAGACAGATGTGTGTGGAATATGACCTCTTTTTTTATATTTTGCATGTCGTGATTGTCCCTTTGAGGTTTCTATAAAGGTAAGCAGAATATCAGGGTGTTGGCTATTGGAGGAGAAAAGTCTTTGTTATTCCAAAGCTATTTAATTTATCCATCAAGAAATGTCCACTTTATACCTTTCTTTTTCAAGTGGGGTAATGTAAATGCTCAATTTCTTTGAAAGAAAAGAAAAACACACACACTCAAAAAAAAATTCACATATCTAAATTATAACTTTTTATGTAAGGGGAAGAGTGTAAATGTTGATACATATGAAAATATAGCTCATATTAGAAATAAACATTTGTTTTTCAAAGAATCAACACAATGGATTTAGCAAAAGTCATCCTTTAAAACAATAGGTCTGCACAAACCACTATTTTATGGAGGTGTGTGAAGTACCCATATATGGTTAGAAAGATGCAAATATGTCTATGGAAATCATATACTTTTCTATTTTATTTATATTTTATTGAAAATTTATGGCAAAACCAAATGTAATGCCTATTGTTAAAAAATCATGTGTTTGCAGCTGCCCATGTATCTATTTCAAGGTTATAAATATTTACTAAAGAAAGAATCAATCTCTAATCAAAATAAATTATAATTCAGGGACAAGAAAATATCATGTTTAGAGCTCTACAATCAAAAATCAGAGAAAAGAGCCATCTGAAGCCCTGTAGAGTAACCTGTATTCTTTCTTACTGATCCCAAACAAAGAATTTCTCCCTAAAATTATTTTTTTTGAATAATAAGTTAACTAGAGTCTTAAGTTTTTCTTTTTAATACTCATGGAGAATTCCTGGTTAGCCAATTCGTACAATGCAGCTCACTTGCAGCTCCAAGGATGTTGTGATGTAGGGAATGTCAGGAGAAGGGTCTGGAGACAAGCAGGAGCTAGATCACATAGGACCTTATAAGCACTGTTAATGACATTAGCTGAGGGCAATGGGTAGCTGCTGACACAAAATACCAAAAGATACTCTCATTCTTACTGGAAGATGATGGCTTAGATAAAGGTGACTTTTCTCTGGGGACAACTATTCCTAAAGAAAAAATTCACATAGAAAATACAGTATTTTTTAAAAAAAGATTTTATTTATTTATTTGAGAGAGAGAGAGAGAGAGAGAGAGAACCCGAGCGCGAGCAGGGGGAGGAGCAGAGGGAGAGGGAGAAGCAGACTCCCTGCTGGGTAGGGAGCCTGACGCAGGGCTAGATCCCTGGACCCCGAGATCATGACCTGGGCCGAAGGCAGATGCTTAACCGACTGAGCCACCCAGGTGCCCCCCAAATAAGGTATTGATTAATTAATTAAACAGTTATTGGGTTTCTATTATGTACCAGATAGCATGGGACATATAAAAATGAAATACACATGCTGAGTCTAATGGGACACACAAAAGTCAACAGATACCTTACCAAGGGAGCAGTGCTAGAAATAATATGCACATTGTGTTATGGGAACACAGGAAGAGGCATGTTTATTTCATATTAGAAAATAAAAAATCTGGGTGTATGATTTTTTCTAGACAAGTGAAGCTTATGAAAGTTGTTTAAAAATACTTCAAGTGTTTGTGTGTGTGTATGAAATCTTCAAAGGTGTACAAGACTTTTCTTACTTAGAAACAATATTGCACACATGAGTTTGACATGGGTTTGGCATTTTCCCAGGTGGGAGGTTTGGGTTGACCTAAAACATCTCAGATTTTAATATAATTTAATGTATAGAATAACTGTATGACAACTCCCCCATTAGAAGAAATTACTGACGAGCGCCTAGGTGGCTCAGTTGTTAAGCTTCTGCCTTCAGCTCAGGTCATGATCCCAGGGTTCTGAGATCGAGCCCCGCATCAGGCTCCCTGCTCAGCAGGAGGCCTGCTTCTCCCTCTCCCACTCCCCCTGCTTGTGTTCCCTCTCTCACTGTGTCTCTCTCTGTCAAATAAATAAAATTAATAAATCTTTTTTAAAAAAGAAATTACTGAAACAAATATAAATTTACTGTTTTGCACAATCTGCTCTGCTACTCAAGACTCTCACTGTTAATTTATTTAAAAATGTATTGAGCATCTAATATGTGCCAAGCAATATGCTAGAGCTGGAAATTTAAATGAAAAAGAAAGATATAACCCTGGCTACTACAGAAAATACAATCTAGTGGGAAATATAGATAACTAAACAGACAGTTCCACCTTGTTGTGTTTTTCTAGTTGGTGAATTTTTTTTTCCTTTTTCCTCATTGGTAGCTGTCACTTCTTAGTATTGAGTCATTTCAAAATCTAATTTGAGATGATAGTAATTAGTAGTTATGGATGAGTAACACTGTATTTCTTGTTCAGGAGTGACTTGCTTTGTTTATTATTTCTAAAAAGATAGCATCATAAAAATGGAATTGGTTTACATATATAATGTCTTATTTATTCAGTTGGCTTGTTTAAACCTTTTGGGAACAAGCCAGTTACAGATGAATGAATATTTACAACTGTCATTGATGGAGTGCTTACTATGTAGTTTTTACATGCATTAGCTCATTTAATCATCAAAGCAACCTTTAGAAGAGGGTGTTATTATATTCTACATTTTATAGATGAGGACACTGAAGCACTGAGACGTTAAGTAACTTGTCCAAAGTCACACAGCCAACAGATTGGAGCCAGGATTTAAACTCTGGTAGCCAGGCTCAGAGCAATTGTTCTTAATCAGTAAACTATACTGACTTCAGAATGAATTAATACATAAATATTCAATTATATATATGAAAGCATTTTAATGCCATAGTCCTAAATTATAAAGCTTAGATTGTCACTGATCATGATAAAAACTGAGAGTCACAAATACACCAATTCTTCAACAGACCTGCTGTAGAACCTGGCAATTCTACCAGAAGAATTATTCCTTTGATATGAGATGGATATTCTAGAGGGTCCCTCTAAAGCAAATGGTTATTTTGCTATGAAACAGTAAACTTGTGGAATGCACTATTGCATTAGCATGGACTACATTGCTAAATTATCTAGCTGTCTCTTAAACAAGTTTGAGAACCTAAGGGGATAGCACAGTCCCTTAAAATTTTGGGGGGGTTTCCTATTTTTTAATTTAAATTCAATTAATTAACATATAGTGTATTAGTTTCAGAGGTAGAGTTCAGTGATTCATCAGTTGCATAGAACACCCTATGCTCATTCCATCACGTGCCCTCCTTCATGCCCATCACCCAGTTACCCCATCTTCCCTCCCATCTCCCCTCCAGCAACCCTCAGTTTCTTTCCTATGCTTAAGAGTCTCTTATGGTTTGTCTCCCTCTCTGATTTCATCTTGTTTTATTCTTCCCAGGTTTTTTTTTTTCTAACCAGAATCATGCTGTATGTATTGTTCTTTGATGTGCTTGTTGGAGATGTTCTCAGCCTAGCACATTCCTTTTATCCATTATATATTGCACAGAAATAGGGGCACTCTTTGGGTTGCTTCATTCTGCTTTTATAATTATGCCCACTTTTGTGCACAAACTTGAGCACAGGGATAGCCCCTTAAATTTTTGAGAGAAGGATGAAAGCCTTGGAACCTTACATACTGCCTATGGAGGATAACACCAGTGTTGAACCGCACTGGACAGCCTGTTAGGGCTCAGCACAAGAGTGGTTGGGTGCCTTGAGGGGGAGAGTGGAACCAGTGACATCCTCAGCCCTCCGGGAAATTTGTGGCAGTCTATTCCAGGAAAAATAGTTTTTCCTATACTCTTATTTATAAACTTGACTCAACTCAGCATTTTATCTTGGAAATGAAATAAATTTTGCTCTTACTCATCCAGCTTAGATTATGTTTAAGGACTTGAAGAACCACTGAAACCCTTCTGATGACTGATTTTTTTTTGTAATAAAAATAAAAAATGTAATAACTCCATTCTGGTAGTTCTCAGCAGGGGTATCCTGAACCTGCCATAAGAGTGTTATCTAATTTTAATCAAATATTTCCTATGATATTAGAATAATTACAGTCCTATTTGTCAGAGCTGTGTGTGTGTGTTTTTAAGATTTTATCTTCTTAGAGCAGTTTAAGTTCACAGCAAAATTAAGAGGAAGGTGCAAAGATTTCCCATAATCCCCCTACCCTTACAATGCATAGCTCCTCCCATTACCTACATCCCTACCGAAGTGGTACATTTGTTATAATTGACGAATCTACATTGATATATCATCATCACCCAAAGTCCATAGTTTACATTAGGGCCCACTCTTGTCTTGCACATTCTATGGGTTTGGACAAATGTATAATATCATGTATCCATCATTATGGTACCATACAGAGTATTTTCACTGCCCTAAAAATCCTGTTTTTTTTGCCTGTTTATCCCTCTCTCTTCACCCAACCCTTGTCAACCATTAATCTTTTTACTGACTGTAGGTTTTCCTTTTCCAGAATGTCATATATTTGGAATCATATAGTATGTAGCCTACTCAGGTTGCCCTCTTTACTTAGTAATACGCATTTAAGCTTCCTTTGTGTCTTTTCAAGGCTTGATAGTGCTTTTTTTTTTTTTAGCACTGAATAATATTCCATTGTCTGGATATACCTGTTTATTAATCCATTCACCTACTGAAGGATATCTTGGTTGCTTACAAGTTTTAACAATTATAAATAAAACTGCTATGAACATCCATTCATGTGCAGATTTGTGTGTGGACATACATTTTTAACTTTTGAGGGGAAAATACCAAGGTGTGCAATTGCTATATCATATAGTAAGAATATGTTTAGTTTCATAAGAAGTCAGCGAACTGTCTTCCAGTGTTGCTGTACCATTTTGTATTTTGACAAGTAATGAATGAGAGTCCTGATCGTTTCACATCCTCACCAGCATTTGATGTTCTTAGTGTTCTAGATTTTGGCCTTTCTAATAGGTATGTACTGGTATTCATTATTATTTTAATTTGCATTTCTCCAATGACATATGATATAAAGCATCTTTTTCATATGCTTATTTGTCATCTGCCTATCTTCTTTGGTGAGGTGTCTGTTCAGGTCTTTGGCTCATTTTTTACTTGGGTTGTTTTCTTATTCAGTTCTTAGAGTTCTCTGTATCAGAGCTGTTTTTTAAGATTCAGTGCAAATTAGGGCTTAATATGATATTAATAAGAAGTAAGAAGCTTAGGGATGCCTGAGTGGCTCACTCGGTTGAGTGTCTGCCTTTGGCTCAGGTCATGATCCTGGAGTCCCGGGATTGAGCTCCGAGCTGGGCTCCCTGCTCAGCGGGGAGTCTGCTTCTCCCTCTACCCCCCCCGCTTGTGCTCTCTCTCTCTCACTCTCTCTCAAATAAATAAATAAAATCTCTTTTTTAAGTAAGAGGCATAATATAATGTAAAACATGGACTAAAGAAAGGTTTGTGTTTATAGGAACATCATAAGTATAGAAGAGACCAGTTATTGATACTCAAACATGTTTGAAGTCAACTACGGATAACCAAGTTGTGAGGAAGCCCAAGCTAGTCATGCAGAAAGGATGTATGGAGAAAGAGAGATGTAGACTAGCTTCCAGTTGTTTCAGTGATCCCAACGCAGGTGGCAGACACGTGAATAAAAGGACTATCTTGTACATTCCAACTCCAGAAGATGCCAAGTTAAGAATATCTGAGGCCCCAGACATATGGCCCCGATTGAGCTGTACATCTATTTACAGCTCCTTGAGCAACCTGGGCTGAGGTCCCAGACATAGTAGAGCAATGACAAGCCATCCCTGCTGAGCCTTGCTCAGTCTTCCTGATGCTCAGTATCATAAGTATAATAAAATAATTAAGTAGTGTGCTACTGAGCAATAGATAGCCAGGACAAACCCCTTATATCCCCTCTATAGGCTGGATTAGGCTTAAAGCATGGGCTGGGCATGAGCTTTCACATAAGCTAGAACAATCTAATTTGCTGTGTCAAGAACACAATTCTTTTTTGTTTGTAATTTGTCTTCAGGAGTTTCCTTTGACAGTGTCAATCATTCATGGTTAATTAAGCTTTAATAACAAACACTCTTGTTGGTATCTTCTGACTGAGTAGGACCCTATAAGAATGGGATATAGAAAATACTTTTTCATGTATACCCTTGGCCTAGTTCTGGTTTAGTACTCTTTCTGGTTTCATAAGTTCAGTGTTTTTAGTCCTCTCTCTCTCTCTCTCTGACTGGGATAACTTGAGAAAAATAGGAAAAGGAACAGTTATGTTGTAGGCATAGTGTATCATGATTAAGAACAAACCTTGTGAATTGCATAGAACTTATGATGGCTTTGACCTTTGCAGGCATTGGAAGATTCATGTTTTAAGGGTAGATGATGAACCATAACACCAGGTCTAGTTGCTATATGTATTGAAGAGTGGAAGGAGCGAGGAAAGAAAGGCATTTTGTACCTAAATGAATAAAAAAACAAATGGTAAAGAATACACTGTTCAAACTTGCTGTGCCTTGAGTGAGGCATTCTGTTTTGAGTTCCATAAATTAAAAGGGTTGGATTACAGTGCCTTTAAATGCACTCTATTTCTAAAATGTTTGACCCTAAGTATAAATAACAAAGGTAAAGTCAGTGATTTTGGCATGTAGTAGGTGCTCAATAAATATTTGTTGAATTATTAACATGAGCATGTATCAGATTTAACTGGTAGGGCCTAGGACAGTGAAACTTTCACACTGTTCAAGAATGTTAGGATTTTCTCACTTTAACACTTATATTTAAAGCTAGAACTAGGCAAAAATAATATAGCAGATATGTTTCTTTGTATCTTCATAAGTTTTTTTTCTCTTCATCCAGGAATTCTAGCCATGGTCCAGGAATATCCTACTACTATCCCTAAAGGATTTTGCTCTCTAAACTGGACATCAGGATATTTGGAAATCACCCTAAAGCCAACAGAACTCTATCCTTCCATGCCACTAACTTTTTAAAAAAAACCCTAAACTTATTTGGTGGTTAATTGTAGATTCACATGCAGCTGTGAATTAGTGTCAAGATACCCCATGTATCCTTCACTCAATTTCCCCCAATGATAACATCTTGCATAACTATAGTATAATATCATGCCTGGGAAATTGACATTGATATGATCCACTGACCTTATCCAGGTTTCATCAGTTTTACATGAACTCATTTGTGTGTGTCTCCATGTGTGTATTTAGTTCTATGCTATGCTACCACATGTATAGATTTGTGGAACTACAGTCAAGATACAGAACAGTTATGTCACCACAAGCATCGTTCCTTGTGCTACCTTTTAATAGAAACCTGTCCCCCACCCATCCCTAGCTTCTTCATCTCTGTAATTTTATTATTTCAAAAATATTACATAAATGGAATCACACAGTATATAACCTTTTGAGATTAGCTTTTTTCACTCAGTGTAATTCTAAGCCACTGACTTTTAAGACTCAGAAAAATGAAGGTATAATAATGGACTATGATACAAAGGAATTGATATTTTTGAATAAAAATGTCTATGTGTTTTCTGTTTCTTTGATCCCCTTAGCCAAATTACCTCCTTCCTCCACTATCTATGCCAACATACACCATGTCAGAAAACTTTTAACTTCCGAAGAAAGCTTTTACCTAGGAAAGTGGAATCAGGAAAAGTGAATTAAGCTTAATCTATCTACTAAATATGTCATTTCTGAAAATGAGCTCAAATGAAGGGGTTACATTTAATGACCTCACGGGTCTTTTCACCTTGGAAATTTTATGACCAGAATTATCAAGATCCCATAGAATAAGTGTTTGGTGGCCACTTTGGCTTCCAGGATTGGGAAGGCAGGAAAATGGTCATAATGTAATAACCAGAACAGGAAAGTAATGAGCAAAGATGTAAAAACTAACAAAATGTTGGTATCTTCACCCAAAATAAAAATTGGTATTACCGTCTCTGTTTTACAAATGAGGAGAAAAGCTCAAGAGTTTAAATAACTTGCTTAAAATCACACAGTTGGAGGTAGGATTAGAATCCAAGGAAGCAGGATTAGGAATCAAGTCTGATTTGAAAAAAAATCCCTCTCTCAAAAAAACCCAAAAAACACCCCCCCCCCCAAACAACACCAACCAACCAACCAACCAAACAAACAAAACAAAACAAACCAGTGCTATAGGCACAGATACTAAAGATGTAAGCCTCAAGGAAAGGGAGAGTTTGATGCAAGAAGGAAGTCTGAGTAGACTGGGTATTGACTGAAGTGGAGTGGCCATTCTAGCCACTTTGCAGGATTTGAGAATGCATATTTATATGAGAATGAAAAGAGAATGTGTTTACTTAAGGCAGTGATTCTCAAAGTGTGGTCCCCAGACCAGCTTCATTAGCCTCACATAGGAATTTGCTAGAAATTTGAGTTTTCTAGCCTCAGACTTACTGAATCAGAAACTTTGGGTGTAGGGCTCAGAAATCTGTTTTAATAAGCTTTATAAGTGGTTCTGATGGGTACTAAAGTCTGAGAAATACTAGTGCCTAAGTGGAAAACTTATACTGTGTAGTATATGAAAGTGAAAATTTGAGGTCTTTCAGTGGACCAAAAGATGATCCTAGGTTAAAGGAATATCTTAGGAATTGCTTAGAAACTATCTCTCTTTCTCTGTCTTTTTGATTCTGATTCACTTGTAGGTGCTCTCCATTGGTTTAACGTCTAAATTTTAGTACCTTTGGCCTTGATTCCTGCCTCTAGAATCTACTGCTCTTTGAATTTGAGTACACTCCATCATGTACTCTGACTTGCTTCTATCCAAATTGCTCATACCAGCTTTGGGATGGATGGGGGGGATAAGAGAATTCTGATCTGGTATGAATTTTGTTAAACTGAAATGTTTTTCAAACTGGGGAACCTAAACTATTATTTTTAGTTACCTGATATACATAAAAGACTTTCAGCAGAGAAATGACATGACAAAATTGTATTTTTGAAATATTAATTTGGAAGCAATTTATAGAATAGATGAGGTAGAAGCGATTTATGAAACTCATACAATAAACTAGGCATGAAATGGCAAGAGAACTGATATCAGAAAGGAATGGTAGGGGAGGGAATGGAATATGAGGAATATTTAAAGAGAAAAATCCAATGCAACTTAGGGACTAATTTGCAATAGAGAGTGAATAAGAAGGGGGAAAGAAAACTAACAATTTAAGAAAACTGATAAATGTGGAAATAATGCTATTGGCAGAAATATGGGACTCAATTCAGGTATCTTGTCTTGGAGAGTTAATCAGATAATTTTGAATGTATTCATTGTGAGATAATGATGAAATACCCAAGTATTATAGCTCATTAGATAAATGAATAAATGGATGCTTTTTCCATGGATCAATTGATAGAGTTGGATTGTCTTAGGGAAAATTGTAATTTCTGCTTTGAATTTCATCAATCCTAACATGACTAAATAGATATATGTGGCTTTGAATGCAAGTTATTCCAGACAGAGATTCAAGAAACTGCAGTAAGTGAATAAGATAAAAGCAACTCTGGAAAAGTATGGCCCCAGCACAGTGATTTCTTGGTAACAGGGATAGTAATAGTGGTGGTTGTGATGGGACTTTGATAGTAGAAGGGAATTGGGGAGGGTATAGGAAAGGATGGTGGTGGTTTTTAAATGAAGAATGGGTATAACTGGAATATTAGTCTTTACTTAAATAGTCTGCTGCTCTGGGATCTAATCTTGCATTCCTAGAACAATATACAGTGGAAACGGAGATGTGAAAATGGATTGGTGGATGACTGCAATCTTGTAGAACAATCTGTTAGAGATTCCTTTCCTGCTTAGAACTTGATGGTAACTGAAAGAAGCTACCTACTTTGAGATGGAAAAAGGTTCCAGGTTCCATTTTCATATCTTGCCAAATTATGATTTGGCAAGTTTGGAAAATAGCATTATGGAATTTACTTAATTACATGGAAAGTATATGAAAGTGAACACATTTTCTCTTTAGATATGCTATACACTGCTATGCTTTTTACTGGACAAGCCATATTTAACCATATTTAAGTTTTTCTTTTTTTTAAATTCCTTTGGGTTTATAATAAGCTTTAAAACAATATATAAAATAGTGCCTGGGGACCCCAAAACACTGAAGCCAGGGTTCATAAAGCATTTATAAGGAAATGCTGATACATCTCTTGAGGCCATCCCTGTTAACCCACTGTTCCTACAGATGTCTGAGGAGCATATTAATATGCCTATTAGCAATGTAAGTCTATTTCATTTTTGGGTCAAACAGCCAAAAGAATATTTCTTTTTTTCTTTTCTTCTTCTGATTGCCCTACCTGGGCTGTAACTAGCTGAACATTTACAACTCTGAATGATATAATGCAATTAAGACTCTCTATAACATTCTAATTTGCATATCTCATTATATAGAGTGACACCATTAGAAGACATGTGTTGAAGCTTTCAAAATGATTATGAAATGTGAATGTGTAATGGGATGAATATGCTATGCCGAACCAAGATTGTACAGTATTCACAGGCTTACTTAGGGTAGCAGGTGCTTCTTGAAGAAGTGATTTCTATGAGCAAATGCCAATCACGTTCTTTATTCTGCTTTCCTTCTCTATGGACACAAGCACAAAAATCCAAAATAAGGTGTAAATGCTGCAAAATAGAAGTTTTAGGGGACAGTATTTATTTAAACACATTTATCTGAGCTTTTTATTTAGCTGGTCCCTTTAGATCTGCTCTTCCAATTGCCTTTGGCCAATTGGAGACACCAGCAGTCGACAGAGGTTAAGGTATTTATTTCCTTGGCTCTTCCTTGCTGGGACAAGATTTGGCACTGACTGCATCTGATAGAGGATTTCCATGAAATGAATAAAGCTTACTTTCAGCCACTCACATGTACAGGCTCTTTCCAAGGCCCAGAGAGGAGCCCCGACGATGTGCTTCCATGGCCTTATGTTTTTGTCAAAAGGAGAAAAAATTCTGATATTAAGAAGTATATTTAGGAAGACATTTTAGAATATTTCAAAAATACAGGTGAGAAATTTGAGATTCCTGATTAAAAGATAAAGGCTATTTTTTTTATCATCTCTAAATATATTTATTGAAAAATCTGAGAGAGAATATAAACAATTAATGAGATATGAGCCATAAGTGATAGATTGAGTGACTAAATCAGTATGGACTATTCTGATCTTAAAAAATAAAACAAAAATTTTTAGATTATACTAAAAGCTGTAATTCAGAGATAAATTATGAATAGACAAAATGAATAAGCTCTCAAATTGTTTGATAATCTAATTAACACAGAGAAATGAATCCTACAGACACATTGGAGAAAGATATAAATTTGTTGGTACTTTGACATGAATTACTGGCGTTGATGAAGATAATATAAAACTCACAATAAGACACTATAATGAGGACAGTTAGGATATACCGGTTAATGACTATTGTCAACTCAAACAGTAGTTAATATTAGTCATTATACAAAAAAACTTGACATGCTTTGAATGAAATCTAATAGTTTATATGAGACAGAAACTTGATAGAAGTTTTCTCAAATTTGAATACAAAACAAAAATTTACATGACATTAATAATAGGGATTGTGAAGTTGTGAATTGTGATAGTTGATTCTAAATTATCAGTGATAAACAAATTTCAATCTATCATGTTGGAGAAAATACTGACTTATTTTTCATTTTTTTCTCTATAAAATTTGGTCTTACAAAATTATTTCACAAAGAAGCAATCAGAATATGCAGGGAAAAAAATCAGAAAAAAGATGTTCCAAAGCTGTTCTGTTCATTAATTAATAAAATATTTAGCTATTCTTCTAGATTTTGTTATGTTTGTGATTCTTTTACTTTAAAATGTCCACTTTCATGCCTAATTCATATTTGTTGTTTTGCATTATTTTTTTTCTTTTTTTTTTTTTAAAGATTTTATTTATTTATTTGACAGAGAGAGAGACAGCGAGAGAGGGAACACAAGCAGGGGGAGTGGGAGAGGGAGAAGCAGGCTTCCCGCTGAGCAGGGAGCCCGATGCGGGGCTCGATCCCAGGACACTGGGATCATGACCTGAGCCGAAGGCAGACGCTTAGCGGCTGAGCCACCCAGGCGCCCCTGCATTATTTTTTCTTAGAGAGACTACCCCAAATAATATAAACTTAAACCCTGTGACACCCAAATTAGCTCCTATCTCATAGCCCCTCTCCACACTATAGTTCTAACTGGGATCTGATAACAGATCTTTCACCTTGACCCTTTCAGCCTAAGGGTAGTAATGTCTTCCTGCTTTTGTGATTCCCTGAGGGTTTCATCATCTTTTGCTGATTTCTCAACGTTGGCACATCAGTGTTTCAGTTGGATAATTCTTTGTTATGGGCGCTGTCCTGTATAGTGTAAGATGCTTAGTACCACCCTTTGCCTTTACCCGCTGGATGCAGTAGCACTTCCCAAGTTGTGACAACTAAAAATGTCTCCAGACATTGTCAAATACCTCCTGGGGGAAAAGGTCATCATCTCCACTTGAAAACCACTCTCTTAAAACTTTGTAAATGGTCTCTTCATTAAAATGCCTTCAATTGCCTCTTTTCAGCTTGCCGTTTTTTTTCTTTCTTTTTTCTCTTTTTTCTTTTTTTAATTTTATTTTATTATGTTATGTTAATCACCACAATTACATCATTAGTTTTTGATGTAGTGTTCCATGATTCATTGTTTGCGTATAACACCCAGTGCTCCATTCAATACGTGCCCTCTTTAATACCCATCACCAGACTAACCCCTCCCTCCACCCCCCTCCCCTCTAGAACCCTCAGTTTGTTTCGCAGAGTCCATAGTCTCTCATGGTTCGTCCCCCCCTCTGATTTACCCCCCTTCATTCTTCCCCTCCTGCTATCTTCTTCTTCTTCTTCTTTTTTTTTTTTTAACATATAATGTATTACTTGTTTCAGAGGTACAGGTCTGTGATTCAACGGTCTTACACAATTCACAGCGCTCACCATAGCACATACCCTCCCCAATGTCTATCACCCAGCCACCCCATCCTTCAAACCCCCCACCACTCCAGCAACCCTCAGTTTGTTTCCTGAGATTAAGAATTCCTCATATCAGTGAGATCATATGATACATGTCTTTCTCTGATTGACTCATTTTGCTCAGCATAACACCCTCCAGTTCCATCCACGTCATTGCAAATGGCAAGATCTTATTCCTTTTGATGGCTGCATAATATTCCACTGTATATATGTACCACATCTTCTTTATCCATTCATCTGTTGATGGACATCTTGTCTCTTTCCATAGTTTGGCTACTATGAACATTGCTGCTATAAACATTGGGGTACATGTAGCCCTTCGGATCACTACATTTGTATCTTTGAGGTAAATACCCAGTAGTGCAATTGCTGGGTTATAGGGTAGCTCTATTTCAACTTTTTGAGGAACCTCCATACTGTTTTCCAGAGTGGCTGCTCCAGCTTGCATTCCCACCAACAGTGTATTTTTTTCTAAGATAGTTATCCAAAGATTTTTCAAGATGGTGACAAGAACAGATATGAAATTCTGATAGAGGTTAAAAGTAAGTACTTTATCATTTTCTTCCATAAAAAGTAAAACAACTAGACATTATATTCCTGTATGTGAAGTAATAGTCTGAAGCAAATTTTTTTTAAAGATTTTATTTATTTGACAGAGAGAGAGAGAGCGAGAGAGAGCACAGGCAGGGGGAGCAGGAGAGGGAGAAGCAGGATCCCCGCTGAGTGGGGAGTCCGATGCGGGGCTTCATCCTAGGACCCTGGGATCATGACCTGAGCTGAAGGCAGACGCTTAACTGACTGAGCCTAGTCTGAAGCAAATTATTACTAAATTCTAAGTAGCTCTAAAGGAAGGAGATATACATACAAATATAAAATTGGAAAAAGGAAAATACATCACAAAATGTAGTATCAATAGCTAAAGATGGTGAAGAAAAAAAACCCTGAGAATAATTGAACATGCTCAGAATAGTCAAGCAAATAAAATAGGGAACATTATAAACGAAACAAAGAATGTGTAGATTTAGGTAGGAGTTACAGTGTGAAGGAGGTTGGCAAATCCTCTCCATCAAAACCAACTGCAGTTTTTGCTGTTAGTTGTAGGAGTTCCTTGTATATTTTGGAAATTAACCCCTTATCATATATATAGTTTGCAAATATTTTCTGCCATCCTATAGGTTGCCTTTTCACTCTGTTGATTATTTCCTTTGCTGTGAAGAAGGTTTTTAGATTGATATAGTCCCAATTGCCTTTTTTTTCCTTTCTTTCGTTGTTTGTACTTTTGGTGTCACAACCATGAAATTACTTCCAGGACCAATGTTACGAAGATTTTCCTCTATGTTTTCTTCTAGGAATTTTGTAGTTTCAAGTCTTATGTTTAAGTCCTAAACCCATTTTGAGTTGATTTTTGTGTATGCTGTAAGACAGTGGTCCAGTTTCATTCTTTTGCACATGTATATCCAGTTTTCCCAGAATCATTTGTTGAAAAAACTATTCTTTTACCATTGTGTGTTTTTGATATCATTATGGAAGATCACTTGACCTTATGTGTGGGTGAATTTCTGGACTCTCTATTCTATATTATTGGTTTCTATGTCTGTCTTATGTTAGTACCATACTGTTATAATTACTGTAGTTTTTTAATATATTTTGAGATCAGGAAGTATAATGCCTTCAGCTTTGTTTTTTTTTTTTTTCCTCATGATTGTTTCAGCTATTTGCAGTCCTTTGTGGTTCCATCTGAATTTGAGAATTGTTTTCTCTATTTCTGTAAAAAATACCATTGGGATTTTGGTAGAGATTGCATTGAATCTGTAGGTCACTTGAGGTAATTTGGATATTTTAAAAATATTAAATCTTCCAATGTGTGAATGTGGATGTCTTCCCACTTAATTGTTTCCACTTTAATTTCTATCATCAATGTTTTGTAATTTTCATTGTATAAGTCTTTCACTTCCTTAGTTAATTTATTCCTAGGGATTGTATTCTTTTTGATGTTACTGTAAATAGTATTTTTTCCTAATTTCTTTTTCAGATAGTTCATTTCTAGTGCATAGAAATGTAACTGATTTTTGTATGTTGATTTTGTATTCTGCAACTTTACTAAATTTGTTTATTAATTCTAATGTTTTTTTCTGGAGTGTTTAGGGTTTTGTATACATAAGGTCAGAACCACAATGAGGTACCTTACACCTGTTAGGATGGCTATTATCTGAAAAACAAAATACAGCAGGTGTTGTCAAGGATGTTGAGAAGTTGTAACCTTTGTACCTTATTTGTGGGAATGCAAAATGATGCAGTTGCTATGAAAAACAGTATGAAAATTCCTCCAAAAAATAAAAATAGAATTTCTATATGATTTATCAATCCCACTTTTGGGATACTTATCTAGAATAATTGAAGTAGGATCCTGAAGAGATATTAGGACTCGCATGTTCATTGCAGGAGTATTCATAATAGCCAAGGTGTGGAAATAATCTAAAAAGTCCAAATGTCCATTGATGGATTAATGAATAAAGAAAATGTAGTATACACATACGATGGAATGTTATTTAGCCCTAAAAAAGAGGAAAATCCAGCCATATGTGACAACATGGATAAACCTTGAGGACATTATTCTAAGTAAAATGAACCAGTCACAGAAGGACAGATTCTACATGATTCCACTTATATGAGGTATCTAACATAATAAAATTCATAGAATCAGAGAGTAGAATAGTAGTTGCTAGAGGCTAGAGGGGTCGGGGTGAATGAGGAGTTGCTAATCAATGGGTATAATGTTTCAGTTTTGAAAGAGAGTAAGTTCTAGAGATCTGCTGTACAACGTTGTGCCTATAGTTAACAATACTGTATTGTATGCTTAAAAATCTAAGAGGATATATCTTATATTTAATATTCTTCTGACAATTAAAAAAAAGCCCAACTTTAAAATTGGATAAAATTGTCAAAAACAACCTCTAGAAGTCCACTAAAGGTAAAAAATGAATTGGGAAATGTTTATTCATAAAAAACTGTAGAATGTTAAGTAAGAACAGTGGGAATTTATAGTATTCCTGTCTGGAGATGTTTCTTTCTCTGCCTAACTTCCCCACTATTCCTCAGCCTGGTTAGCACAGTAATACAAGCAGGGCAGTGTTAGCTGTGAAAACATGTTTCACTGCCATAGAAGCCTGGCTTAATTTGGAGTGGAGGATAAAATACCTATGTGGTGTTGTCAGTATGAATCAAACTCAGAAGAAAATGAATGGAGAAAACCTATAGTTTTCCTAGGCTAGGGGAATAGTCCTGTTTAGTGCAGAAATAGACAAACTGATAAGCACAGTATTTAATAGGGAGATCTTGGAAAAGTGATAACAACTCAGGGGCTAGATAAGTTCTCTATACCTCATTGCTGACTGGGAGGCTGTGCACATAAGCAGGAAAAACCCTAGAGAGGAGTGTGAAAAGTAAAAGCCAAGGAAGACTTAAAAGGAGCTTTACAATTCACGTATAGATCTAGCAGCAGAAGTGGAAGCTTTATTAGTTGAAGATGTTTGAACACATGCTCTGATCAAGCATTGGTTGGCTGTTATGCAGTCAGGATGACTCCAGGGAAAGTAGGTTTAAAAAAAAATATTGAGCTTAGGCATCAGTTTCCACTCTGCAGGGGGAAGGAAGTTTCCACAGAGTAAGTCCAGGCAGGTCATAAAAAAAAAAAAAAAATCAACAACAATCCTCAAGAGGGGATCAGAATCCAGAGTTGTTAGACATTATCTACAATATCTAGTTTTCAACAAAAAATTATACAAAATGCATAAAAAACAAAAGTTTTTTCCTGAGTATTTTTCCTTTACTTAGGAAAAAATTAACAGCCAATATAAATCGACTCTGAATGAGCACAGGTGTTAAACTTAGCAGAAAAGATGTCAAAGTAGTTATTTTAATAGAATTAAAGCAACCATGCAATTATGTTTAAAGAACTCAAGGACAATATGGTGATGGTGACTCAACACATATGAAATATCAATAAAAAATAGAAGCTATAAAATAGAACTAAGTGGAAATTATGTAATTGGAAAGTACAATAGCCAAATGAAAAATTTACTAGGTGGGCTAAACAACAGATTTGACATGGCAAAAATAAAAAATCAGTGACTTTGAAGATATAGCAAAAGAAATCAACCAATATTAAGAAAAACGAGAATAAATTTGAGTAAAAATGAGCAGAATTTCAGAGACTTATGGTCCAATAGTAAATGTACTAGCACGTGTGTAATGGGAGTGTCAGAAGTAGATGATAAAGAGAAAGAAGTAGAAAAACGATTTGAAGAAATAATGGCTGAATAATTTTCAAATTTAATGAATAACATTAATTTACATATCCAAGGATCTCAATGAAGCCCAAGTAGGATAAACACAAATAGATACAGTTCTAGACATATCATTGTCAAACTGATGAAAGTGATGAGAGAAAAATGGTCATCATATACAGAAGAACTATAACACGCTAAATAAGTGACTTCTTTTCAGAAACATTGGAGGCCAGAAGGCAATGGAATGACATATTCAAGGTGCAAAAAGACACACAAAAAAAGAAAAAAACCTTGTCAACAAAGAATGTTATGTTTAGCAAAATTATCTTTCATACCTGAAGAAGAAATAAAGATGATTCAAAGTGCAAACTAAAAGAATTTGTTGCTAAACTTGCCTTACAAGAAATACTAAAGGAAATACTTCCTTAAGATGAAAAAAAAAATGACACTAGATGGTAATTTGGATATACAGAAATAAATGAAAAACCATGTAATGTAAATATGTTGATAAATATAAAAGACTGTATAAATATATATGTTCTTTGCTTAATATCTTTGAAATATGTAAGATTTTAAAGCAATAATTATAACACTGTATTTTTGTTTTATTAAATGCATCAGTGAAATATATGAGTAATAACACAAAGAGGGGGTAAATGGAATGACATTGGATCAAAGTTTTTCTATTTTGCTGGATTTAAGATAATATTAAATGAAGCGGATTGTGAATAGTTCAGATGCATATTGTAATCTGCACAGCAGCTACTAAAAATTAAAATATATAATTAAAAATAAATAAAATTTAAAACAATATATTATATTGATTTAGTGTAAGAGAAAGCAGTAAAAGAAGAATAGATGAATAAAAATGGCATATTCAAAAAATTAACCGCAAAATGGCAGATGTCAATTTAACCATATCAATAACTACATTAAATATAAGGTTGATTTAAGATACAAAAATCATTTAATGTAATATGCCATATAAATAGAATAAAGGACAAAACCATATAATCATCTCAGTAGATGCAGAGAACGCATTTAATAAAGTCCTATATCCATTCATGGATTAAAAACTCTAAAGAAATTAGGAATAGAAGGGAATTTCTTTAACTTGATATAGGGCATCTATAAAAAATCTGCAGTTAACATTATACTTAATGGTGAAACTCTGCTTTTCACAAAAGGTCAGGAACATGGCAAAAATGTATGCTAGTAAGATTTCTATTTACCACTGTACTGGAGGTTCTAGCCAGAGCAATAAGGCAAGAGAAATTAAATGAAATCATACAATAGGGAATTTCAAAGAAGTATAATTGTTTTTATTTGCAGCCATCATGACCTGGAATATGGAAAATCCTAGGGAATACAATGAGACAGAAGCCAAACTAAACCTACTAGAACTTAAAAATGAGTTTAGCATGATCACAGAATATAACATCGAGACAAAATTAATTGTATTTTTATATACTAGAAAAAAAATGAAATTAAAAAATTGATTCTAGGGGCATCTGGGTGGCTCAGTTGGTTAAACATCTGACTCTTGATTTTGGCTCAGATCATGATCCACACTGGGCATGAAGCCTGCTGAGGATGCTCTTTCTCTCCTTCTCCCTCTGTCCCTCCCATCCCCTGTGCTCTCTCTCTCTCTCTCTCTCTCTAAGGAAAACAATTGAATCCATTCACAGTAGGATAAAAAAAAAAAAAAGAATAAATTAAACCAAAGAAATGTAAGATATATTAAAAAAAAGCTATAAAATATTGCTAATAGAAACCAAAGAATGTCTAAATAAATAGCAAGATCACATCATAAATTGGAAAATTCAATATTGTTAAGATGGCAGTCATCCCTGAAGTGATTTATATATATAACACAATTGCTATCAATACCCCAGAAAGCTTTTTTTCCCTGGTAAAAATTCATAAACTGATCTTAAAAATTTATATAGAAATGCAAAGGACCTATAATAGCCTAAACAATTTTGGAGGAAAAAAAATGTATTTGAGGACGTAGAGTACCTAATTTTAATACTTTCTGTGGAGCAACAGTGATTAAGTGTGGTATCAGTGTAAGGATAGACATATACATCAATGGAACAGTGTTGAGAGTTTAGGAATGAACCCTTACATTTAAGGTCATTTGATTTTTAGTAAGGGTTCCAAGGCAATTCAATGGGGAAAAGATAGTCTTAGCAGCAAATTGTACTGGGACAATGGAATATTCATATGCAAAAACAAATGTAGAACCTTGTCTCACACCATACACAAAAATTAAATAAAAATAGATCATTAGACATAAATGTACAAGCTAACATGATAAACCAAAAAGAAAACAAAAAAGATAATCTTTGTGACTTTGGGCTAGGCAAATACTTCTTAGACTTGATACCAAAAACAGGATCTGTAAAAGAAAAAAAAAATGGATAAATTGGAGTTTGTAAAACTTTTAGATCTTCAAAGACACAGTTAATAAATGAAGAGACAAGACAAAGACTAGGAGAAAATATTTGCAAATCCTATATCTGATAAACTATTTGGATGAAGAATATATAAAGAACTCCTACAACTTAAAAATAAGAGGATAGACAATCTAATTAAGAAATAGGCAGAATACTTGAATAGACATTTTACCAAAGAAGATATCCAAAAGTTAATAAATACATGAATAGATGCTCAACATCATTACTTATTAGGGAAATAAGAACTATGACCACAATGAGATACTGCTATATACCCGCAAGAATGACTATAATTAAAGAAGATTGACAATGTTAAGTGTTGGTGAGGATGTGGCAAAACTTGAACTCTCATATACTGCTGGTGGGAATGTAAAGTGGTACAGGCACTTTGGAAAACAATCTAGTAGTTTCTTAAGAAGTTACACATAAAATTACCATACGTACTAGCAATCTACTCTTAATCTCTACTCAAGAGAAATGCAAACATACATCCACGTAAGACTTGTACACAAATGCTCATAGCAATATTATTCACAAGAACTCCCCAAAAAACAATCCGAATGTTCATCAATTGATGGCTGTTGTATCAAAATGTGGTGGTATCCATACAATGATATACTCTTCAGCTGTAAAAGGGAGCAAACTACTGACACATACTATTATATGGAAGTAATTAAAAAACATTATGCTCAGTGAGAGAAGTCTGACACAAAGAACAGTTTGTTTGATTCTATTTAAATACACTTCAGAAAAGGCAAATCTATAGAAATAGAAAGCAGATCAATGGTCACCTGGGGTTGAGTGTGGGAGCAGCATTTGGCAGTAAGTTGGCATGAGGGATTTTCTTAGGGTAATAGAAATGTCCTACAACAGGATTGTGACAATATTGCATAATTCTATACATTTGCTAAAAGTAATTGAAATATATAAAGGGTGTATTTTATGGCCGATAAATTAAACCTTCGTAAAGCTATTTAAGAGGGCAGGTCATCATGTTGGCAGACAATTGATGCTTTCTTATACAAACAAAATGAGGACGGTATTTCAATTTAGCCATAGAACTCCAGCTGTTTCATGAAGTCATCAACACATTTTAATTCATTCTCTTTGTTTGAATCTTTCTGTTAATATTTGCAAATTATGCTGTATAGGCAAAAGGGTTTGTAGTAAGTAGTTTTTCTTCAAAGTTCTGAGCAAGCATAACTGTGGAAGTACTAGAATTGCTCTTTAGTTGAAAAGGATGCAGACATGCTTCTTGTCAGTTCACCATTTATGGTTAGGTTTGCCCAATTTTATTTTGTCAATTTTTTACTTCTGATTTTCCCAGTTCACTCACCTGGCTTAACTCTCCTTTGGTTCATTCCTCCCTTACAGCGGGACCTGGTGATAATTGTTAAACCAACGTTTGTTGACTTATATATAACAAAGTATTTTTCTTTTTTGTTAACAGTATATATATATCACATTGGCTTGCGTGTATTACATTAGGTTCTGGGTATCTGGTCTAGTTAACATTAATGTGACTTAAACACCAGTTTGACTTAGTTTGGTCTGGTTTGGATTTGCCCAAGTATGTTCTGTGTCCATATATCAACTGTCTAAAACTCATTTGCAGGTGTCAGCCATGCCCCTTTCAATCAGGTTAGATAATGTGACTTAGGAAGCAGATTGCTTATTAGCATACTGTCTGATCAATCTAATAGACTTTAATTCAGTTCGGTTTAGCTTATTCCTCCCTAGGGTGCAGTGTGACTTTCTCCAACTTGTTGAAGTAAAGCTCTGATCCATGGCACTCAATGCGTCTCAGATGAAGGTACTCACAAGTTCTCCTACAGTCACAGGTTACACTGGGGGCTGCCAAAATGCAGCCTTTTGGTTAGCCTCCTACCTTGCCTAATGATTCATTTGCTGAATCATTAGGTGCACTTTCTAGAAATTGCAACCATGCTGTTAGAGCATAAGCTGTTGAAATCAATTACAACTACTGAGATGAATACTCAAAGTCATTTGAAAGTTTTAATGGGGAGAACATCAGAATTTGCCAGTGAAGATTTTCTCTGTTTGGTATGATCATTAATGGGTGTGAACTCAGTAAACTATAATTGATTATATTGTAATTAGAATGGTATATCTCAATAAAAATTTTTAAAAATAAAGTTAAAACCAATGAAGTTTGGACATGAGTTTTCATTATTGTGTTTCTGAAACACTATCTTAGACTCATGTCAGCTTTGAAAACAGAAATGTTTATGTTCCTTTTTGGTGAAACTGTCTTCTACTATCCCTATTCTCCTATTCCACCTGGACATTAGGGCTTGTCAGTAAATTTTTTTTTCTATTTTGTAAGTTTGAGGGGACATGGTACAGTAAAGGGAAGTGGATTGTTGAGTCAAATAGTCCTAGGGTTTAAATTTTATTTACAACAACCAGTATTGTTCTGGTAGGCAAGTCCTAATATCTCTGCCCATCAGTGTCCCTACCTTAGAATGGGGATGATAAAATCTTTCACAGAGGGTGCTGTGAGATTTAAAATCAATGTCCATAAAATCCTTGGCACAAATAGATACACAAGAAATGCTGTCTGATGTTCTTTGCTTTCTTTTCCTCTTCACAATTCCACTTTTTTTTTTTTTTTTTTTTTTTTTAGTATTAACAACCTTTGCATGTCTACATAAAATAAACTTATTGGGAGTCATGATGGGCTTTTCTTCCTTATAAAGCCTCTCCCAATGTTGTAGAGATACAGGATGATAGTCATTCATTCATTTATTTAATGATTATTTATGTGCTCCCTTATGTGCTGGGCTGTGGTCTAAATGTTGGGTATACAGCTACGAACAAAATTAAAATTCTTGCCCTTATGGAACATACATACTAATAGTTATGAGTAATCATGTGGGTGTAGTGCTCTTAAGAATCCAAGCTGAAATAAAATTGAGTAGTAGTTCAACACCCTTGACGGTGCTACCAGGAATTGCCAAAGAAATGAATAACAACTTCACTTTTGAGAAAAGTAGCCTCAGGTAAAGTTTGGCACCACATGTTTTATATAGTTTGAAGATACTTAAAAAAAAAAAGAAGAAGAAAAAGAAGAGAATAAACCAAAACTTGTCATAAAATTTCCTTTCATTTTCTCCTTAAAACAAACATTTTTGTATCTTTTGAGTAAATATCTCCAGTGCAATTGCTGGATTGTAGGGTAGTTCTATTTTTCACTTTTTGAGGAACCTCCATACTGTTTTCCAGAATGGCTATACCAGTTTGCATTCCCACCAACAATGTAAGAGGGTTCCCCTTTCTCTGCATCCTCACCAACAGCTGTTGTTTCCTGAGTTGTTAATTTTAGCCCTTCTGACAGGTGGAAGTGATATCCCATTGTAGTTTTGATTTGTATCATGATGAGTGATGTTGAGCATCTTTTCATGTGTTTGTTGACCATCTGTATGTCTTCTTCAGAAAAATGTCTATTCATGTCTTCTGCCCATTTTTTAACTGGATTATGTTTTTTGGGTGTTAAGTTTTATAAGTCTTTTATATATTTTGGATACTAACCCTTTATCAGATATGTCATTTGCACATATGTTCTTAAAATAAACTTATAGTAAGTTATATATTAAGTGTAAATTTTCTTTTTTTAATTTAAATTCAAGTTAGTTAACATACAGTGTTTATAGCATTATCAACAATAGTCAAATTATGGAAAAAGCCCAATGTCCATTGACTGATGAATGGATAAAGAAGGTGTGGTATATATATACAATGGAGTATTACTCAGCCATAAAAACGCTATGATGTGGATGAAGCTAGAAACTCTATGCTAAGTGAAACAAGTCAGAGAAACACAAATACCATATGATTTCACTCATATGTGCAATTTAAGAAAAAAAAAAAGACAAATGAACATGTGGAGAAAAAAGAGGCAAACCAAGAAACAGACTCTTAACTATAGCGAACACACTGATGGTTATCAGAGGGGATGGAGTAGCCATATGGGTGAAATAAATGATGGGCATTAAGGAGGGCACTTGTGATGAGCACTGAGTGACATATGGAAGTGTTGAATCACTAAATTCTACCCCCGAAACTACTATTACACTGTATGTTAACTGACTGGCATTTAAATAAAAACTTGGGGGAAAAAAAAAGAAAACAACCATTAAAGGCAGGTCTTATTTGTCTTCTATTTATAATAAGGAACCAAAGCTAAAAAGATGACAAATCTTACCTAAGTTATATAGCCAGAAGGTGGTGGTTCTTCTTGTCTTCCAAATCCATCTTTTAAATATGTCAAGATAGGGGCAGCATTAGCTAAGTAGACCAACACTAGTTTCTAACAATGGTGAATAAGATGACCTCTATCTTCGATACCCATGGCCTTCTCTATCTGTATCCTGTTCTTCCTCCCTACCATTTTTTAATATTTAACCAGGGTTATCATCAGGCACAGTATCTCAATAAAATGGAGGTAGAAATACCTGATTTCAAGGGTTGATTTCAGTCTTGTGATTTATGATTTTTATGGGTTAATAGGATTTTTAAATCAGAAGATAATGTTGAACCCAAATGAATGAATTTCTGAAGAGAGAATTTCAAGAATGATGGCACATGGGGACAAAGGTGGTATTTTGTGGATGGGCAGGAATGACTGGGCCTGGTTTAGTCCTATGGAGCAGGGAATCACCCACTCTGTGGGACCTGATGCTGGATGCACATTACCTGGGGTTTTAGAGACAGCAGCGATTTGGATTCTAAGTTTCTATACATACGGCAGATAAAAGATGTGCTGTCGATACCTCACACCGCTTTGCAACAATTTGAAAACACTTTTTAAGGTGACAAATATCAGTGATTCAGAGTATGCCCATGGAAAATATTTTGCTGGACTGGGTGAGTTTTACTGTCAACAAATTAAACCATCTCTGTAAAATCCTCTCCCAAATGAAAAATTTCTTTTGTGTGGATTCAATTCTCTTAAAAAGTATGTCAAAAAGCAAAGTAACCAATACCATAGCTCTATTTAATTACAATTACATAAGCTTTTAAGTGAAAACAATGACAATTTCAATGGCAAGAGTTTATTTAAAAAGTTATACCTAATACAATCATAGACATCTACTAATACCTGCTAGGCTAGAAAAATTAATTATAACAAAACTCAGAAAATGTCACTTATATCATCTGCTCTCAAAATGAAATATCTTTGCCCAAAATTGTCTCTTTCCTAATATTTGGTCAGCACAGAAGAGAAATCGACTTTCATAAAGAGTCGACATTTCTAGCTTTTCTTCTTTCCTAATTATACAGAAAGTTACTCTGAAGTCAGACTACTTTTATGCATTAATTAACCTGATTCCCCCATGCAAATATTTAACAAACATCTAGGAAACAAATATTCAGACATTGATTGAATTAAACAAATATTCAGACATTGATTGAATTAAACTGAACCCATAATCCAGATTCCACATGTTGTTTATTTTTTCCTCACCTAAAGCGGATGGGTGGGTGTGGGTTTGACTTTTCTTACACTCCCGGGGTTTTGAGCATCATTTGGTGTAATTGATTTCCCTACAAACTGACAGTCTGATAGACAAGGAGCATATTTATTTCTTAGTCAGAGAAATGGGCTACAATCTTTCTCAATGTGGCTTCTATCTCCTTCATTTAAATCATGTTTAATCTTGAGAAAATTATAAGAAAAGAGGAGTTACAGAGAAGAACTCGAGAGGTATATAATACCCAAGCATATTTTTTTATGTTACTAGAAATGTTTGAATATCAATAGTGTCAAATCTTAACCAAAAACTAATCATAATGGTTGCTTTGTAAAAATGTAAATGGTTTGTACCAAACTGATAATAAATTCCATCAAAGGAGGACAGGGCAAGGTAATAACTTTGCTTTATACTGTGATAAACCTTAAAAATATAGCATATCTAAAGATTTTTTTGACTATTATCTCTCCTTTTTCCCCCACTTTGCTCGCTCCTTTCCTTTATTTAAAAATTGCTTATTGGGAATATACTATACGACAGGCTCTCTGGGAGATGCTGGCTAGGTTATTTTTTACCTTGTAAGTAATAGTTATTCCACATAGCATTTTTGGGAGGGAGAAGGTAGGAGATGCCAGAGGAGGGAGTGAGAACAATGAGAGAAGTGGAGAGACAGGATAATGACAGAGACAAGGACAAGTTATTAATATTAATTCACATTATATTGAACTCTATTCCACCTTGAGTTGGTTGTTTTATTTACCTACCTAGTATTTCATAAGCAAATACTATGTTCCAGGCACTGTCCTGGGCCCTGGGGATGCAAAGTCAAGAAAGACTTCTTTACTTCTGTCCTCAGGGGGGGGACAGCCTAGTGGGCGACAGGGAGGTCAATAAAGCACAACAGACAGGGGCTGGGGAAGTGTGTGCTGCAAAGTCCTGCACAAGCAACTATGCGAGCCCAGGGAATGCATCTAAGGCAGATGAGAAAAAGGTACTGAATTTACTATGAGAGGGCCAAAAGTAGAACAAAACAAAACAGAACACTTTTTTTTTTTTTTTTTGGCATGACTGAGGCCAAGTTCATGGGTGCCCCACCCCTGCTGCCTGGCCCTGCCCCACAGGCCATTGATGCTACCTTAGGCTAAACTATGTGGACAACAGGGTAGGCAGTCCCCCCTCTGCAAGGGGCTTCACCTCAAGCCTCAGTTTTTTCTTTTTTTAAAGATTTTATTTATTTATTTGAGAGAGAGACTGAGAGAGAGAGCACATGAGAGGGGGGAGGGTCGGGAGGGTCAGAGGGAGAAGCAGACTCCCTGCTGAGCAGGGAGCCCGATGCGGGACTCGATCCAGGGACTCCAGGATCATGACCTGAGCCGAAGGCAGTCACTTAACCAACTGAGCCACCCAGGTGCCCTCAAGCCTCAGTTTCCCCTCAAAACAGAGCACTTTTGTCAGGTTGGCCTAAATAAAAAGGGAAGGATTTAATGAGGAAGATTGAATGACATGGCTATACCTTTCTAGTCTTATCAGCCTGCAAATCCCATTGTTAATTTAAAACATGTAATAGTAAATTTACCATTTGCTATGCCATGTTTTAAGCTTTACAGAGTGCCAGCTAACTTTACAGATATACATGCCGCATGATACTATTGTGTGGCAAGCCTGATTTATAGGCTTATTGTTCATTTTCTTTGATACATCCCAAATCGTTTTGCAATTATAGCAAATTATCAATAGTTCAATGACTATTTTAACCACATGGAAAAAAGCACCCAATATTTTAAGTCCGTTTGCTAGAGTTATTATTATTTTATTCGAGTGAAGTAGTTTTTTGGTTTGTAACGGTATAATTGGCAGTTCCTAAAAATGTATCAGCTCTGCCGATCATAGCATTATGTGGTGGTAACTTTGATGTGAAGCTGAAGCTGGAATACCTTTCCTCTCTGAGAGCACAGGGGAAAGGACAAACAGTGCACTTTATATAATTTTCTTTGGTAGGCTGGGGTACTGCGTGAATAGCTGCATCCCACTGTGTGAGCTGTGCATAAAATGAGAGTATGTTAAGTAGCTGCCAATAAAAAAGCAATCCTTCAGTTTCAATGCTGCTTTAGACAAACGATCAAAGTAGCCTTGGCACCAATAAATTGACCAGCATTCTGAAGTTATTTTATAACCGAGGAAACAAATGTTATAGAAATAGAATTCTCATACATTATAATGTGGAAAGGATGTGTGTAATTTTCTCAAAATAATGTAAAGACTAAAATGAAGTGCCTTAAATTATATATTAGAACTGTTCAATGATGATACATAATAAGGGTAAAATAGCACAGATTCTTTTTATAACTCTGATTTTGCAAATTCATATCTACTTAATATAGCATTTGACTTAAGGTAACGCTCATCCTACCGGGAGAGAAGTCACTCGTAAGCAAGGTATTAATTCATGAGCCGAGATATGCCAGAGATTGTCGAATAGATAACATAATGAAAATCCTGGAATTACTTCTAGCTTTTGCCATTTTAGCTTCATCATTATAAGAAAAGAGTGGTATTAATTCTTTCTAGCAAATTTAATAATAATTAGGTAATTGAATCTCCCACTCATAGCATTTTCCCCTTCTTTGGCATCAGATATTTAAAGCTTCTCTGAAGCCTAAGTATGAAGAGTTTCCTAGGAATGAGTCTCACCACAATTAAGCCCTTTATTAAAAAACCCGCTTTCATTAGTTAGTGAGAACTGTCAGAATATTGGCTTTACCACTCTCTACATGCCGTTTGTTAATATGAGACATATCTATTTTTATGCATTAAGTAATTCAAATTTACCCTATCATTTGTGACTGTGCTGTCCATTTCATAACACAAAACAAATCCATTTTCTTTAAGATTCGCAGGTGATTTTGTCCTAAATATAGCTGTACTTTCTTAATTTCCAGGCTAGGGAAAAGAGACACATTTCATGGTGATTCATTCAAAGTGACATGGCAACAAAAGCTCCAGCTAAAAAATTCCTAATTTATAAAAATAACATATATAGCGTCTTAATCGACAATATATCATACTGTGTCCATAAAAAATAATCACATTCAATGGAAGAATGGGGAATACAGAAAAGTTGGAATATAAGTGCTGGAAAAATACAAATTTTTGATAAATGATAATTACTGTGGCATTTTTGTTGTTTTATTGATGAGATGTCATCAAACAGATTCACAAATGTCTGTTTTTTTTATCAGTATTTCACACATTTCAAATACCAAAGAGAAGAAAGATTCATGGCAATTACTTAGAGCCTGTAAAAAGCTCGTTTTATTTAGAGTTTATTTCCCTTGCATTTTCATGTAATCAAGTTTGAGATTGATCACTGTGTTAGTTCACACAGTGTTATGTTAGAAGCCATGTACTCTTGGCAATATGAAGGCTCCCTGGTTCTTGACTAAATTTGTGAACCAGCCAATGCACAGTCTCATCTCTGCTAAGAATGTTCTTTTTCATGTTGTCTGACTGGTCAACTCTTACTCTGTTGATTCAAAACTTAGTTGTTGGTATCAGGGAAGGTGTCCCTCTTTCCCCCAGCTTCCGCTTTCTGATAGGTTGTTTGTTGTTATTTTGTTTCTATTTTTTACAGTGTAATTGAGATATAATTGACATATAACAAACCTTGTATCAGTTTAAGGTATACAACATAATGATTTGATGTGTCCATATATCGTGAAATGATCACCACAATGAGTTTAGTTAATGTCTATCACCTCACGTTGTTACACATTTTTTACTTTCTTGTGATGGAAACTTTTAAGACCTGATAGGGTTAATTAGGCTCCGTGCAACACGTGTGAAAGGTTGTACTTGCTTCACTGCATTTTGGTCTGGGCATCTCCCTGACTAGACCGTCTCCCCTGCCAGGCTGAGCTAACTCGTTGAAGACAAGAACTCTCTTAGTCATCCATTTTTTCCCCTGAAACCTAGACCAACTTTGTGTGTGTAGTAAGGTAGATATTAATACATACTTATTATATCAAAAACAATGTAATTGGCTCTCCTTACAAGAAAAGATTGTTATAATACCTAGAAGTGATGGAAAGTTGGATCACTAGGCCTGATATAATTGAACACGTTGAAGGAGTCCATACGACAATGAATCCATTAGCTAGATATGGCTATCCAACAGTCTGTTTAAATCTTTAAGATTAAAAAAAAAAGGGTTATTTTATTTTTTTATTCTTACTGGCTTAGAACCTATGTGGCTTTTCTTCATGTATCAACTCTTCTCTTGATTTTTTTTTTTAATGAATAAGAAGGACATATCCTGTAGCAATACACTGAAAACTCCATCAAGCTTCCAACTTGAAGAATACTGCCAAGTTATGCACATCTTAAGATTTTTCTCTTATAAAGCCAAGAAATGTGAAACTTATTAGCAGTTCTCATGCATGGTTTTATGAGGAAAAGGAAAATGCAGAAGTTTGTGTTCCTATGGCAATGAGGTTTCAGTTCTGACTCCTTTCCCAGCTTTGCAAACCAGCGGGCCATGGCTGTGGATTCCTCACTCAACCAGACAGCTGGCAGAGCCTCTCAGGCCCGAACAGTTGCTTTGACAAAAATCTTCGTTGGATCTGCTTTACTCTTTTCTTCTCTGTTAATTCTCACTTGTGTTAAAGAAAAACCCATGCTTATGTATGGATAGCTTGGTGGGGTTTTGATAGAACTTGCTTTTCTCTCATATGCATATAACCCATCTCGTTGTTATTTCCTTGTGCTTGACTTATGAATCAGCCTGCATTTTGCTGGCTCCTATCACATCATTCAGAAAAAAAGTCTGAAAATCAGTGCATCATCTCTGGAGCAAGGAGCTCAAATTCTGTGATGGATGACATTGCAATGAGGCACAAATCAGGCAATGTGAAGCACCCGAAGCTGCATCTACGATGTCAGTGGAGTAATAGTATCGTGCTTGAGAATTCAGTTTTGGATCATTAGAGGTTGCGTTCATCAGGGGCGGCATTTAGGCCACAGCAAAAGATCTCTGACACAAGAACTCTTCCCACTCATAGGCTGCATCCCTTCGAATTAAATTAAGATTTGATTCTGAGATCTGTAGAAAGCAGCGTTTTGTGTCCAGGGGCTAAAGATAGCTCTACTGAAATCCAATCTGTGTATTCAATTGTTTATGGAGAAAGAGTTGTAAGAAGCAGGAATGAGAAGGAGCAGGTTTAGTTGCAGTTATAACCGGCTTAAGGGCGGTATGGCCACAGAACTAGCAACTGTCCGGTTGATGAAAACAGTTGAGTTCTTAGGCTTCTGTGACAGAAGCAGAGCATCCAGAAAATAGCAGGGAGTGGTGAGGGAGGGACAAGCTTGCTCTGCTTGTGCTTCAGAACGCCTGGCCTCTTGCGTCTGGTTTGGGGGACATTGAACAGATGACATTGAACATCCTGAAGAAATAGAGTGAGCCGAATGAGCTACTGAAATGAGATACAGGTTAAGGAATTTCATATGGTTGGCTTGGAAAAGGAAGACTCACAGGTACACATACAATTGTCTTCAAATATCTCTCGTGCGGAACAGACCTGTGTTACCTTCAGAACAGTGACTTTTAAGTTCTATGAATCATAGACACTTTTGATAAGCTGATGAATGCTTTGGACATTTGATGCAGAAAAATGCACTCGCACACAATATTTATATGTATATATACATATATTTCGGGAATTTTTAAGAAAAATACGCATACATTTTTAGAAAACTCTCAGATGTGCCTTCTTCCTAGATGGTGGATATAGAAAGATCAGAGTAGCAGATTTCAATTTAGTAAGAGTAGACCTTTCTAGTGATTTGAGATTTCTGGAGCTGAAATAGGCTGCTTCAGGATTTAATAAGCTCTCTGTCACTGGGCAAGTTTAAGCATAGACCAGTGGTTGCTTGATGTTTTTGTTGAAGAGGAATCTTATAAATATGGTAGAGTTTTGGCTAGATGAACTCTACTTTCTTTAAAGCCTTGAGAATCAATTAGATTCTGTGAGTTTTACAGTAAAAACCTCATAGTATGGTTGGTCTATAAGGCATATGGTAATCCTTTTCACAGACACCGGCATTCATGTACAGCTTTATAGAGTTTTGGATTTATTTTAGGACTTCTGCTTAATTTCCTCTTGGTGTGCCCCATAATTTTCATTAGCTTCATTTGGAGTCCTTTTTGGGTTTGGCTCTATGGACCAGTATCCATATTCATTGCAGTAATAAAGCTTTAAAATTGAGATATAAAGTCATGTGTTAGTTATCAAATTTCCTTAGCTCATTAACTCCTAAAGAATAGAAACTGGAGGTTTTTAGGTTGATCTTGCAGAAAGACCTGCTCCATGGGGTTACTAAGGTCACTCTGTGACTCGCTGCCATCTTTTGCACAATCATATTTTCAAGAAGCTTTTGTGTCAGTTGCCCTAATGACTTTACATTGTTTTGCTGGAAAAGTAGGGAGGGAGACAGAGATTGAGAGAGACAGAGTGACAGAGAGAGAGAGAGAGAGGGAAATCTGGTCGCTTTTAACCAGTACCTCTTAATGACAACCTACTATGTTGCCAAACTAAATGAACAAGTTTAGTCCCCATTTTTCATTCCTTGAGGTTTTTCCTGACCCTAGAAACAAAGGCATTGCTTAATAATAATAATTATATTGCTTGGGGCTTCCAGATCAATTTGGGATAGAGCCATATCATTTTTGTTGTGCAGACAAGGCACAGAGAAACGATGAATAAGACCATCTCCCAAAAGGTAGAAACCTCACAAAAAAAAAAGAAACTGGGAGATACATTGCCGTGGAAGCATTTGTTGTTACATCATTAACGGGGCCTCAGATGTGTGAAAAGTATGTTTAATTTATATTTTAAAAATGCTGTTGAAATATATTACTAATCTTTTCATTCCCGTGAATTGGAGGTTACTCGAGAGATTTCTAAGGGTGGATTCCTCCACAGGAAAGCAACATGTTTCTCAAAATACCAGCTATTTCTGGGAATTATCATAAAGGGTATTAAAGTCAGAAGAACAATGTGTGGAATTTTGGATGTTGCAACAAGAGGAATAGCTAGAGAAGGTCCAGGAAAGGGCACCTGAACTGAATCAAGGGAATTGAGTTCTGCCATCTGAGGACAATCTAAAAATATTTGCTCTCATCTGTCTGGCAATATGCAGGCTAAAATGAAAAATGATTGATGCCTGTCAAATTATGAAAGTTATGTATAATTGGAACCAGACTTAAATGCAAATGAACTAACATATGTGAATGGGATTTAAATAGTTTCTGGCACATAGTAGGTGTTCAATAAATGTTAATTCCCTTCTTGTGCAAGCTTATTTGGAAGTTTAAAAGAGGAAATTTTAACACAAACGAAAAGAAATACAATTTGCAGCAGGTAGTAAACAAACGGAATTTGGTATTGAAAGAGGTGATTTTGGTGAAAAATGTAGAACTAGCTTCAAAATAGACTTGGATAAATCCAGAGATGATAGATACATAATGACCAGTTAAGGGAAACTATTTATGAGTCTGTAGGCTGAGGAGACGTCTGACTTAAAAAACAGAAGTTTTTTGTTTTTTCTCATTATGAAAGACACATTTGCTAAATAATTTTTCAGAAAAAAATAGATGAACAAAAACCCAAATCACTTATGATATCAGTATTTAGCAATACCACTCAAAATTTTACATGGATAGTTTCCATATTTTTCCATGTAAATGAAGTACTTCATCAGCTGTACATAAATTTTGGATACATGTTATTTCACTTAATGATGTGAACAACTTTCCATATCATTAAAATTGTTTACAACACAGTTTTGTTCAATTAGTATTATATACAGTGAATCATATCCTGTATACTATGTAATCAATTGCCTAGAAATGGACCTTGATAATTTCCCCAAGTCTTTGTTGTTAGAACCAACATCCACGTACCTGTCTTTGCATAGCTCTTAAAATATTTTATTAGGTTGAATTCCTAGATGTGAAATTGCTTGGTCAAAGAGCATAAAAGTTCCTGAAGCTTTAATAGGTATTACCAAATGCCCGCTACAAACATTATAATAGTAACATGTACTCATATTTTGGTTTATTATAGTACTCATTTCCTCAAACTCTCCCCAAATCTGGGTATATTAAAAAAACAGTTTACCAAATTCATTTTAGAATATGTTACAATTTTAATTTACATGGATTAGTAGTGAGATTAAATACTTAATATTTTAAAATGTTTATCATTTTGGGGAGAGATATTGCCATTTATTATATACTTTTTCCAATGTAATATTGATATGTTTGCCTTTTAAAAAATAATTAACTTGAAAGATTTCTCAATGTTGGAGTTGACTTTTTTTTTTTTCTTTTCTATTTTTGGGAATTCTCCATCTGAGTTCTGGCCAACTTTCTACTATAGTAACCAAGAGGACAGGATACTCTAGTTCCCAATGTCCTTGGCAGTTACTGTGTTTAGGTGATCTAGCGCAGCTAATTAGCTGTATCCACCTGGGACTTTGAATTGGGAGCTAGAGATGCAAAGAAGGAAAGGTGAGGATTTACTCTGGTAATGTGGCAACTCAAGCAGTGTCAGTGGTAATAACTAATGTCTCAGGCTCAGTTTCATCCACAGTAGTGCCTTCCGCAGATGGGATCTGTGACATGATTTTCATTGTGATTCTGGTGGCCTAGCCCCTATTTATTCATTTAAAAACATTATTATTTTTAAATTCAGGTTTATTATGGTGTGTAGTAAATATAAAGTGTATTATATGACAAATTTTGACAAATGTATACACTACCAGAAGCAAGTAATAGACCATTTGTTTATTTATTGGCTATTTAACATGTGTCAGACATGAATGTCTTATGTTCTTTCTTTTTTTTTTTTAAAGATTTTGTTTATTTATTTAAGACAGAGAGAATGAGAGAGAGAGAGAGAGCACATGAGAGGGGGGAGGGTCAGAGGGAGAAGCAGACTCCCTGCAGAGCAGGGAGCTCGATGCGGGACTCGATCCAGGGACTCCAGGATCATGACCTGAGCCGAAGGCAGTCGCTTAACCAACTGAGCCACCCAGGCGCCCTGTCTTATGTTCTTTCATTCAAATTACATCACAACTCTATGTTGTTTTTTTTTATTATTATTATTATTTTCATTTCACCAATACTAAGTGCCTTGCCCAAAATAACAAGTTTGGTTGGTTGTGGATCCAGGATGTAAACGTAGCCAGTCATTTTTTCCTAATCTACACTGCTTCCACAGATCTAGGGACTGTTCAGTTGCTAAGATACTCATGACCTAGATGACCACTTAGAAGTATAATTTCTCCATATTATTCCTATTTCAAATGCCCAATATTCAGGAACACAACCTAAAATCAAGGTAAAATTCAACCATACATAACTTCACTTTGGCGTTTGCTTCCAACTTCCCTAGAAATGGTAATTTAGCATGCAAGGTATTTGTGTGGTGTTCGAATCAGAAGTCAATGGATAAGTCAACATGTATTTATTGAATTCACCTATGTTCATGGTAGATTACTGAGTGAAGAAAGTATAAATGGAGGAAAATAATATGGCCTTAGTTCTCAATTTTGTTGATTAGAAAAAATAAGCAGAAATGAATGGGTTAGGGCATAGTAAAAGAGTGAAAAGTTGAGTTGGAGGGTAAGATGAAACAAGGTAGCAGAAACATCTGTTACAGAGGAATTTGTATACCAAAGAGAGAAGGTTGGCTTTGATTTAACAGGCTTTGAGGCATCAGTGCACGCTCTTGAGACAGAATGATAATTTAGGAACCAGGGTCTCTGTTCTTGCAAAAGTAAATTAAGATATTGAATTATGAAGGCCCCTTAAACACCAGTGTTCCCCATGGATTTATCCAAAAACTCTTTCCCTTTTTTTTTTTTTTTAAAGATTTTATTTATTTATTTGAGAGAGAGAGAATGAGAGAGAGCACATGAGAGGGGGGAGGGTCAGAGGGAGAAGCAGACTCCCTGCCGAGCAGGGAGCCCGATGCGGGACTCGATCCAGGGACTCCAGGATCATGACCTGAGCTGAAGGCAGTCGCTTAATCAACTGAGCCACCCAGGCGTCCAAACTCTTTCCCTTTTAACAGCCTCTTCCTTGATAATTCCTGTCACCTTTAAGAGCAACTCTTTGCTTTTACAGAAGAGGTAAGTGAGGCCCAGAGATGAGGTCGTTAGTAATTAGTGGTAAAGTCAGGTCTAGATATACATACCGTGATGACTGGCCCAGCACACATTTCTTCAGACCTCTGGTTTCCAACATCTGTCCTGAGAGGCAATAGGATAGGGTGACATGGATCATAGATTCTCTGGGCTCAAAGTCCAGCTCTGCTACTTACTAGCTTCTGACCTTTGGCATCTTTCTCTCTCATTCCCTTGTTTTCTTAGAGTATCTGCTTCATGGGTTCTGGGAAAATTAAACTAGTCAATATTCATAAAACACTTAGAACAGAGCCTGGCACATCCCTGGGGGATGAAAGGTGTAAGGAAAGCAGAATCAAGGGTTACACTGATAAACGGAACAATGGCGGTCTTCCTCCCACTTCCCAGAAAACAAATTATAGCATTTGATTCTTCATTTTAAGTTTTTGGCTGATACATTGTTTCAAAATTTTTGTTGTCATCACTGTGCAGTGGATGAAGTATGACCTTATAGTCAACTCTCTGATATGAAAAAAACCAGAAACAACACTTATATATCCTATCAGGTTGTTTTCAAGTTGAAATGAAATATTATATACAAAGTTGAGTGTGTGCCACTTGGAGGAACTCAGTAAATGTTAACTCTTTTCCCTCAATCTAGCAAAAGCATTACATCTAGCAGTAGCTACATATCCCCAGAGGGAGAAACCTTGATTTCATTGTGCCATGGTACTTGGTGGTAGAATAAGGTGCTATGTGACACCTTGTTCACGATCTCTATTCCTTTCACTTTAAAAGAACATTTGTATTAAATGCTTGGGTATTTGATACTTTGAGCGAGATGAGAAGGAATTTTTTTTTTTTAAAGATTTTATTTATTTATTTGAGAGAGAGAGTGAGAGAGCATGAGCGGGGGGAGGGTCAGAGGGAGAAGCAGGGAGCCTGATACGGGACGATCCTGGGACTCCAGGATCATGACCTGAGCCGAAGACAATCGCTTAACCAACTGAGCCACCCAGGCGCCCCAAGAAGGAATTTTAATAAGCAACATCCTTTGACCAAATTTCTCCTTCTAACTTGAAGCCTTCTATAATACATACATAATAATACTCATACTTTCTTCTTGGGAATTGTTTCTGATTGGAATAAATATACCAATAGCATGTGCCTACAAAGTTCATTATATAATCCATTGTATGAACAGCCCTCGTCAGTGTTTTTTAGCTGAGGAGAGAATGTGGGTATGGGAGATGGAGATACTAAGAACAGAAAGATACGGGGATCCACATTTTCAAATAGCACATGCCCCACGTTAAGAATTAAGAAACACAGAATGCTCCTTCTAGTAAAAGAAAAATTCCAACCCTCAAGGAGCATGTAGTATAATTACAGAAAGTAAGCAAAATCTTAAAGTAATCATTTTTGAAGACTATGTTGAAATTCTTCCTGTAGTGAAGAAGAAATAAAAATATGGGAACTTCCAAGATGGAGCAATAGAGAATGAATTGGGAACAGCATAGTGATGAAATCCTGAGCTCCAAGGCTTAGAACACTATGATCACAAGTTACTAAAACTAGCCTGGTTGTGAGATCTTTAATATAGTTATCAGGCTTTCTGCATCTTGGCTTCATCATCTGTAAAATGGGGAGAATGATAGTACCTTGCTTCTTAAGATCATTTTGTGGATTAAAAGAGTTACCATAAAAGCTCTATTTATTATCTTTTATGGCTATCATCTTGTTTGCTGGAATACTGTTGGTATAATTCATCTATTCTTCTTCCAAATAATTTTGGCTCTCAGAAACTTTTATTTTAAAATAAACATTCACTTAAACCATATTAGAAACCATGTATTTTAATTTAAAAATGCACATTTTAAAAAGAAGCAGTAAAATAGAACAAATGATTTGTTATTTTGAAACAATCAATTGGTTAAATTTACCAATTTAAGGGAGGTGTGTTCTAGTTTATTTACTGAAGAAAAGCGGGTTAAAGTGAATAGGCTGATAAATGGAATTTACAACTCTGAGATTTTTGTCCCCAAGAATAATTACCTGGGAATGGGAAGGGGACATTGGGCAAGGATGCCTTTATTAAGTTTGCTGTTCTCAGAAGTTACGCGCCACTGGGGAGGCTGAGAGGCACCTGGTTATATACTAGTTTTAAATGTTGACTGATCATAAAGAAGATATACTTTTATAAGAGGGGAAATGCATTCAACATTTTTCCCTGAGTAAAGTATGCAGAAAACCTGCTTAAATGGGGCATATAATTTTTAATGACTCAGGCCTTTAGTCCTAGGAAATGAACCAAGTGTGATAAATAAGACGGAAGCCTGTGAGTATTGAGTGTCTCGTCATCACATCAGATTTGAAATCACCTGAGAATGGGCAAGAATGGTAGTAGCTTGTAAGGGTTGGTCTTTAGTCTAGCTAACTTTGAAGAGCATTGAATAAATTGAAGAAAGTTAATTGTAATCAATTAATCCAAAAATCTCTTTCTGAAAATTGAGAGATACTGACAAGATAATTAGAAGTAGTGTAAGACTTTCATTCCAAGAAAAAACAAAATCAGAGTTTGGTTTCTCATAGAAACTTTTTCAGTCAGTTTTCTTTGAGCCATATGTTATTGACAAGAAAATGTTTCCACCTTGTGTCTTTTCTTTTGCTAACTTTTGACCTTTGATTTTTCAAATACTTATTAGTCTACACATAGGTAGGCTGCTCTTATTTCTGTTCTTAGTTCACTGGCTATCCTTAGGAGGGAATGCTCACTCGTTAGCCCAGGAGAAAAGCAAGGTTTGTGCATCTTTAAAAAATAAACGAATGCATTTATTCTTTTATTTAATCAGATATAGTCTAAAAATATATTAAACCTGTCTCCAGAGATCATAAAGGAGATCGAATGTACACAAAGATTTAGGTAAATTAGAAAAGCTTAAGATGAACAGGTAACTAGTGAAGAAAAAATTAAATATATCGTATATCCCATTGATTTTAATATAGCACTAATGGAGCATCAATGCAAAAAAAAAACTATATCCATGGACTTTAGTTGACTTTCACTTTGTAAGGCATCCAGTGTTTTAGGACTCCCACAACTTAAAAAACAAATCAACAAAGAGAATTTAAAAAAGTAGTTAGCCTTCCAAAATAATCAACAAGAAAGCCAGACTCTGAGCAGAAACCAACAAAACAGAGCCATAAATTTGTGTAAGGTATCAAATGTTAGTGTCAGATTAAAGATTTTCATTCAACTGCTGAATCTTTAAAAAAAATAAATAAAATAAAAATACGGGAAAAAAAAGTGGTGAATGACCAGGTTGATCTTAAGAAATATTCCTGATTGATGATAATTAGAATGGTAATTTTTAATTTTGGTGTGAGTGTGAGACAGCATCATTAGCTAATGAAAGATTTATGCAAACTCTCAATATACTATAACATTATTAAAATTATTAAAAGCTAGTCATAGTTTTAAGAACAAAACAAAAGACCCGGGATCAAAAACTTTAAAAAGATTCAGAATCACAGAACTAGGGACAAAGGTATAATAACTATCAAATATAAAACCATAAAGGTCAAGAAAATGGACATTTGACAAATCAAAATGAGATTCATTGAGATGAGAGATGAGAATTGAGGGTTATGTCAAAAACTATAGAAAATTTTAATATTTATGAAAAGGCTCATTGTTCATATATAGAAGAAACCCCAGTTCATCTTGATAAAATAGGGTAGAAGGATGTGAATGTATGTTTGCTTAAATGAATTTCCCAAAAATTCCTTTATTTTATGCTTGAAATATTCTCAAGCATATTTTGTTATTTTTAATAGAGAAAAGCAAACAAAAAGGGAATCTTTATTACAACTGCAAATCAATTATGTGTTCATATTGAGGGAAAAACATTGACCACATATATAAAATACAAAATTAGTTCACATAGATTCACATAAATAATCACATACAAATATAAAATGTAGAAATATATATATTTATGTATTTGGTGAGTGTGTGCAAGCTAATAATATTTTCCTAGCAGAAAACCAAAACTCTGAGCCTTTATTATTTATTTACTTATTTATTAAAGAGCAAGAGAGAGAGCACAAGGAGGAGGGAGGTCAGAGGGAAAGGGAGAAGCAGACTCCTCACTGAACAGGGAGCCTGACCGGAACTCTGGTCCCAGGACCTTGGGATCAAGAACTGAGCCGAAGGCAGATGCTTAACTTACTGAGCCACCCAGGTGCCCACCTCTAAGCCTTTAAATAATAATTAAAAAGAAATAAAAAAGTTATAAACTTTGCATAATACTGCCTAACATTTGCTTATTTATTTATTTTAATGTATTTTTTTTTATTTTTTAAGATTTATTTATTTATTTTAGAGAGAGAGAGAGCGGGCAATGGGGGGCGGCAGAGAGAGGGTCTTAAGCAGACTCTGCACTGAGTAGGTAGCCCGATGCCAGATTCGATCTCACCACCCATGAGATCATGACCTGAGGCAAAACCAAGGGTCAGACGCTTATCTAACTGAGCTCTCCAGGCACCCAATACTGTGTAACATTTAAAACTACTTGTTCTACCTCAAGAATTAACTTCACAGATGCAGTTTCATTATCTGTAAAATGGGTATTAAAATCCTTATATGATTGTGTATTGATTGAATAAGGAAATGTATGTAAAATACTTAGCTTTATGCCAGAAATATAGTAAATCTTTCATAAAAGTAAATATTAATAAGAAATTATTATGAGAACTGGGGAATTGAATGCTTACACCACTAAGAGGTGCTTTTATTAGTGATACTGAATGATAAACATACTAAAACGACTACTCTTTCTTAGAAAAATTCATATTTTTAATTGGATGAATTGGCCTTACCCAAATGAATGTAACTGTTACCAGATGTTTTCATTTTTGTTTATGGCTAAGTTCTTGAGTTAGTTGATGGATGCTTATTTTGGCCATCCTGTATAGTGTTTTTGACTCTACTGAAAGGAATTATAAAGTCTGTTGTATGCTTTTCAATTGAATGTACAATATATCTCTTCCTCAAAGCATATTAACTAATTTCTCTTAAAGGCCAATTATTAAGTGTCCTAATATTTGTGGCAGATTAAGTATGAATCCAGAATCATTGGAAGTTCTATCTACATCACAGGTAGATAAAGACATGATGAAGTTAAAAGTTTTGTTTCCTAGAAACTCACATCTTTTAGACCTATCTAGAAAATCAGCTGAATATGCATGGAAGTGTCATCATCCAGTTTACATTTTTCCATCTGGTCCAAAGAATAGTGTCTGTTCAATCTCTTGCTAAAACGTAATACACGATACTTGGCTATTCTCTATATTTACTAGTTCATAATTCTATTAATATGGAAGGTTGGCTAATTGGATATCCATTCATTCATTTACACATTCAATTATAATTTCTATAGATAGACAATAATGTACTATTAATGAATCCATGTTGGCATTTGATGATCACTATTTTCTAAGTGCTTGCAAGTTATCAGTCCTACAAGCAGTCATAAATAATTTCGTTGGTCTTCGATTTTCAGAACCAAATATTTAGCATTTAAAATCTCCAATAGTGTTTTCCTTATTTTGTTTTCTCTTCCTCAAAGCATATTAACTAATTTCTCTTAAAGGCCAATTGAGCAAGCAACGATGGAGACTAAGCGTGAAAGAGGTAGCCAGAATTTGGCATAAATTGTAGGATAGTCAACAAGTAAGAGTAAAATTTTCTTTTAAACAAGAAAATCCAGTTTTTGACATTTTTCTCTTTGAAATTCTCCAGCATCTAAACCATAGTTTTAGAGGTGGACTTTCTGGGTTTGAATCCCAATCCCAAAGCAACTTCCATGGATTTTAGTTACTTCCTCAGTAAATGTGGATACAGTAATACTTGAGCCATAGTTTGTTGTGAAGAGAAGATTAAATAAGGTATTCATGAAGCATCTAATACAAGATATGAAACATTGTAGAAACAGTACATTGGAGAAGGTGTTAATATTATTGTTACTCTATCAGTCTGATTTCAAGCACCCACAAGGAGAAGTACTTTAGCTGTTTGTTCTGCTTCTCTACATTTCTTGCCTCTAATAGTGGTACAGGTTTGGGGCCAGGAGAAACTCTGGGCTAAGAGACTTATTTTCAGGGAAATGTGGGTGGAGGATTTGGGGTAGAACACAAATTGATGGTATTGTTGCTACTGAGCAGGTGGAGGAAATGGGGTAGAGACCCATGCTAGGAGGATAGGAAGTGAGATAGGCAGAGTAAGACCTGAGAATATTGGGGCCCGTATTTATGAGACAAGGCATTATTGGGAGGAGGGAGTATGTTGGTACCTTTGCTTCAAGCCCGGAGATACCACTTGTAACACACTTTACAATGTCATCCCCTGATAGAATGTAAACTCCATAAGGGCACAGGTTTTTGTTTCATTGACTAATGTGGACCAAGTAACCAGAAGAGTACCTCTTATATAGTAGGTAGTCAATAAATATTAATAGAATGAATAAAGCCTTTGGCCATTCTTCAACAAATTATATGGTTATGTGGTAATATAACAACTAATGATTAAAAAATTCTTTCCCTCTTTGAGTTTATATTCTGATGTGTACAGGGGTGTTGGAAAAGGCAAAACAAACAGATGAACAAAAAATTCCGGGTAATAAGAATAGAAACAAATATAATTTCAGACCGCCATTATACTATGAGGAAAACCAATCAAGCTAAGAGAACAGAGTGACTGGTAGAGGGTGTTTGGTTATTTGAGATAGGGTGGTCAGGACAGTCCTCTTTGGGAAGGCAAATCTGGGCGGGATAGTGAGTGATGTGAAGATTTAGGATTATCAAAAGTTTTGGGAGTATGCAGGAGTAACAGAAAGTATAAAGGTTCTGAGATAGGAGCATGTTTTGTGAATTTGTGAGAGAGAATGGTTGGAGAAATGCCAGGGAGGAGCAATGGCTATATTGTACAGGTCTTGTAGGTTGTGCTAAGGACCTGGGGTTTTATTTTAAACATAATGTCGTTTGGAAAGGAAAGGTCACATGATCTCACTTACAGGATTAAAGATCACTGATTAAAAGGCTGCTTGGTGAAGAGAGGCTCTTGCAGCAACAAGTGAGGGGTGATGGTGGCTTGAACTCGCGTGGTGGCGGTAGAGAGGAACTCAGTTTCTGGATATATTATTAAGGTGAGTTTTGAAGGTGGATTCAATGTGGGTAAGAGCAAGAGGAATTAAGCTTCCTCGAATGAACTGGGGAAATCCATTTTACTGTAAGTGTTTCCTCAGGGAAGTGAGTGAGCTGATATATTTTGGGAAAATATTTATTATAAATCCCTGAAAACTCAAAAGAAAATGATCATTTAAAAAACCGGTGTACATTTTTTTCTTTTAATAATTTTTATTTTGAAAAATGTTAAACAAGAAGGTGAAAAAAACAGTACAGTGGGCAGATACCCATTGCTTACATCCACCCACAAATTGTTAATATTTTGCAACATTTGCTTTTTTTTCTCTCCATATATATGCTAATACACACAATTTTGGAAGCATTTGGAAGTATGTTGCAGATATCATGTGATTGTACTTCTGATATTTCAGCATGTATTTACTGAAAACAAGAAAATTCTCTCACATAAGCACAAGACCAGAGAAATGTGACGTTGGTACAATGCTGTTAGTTTAATATGCAGGTCATAATGAAATTTTCTCAGTAGTTCAAATAATGTTCCTTTTTTTCACTTATCCTTGAGTCAATCAAGGATCTTTCATTGCCTGAAATAATTATATTTCTTTAGTCTCCTTCAATCTGGAGAAGGGGTTGGAATTTTTTGTTGTTGTTGTTTTGCTAAAAGCTTAGAGAGCAAATATTCTAGGCTTTGTGGGCCACATATGGTCTTTGTTATAACCATTCAGCTCTGTTATTATAGTGCAAAAGAAGCCATAGACAATATGTAAATTATGAGTGTGGTTATGTACCAATAAAACTTTATTTATGGACCATGAAATTTGAATTTCATATAAATTTCATGACTCACAAAATATTCTTCTTCTTATGATGTCCACCCCAAACTTAAAAATATAACCATGCTTGCCTGTGGGCTACAAAAACAAGCAGCAGACTGGATTTGTCCCATGGCCTATAGTTTGCCAATCCCTGATCTAGTACAATCCTCTCAACTTTTTATTGTTTTTAATGGCATTGACATTTTTGAAAAGTCCAAGCCTGTTGTCATGTTGAATGTCAAAATCAGATTCATCTGATTGTGTCTCCATTATTCAATACAGGGTCATCATCTTTGGCAAAGATACACAGCAGTGGTGGTGTGTCTTTTTCATACATGCATCACATGTCAAGATGTCACATGATATCAGTTGATCCTATTATTTGTAATGTTGTTTTCCTTTCTTTATTTCAGTTTTGTGAGTATGAAATAGGACATTCTTATTGATCTGACCATGTCCATATCGAGAGTGCCTATAAACACTGAAATTTTATGATGAGAAACCCAGGAGTACCCAATGGAAAAACAACTGTATGAAGAGATGATTACCCACTATGAACCTTGTGCATTGTTGATGGGCATATTACTAAGAGACAAACTATTTACAAATGAATAAATATTTTTATGTCATTTTTATTTTTACTTTATTAAAAGTTTTTAAAAAATATTATGTACAGAAAATTGGGTCAATCACATTTCTCTGTTCATGGCATGCTCTTATCTTCCGTCCCTGCAAGGGCCCTCGTTTTATTTCTTCTTTTTCTTTTCAATCTTCCTCTCCCTCCCAGACAGAAATCCACTGCACTGCATTTAAAGATACATGTATCTGAAAAATATAGAATGTTATTTTGTTTCTGTATGTTATAAATTTACGTAAGTGACAGTGTATTATAATCTTATTCTTTTTCTGACTTTCTCATCCCCCACTATGTTCTTAAGATTTATCCATATTGTTCTTTGTGATGTTTTGTTCTGAGCATAATATTCCACAGTCTACATCTACCGTATCTATTTCCCTAGCAAAGTGCACTTACGTTGCTTCCAACTTCCTTTAACCACACGCAACGCCGTGCTAAGCATGGTCATGCATCACTCCTTCTGTAGCTCTGCACATATTTCTCTGGGTCATGTACTTGCTGGGTCAGAGGACTTATGCATCCTGCAGCACAATGAGCACTGCCAGGCAGCTTTTCATGCGTGTCTGCTGATGATTCACAAGATTCTTATTTCTCCACATTCTCACCAACATTCGGCATTATCTCTAGTTTTGGCTTAAATGATTGGTATAAAGAGATGCCATATCTTCATAAAATTATATTTCTACTGGGTACCCTTGGGTTTCTTTTACTTATTGATGCAAGAGTTCCTTATATCTTATAAATTGACAGTCAATTTTTGATACATTTATCTTATGAAATAAAGTGGGAATCAGAGAGAGAAAGGGGGAGGAGGAGAGAGAACAAATATAGCAGAATGTTGACAGTGACTGAATCCATTTGGAGTTTGTATGGATTTCATCATGTTATTACTTTACTTTACTGTAATTTTTTTAAAAAGATTTATTTATTTATTTTAGAGAGAGAGTGCTCAAGTGGGAGGAGGAGCAGAGGGAGAGAGAAAGAGAGAATCTTCAAGTAGATTCCCCATTGAGTGTGGAGGCCGGCACAGGGCTCTATCTCCTGACCCATGAGATCATGACCTGAGCCGAAACCAAGTCAGAGACTGAGCCACCCAGGCACTCCTTTATTTATTATATAGGCACTTTACTATATTCTAGAAAAGGCCTATATTAAAAATTTGGCTACAGTTTTTTTTCTTTGCATCAATAGAGCTCTCAAATGCTATTATGTTTATGTGTGGAGCTGAAATATAGAAAATATTTATATATTCATTCAACTATTGAAGAAATAGTTATTGATAAGCCATGATGATGTGGGTAATCTTCTGAGTAGTGGCAATATAATGGTGAATGAGACAAAGTCCCTAATTCTTTTTTTTTTTTTTTTAAGATTTTTTATTTATTTGACACAGAGAGAGAGAGAGGGTGCACAGAAGCAGAGGGAGAGGCAGAGGGAGAGGGAGAAGTAGACTCCCTGCTGAGCAGGGAGCCTGACACGGGATTTGATCCCAGGACCCTGAGATCATGACCTGAGCTGAAGGCAGACGCTTAACAGACTGAGCCACCCAGGCGCCCCCATAAATAAAAATCTTAAAAAAAAAAAAAAAAGAAGTGCCCAGGTTTGGTGAGGGGATTGGTAGCATTTGCCATGGAAAACAGAATTCTCTGCAATGAAGGCTGATTTAGACCTGGTGCCATCGTTAAACATTGGCTGGGTAACCAGATCCCCTCTTTGGTGGCTGTTTGAGTTCATGAGGTAATATTAACAGTAGCTGTTTTCCCTAACTCGCTTTTTAAGGAAGCTGACTGACTTTTGATAATGCCAGGATAATGTGTTATTGTGACACCTCAGAAATGTGCAGGAGTTTAAATAAAATAGACAGAACAGGGGAGAATAAGTCATGGTTACTGGTGAGCTTGAGGAAAGTGTCTGGCAAACTTTCCATTCTATACCTTGATTTTAAGAGGTTTTCAAATTTAGTTCTTATAATTCACAACAGGTTAGAAATTGGCAGCTGTTTTTTAGGCCAGATGCAGTTTTCATTAAAAGATATTTTGATTGAAAGTGGTCTCTTTAGAGTAGCAAAAGAAGGAGGGGGGAAAAAGAATTATACTGGCATTATATTGCAGATTTTTTTTAAATTAAGAAAATATTCTAATCCATAACTATGTGAATTAGAAAATAAGTATCATATAGCTCCACAGCTATATGTAGGAACTCAGGTATGGCAAGAAAGTGAAGAAGGGCTTAGATAGGTCCCAGAATTAGTTCATACTGATATAGGCATATATAGATAGAGGAAATCAGAAACCAAGAGGATAAATAAAAATTAGTGATGGATATCAGAGCTCAGAGATTTCTGCTATTTTCAATTCTTGTCACTGAAAAGGAAAGTAGTTGGCTAGAGCATTGATGGGAAGTTAGAAGAACAAGAAGTTGTAGAGACTTCCGTCTACAAAACACAGCACCTGACACTTGGTAATATGTGTTGAATAAATGAATGAACATACCAGAGGCACCAAAATTAACAGAGCTGACTCTTTCCCTACAGTGAGGTAAAAAGATTATTTTGGTCCGTCTAGAATCCTTTCAGCTTATCCTGGACGCAACATCGCGATTTTTCTCTAATGAGAAAAACTTCCTCTGCCACCGATTCTCTACTCATGTGCTTCTGCTGATCTACCTCCTGCTCCAAGGTAACACCTGCCTCAGACTAGAGCAATCGGTAGAACGTATAATCCTAGCATTGTGATTGGTTCAGAGAAAGACACATGGTCCATATCTTCCAATCAGGACTAACCTAGGGATTTTTGCTGGGATGAGTGGGGAAGAGTTACATTCTAGCTCCTGGTATTGCTGGGAGTACAGCATGTGAGCTTGAAGCTGCCAGGAGCCATGTTGTCACCTGAAATGGAAAACCTGCCTAAGCATTAAAAAACACCAATAAGGCACAGGAAAAGAGCTTGAATTCATCCTAATGTCATCATCTGTCCCCTTGCATTCTCTTGTGCCTGGATTTCTACAGTGGACTTTTCAGTGTTGTGAGCCAATCAATTCCTGGTTTCCTTAAACCAGCTCTTAGCTGTGAGTGATCAGAGGCAGAAGGAATTCTGCAAATATGCAGAACGTATGTGTTTTATTTTATGCTAGGCAGTACATAAAACAAAATATGATAATTCTTTTCTATTTCAGAAGATAGATAATATAGATTTATTTTTTACTTAAATCTATAATGGTTTGATGTTTTCTGTTTTCTAACTACTACAATACTGAGTGAAAGCTAGTGATATGAAAGTTCTTTCATGGCCTTTCCATAAACATGGAAAATAAAAATTTCAGCAGATGAATGCTATATTCTTGGAGTATATGCTATTCTAATTAATGATTCCAGTTTAATTTGGGGAACTCAAAGTCAAATGAGTATGAACCTTTAAATAAATGTATGTATCTACTTATAATAATAATTGTGTGATTTGCATTCTATAATGTCCACAAAATTCTAAGTATCCATCTTATTGTTAAAATGCTTGAAGGTAGGGCAGTGTCTTATGGATTAACAATTCCCTTATTTGTTGACCAACCATTTAGTAGTATGGTCCACAATACAAAAATGAGTGAAAAAAGGAGATTTTGATTAGTTAAACCAGACACAGGAATATTCATGCAATAAAGCTTATATATAGTTTACACTGGTCCAAAATATTTCATCCAGGAGTATATGGTTATGAGTGATACAGTTTGGATTTAGCACAATCTAGAGGAAAATGCCTCCCATTTGGACATTGAGGTGACCAGAAAAATGGCTCTCTAAAAATGTCCACGTCTTATTCCCCAGAACCTCTGAATAGATTACTTTACATGGCAAAGGAACTTGGCAGATGTGACTAAGTATAACGACCTTGAGATGGAGAGATTATCCTGAATTATCTGGGTGAGCCCAGTTTAATCACACGATTCTTTAAAAGTGGAGAACCTTTCCTGACTGTGGTCTAAAGAAGGGAGGGAGGGAGAAGATATGACTAGAGACTTGTACTGTTGCTGGGTTTGAAGGTAGAGGAAGGGCCGGGAGGGCAAAAGCCAAGGAATCTGGATGGCTTCTAGAGACTGGAAAAGGCAAGGAAATGGATCCGCCCAAGAGCATTTAGAAAGGAATGCTGCCCTGCTGACACCTTGGCTTTAGCCTCGTGAGACCTATGTCAGACTTCTAATCCACACAACTGTAAGGTAATAAATTTGTGTCATATTAAGTCATTAAGGTTGTGGTAATTTGTTCCAGTGCAATAGGAAATAATACAGCCGTTAATGCTTTTTGTCAGACCGGAGTTGCATTCAACCATATACTTTACAACCTCATAGTGGCCCAAACTATGTAGTGAAAATGTTTGCCTCTTTATACATGCATGTATAGATGAGGTCATTGTTCCCCTGCTGATACATTTCTATAAAAGACAAACAAAAAGAACATAAAAATAAGAAGTAGCATACACCTAAGACCACAATCTGGTTTTAATTGACCAACTTGCTTGAGTTTTCAGGAGTCCCAAAGCAATCTGAGTCCATGTTTCTTTTTGTAATTGGCTAGTGTTTTACCTGTAGCCTAAAGGATTAGTTAGTGGTAGAACCCATGGTGCAGAGTTTAAGTACAAGAAATAGCTCCTTGAAAATGCAATGGGGAAACATTCATTACCAGAGATCACACTGCTTAGATACCAGGATGAGTAAATTAGATTTTCTAAAGAAATAAATTGCATCAAGTATGTGTTGATAGCAATGGGAATTGAGGAGATCATAGAATCTCAGAATTTTAAAAGATCTCAGAATTCACTGAGACCAGTGATTGTCAAACCAGGCCATGAACAACTTTGGGGAGCTTTTCAAAAATAAAGATGTCCTGGTTTCATGTCAGGTAGATCAAATCAGGTTTTTGGTGGTGTTCTTGATAGTTCAGATTTTTAAAAGAGTTCCCCGTGTGATTCTGATATGAATGACAAGTATTTGGGATGCACTAAATCCAATTGTCCACTGCAAGCATGAATTCCCCTCATGGTACTGTATCAAATAATTCAGCAAACACTTGGTGATATGGAGGTAAACAAGTCAGAATTTATTAATCTGCCAATTTACAAGTCCAGTGATTTTTAGGTATAGAAAGAATTTAGAATCCAGTGAAAAAGACAGATTGCAATGCAGTATGAACTGTTACCTTAGGAGTAAGAAGGAGACTAGAGCCAGAAGAAATAGCAGATAGTGCAGCTTAATATATATGGCTGTTAATCCTCTATTTGGGCTCTTCTGATAACAAGGGACATAACCTCTTCATGGTAATCATTCTATTCTTGGACAATTGTAGATTTGAAAATAATTTTTTTTACATTTAGCCCCAGATATCTTCATATAACTCCTAACCAAATGTTTTAATCCTGTTCTTTATAGTCACTTGAAGTGAGATGAATAAACGAGATGGCATAAGTGGCTCAGTGCTAGGCTCAGATCGCTCATCTGGGAAATCTCAGGTCCATCCAGGGCTAGATTATGCACATCCCCAATGTGCACTCATAATACTAATCAACCTTACTGCAATCACCTTTTCATTTGTTTCTTCTATAAGACTGTAAATGCCTTTGAGGGTGGAGACTGTATTCTTTCTGAATCTTTAGCCATTAGTATAAATCTTGGCATATGGTAGGTCCTCAAAAAGCATTTGTTAAATACATGAACAAACAATTGGTGTGTTTATGAAATCTTACGTTTCATCCTATTTCTTTCCCTCTCCATGCTTTTCTTCTTTGTATCTAGCTGATCTATCTATCTATCTATCTATCTATCTATCTATCTATCTATCTGTCTATCTATCTATCTATCTATCTATCTATCTATCTATCTATCTATCTATCTATCTATCTATCTATCTTTGTATCCTGTTGATTTTTGTTTGTTTTGTTTCAAGTTTTTATTTAAATTCTAGTTAGTTGACACATAGTGTAATATTAGTTTCAGGAATAGAATTCAGTGACTCATTATTCACATGTAACACCCAGTGCTCATCCCAACAAGTGCCCTCCTTAATACCCATCACCCATTGAGCCCATTCTCCTGCCCACCTCGCCTCCAGCAACCTTCAGTTTGTTCTCTATAGTTAAGAGTCTATTTTATGGTTTACCTCTCTCTCTTTTTCTTTCTTCTTCTTTCCCCTAAATTCATCTGTTTTGTTTCCTAAATTCCACATAATGAGTGAAATCATATGGTATTTGTCTTTCTCTGACTTATTTCGCCTAACATAATACACTCTAGTTCCATCCACATTATTGCAAATGGCAAGATTTAATTCTTGTTATGGCTGAGTAATATTCCATTGTACATATATACTACTGCTTCTTTATCCATTCATCAGTCAATGGACATGTGGGCTCTTTCCACATTTTGGTTATTGTGGACAATGAGGCAATAAACACTGGGATGCATATGCCCCTTTGAGTCACTATTTTTGTATACTTTGGATAAATGCCTAGTAGTGCAGTTGCCAGGTTGTAGGGTAATTCTATTTTTAACTTTTTGAGGAAACTTCATACTGTTTTCCAGAGTGGCTGTACCAGTTTGCATTCCCACCAACAGTGTAAGAGTGTTGGGAGAGAGCATTTTTTTTTTAAAAGATTTTATTTATATGACACATATGACCTCACTGATATGAAGAATTCTTAATCTCAGGAAACAAACTGAGGGTTGCTGGAGTGGTGGGGGGTGGGAGGGATGGGGAGGCTGGCTGATGGACATTGGGGAGGGTATGTGCGATGGTGAGTGCTGTGAATTGTGCAAGACTGTTGAATCACAGATCTGTACCTCTGAAACAAATAATACATTATATGTTAAGAAAAAAAAGAAGAAGAAGAAGATAGCAGAAGGGGAAGAATGAAGGGGGGGGAATGGGAGGGGGAGATGAACCATGAGAGACGATGGACTCTGAAAAACAAACTGAGGGTTCTATGGGGGGGGGATGGGTTAGCCTGGTGATGGGTATTAAAGAGGACATGTTCTGCATGGAGCACTGGGTGTTATACGCAAATAATGAATCATGGAACACTACATCAAAAACTAATGATGTAATGTATGGTGAGTAACATAACATAATAATAAAAAAAAAGATTTTATTCATTTGAGAGAGAGTGAGAGCAAGAGAGATCACAGAGGGAGAAGGAGAAGCAGATTTGCCTCTGAGCAGAGATCCTGATGCGGGGTTCGATCCCAGGACCCTGAGACCATGACCTGCATCGAAAGCAGACGTTTAACCAACTAAGCCACCTAGGCACCCAGGAAAGAGCATTCTTAAAAGAGGTAACAAATAGTCAAATGTTAGCTCTACCTTTAGATAGCCCTTGTTCAAATTATTTTAGTTACAGTTATGAGATAGTGAGAATATTCCACTGTAGTAAAGACTTACTGTATTTATTTTTATGTAAGACCAAATTTTTCTTCTATAAACTAGATTATCAATAATCATGGTTTTAAGATTTGGGCATGTTCTGAGAAAGTCCATAGACAGCAGAACATATTGAGATTTATTCTCACAAGTCCAAATAAATCACAATGGATAGGGGCACAAAACTTATTCTATATACTAATCAGTAGAATTATGACTTCAGGATTGTTTGGATCTTAGAACTCAGGTTCGTGATTGGATGAAGCAAGAAAATATCCTTGAGTTAATTTTTTTTGTTTGTTTTTTGTTTATAAACCCAAGTACCGCACTATATTCCTCACACTGGGGTTATAATTTGAAGGCTAAAAATGTAATACTCACCATTAACATCATATAATTAACAACACAAATATGTTTCCATTTTTAATTTTGTATCTATTATTGGTAGATCTTGTTTAAGATTCATTTTGGCCTGTATTAGTTTGGAATTGGAATTGTGAAGTTCACAGCCAACATTTTGTGAACTTTCATCTGTAGTCTACAGTCAGAGTCTTGTAAGATATAACATTTCATTTTAAAAACATTTAAATAAATTTCCTAATAATTCCCTTCTATTTTGTACATTAGACAAACCATGAAGTTTATGTAAATATTTGGGCATAAAAAATAAATTGTAAAGGCTTAAGGCTTTTCTAAACAAGGGAGGTAAGGAAATATTAAATGTAATTTGATTTATTTTAAGAAAATATTTCTTCATTCATTTAATAAAGTTTTTTTTGAGTACCAGTCTATGCAACACTCTATACTAGCTGTTAAAGGAGTATGCAGTTAAGTAAGACCTGGTATTTGCAAGAATGATGTGGTATTTTTTGCAGTGTAGTTATTCTGAGAATGATTATCCTTAGGTCAGGGGTAATGGTAAAATGAGTTGAGTTACAGAAGACCCAAACTGAGTAGAGTAGCTTTCAGGGGCATTAGGCAACTATTTAGGTCTTAGGAAGGAGATGGGGATCATGGGATGGTACAAGTGTCAGAATGAGAGAAGGGCCAAAGACAGGGTTAATTCCATTCTAATCTAGAGAATTACTGAGGATTTTCCATATTGTACCCAGCTAGAACCAGATTTAGTTAGAGTTTGAAGTGGTCCCATCTATGAAGATAAGTTTAAGTGCTGTGAAGTACTAGATAAGTGCAAGGAGAGAGAAATAGAAATATAGCCAGATTGTTAAAGCCAGGGAATCACAAATGTTAGGAAATGATTGTGGGAAGAATAGTGGCTCATCAAAGATGTTCAGGGGCACCTGGCTGACTCAGTTGAAAGAGCATGTGACTTGTAATCTTGGGGTCATGAGTTTGAGCCTCACATCGGGTGTAGGGATCACTTAAAAATAAAAATAAAAAAAGCTTAAAAAAAAGATATTCAAATCCTAATTTTTGGAATCTGTAAATATGTGACCTTATATAGTAAAGGCAAATTAAGGTTGCAGATAAGGTTGCTAATCAGATGATCTTGAGATGGGGAGATTATATTGGATTATCTGGGTGGGCTCAATGTATCACAAGGGTCCCTGTAAGTGGAAGAAGAAAACAGGGTGCGATAAGCCAAGGAATGGCTGCATGTGAAGGACTTGATCTGCTGTTGTTGGCTTCGAGGTGGAGGAAGGGGGCCACAAACCTAGTGATGGGTAGCTTCTAGAAGCTGGAAAAGGCAAGGAGCAGGTTCTTCCTGAGAGCCTTCAGAAGGAATATAGTCATGCAAACACCTTAATTTTAGCCTGGTGTGACCCATTTCAGACTTCTGACCTCCAGTGCTGGAAGATAATAAATTTGGGTTACGTTAAGCCACTAAGTCAGTGGTAATTTGTTACAGCAGCAATAGGATCCCCATACCATAGCAGTAAAATTCTCTGAGCTTCGTTTTCCTCAAATCTGAAAAGAGGGTTACAATTCTTGCCTCCAAAACAACCACCTCAAAATTTTATTGCCAAACTTCTATGATGCAATGTATTTGAAGCATATAACCCAAGGTGGGGCAAGTATGAAATGTGCAGTTAGTATAGTTACTTGTATGCAGCTTTTTATGCATTTTGGAAAAAGGCTTTGAATCACTTTCACATCTCCGTGTAATCCTCCCAGATGATTTCTGTGTACGCACTGTTGACGCGTCCTGCCACACCGGACAAGCAAGCCACAGTTTACAAGTCATTTCAGATAGCATTTAACAGAGTTCCGCATCAGAAGCACATGTCTAAGGCGCAGACTTGTGAACTAGAACAGAAGTTGACAGCTTAGACTGAACACTGGCCAAGGGCAGAAGTTAAGGGTACAAGTAAATGGAAAAATTTCAAGCAGGACACAGAATACCTTGGGGAAGAAGATTGAAAAAAAAAATCACTAAAGCGCTTTGTGTTTATTTCATGTCTGGCATGGTTTTAAGCATTTTACATCCATTAACTCACTTGATGCCCAAGACAATCCTATGAAGGAGGTATTTAACTATCTCCATTTCATACATGAGGTCACCGAGGCAATTAACTTGCGCAAGTCACGCATTTAGTGAGAGGCAAATCTAGAATTTGAGCCCAGGCAGTTTGGCTCCAGAGTCCATGCTCTTTATCTTTGGACTCAGATGAAATTGCAACATTTGAATCATATTTTTCAGTTTTATATCCCATAGGGCTCTTAACCTAGATATAATTTTAATAATTGGAAATAAGCATGAAAATTTAGAAGAAATATTGGACTGTTTTGCCAAAAATAACGTGTGGATGTTTGTTCTATATGTGATTGCCTTCCTTTGGTATATTTGGGAGAAATTCCCATGTTATATGTCCTGTCCTCTGATGTGAAAATCAGAACTCCAATTCTCAGGCTTTCTCACAGTTGGAGCACAGGTGTTAAGACCTAGTTGGGCAAATCGGGTGCATGCGCAGGAGGCTTTGACTTGCAGAAAACACACACTGCATGGAGCTCCTGTTTTGTTGGTGTCTGGGACTGGTTGCAAGTTCAGTGTCCTGAGGCAGAAATGGCATGAGTGCTGGAAGCTGTCCTCAGGGCTGTAAATCAAATTCTGGTGTTTGGTGGCAGAAGTGGTATTGGCAACGTTTCTTACTAGATTTCTGGCATGGTTTTGGCTCTTTATCATTCCTGGAAGTTTACATTTAGGTCTGTTTCTCCAGCCCTCTCAACAATTCTGTGAACTGCCTAATGTTCCATATATTCCTTTCTTGCTTTAGTTAGCCGAAGAGGATTCTGTTGCTTGCAGCTAAAACCCTGGCCAACAGAAGAAGCAAATAAGAAAATGAAACAAAATAATTTTTTAAAAAATTTATTTATTTGAGAGAGAGAGTGAGCACGAGCATAGTGGGGAGGGGCAGAGAGAGAGAGAATCATAAGCAGACTCCACGCTGAGGGTGGAGCCTGATACAGGGCTCAATTTCACCACCCTGAGATCATGACCTGAACCGAAACCAAGAGTTGGGCGCTTAACTGACAGCACCACCCAGGCGCCCCAATACAAAATTGTCTTTTAAAGGGGAGTAAAAGAAGTTATAGGTGAATAATTATAAATGATCAAAAAAAAATCTCTGGCTGTGAGATGCCTTTGTGTTAAATTAATTATATAAATCTGTTTAAAGTTTGATGAATTACACTACATTTAAATGTGAAAAGAACACAATAGAAATGAACAAAGATCATAAATATAGAGAAATAATGAAAAATGTTTAATATTACCAGTAATAAAACAAAAGAAAATTAGAAACACTGTAGGTTTTGTCTACCTATGATGTAGCAATCATTAAAAAAGATGATTGTAATGTTGGTGATGGCAAAGTGAAATTCTGTTGTTAAATTTTAAAATTTTATAAAGTTATAGAATGTTCTTAAAAATTATGTAACACTGTATAAAAGCTTTAAAATATTCATAATTTTGGACTTAATCATCCCATTTCTTGGAACCTAAATTAAGATACAATCATAAATAAAGAAAAGTTTTTCCACAGAGAAGTGTATCTATGTTTAGTAAAATTAATATTGACTAAATAAAAATAAGAGAGGAGTAAAATGTACATTGAATAGATGAAATAATAAGTTATCATTAAAATCATCATTATGAATAATTTCTAGTTGGTGAAAATGCTTGTGATATGATGGAATGAAAGTAAGTCAAAATTTTATAGTATGATTATATACATGTATTTAAAAAAAAACAAACAGGGGCACCATTCCCTCAGGCCATTAAGCATCCAAATCTTGGTTTTGGCTCAGGTCATGATCTCAGGGTCATGAGGTTGAGCCCAGCCCTGTGTGGGGTTCCACACTCAGCATGAGTCTGCTTGGGGTTCTCTCCCTCTACCCCTCTCTCTGCTTGTTTTTTCTCTCTCTCAAATAAATAAATAAATCTTAAAAAAAACCCTACACTTATAGACATCTGGCTAAATGGGCATATACAATACCTCGTCAGAGTTCTAGATTTCATTAAAGTGATAGAAGACATAAGAATTATACACTCAGAATAACCAGGAAGGGAAGCATCAGATGCTAAAATGATACTGGGTCGAGATAGTTTTTTGGTTTGAATATATCAAACCTTCAAAAAAAAGATATTGTTTATGCTATTTGAATTGTTCTAGTCAGAGAAAAGTAAGGATTATTGAACTACTTTGTGAAGTTGGTGTATAATAAAATTGGAAAAATAACAGTGTATGTAAAAGTAGTAATTTATAGATTGTTATGGGTTGACTTGTGTCCCCCCAAATTCATATGTTGAAGTCCAAACCCCCAATACCTCAGAATGTGATTGTATTTAGCGATAGGGCCTTTAAAAAAAATGATTGAGCTAGAATGAGGCTACGAGGATGGGCCCTAATCCATTCTGACTGGTGTCATTAGAAGAGGAAATTTGGACACATGGAGAGACATCAGGGACATGTGTGCATGGAGGAAAGACCATGCGAGGACACAGTGAGAAAGTGGCCATCTGTAAGCCAAGGAGAAAGGCCTCACGAGAAAACAAACTTGTCAACACTCTAACCTTGAATTTCTAGATTCCAGAACTGTGAAAAAATAAATTTCTGTTGTTTGAGGCACCCAATTTATAGTGTTTTGTTAAGGCAGCTCTAACAAACTGGTGCATAGATTTATTTCATTTCTAAAATTAGATACAAAAATTCTAGACAAAATATTCTCAAACTTAATTCAGGTCTATATATAGACAATAAGGTACTCTAAATATTAGGAATTTTCATAGGAATGCAAGGATGACTCAACAGTAGATAATCCACCAATGTAGTAAACTGCAGATTTTAATTTTTTAAAATTTTTAAATATTTTATTTCTTAAGGTTTTATTTAATTCCAGTTAACATACAGTGTTATATTAGTTTCAAATGTACAGTATAGTGATTCAGCACTTCCGTGCAAGACCCAGTGCTCATCACAAGTGCACTCCTTAATCTCCATCAACTATTCTCCCCTCCCCTTCCTACATCTACCTCCTCCCTGGTAACCATCAGTATGTTCTCTATAGTTAAGAGTCTGTTTCTTGGTTTGTTTCTCTCTCTCTCTTTCTCTCTCTTTTTTTCCCCCTTTGCTCGATAAACTGCAGATTTTTAAAAGTAAATTTTCCTTTCCTTTTCTAGCTCTAGAAATCATCGCTCACATTCTTTGGCTTGTGGCCCACTTCCTCCATGCTCAAAGCCAGTGACATTCTATCTCTCTTACCATTTTTCATTGTCACATCTCCCTCTGAGCACAGTTGGAAATGTCCTCAAATTTTAAGGCTCCATCTAGTTTGACTCTGCCCATCTAGAAATCTAGACAATATCCCTGTGTCAAGATACTAACTTAATTATATCTGCAAAGTCCCTTTTATCCTGTTAAGGTAACATAGTCATAGGTCTGGCAGATTAGGATTAGGATATATTCACCTGGTCATTATTCTCCCTTCCAAAATGATATCCCCTCTTCCATTCTTGACTTCAATAATCTGATTCTTGTCTCTTTTTTCTTGGTCAGACTATCTGAACCTTTATCAGTTTTGTGAACTTTTCAAAGAACCAACTTTTATTTTGCCAATTTTTTTCTACTTTTTTCTAATCTCTATTTCATTTATTTCTGCTCTAATCTTTATTATGTCCTTCTTTATGCTTGCTTTGGATTACTCTTCTTTTTATAGTTTCTTAAGGTGGCATGTTAGGTTATTGATTTGTGATCGTTATTCTTTTTTAATATAGACATTTATTGTTACAGATTTTTTCTATCACTACTTTGGCTTCACGCCATAAATTTTGGTAAGTCATCCTTTTGTTTTTACTCCTTCTCAAAGTTTTTTTCTAATTTCCTTAGTAGCTCTACTTTGACTCATTGTGTGTTTGGGAGCTTATTGTTTCGTTTCCCCATATTTGTGAATTCTCCAGATCTATTACTTTTATTGATATCTAATTTAATTGCACTGTGGTCAGAGAACATATTCTGTATGATATCGATCCTTTTAAGTTTCTTGAGGCTGTTTTATGTCTAAAATGTGATCTATCCTGGAGAATATTCCTTGTGTCTTTGAGAATATGTATTCTATTGCTGTCGGGTGGTGTTTTCTGTTAGATCTTGTTGATTTGCAGTGCTGTCCAATTCTTCTGTGGCCTTATGTATCTTCTGCTAGTTGTTCTATAATTATTGCAAACATGGCATTGTAATCTCTAATTTTCATTGTTGAGTTATCTATTTCTCCCTTAAATTCTTTCAGACTTTATATATTATAGATTTTTGGGCTCTGTTGCTAGGTGCATATGTTTAAATTTGCTATATCTTCATGAATGATTGAAACTTTTATCATGATAAAATGTCCTTCTTTGTGTCTAGTAAAAATTTTGTCTTAATGTCTTATTTGTCCAATATTAGTATAACTGTTCCAGCTCTTTTTTGGCTAGCTTCTATATCATTCCCATCATTTTACACTTACCCTATTTCTGTCTCTGAGTACAAAATATCTTTTTTAGACAGCATATGGTTTGTCCATTAAAAAAATATTTTCTGCCAATATATATCCTCTAATCTGTGTGTTTAATTCATTTTCATTTGATGTAATTACTGACAATCTAGGATTTGTGTTTGCTTTTTTGTTATTGTTTAATGTCTTACCTGCTTTTGTTCTTCTGTTTCTCCTTTATCATCGTCTCTCTCTTTATTGATTTATGTATCTGGTGAAGCAACATTGTCATACCTCCTCTAATTCTTTAGACAGAATTTTCCTATAGTTCTTTGAACATTTTTTAGTAGTTGATTTTAAGTCTTTTTCTAGTAAATCCAACATCTGAAACCCCTCAGAGAGAATTTTTACTCAAAGCTTTTTCCTAGATAAGTGCCATACTTTCTTGTTTCTATGTTTTTCTTGGTATTTTTGTTGACAGCTAGACACTTTACATAATATAATGTGGTGATTCTAAAAATCAGCCATGCCCTCCCCACATTTCCCCAGGGTTTGCCATTGCTGCTCTTTTTGTTTTGATTGCTATTTGTTTAGTGACTTTCCTGGCTTACTTCTGCAGAGCCTTTATCTCTTGTAGTGTATGGCTTTTGAAATCTCTGCTCAGTTACTTCAGCAGTTATCTAATGCCCGTACAGAGATTTCCTTAAAAATTCTTGAACTCATAAATCTACCCTTTGCCAAGTGTGTGTGTGTGTTTGTGTGTGTGCATGTCTGTTGGGGCATAGCTTCTACTCTCTAGCAGTTAACAACTCTGGCTTAGCTTGTACTTTTTGCTTGCTCAGAGCTTCAAGGTTAGACAAAGGTAAAAGATCATGGCTGTGATGATTAATTTTATGTGTTGACTTTGCTAGGCTATCGTACCCAGTTGCTTGGTCAAATATGAGTCTAGATGTTGCTTTGAGGGTTTTTTTTTTTTTTTATGTAATTAGCATTTAAATCAGTAGACTTTGAGTAAAACAGATTATCCTCCATAATGTGGGTGGGCCTCATTCAATCAGTTGAAGATCTTAAAAGAAAAGACTTTTCCAACAAAGAAGGAATTTTTGTCTCTAACTTGCCTTTGGAGTTGAGGCTGCAATATCAATTCTTCCCTAGATTTGCAGCCTGCCAGTGTGTCCTACAGATTTGAAATTTGCCAGCCCACACAATAACATGAGCCAGCTCATTAAAATAAGTCTCTCTATACACATGCTAGTGGTTCTGTTTCCCTGGAGCATCCTGACTCATACAGTGGCTGTTTCAGGTATTTGCTGGGCATGTGCACAACCCTGTACATATGTGTGGCCTTCTAGATCCCGGGAATATAGCTTTTCAAAGCCCTCTAGGAAGAGCTTATTCTCTAGATCTTCTTTTTCAGTTTTGGCCAGACTCTTCTTTGCCTCGACTGATATTTCAGCTTTAGGCAGCTGTGATGTGAAATAATTGTCATTGGTTATTTTCAACAAATACCTGGGAATAGGAGTATCTCCACCCCCCCGCCCCCCCCCCCAGGAGCTAACTTTAAGCAATGACAATGCCCTGTGAATGGGGCTTTTCTATGGTGCTGTGAGATGGGTAAAATAATTACAGTGTTCTGTTCTGGGGATGAGACTTTTTGAGGAGCTCCAAGCCTGGTCTGTCTTCTCCATTGGCTCGAAAATTTTCTGTTTTGCACATCTTTGTGGTTGTGAAGCTGCCAGTTTTCAAGTCTTTGGTGGCATTGGGAGAAGGGACACATCATAGTGTCATAAACCTTGCTATTTTTAAAAAACAAACAAACAAACAAACAAACAAAAAAAACCTTGCTATTTTTTACCAAAGTTCAGCAGATTTTCTTGAAGAAACACTTTTTAGATTGTTGTTGCTTTTATGGAGGAGAAAGATTTACCACGTTTCTCATTCCACTATTCTGGTAGTCCTGCATCCACTCTTCTTTAGGTAAGTTTTTATGAAACACGACTCACAATCGCATGAGTGAGTATGAGCATGTGTGTGTGTGAAGGTGCTTCTTGGAAGAGTGGAGTATATGTTAAAGGAAAGAAGTGAGATGTGGACTTTCACTTTTTATTAATGCAATTCTGTTCTTGTTGAATATTCTAAAATAAATATATTACTTTTTAAAGTAAATTTAAAAAGCAAGGACAAAGTAGTAAAGTGAAAGAAAAATACTTTGGGTAAATTCACCAAAATTCACTAGTGGTTTTCATTGGGTAACAGGAATATGGACTTTTTTCTCTCTTCCAGCATTTTTTGCCTGATTTTTAATTGAAACATTATCAGTTCTTATAATTTTTTTTTGAGAATTAGAAAATGGAAAATATGACATAGATTTCAATCTCCTACCTAGTTTCTCAGAACAATGCAAGTGAAAGGAATTAGTTAATATTATTTGGGTGCCTATTATTTACCTGCCAATATAGAAGTCATTTATCTTCATGTCAACTATATCAAAATGAATTAGTTTGATACAGAGTACACATACATATAATATAAAGCATTTATTTAGTTGCTGGTACTTTTAAGAGGCATAAAACACTTGGGATACTCTCTGACCATAAGGTCTAAAATTATTTAAAAATAATTAATTGGGTTATTTTGCTTAAATCTACAAAAAATGAGGCATCAGACTATTACTTCGTGAATAGCAAAAGCCTAAGGGAAGTTGAACCATTCTAAAGTTGATTTCTAATTACAAATATGATAAATAATACAACATAACATAAAACAGGAAGTGTTGTAAATTAAGTTCAGTTCATGTAGGCAAACTGAAGCAGAATTAAGTAATTAGAAATACTAGCTAAATTTGGTGACTAATTTTAATCATTTGGAGCAGCAGCCCCTTTTTACTCGAATTAGTGTATTTCGAGCTACTCAATTATCTGGATAATTATAGTCACTTTTAGTTTCAGTTCACATTCTAAAATAAAGAAATAGAAATGTGTTATTTTTATACCCAACCATTATGGTATGTATATTTGTGGTGCTTTATATCATGTCTTATATGTGAAAGGTAAAAAGTGTTGGCATGAGTTCTAACATATATCCTTGGCATAGCCAGTTATTAGCTGTGCAACTGGGGAAGATGTTTTCTTAGCTCTTTTGAACTCAAATTCTTAGTTTGTGCCATGATTGTAATAATACCTCATAGTATTGGAGTAAAGATTAAATAAGGCATAATTTGTAAATCTTTGACAGGTTGGATACAATCAATGGATGTTTTCTTTTTAGGTGACAATAATTAAAATTATAACAAATGTAATAATATTTATTAACTTAATAAAAACAAGCATGCTAAAATTTGTCTAATATCAAAATTGACGTTTTTAAATGTTTAACACAAGCTCTGAAACATGTATCTTTGTGGTTCCTTTGGAAAATAATATTATTGCACCTTGCTTCTCAATTCTGCTCACAAATGGAAAGATCAATAGCATGCTAAATTCTGAGCAGCAGGCAAACCAGTTTTCACATATATTGAGATTTAGAATTATTTTTATTCACAATAGCTTTGTCAGTCTCCGTATGCCTGATCTGGGCTAATATCAAAACAAGTCTGCTTTTTATTCATACATATCACTAGGAAGCAAAGTACAAATATCACGAGACAGGCCCAGGATCTTGGAGAAGCACACTGAAAACAAACACTATGAATAATCTATATTACGAACATCGATTTTGTAGGTAAATTCAATCAAAATACTTTCCCCTGGATTTACATCCATAGAGTTTTATTGGTCAGAGTTTGTTCATGGGCAGGTATTCGTTATAGAAGAGTAGTGAAAAAATTTCTATATTGTATAAATACTGATAGAAAAAGTTATGAAATAGTTTGGCATGTGAGGAAAAAATGGGTGCTATGTCCTAGAATTGTCTGTTAGAGCTTGTTGGTTTACAGTGTTGTCCAAATCTTCTGTTTCCTTGTTGACTTTCTGCTCATTTGCTCCATCAATTATTATGAGTGGGTATTAAGGTCTCTAATTCTTTTTTTTTTTTTTTAAGATTTTATTTATTTTTTTGACAGAAAGAGAAAGAGAGAGAAAGTGGGGAAAGGGGAAGAGGGAGAGGGAGAAGCAGGCTCCCCACTGAGCAGGGTGCCCGATGCGGGGCTAGATCACAGGACCAGGGATCATGACCTGAACAGAAAGCAGATGCTTAACCAACTAAGCCACCCAGGCGCCCCAAGGTCTCTAATTCTTATTGTTGAATTACTTATTTCCCCCTTCAGTTTTTTCGACTTTATTTTCAAGATGTCATGGATTTGAAAAAAGAAATGTCCCAGACCTCATTCAGTTTCTCATCTCTTATACGAAATTTCATATAATATGGGTCTTATTACCTTCTAGCATTCTTACTGACTTAAGTCTTTCCTTTGATCACTGTTACATATTCACTTTCTGAATGCACTACTTGGATCATTTCCACCCCTGCTCTCCAACACCTCTGTCTACTAACATGAATTCCTTAATATGGCATGCAGAGCCTTGGATGTGGTTCTCTACTATCAGTAGTGCTTCTTAGCTCTGGCTGCCATGACAAAATACCACACACCAGGTGGCTTATATAACAGAAATTTATTGTCTCCCAGTTCTGGAAGCTAGAAAGTCCAAGATTATGATGCTTTCATAGTTGGTTTCTGGTGAGACCTCCCTTCTTGGCTTGCAGACCGCCGCCTTCCTGCTGTCCCCATATGGCCTTTCCTCTGTGTGTTCACAGAGAAGGCGAGATCTCTGGTGTCTCTTCCTCTTCTTTTAAAGACATCAGTCCTATCTGATTAGGATCTCACTCTTATGATCTCATCTAACCTTAGTTATCTCTTTACAGGACCGATTTCCAAATGCTATCATTTAGGGGGTTTGCGTTTTAAGATATGATTTTTATAGGGACACAGTTCAGTACATAACATGTATTATTTAGGATTAGGCTCAGCTGAAAATCCCCAATTTAACAGTGGCATAAAAAAGCTAGAAATTTATTTCTCCCTCATGTGAATTTAGGTAGTTCCTAGATGAGATGGCTCTCCACAGTGCCAAGGACCCAGGTTCCTATTTTGTTTCTCCCCTATCCTCAAAAGAGTTTGCTTACTCCCTTTAAGGAGACTTCTGGAAGTTGTTCATCCCACTTCCAGCATTAGCCATTGCCCAGAACTTGGACACCTGGCCACACCCAACTGCACGGGAGTCTTTATTTGCAGGTGGCAGTTCTGTTACTGAGGAAAATTGGGGAGAATGTATCTTGTAGGATAACCATCAGCTTCTGTCACATTTTCTGGCTTTTCTTTTTTTCCCGCTAATTTCCACAAGTACCTTAAGCTGTAGCTAACCTGGATTGCACTTCATTTTGTACATCTTTGTGTTTTACCATCTCAATTTTTGATTATGCTCTTCTTTTTTTCTAGAATGCATCCCCTGTTTAAGGTGGATTGACAGAACTTGGCCATAAATCCTTCATAAGAGAAAGAAAACGTTTTGTCTTTCTGCAGAAACTGGCTAAATTTCATTGAAAGAACTTTTTCTCTAAATAATCACGGTCTACTCTGAACTGTAGTCACTGACAAAGCTATTTGCTAGAACGTAAAATTGCCTGATTTATTATTGTTCTGGTGAGTGATTTGTATGCAGTGGAGAATTGTTGATCATGGCAATTTTAAAATAAAAAGAACTTGCTTTCAGAAAAATGTTTTATGTTTCATTTATAATTCTTCAAAGCCAATTATATCAGTTCTATAGTTTGTTTTGGTACGTATATGGCCGAGATTGCACTAGAGAAATATTCTTACACTGTTTTGAGTAAATGGCTGTTTTTCATTGTTAGAATAATTGTTTGCTCTGGTGATGGACCGTCCTTAATTTCTAGCTTGTATAGTAAATATTAGTTGTTTTATCCATCATTATTATCCTATCATTACTCTAAAGAAAGTTATTTCTAAAGTTTCAAAGAACGCCTTTGTCCACTTTGTTAAAAACATTTTCTAGAGAAAGTGACAATCATAGATATTTTCTAAATTTTTCACTCTATATATAATTTTCCTTTTTAAATTTCCCCACTACTAATGGGTAGAATAATTGTTATTAGGAAGGTAATCATTATTAAGGAGAATAAATACAACATCTGTATCAGTGATGATTGATACAGCTTTATCTTTTCTATACCGCACTGAACCCCAGACTCTCCTGTCTTTAAATATCTCCCTTACAAAACCTGATATTTTATACAGCACAACTTTGTATCATGCGTTTTTTTTTTTTTTTTTGGTCTCATGGGTTCCATCAGTCAGGATGGGTGAAAGTTTCGCTCTGGAGCCAAACAACTTCCAATCTTAGCTGGCTAAAACAACAGAGTCTCTCTCTTATTCATGCTACATGTTCTATTGAGGGTGGCAGTGGGCTCAGCTCGGTAGTCACTCACAGACCCAGATTAAGGGAGGCTCCAACCCAACACACACTGCCAATCTCAAGGGCGAGGGAAAGAAGATGTGTGCTTAAAGATTCATCCCACATGCCACTTCCCTTACATTTTATTTGCCAAAGCAAACCACAAGGCCACATTTCAATTCAATGGGGCAGGGAGGTATAATCCTCCCATAGGAAGAGAAACCAAGTAACTGTAGACGCATGGTTTACAACAGCCTTGGGGCAGACATGTCTTACCTTTGAGGAATGTCGGGTGGTATAGAAATAGGACAAATTTACTGATATAAATTTGCAAAAGAATACTTCAAGGGGAAGACAGATTGGTTGAGCTGAACAACTACCTGTTACTAACAATGCTGAAACTTTGTTGAAAGGTGAAACTCATATTTTGGTTTGAAGCTTGAGAGGGATGTCGTTTGGTAAATGGGCTCAGGAACTAATTCTCCAGATCTAGGTAATTAAGTTAAAGCTTAGTTCAAAAGATAGTAGTCAAGGAAAACAGCAAATCTATTAATCTAATTAAATGAGGTCTCTTTAGAGGGATCAGAATGAACATTTTCTAGATCGTGCCTGTATTTTCTAGCCAAATCAATCATTCGGTTTCTACCTACGGAACAAGTGTTTCACAACTTAGTGACACTAGAATGTTGGGTAACTAGTGAAAAAACTTTAAATTTACCCTTAAAGGAAATGTTCCCCAATACTAAAAGAGCTAATCAACAACCACATGCATTTTATTGATCATTTAAAAAACTTTTCATGTGATCACAATCACAGGCAACCAAATGCTTTCACTTTCCTTTGAAAAATACTAGATAAATATAATTGTTACCATGTATTGTGTACCCACTACGTGCCAGAAATTATCACTTAATTGCTTTGAAATATCACAAAACTCTGTAAGATATTAGCCCTTTTTAGGATAAAAAATAAGCTTAGAGAAGTTAAATAATTTTCCCCAGCTTTTCTAGCTATTAAGTGAATTTTTGAGATTTAAACTCAAGTCTGCCTGATGTCAAAGTCAGCCTTCTTTCCTCTACATCACACCACATCTTTCGACTAAATTATACAAAAACTATGGTGCTGTATTTTCTTTGCATATTTTGCTTTTGAAGTTGATGTTGCTGACAGTGCGATTAATTAAACATTCACCAGACACGATTTGTTCCTGAAAGAATGTGAAGGTTGGGTGACTTGCTCAGATTATTCACTGAACTTTTTCCTCTTTGTTTTATATACTGCCATCCTAAGTTGAGGGTAATGGTTTCCCCCAACAGATTTTAACAGAATTTCTACGACTGCAGTGATTTACAAAGGATGGCTCTGTAGAAAGATATATCAAGGTGCATCTGCTTAAAAGAGTAGTGCTAATCTATTTTTACAGGTAAAAACTACCTGGTATCACAAATTAACATTTATTACTCTCTCCCACCTCCTTTTTCTTTTGCTATCCTAAAGCTTAGTTGTATGAGAGATTTCATATAAAGCAAATACTTTTTTTTGCCATACAGATGAGAAAACTGAGTAACAGTGAGTTAAAAGGTGTATCACCATTCCTAACAAATCTACCAAGCTTGGTATTTTAGTCTTCTCAGTGTGCCAAGGCCATATTTACTCATTGCTATCTACCTCTGTTTTCTTGGAGAAATAAACTCTTGTTCCTCCATGTAGCATCAAAATATCAATTTAAAAATCTCAGATCTTGAAAATAGCGAGAAAACAAGCCATCAGAGTGGAAATAGATGCTACCATGAATATATCCAACAAAAGACCTGAATAAGATACATACTGAGCTTCTGTAAGTCAATAGGCAAAAAGATGACTACAACAGGATAATGAATAAAAAACTTGAATAGTTACTTCCCAAATGATGATATCCAAAAGACTAGCTTTATCTCACTAAACTTCAGGAAAATAGATATTAAAAGCACAATGATACATCACTTTGTATCCAGCATAATGGCTAAATTTGAAAATAAACAAACCAAAAATGAAAAATACACACACTCAGTAAGTATTAAGAGAAATCGGAGGGGGAGAAGAACCATGAGAGACAATGGACTCTGAAAAACAAACTGAGGGTTCTAGAGGGGAGGGGGGTGGGAGGATGGGTTAGCCTGGTGATGGGTATTGAGGAGGGCACGTTCTGCATGGAGCACTGGGTGTTATGCACAAACAATGAATCATGGAACACTATATCTAAAACTAATGATGTAATGTATGGGGATTAACATAACAATAAAAAAAATTATTAAAAAAAAAAAAAGAAGGCTGTGGTATCTTCAGACACAGAGGGTGAGAATGTAAAGTGGACTGACTCTTTTGGAAACCCTGTGCTGGGATTTACTAAAGCTGGATATGTGTCCTAGGCATATACCCCAAACGATATGTGTACCTTAGCTTATCAAGACATAGACTAGAATATTCACAGCCAGCCGCTATAATGGCACAGTGATAAAACTCCAAGTGCCCATCAACCGTGGGATGGATAAATAAATTGTGATATCAACATTGTACAATAAGAATGAATGCACTGTAACTACATGAAGTCATGTGGGTGAATCTCAAAACATAATATTGTGAAAGAAGCCAGAGGCAAAAAAAGTAGACACTGTGTGGTTCCATTTATATGAAGTTCAAAAACAGTGAAATAGTGGATAGTGTTTGAAGTCAGAATGGTCGTTACCTTGAGAAATAAGGAACAGGGGGAAGGTAAAGAATGGGGTGCTAGTAATAATCTGTTTGTTGGCCTGAGTTCACATTAAATAGTTGTATTTACTTTATGAACAATCATGAAGCTGTACACTTATGAGTTGGGCACTTTTAAAGTGTCACACTGAAAAAAATGTACTTAATCTCAGGTGTGTGTTTTTTCTTTCTCTCAGAACCTTCTTGGACATTACAATTCCTTTGATCTGTCCACTTATACAAAATACATTCCTGGCCATTCCTTGCTCCTTAGATGAGGTATACTGAAGGAACATAAGCAGGGTTAGGCTGGCCAAATAAACTCTTAATTGGAAATTAATATGAGTCAAATGTAAACAACCTCTACATTATATCACACCCTTGAGCCACTCTTTATGAATGTGGGAAATTGAGAATTGTTTATCTGTAGTTTGTTGTTGGAGAGATTTCCCAATTAATATTTCTATTAAGTAGGCAGAAGAATTAATTTTGATTGTAATAAAATAGTGAGCCCAAGAATTTCTAACCCATTTTATTAGATTATTCTTTATCCTTATTGTTCTATATTTTCTCTCTCTCTCTTTTTATCCGCTGCAAGAAAACATTTCTGTTCACTTAATGGATTTCAGACCTTTTAAAAATATTCAGATCCATCTGATATTTATCTTGATTTGGATGTCATTCAGAGTGTTTGCAATGAAAAAGATTTTCTATATGCCTTTCTAATACCTAGTATCTGTCACTGCCACTAGACTGATATGCCCTTGGTTTTGTCTTTCCTTTTGATGAAATGCTTCATGAGAATATGAGATGCATAACTGTGCATTTTTAAAAATTAATTTCAAATATTGGGTAAGACTGTTAGATTTAGAGACCAGGTTTGTTTACCTAGATAGAGGTAACAGCGTAGTGTGATTTTAAATATGATTTTTGTGTAACCATTAAAAAAGTGATACAGGTGGTAATTAAAGAAACCCATTTGTGATCTACATATTCATGCAAAATAAAATTCCAGAATCAAACTACTACCCAGATGGGGTCTTCAAAGACTCTGATTTTGCTTTAGTGCATCTAGAGCATTCAAATATGCATGAAAACTTTTTATATTCATTTTTACTGATGATCAAATAGATGAAGGATGGAAGGGGCAATTTGTCATTTTTTTTTTTTTGGTAGGTGACTGCAGTGAAATATTATTGGTAATTATAGCATATATTTTGTCAGATGTTAGCTTTTTTCATTCTCACTGCACCTGTCCACATCCACCAAAGTTTCACTTTCTCTAGCATCATCAAAGAGAAAGGTGGCTCTCTTGTTCACACCCAGAGACTCTCTTTTGTGGCTCTTCATGTTCCCCTCACCCCTTCCATGGGCCACTGATTATTTGGCCCTTTCTTTTCTTTAAAAGCATCAATTATTCTCACGTGTTTGCGTGCCAGACTTAACTGAAAATTTGGCTGTAAATCATTTCCTACTCCTGACCTTGTACACAGGTCTCTCTCATCTTTCTCTGGCTTCCAAATTCCCAGTCCCCCTGTGCTTCTGTGAAGAATCTCCTCCCACTTGAGTCTGCTTCTAACCACTGCCCCTACTCCTTTCATTTTTTTTTTTTTTTTTTAATACAGAGCGACTGAAATAGATCTATCTCTGTCCTTTTCCAGACTAGGCCCTGGGAGCCTCAGTATTGAAACCCAAGTGGCCTGTCAGGGTGTTTTGCTAAACAGAATGTCGTCTACTACAGAGAGAGATTATGCTTATTCTTTGGAAGCATAAGTGATTCCAGTCAGTTCTCTTTTTCCCCAGTTACAAATACACGAACTAAAATGTCACCGAAGAATCTTTGCCATTATCTTCTCACAATTATCGATATCACTAATCACACACGCTGCCATCGTTTAACTAGGCAGAATCTTTTCTTCCTTTGAAAACTTTGCCTGCATACAGCTCTCTTCGGTTGCATTGTGACGGACAACTGGTAGAAGGTGATGCCTTCTACCGCCTACTAGTGCCAAGAACAGAATCCGAAAAAGACAATGATCATGAATGTTTTGTGGAACAAAAAATTAGCAACGAAATGCCAGATTAAAAATCACTGAATAAGATATTTATTTCACATAACTAAACCATAGACTTATTTAATGAGTATTTGTATTTAGCTTCCAAATACCAATTAAACTTGGCACATGCTGCTTCTAAGTCACTGATTCCCAATGTCTGAGTAGGCTGAAATTCTGAATCTCAAGTGTAGATGAATATGCGTGCCTGTGTCATATGCGTACGTGCACACGTGCACGCTCATATATATGTATATTTGGAAATAACCTCCTTCCAACCTGTCCCAGCTAACCATAATTTAATACACGATCTTTCCCAACCCTGCTAAGAATAACTGCTGTAATTAAGCATCACATAGTGTTTAGTTATTTGTTAGTTACAACCTTCTTTTATAATTATGTTCAGTGAACCAATTTGGCAATTTTGGTGCAAAATACTAATATCGTTATTGATTCTGATTTTAATATCTTTATTATTGGTAGTGTGCCCCTAACTGATCACTCTTATCCTTGAAATCTGTTGAAAAGTCTTAAAAAAAAACCCACAAAAGCAAACACACAAAGAAAAAAACCCAACTAAAACTTACAGTCTTTATCAGCTTCCTCCATAATTAAACATTTTAAAATTTTATTCATTTTTCTTTGAATACATGCATACAGAACAAAGTATGAAAACTACAAGAAGGTACAGAGTAAGAAGTAAGCTTTTCTTCCAGTCCTGTCTCCCACCACTCAGTCCCTTCCTCAGAGGGTCAGTTGTTTTAGTTTTTTTTCTTCCATAATCCTATCGTACATACACAAGCAGAAATATCTGCCTATCTGTCTATCTATCTAGGTATCTATGTATCATCTATTCATCTATATTCCTGTAAAACATCTCTATTTCTTGTAAAACTTTGAAATTTCATTGTATGATATTATTAAATTCATTATGATGGGCACTTGATTTGTTTCTAATCTTGGGCTATTACAAACAATACTGCAGTGAAGATTCATACACATATGTCGTTTTATATGTGTGTGTGTGTGTATTGGTAGGATAAATTCCTAGAAGTGGAATTGTTGAGTATGCTGAATTACTCTCCACTGAGGTCATACCAATAACAGTGATACCTGCAAAGTGGACCTCCTACAAAATGTGTATGTAAGTCATTATTGTAATTTTATCTTCACAACACTTCTATAAAGTTTCTATTATTTTTCTAAGATAAGATGAAGAAATTGAGGCTTGGGCTACTTGATAATTTGCCCAAGATCCCACAAGCTCCTGAGTCAGAGCCGTTTCCAACACAGGGTTCTCTTTTTCTTAAAGATGCGGAAGGAACTGTTTTTTCAAACCATTAAGTCCTGAGACCTGTCAGAATCAAGAAGGTAACTCAGGACATCCCTGAGATGTATTGTGGTTTTAGTACGCCAAAGAAGATTCTGCCCCTTCTTCTCTGTTCCTTAGGAGGACAGAGAAAGCATGTATATATATATTCATATGTACACACATACATACATACATACATACATACATATGTACCTATATACATATATATTTTACTGATGTTAAAACACAAAAAGAAAGACTTCTGGAGATTTGTTATATAAGATCATCTCTGCCTCCTCATCTGTAAAACAGAACTTTAGACTCAATTATCTTTCAGAGTTATATTTTAAACATAAATAAGTTAATTAACTGGCTGAAAAGTTTTGGGGTTTTTTTATTTTGGAAAAATTCTTCTTTTTAGCTTTAACATGTGAAGGGGTAAAGACTACATATCTTCTAGATTGGTAATACCTGACATTTCTCTCTTTCTTGGCAATGAAGTTTATGTTTATTTCCCATTAGGATCATATCATTTCTCTGTATAGGCGTATTAAGTGGGTGCACACCCAAGAGGTTGACTTAGAGAGAAGAAGTCTCCATTGTCTGGGTAGCATAGCATACTTTACATGGTGTTGCTCTAGATGATATGCATTTATAGAGGAGGCATTTAATTTGTCATGGCATATGTGCTTTAAAAAAAAAATCCTGATAATTGTGTGACTGGTTCTCTTGAATGTTTCAAGAAAGAGTTACCGAGTGAGTTGTGCAAAGTACAGCTGTGCTTCCTCAGATTTTGTAAATACTGCTTCCACTTTGTCCTTGACCCAATTTTATTTTATTTTATTTTTTTAAATTTGAGCTTAAAAAAGAAGTACTAGTTTTGAAAGAGAAGTAAAAGTATAAAGGTCAGAGATGATTCTCTTTTGGCATTCTGTTTATGAGAAGTATTTGCAGAAAAAGGTTGGAAAGGTAATCGTTTAATTTCCCCTCTCTTCCAATGATGTGAGATGAAGTAACTGTGTGGGTTTTACAGACTCCAGCTAATATTGTAATTTTCCTACAGTAGACACATTTAATTGATTAATTAAATTAATTGTTCCTTATTTTAGTAAAAAAAAATCATGAGTTAAAAAAAGCATCTTGGGGGGCGCCTGGGTGGTTCAGTCCGTTAAATGTCTGCCTTCAGCTCAGGTCATGATCTCAGGGTCCTGGGATCGAGTCCCACATCAGGCTCCCTGCTCAGCAGAGAGTCTGCTTTTCCTTTCTCTCTCCCTCTGCCTCTCCCCCTACTCATTCCCTCTCTCTCTCTTTCTCTCTCAAATAAATAAAATCTTTAAAGAAAAAAACACATCTTTGTGGGTGAGTAGGTGGCTTGGTCGGTTAAGCATCTGCTTTTGGCTCAGGTCATGATTTCAGGGTCCTGGGATCGAGTCCCACATCAGGCTCCCTGCTCAGCAGAGAGTCTGCTTTTCCTTTCTCTCTCCCTCTGCCTCTCCCCCTACTCATTCCCTCTCTCTCTCTTTCTCTCTCAAATAAATAAAATCTTTAAAGAAAAAAACACATCTTTGTGGGTGAGTAGGTGGCTCGGTCAGTTAAGCATCCGCTTTTGGCTCAGGTCATGATCTCAGGGTCCTGGGATCGAGCCCCACATCGGGCTCTCTGCTCAGTGGGGAGTCTGTTTCTTCCTCTCACTTTCCCTCTGTGCTCTCCCTCTCTCTCTCTCAAATAAATAAATAAAATCTTTTTTTTAAAAAAAGTCTTAGCCATTTGTTTAGATTTATGAGACACTCTGCACACCTACTGTGTAAGCAAGTTTATTTTTTCCTCTGTTTAATTTCCTTAATCTGTGGACTCTTAATAAATTCAGGTCATTGGAGAAATTATAGGTGGAGACAATAAAGTCTAAGAGTCAAATAAACAAAAGCCCAACACACCCAGAAACCCAAATTAGAGATAAGGAATACATGAATAATGTTTAGAAAATATTTTCCTTTTGGGGGCCTCCTTTCTCCCTCTTTTTCATGATCTTTTAAAAATTTTCTTTTTGTTGCCTTTAAGCTAAACAATATATTTCCCCCATACACCTCTTCTAAATGGGAATCTGCCTTTGGAAAAACAAAAAACAAAAAACAAAAAACAACAATCCTAGCAGATTTACTTCTCTAATTTGCTCTGTAGATACTTTATATTTATGGGAAGTTGCTTATCTTAAAAATAATCCTAGTGCACAGGGAAAAGCCAATGACTTAGGCTGATCATCGTCCATCTGATTCTACAATCTTTTGTGGAAAATCTCAGATCTTAAGAAAAATCTGTGGGTTCAGAAGGTAAAAAAGAAAAAGTGTGGAAAGAAGTAAAGCATGGATGACCCCACCTTAGGATGGGGCAGTATCAGAGAAGGCTGAACAGGAGCTTGGACCTGCAGCCTTACTCAGCCCTAAGGAGCACCCTTTTCCCTCCCTGCCTGTTGGGAATTCAGGAGTTTCACCAGCTCCCAGCTGTGATAAGGTTACTTATCATATCAAGAACCAGGAAAACCTCAACTTGAATGAGAAAAAAATGATCAACAGATGCCAACACTAAGATGACAAAGATGTTGGAATTATCTGATAAGGATTTTAAATCTTTTTTTTTTTTTTTAAGATTTTATTTATTTGATAGAGAGAGACACACAGAGAGAGGAAACACAAGCAGGGGGAGTGGGAGAGGGAGAAGCAGGCTTCCCGCTGAGCAGGGAGCCCGATGTGGGGCTCAATCCCAGGGCCCTGGGATCACCTGAGCCCAAGGCAGACGCTTAACGACTGAGCCACCCAGGTGCCCCCGATAAGGATTTTAAAATGGTCATCATAAATAACAATGTTTCAAAGAGCAATTATAAACAGGGCTTGATACAAATGAAAAAATAGAAAGTCTCAGCAGAGAAATAAAAGATATAGAGACAAATTGAAATTTTAAAACTGAAAAAGTATCCAAGAAACAAGACAAAACAAAACAAAAAACATGCAAAAATTTTACTGAATGGGCTCAAAAGGATTATGACGAGAATAGAAGGAATCAATGAACTTTAAGATAAAAACAATAGAAGTTACCCAACCTGCACATGAGAGAGAAAATACACAGGAAAGAATAAACAGGGGCTTAGCTACATTTGAGACTGTAACAAAAGAGCTAACATTGATTTTGTCAGCATCCCAGAAAGAGAGATGAGAGAATGGAGCGCTGGGAGTGTATTAGAAGAAATAGTGGCTGGAAATTTCCCAAATTTGGCAAAAGACATAAACCTAGAGATTCAAGAAACTGAAGAAAACCTCAACAGTGTCACCCAGAGAAATCTTGGCCAAGACACATCACGATCAAAGTACTGAAATCTAAACACCAGGGAAAAACTTTAAAAGCAGTGAGAGAGAAATGATACATTACCTATAGGGAAAAAATAATTTGAACGGCAGAGAATTTATTACCAGAAATCATGGAGGCCAGAGAACTTGCCACATTTTCAAGTGCTGAAAGAAAGTACCTGTCAACCCAGAATTCTATATTTGTTGAAAATATCCTTCAGGAGTGAAGGGAAATTAAGCCATTTTTCAGGTGAAGGAAAACTGAGAGCATTTGTTGCCAGCAAACCTACCCTAAAATAATGACTTCAAGAAATTTTCTAAACAGAAGGGAAATAATACAAGAAGGTACCTCAGAACAATGAAAATGGACAATGGGAAGAATAAAAATATGGTCTGTACAATTTATATTCCTCCTTCACCTGAGTTTCCTACATTATTTTTGGTGGTTTTCAATGTCTGATATGGCTCTCATTGTATGTAGAGGAAATATTTAAGACAATTCCATTATAAATGGAGGAGAGCAAAGGGACTTAAAGTGGGTTAAGATTTCTCCTTGTCACTTGTACTGTTAAAGTATCAACACGAAAAACTGTGAAAGTTATGCATGTGAAAGAGTGTAATACCTAGAGCAACTACTAAAAAGCTATACATGGGATACACCCAAAAAGCACTGTAGGTAAATCAAGATAGAATTCTGGAAAAGGTTCAAACACAAAGCAAATGAATAAAGAGAACCATTGAAAATTATTCAAGGAACATTTAAGAAGATAACAATTATTCACACATAATGGAAATGATCAGTCAGTTATATTGCTTTCTTCTTAAAACACAGTTAGAGGGTGCTGCATAAACCGTGTGAGAATTTTACTGGAAGTGGGACAGGCAGTAGGTAGGTTTGGAACTGAGGCCACTTGGAGGCAGAGGACTGGCTTACTGGGAGCTGTTAGGGTGAGGTGCTTTGTAAAGTTTGAGCACAACTCTAAGCAATGGAGGAACGGGGCTGGAGACATTAGATGGAAAAGAAGCACCCAAAGGACATGTAAGCAAGGGGATTTTGCTTATTTCACATTTTTGCCTGGCAGGAGCCTTTCACCCACATTGGAAGGAAACTTCTTTTCTATTCCTTCTTGTACTTCTTGTATTTTTACGTGTGTTATCATTTTCTACTCTCTTACAATTCAATGGCATTGCACATTAAATTATATTATAGGCTAAGTAGATTATTATGGAGGGACTATGGGCCAAGCTGTCATGAAAGCATTCCTCTTTCTTTGCTAAATAAGTTTTGAGTTCCAAACAACAGACTTAACACTTGTCTTTTGGATCCGCTTTTCTGATGGTTGGAAATGGTTGGGTTCTGCTGACATTGATGCTCAGCACTAATGTTCAGAGAATGTCCTTTCATGGGAATTTATCAGCAAGGAGTGAGCAACTATTTCATTTAGACGATTATAATGGAGAGTCGAGTTAAAGATAATTTTCACACACAGATTCAGTGGCTTCAGTGTTCTGTAACATATTAAAAGAAAAAGCCAAATCTTTGTCTTGGGGTCCAGGGTTGGGGTAGAGGCAACCCTTTGCATTGAATGAAGTGGACCCCTCTGTAGGCTAAATGTAAAGAGGGAGTAGAGAAACACACATACACCTCTGATGAGGATAATTTTTCTTTTAAAACTACTTTGCCCACAAAGTGTTTTTAGCTTAAGTAAAGTGTACAATCACAGAGAACAGCTATAATTTTCCTTCTCTTTTTCTTTCTTTTCTCCTCCCTCCCCCCCTTCCTCCCTTCCTTTCCATTCCTTCCTTTCTTCTAAGAGAAAAGAGGCAACACCATTTTCCCAATCTATTGCTTTGGATCTTGGGTCCAGATTGCCTTTTTGTAAAACTCAATAGGTGCTTTCTTGGACTTAGTCAGCTAAAAAAGAACTTTAGGTCTATAGCATAGTATGTCCATTTATGTTGAAATCCACTTATTTCTCTGTTATCATTAATGACTACTGTCCAGTAAACTCTATTATTCTTTTTAACCTGAAAAAAATATTGTGAATTAGTTTTCATATGACTAAGATTCTATGTATCAATATGATTATTTTATTCTTATTTCAATCTGGATTTTCTGCTTGAATTCCACAGTACTAGAACGACAACTAATAAAGTAAGGAAAAAGCAGAGTATAAAATATTTTTGCTCTTTGTGGCCTTAGAATCATTTAACGAAGCACAATTTTTAGATATACAATCACTATGAAACTTACTAAATGAATTTCTTTAGAACACAAACAATCATTTTGTCCTGCATATCTGAGAAGCCCAAATAACATAATTAGTCAGTCCTAGGTAATTTCAAAATAAGAATGTTTCAAATTGAATAGAAGAGAGTCATTTTCTTGAATAATGGGTGTGTGCAATTTCGGTTTCTTTCAGCATAGAACCAACCCTGGAGAAGAAGTCCCAGGGTGTACCCTTGCATTTACACTAATTAACTCCTTCAGCGCTAGTGCCCTGTTGGCTTCGGATCAAGTTTGTGACTAAAAAAGGAACAGATTGTTCAGTAATTATGCCAGGCCAGCCATCTTCCCGAGAGGGGCGTGGTCTTGCTTTGTGAATTATCTAGAGATGAATTGTCCATAGTCTTCCTCAGTATATTGTCTTTGAGTGGTCTTGGGCACTCAGACCGTAGTGTTGAGGAAGTGATTGGCCTGATACTCAAATATTTTAAATGGGTATTTTGTATGTACATTTGGGACAAATAATTATTTTCATATATTTTGAAGAGGTTCACTTGATTCACAAAGTAAAGACACTGCACAACTGAGTATAAGTTGACCTTTTGTCAAGTTCAGAGTTATTAATATGGGAGAGGACTTTGGTAAGGGTGAGGGCTAGACCTTGGAAATGCTAGGAGAACAGTTAAAGAATATGGTAAATTACATATTAATGCTTCCACTTAAAAGACACTTATGCATTCCAGATTACATCTTTGAAATATAAACTTTTAAAAGGTAGTTTTGTTGATGGCATTGTAATGGCTCGTCAAAGTGTAAGAAATGGGTCAAGCAGGTTCTGTCTGCGCCCATTGCACAAGCTTCTATGCACCCTGCATTTTGCATATGAAGTAGGGATTTGGTTTTGCTGGTTGATGTGGAGTGAAGTCCTGTAAGAACTGCGAGGAGGAGTTTTTCTTTCCTCATGCCAGTCATTGTAATCTACTTATAGCAATTTTTCCTCACCCGAGCCCCACCTAATAAGGTGTCATGTTATGGGTATGATTTATGAACACGATTTGAGTACTTCCTAAATCAGATGAAGTGGAAAACAAGAGAATTTGTGAGTCAGTGAAGAAGAATTCATTTGCCTGTGATACTACTGTCTTCTAATCAAAGTCTTATATTTATTTATTTATTTTTATTTTTTATTTTTTTTTAGAATTTATTTATTTATTTGACAGAGAGAGACAAAGCGAGAGAAGGAACACAAGCAGGGGGAGTGGGAGAGGGAGAAGCAGGCTTCCCGTGGAGAAGGGAGCCCGATGGGGGGCTCGATCCCAGGACCCTGGGATCAAGACCTGAGCCGAAGGCAGACGCTCAACTACTGAGCCACCCAGGCGCCCCCAAAGTCTTATATTTAAAATGCTGACATAACGTCAGCGACACTCCAGCCGTTTGCTGTAGCTGTTGCCATGGCCGTGACCAAAGTGGGCTCGGACACACGGGGGCTGCTGAGTTCGCAGGAGCATAACAGCCTCTCAGCTCACCCCATGCCCCCTGAGGAGAGAGGTAACGCTGTGTTCCTCCCACTTCCCCCTCCCCTGCTTTCCTAGGGAGTTTGCTTTATGTTTTCAAAAATTCAGACATGCTTCTTTTCCTGGGGGCGATCTCCTTGAGTGAGAAGTGTAGTTACAAGTGTGACTACGGCATCTTGGTCGGAATGTGCTACAAACACAACCGAGTATTTTTTTTCTCTTCCTTCCATAAGATTAGGTATTCGTTTAGTCTTTTAAAACAAAGCTACAGCATGGTTTTTGATTTTTTTTAAGCATCACCATATGGGATAAATGAAATGGTGAAAATGTAAATATGTTTGCAGCGGCATTAACTTTTTAATTTTAAGTAATAATGAAATTTGTTTTGCAGTCACTAGCACATGCAAGGAAATGGTCTGGATGAAGATATTTCGCTTGAGACTCAACAACCTGATAATAGGTGCACAATTTAAAAAATGTTGGTGCATGTCTCATTTGGAATGAGTAAAAGTGAAGGAACTGGGAAAAAATTAATGCAATTAAGCTGATTAAAATGTTGTATCACCCTCTTTTAAGTTAAAACCGTTTGTTCAAAGAAAGAAATATTACCCTGTGAAGAGCACGGGCTTCAATAAATATTTATTGAACTGTAATGTCCCATTTGATAAGAGTATCTCTCAGCCAAGCTCAGCATTTTAAAGGCTCTACTGATAGCAGAATCACTTTACTATGGAAATGTAACAGGTGAATTGTAATTGTCCAGCCAAAGTTGGAATCAGTTCAATAGGACTATCCCCCATGTTTATCCAATTGCAAGTAATGTCAAGAGGTGAGATGTTTGATGAAGGGGATATGATTTCTCATCTATGAAATGCTATTCTCATTTGTTCCTTTGGGGACTGTAGCTGTCAAAAGGAAAAAAAAAAAAAAAAGACAAGCTGAAAAAAGAAAATCTTTATCCAAAGAGGACCACAGAAGTGTCTATTTAACCCAGATTTTAAAACAATTTTATAAATCTTGACTAAAAAATATAAGTACCTCATCCTTTTTTAGTCAGCCACGTGTAGTAAAATATACTATTGGAGTGAGCAACAGGCATTCTGTGAGTAACAAGTTGGTATCGATCACTCCTTATGAGTGCGGTGGACTGAGAGCTTTTGGGTAGTCACATTTCATGGAAAAAAAACCATTGACTCTTACTTTTTTCCAGCCTCCCATCTATAGATTTAGCCCCCTGGTAGCTCTAGAGTGTCTTCTAGCCCTCTTAGTTTTCCAATTCTCACAAAATACTTTTGGTGTTCTCTCCCAGGTGAAATATTTTATTTTACAAAATTGTGTGCTTCCAAGATGATACTATATTGACAATAGTAGAAAAAATATGTGTGCAAATGTTATCTAGACAGCTCAGTTTCACAATTAGTTACAATCAAATGTACTTGGTGTGTGAGCTATAATTAATATTCAATAACACTGAAAAAACACACTTTTAATATCTAATCTAAAAAATAGTTTTAGTATTTGGATCCATTTAGAAAGCAGAGACCTACCTAATTGTTGTGGATAACTATTTTTTTTTTTTTTGTAATTTTTATTAATGATGTAAAAGATCACCTAGGCTAATGTTTATTTATCTGGAGCAATTTTTATCTTTTAGCAGTTGATTAGAAACACACATTTAATTAACAAATGAATCACATGGATAGGATTTATGCTGCCAAAGGTTTTTTATTTTAATCATTTTCAAGTAATAATACAAAGCGTTTAAAGTTTTATTTAATTCTTTGCTGCAGTTTTGAAGATAAGTGATGGTGGCAATGATGGTTAAGCTTTTTAACTGGCTTGGGTCTGGTGCATGGAGCAACCCCACAGTAATTTCATCTTGGAATTGTGTGTGTGTGAGTGTGTGTGTGTGTGAGAGAAAGAGAGAAAGAAGGAGAGAGCGAGAGAGCAAGAGAGAGATGAAGCCATTCTTGTCAGTTGCCTTTTGAATAGCACTTTATTCTTCTAGTCATCAGCAACGACACAGTAAAAAAAAAAAAAAAAAAAAAAAAAAAAAAACATTGAATGCTAAAGGAAGAAGACATATGTTCCCTGTTTTTATGACTAAGTATTCCAATAACAGAACTACAGGGTAGTTCACAGAGGTAGCTTCTTATTTGTATCTTTAGGACTGTTTAGGTGCTTTCATACTATATTCTGTAACCATAGCAGGGGGTCTTCACCTCCCCATTCCCTGGAACTTTTCCTTCATTTTTCTGTAACTGACTAAGCCATAAATGTTAAGCATACTTTAAAATATTAATAACCTAAAAGATGGTCATTAAATCATTTCTCCTCTGGGTAAGGTATGCCTCCCTCAACAAATTTTTTGATCGGATGAGGACACTCAGTGAGCTAGAACCTTCTTATGGGTGATCCACTCCTGAGGGAAAAGTGGGGAGTTCTGTAAATTGTAAATTTTTCTGTTTATGAACAGCCTTGTTTAGGGTTAACAAAGCAGTGATTTAATAAAAAAAAAGTGAACACAATCTCAAAACACTTTCTTGTGCAGACTCTTTATAAGCAATAGGTTAGGCAAAAGATCAAACACACCAAAGGCATTTTATCCCTTCCCATTAAGAGAATAAGCTAGGAAACAAATAGCATGGGTTTATCTACTTATTCCCATTCTGTAGTCAACCTCCAAGGACTGACTTTTTTCGAGTAATGCTTGGCACAGCAGTGAATTCTATAACAGCCTTATAATTGGGCAAGGCATCAGGAGGAGGCAAGAAGCGAGGCAGAGGACATAGACTTTGTTGGTGGGGAGAGCATGTGTCAGGCTGATGAGGGTGAGCTAACTCTGCAGGGCATGGGGTTGGGAAGTGTTGGGAACGAATAGAACAAGTAACTCTCTGATAGTGTTTAAAGGGTTATATAAGAAGCATGGAACCCAGCTGTCCTCTACTTTATGAAGGCCAGACAAGAAGGAATGGACTGAACTTGAAGTAAGAATTGACAAAGGAGGTTCTTAAGTACTGGGAACACTCATGAAAGGAGGTTCTGTGCTTGTCTCCTCACACACACGTACATGCTCAGCTGTTAATCTCAGTTGACGGAGACCAGGCTGCAAGACCTTTTGAGGCCCTTCACAGTTTTATAGAAATTTGAAAACTAACTGAATTGGATTATGAGACTCCGTGAACAAAAAATTCTGGTAAACTATTCTGCCTTTCCAAACCCAAGGTCTTAAAGTCCTTTCAAAACAGTCAGGATATGTATAGTATCACTGGAAAGATAGTCTTCAGAAGTCTGTTACTTTCCTCTATTGTGAGCCAAATATAGCATTTACAGTTACTACGCAGACATCTGGTCATTTGCAATTAGGAGCAGCCATTCACTCATCCATTCTTTTATTCATTTGCTTTTAAAACATTTTTTTGAATGGCTATTTGGCTGAGAGAATCTGACTAATTTCAGTAAAAAAGTGAATAAACTTTTTTTTTTTAAAGATTTTATTTATTTATTTGACAGAGAGAGAGAGACAGCGAGAGCAGGAACACAAGCAGGGGGAGTGGGAGAGGGAGAAGCAGGCTTCTTGCCGAGCAGGGAGCCCGATGAGGGGCTCGATCCCAGGACCCTGGGATCATGACCTGAGCCGAAGGCAGACGCTTAACGACTGAGCCACTCAGGCGCCTAAAAGTGAATAAACATTTCTAAGTACTCGCAATTATGTATACACATATATTTTATAAATTAAGATTATTTTCCTCATTTGTACATAGCTGAGCTCTCTGTCTCAGTTAATGTAGATAAACCTAGAAAGAAATGGATGAGCATTTAGGATTATGTTATATGGAGAGTTTTGTATTTTAATTTGTTAACATAATTTTTAACGCATTGTCTATTTCACCAAACTGACATTGAAAACAAGATTTTTACTTGGTAGATACTAATTAGTGCTCTTCTCCATGTTAGAGATTAAGTTGCTTTCATTTTTTCACTGTAATGAACAGTCCTTAGAATAGAAACTTAGAAGGAGAGTTGCTAAACCAAAGGGTAAGAACGTTTTTAATGCCCTTAATGCTGCCAGATTGCTATCCAGAAATTCCATCAACAGTACTTGGGAGTGTCCTTTTCATTGCACCTTTACCAGTCTTAACTGTTGACAGCACTCAAGATTTGGAATAACATTAAATGCTTTCTGATTTGAATTGGATTGATGAAATGATTAAGATGCAGGCATGTTATCACAGGCATATGGGACTACCTCCCAAGCTTTACAATGAAATAAATCCTTCAAAAATGTTTTTGACTTCATTCACTCACATTCATTCACTAATTTGACAAATATTAAGTACATATTCAATAAGCTCCTGCTATATGCCAGACTATGACCTCTTTTAAAAAAAATGGGTGGTGAAATTTCCATACTGTTCAGCTCACGATAATGTCCTGCCTTGTTTACTGGGCCAGCTTTTCTTGTGTACTCTCTGGATTCATTCTTTCGTTTTTAACATTTGCCACTGTGATGGTTAATTTCGTGTGTCAACTTGAGTTGGCTATAGGGTGCCCAGATATTGGGTCAAATGTTATCCTGGTGTTTCTGTGGGGGTGTTTTTGGATAAGATTAAATCAACTGAGTAAAGCAGATTGCTCTTCCTGTATGGTTTGGCCTCATCCAATCAGTTGAAGTTACAAACTGGCTCACCAGCCCTCACCACCTCAGAATAAGAGAGACTTTCTCCCGCTGAACTACCTCTGGCTTGGAGCTACACCATTGGCTCTCCTGGTTCTCAGGCCTTTGGACTTGGACTAGAACTACATCACTGGATTTCCCGGGTCTTTGGTTTGCAGAAGATGGATTATGGGACTTCTCAGCTTTCATAATCTCATAAGCCAATTCCTCATAATAAATCTGTCCCTCTGTCTGTCGTCTCTCTATATAAATACACGCACACGTCTCTCCTATTGGTTCTGTTTCCCTGCAGAACCCTGACTAATACAACTAGTATAGCTAGAGTGATCTCCCTGCAAAAATCTAATAATTCAGCTTTCCCCTTTGAAATTATTCAGTGAGTTCCCTTTGCTTTGCAAGGAAACTCAAACTTTTTAACATTGTTTCCTTCATGATTTAGCCCCTGCTTTCCTCTCCAGCCTCAGTTCTTTACAAATTTCCCTATCATTATTATAATATTTATATTCCTGTGAACACTCCATGCTTTACGCTATCCAGCTTCTTAGTCATGTTCTCAGTGTCTTTTCTCTGCCTCATTTCTGTTCATCCTTTAGGTCTTAGCTTAGACAGAATGTCTTCTAGGAATCTCTATAAACCTCTTAAAGCCAGTGCAAGAGCGCCAGCTACTTTCCCCATGATAGCGCATACTACGGATAACACTACATATACTTGTACTATGTATAGCACAACTACAGACCATAGTAGCCCATTCCCTTACCTGATATTGCCATTGGCATTGAGAGTCCATGAAGGCAGGAATGCTTCCCTCATTTTTACTCTGGAACCCAGCTTCTGACACAGTGCCTGACGTAGTCTAGGCTCTTAATAGACACTTATGGGGGGGGCATTTAATGAGATTTTAGGGTTTCCTTTATTTGCTATATGATATTGTTAAGTTTGCAAATCAATTAGTTTTTACTTGGTGAGCCTGGTAACTAACTCATTTAATAGATATGAGTCATGCCATTGACATTGCTCACAATATAAACACATTCAACTGTAGAAAATTAGCCCCCTATCTGGTAGGTGGATGGTTCAGGTACAGTATTCAGTGCATTCTGCTGTTTACCTGTGATTCCTTTTCTGTAACTGTGGTCTATTGGTCTCTATCAGTGACTCTAAACTCTAAATGATTTTATCTCCCAGCGGACATTTGGCAATATCTGGGGACATTTTGATGGTCATGGCTTGGGCTTGGAAGTGGAGGTGTTGCTGGACTCTAGTGGGTAGAGGTCAGGGATGCAGCTAAACATTCAACATTGCACAGTGTGGCCCCCACAGCAAAGACTCATTAGATCCAAACTGTTTATGAGGCCATGGTTGAGAAACTCTAGTCTGTGAGTCCAGAGAAAGTTTATGGAGAGTAAGGTGCCCCATGTGATGGTCATGTGGTAGTTGCTTGACACCTGTAGTCTCTCCTGGTTGGTGCACATTATTTGCTCATCGGAGGAAAAACAAAGGATGGGGACCAGGCAGCCAAATGATACACTGTATTATTGCATGGGAGCTGTTTTGGTGCTGTATTTTAACTCATTAACATTTAAAAATTGTTATGCAGCAGAAAAATAATTATGTCCTTTTAACTGTTGAAACAGAATCCATTTTTCCCAGCATACTTTTTTTTAAGGGCATATTGCTAAAACACCAACTGTTTTACAAGCACAGTAATCACATTGCTGTTGAGTATATTGTGTTTTGTTAGGACACACTTTATAGTGTGGAAAATGCATTTTAAAGTAATTCTGGGCACAGTTATGGAAAAGAACAAAGGTGTGCTTTATTTTTGTAAGTGAACAGTTAGCTGCATAGTGACCCCCTCTGGCAAATGAAATGTGCAGTGGTTTCTCCAGGTGGTTTCTGGAAAGTTCAATATCTGAGTCTTTGACCTTCACTTGAAGGAATGAGGAAGCTAAAGAAAAGAAGTGGGAAATACAGAAAATTCAAGAGGCTCTGAATTCTTCAATCCCTTTCAAGAAAATAATTTATCCTGTTGATGATCAACAGTTCTGTTGTGGCCCTTCGCATGGACCTACACATCCATGTGTGGAATTTCAGGGGGTTTCTGAATCCCTGGAAATGTATACAAGATTGGTGTGTATGTAAATTTAGGAATTTTTCTCAAGAGAGGTGTTCACAGCTTTATTAGAATTGCAAAAAGAGTGTGACTTGAAAAAGTTTGAAAGAGCTCTTTGGGAAATGCATATACCCTACTGTAAATGCAATTTCTGTATTTGGGTGGCTTTAGGAGAAGATGTGGAATGTTCAAAATGGAGCTGTTTCATCACTAATGAGGTCTTATTGCTACTCCCCAATTTGTAGAGCTGGTGTGGGATGCCTGGACGTAAGATTTGCTTTGTCCTTCTTATTCTATTACTAAACAAATGGGCCTGGAAAGTCATAATTCCTACACTGATAGATGACTTCCACACTTCTACTTCTCTGGTTTGCCAAAGGTGAGTTATAACACACCCAATCCTGCTTTCATCTGATTTTTCAGCCTTGAAAATAACCTCACTTAAATTAACCCATAGTTTTCTTACGTTGATGTAATGTAATTTGGGATTAAATATAAGGGAAATTTAGTAAATAAATTTTATTAAAACAAAACTAATAAAAAGAGCAGTGCAACTTCATGTCTCCTTCCTACACAAGGAAATTCTGGTCTGGTCTTGATGACATCGATGGCCTTGGGCTCATTCATATGTTTCTTAAAGGGTTAAAGCTGGTCTCCTTCCAGGTTTGTACGGTCAGATGCATTGTCATCCCGACGCATGATCAGCCTGTGTGCGGCACAGAGGGGAAGGCAATGCTGGCTCCTGTCGTTTACTTTGGAAACATGCAAATTATTTTTTCTCTTATCAGATAATTACACAATAACCAGACATGTATGAATCCTCAGTTTCCCTTTCTTTAGAAGTTGCTGGTGTGTCTGACTCTGAATTCTTGTGCAGCTTGAACAGTCACGTTCTCTAGACTGCTTGCATTGGGGGTGGGGCAAGGCAGAAGGGACTGCTGTGTTATTAATATAATATTTTCCTACCCTCGACATTTCTGTGTTCTTGAGAGAGGATTATGTGATTTAAGTTTGTATAGTCACAATTCAGTGAGGGCTCCTAGACTCATAAACAGGTAAACTCTGGTCATCAGAATAATGAAAGGTGGCAAACATTTTAAAACACACTGATGTGGAAAGGCCCTAAAAAATTATATTTTGAAACGGATGCATTCTACCATGAGCAATATTCATTGTAGATAGGAAGTACTTATTCATTGCTAAACTCAGATTTATTTCTTCATACGTATTAGTTTCTGATTATAAATCATGGATTCACAATGTTTGATCTATGCAGAAATTTAAAAAATATAAATATTAAATGATGATGCTCATATGGTATTATATGTCCTCAATATCTTATTAAGGAAGTTTCTTCTCAGGATATTGGAAGATCAAGGACCAGATACTCAATGGTCTAACACGATACTGAGAGCTAAATGTGGGCATCAGCATGAGAATTTAGACGCAATCTTTCTTTTAACTTAAACATCCTTAAAAAAAACTTAAAAAAAGAATTTTTAGTCATAAGGGCCATGGTTCAGAATATTTTATGGGTCCTGTAAAGTTTGAGGAGACTTTTGTGTTTAAAAGTGACTTTAGTTTAGGACAACGTTGGAGCTTTGGAGAGAGCTCGATCCACCTTTGGCAGGTGGGGAAGCACTTGGGAGCAAAGGTTAATTCCGGTAATAGCTGCATCACCATCAAGTAACAGGTAATAATGTTCCACGTTGTCCTGATTGTTCTACTGGGCATTGCACCAAGTTGGTTAAACAAACGCAAATGGAGCCACACCAAAGTATCTCCTTAAGGTCAGAACATACCCTTTTGATGTATAATTTATATCAATGAAAGTAGTATACCAAGAATATACTAGTTGTAGCAATAATACTAGTACTCATAGTCCTTAGTTGGGCTTCATATTGCTTTAAGGACACCTTCTTTCAGATCGCATTATTCTTAAACGACACCTACCTAAGGAAAACTTTTTTGAAATCTCTTCTTTAATGTATAATTCAGGAAATTCTTTAAATATTCATTGAATGCTCCTGATATGTATATGCTACACAGACCGTGGCGGCACATGGAACTTGCTCTCTGACAACTTCCCAAGTGACTGGAACATAACACCGTGAGAAACTCAATAAAGCAGCGCTTGAAGATACCATTTAAGGTAACAGTCTTTATGATGACAGTGCAAGAAATGTGACAAAGTAAAACATGCTTAGGTGCCATAGGATTTCACGGGATGGAGAGGGAGAGAGCTTCAGGCTCTGATAGAGAAGATTTTTTTGGTGTGAGGAGGTAGAATTAGAATTTACTTTTGAAGAGTGTGTAGGCTCTCAATAGGCAAAGTATTTTTTTTTTTTTTATATTTGATTGATTGATTTATTTTTAAGGTAGGCTCCACACCCACCATGGGGCTCGAACTCCTGACCCCAAGATCAAAAGTTGAATGCTCCACTGACGGAGCCAGCCGGGCGGCCCTTGTGACCTTTCTGTTTTAGAACAGTTTGTGCAAATGACATTGCGCCATGTGTTTGGAAGACAGTGACGAAAGGAGTTTCATTGCAGTGAATAATTTGTGAAGCTCATTCAGGCAAGGTAGACTGGATTCTGGCTATAGAAGACCTTGAATGACAAGGTAGGGAGTTTGCAGTTTAGCTTCCATTCAATTCTGAGCCACTGAAGATTATTCACATTTCCTGTGCCTGCTGGTGTCATTCTCTCGGCCGCCTTGTGCATTTCAGTGTCTCTTCTTGATACTGGAATACAGACCCCGAGAAAGTACAGAAATTGCTAAATTAAATGAAGTTAGGATTCCATGTCAGCAAGAAATAACAACGAAATTACTTTTTCCTAATCTAAAACACTTGATAGCATATCCTTCCTAGGAATGAGCTAACTATGGGTTCACTGTTCTCTAGCAATCGTTGTCTAAACACACCACTCCATTCACCGAGCTCTCTTGTGTACACAGTGCTGGTTGAGGTGTTTGTTTTATCCCACAGTTAACTGCACATTACACCTGCCATCAATCACCAGTCATAGGTGTGTCTCTTAATTGCCATTTAAAGGTCTTCTGAATGTGACTTATATATATTATTTTTCTCCTTTTTTCACAGGTGAAAATCTTTGTTTAGAGTCAGAAAAGGAGGTTGAACGTGGACTACTACATTCTTTTTAGAGTTGCCTCCTAATTTGAAAGAATCAAGAGTTGTTGCTGCCATTCAGGATTACAATTACGTTTGTGAGGGCTTGTGACATACTTCCTTAAAATAGGAGGATCAGTGTTTTTCTAATGGTAGGGACCAGATGATCTCATGACTTCATGTCTGATTTTTTCATAAACAAGAAGATGGATCCTCCAGATTATAATCTGGTGACTACGAGGTTATTCCTAAGCAAAATTCTAGAATGACTCATTCAAAAATAGTTTTGTGAGTGTTTAGAGGATGAGCCCTTGATCGCTTTCAGCTAATTTACTAGAAACGGCTTATTGCAGACTGATCTTACAGACTGTTTTTCTTTATTGAAATCTTCTTTTCTGGAATTCATTTATTTACTTAACCAATATTTGTAAGTCCAACTCCATAATGGGCTCAATACTAAGACCTTTCTTGCTATATATCTTGTTGCACAAAAGAAACAAGGGTCCTGCCCCCATGGAGCATATGTTTCACTAGGAGCTAATGAACTCAAACAAACCTGAAAACAAACAATAAGAGCACCCTGCAGAAGGAAACATGTGAAGACATAAAATAATTTTAAAATGCCAATATGTTTGCGAAGGAACCAAAAGAGGATGAGGAAAATGTTGATAGAGACCTATATGTGTAGGTGCTCAAGATCATTGGTATATTGAAACCTGCATGTTATTTAGCGTCCTTCTTAGGGTAAGCTGGTTTGTGGTAATAAATGGACTAAAACGTCTTAGGTTTAACACAGCAGGAATTTATGTCTAGCTCTGGTAATGGTCCTGGAGAGTGCTTAGGCAGGCAGGGTAGCTCTGCTCTGTGTAGTCACCCAAAGGACCCAGGTTCATCCAATATTAAAGCTCTGTTATCCCCTAAAGTAGTGTTTCTCAACCTTGGCAGTACTGACTTTGTTTTGGGGGCTGTCCTGTTCGTTGTTGGATGTTTAGCAGCATCCCTGGCATCTAATCACTAGAAGCCAATAGCACCCTCCCCTGCCCCTTCTTGACAGTCAGAAATGTCTTCAGCCATTTCTAGATGTCCCCAGTGGGGCAAAGTACCCACTGCTCTAAGGCCTCATTACCATTTGCATCCAGCAGATGGAAGGTAAAAGAACACAGAAGAGACATACCCATTCTCTTTCAAGCTCAGATCCAGAAATGGGAGATATCTCTTCCTCTATATTCCTTTGGAGAGACCTAAGTCATGCAGCCACCTTGAACTTAAAGTGGGGCTGGGAAATATGGTCAATCATGTGCTCAGCTACAATCTTGTTATTATGAAAGGAAAAAAAACCCACATTTTGGTGGCTCCTAGTGGCCTTTGAAACACATTTCAAAAAATTAAAAGCTATAGTTATCCCATAGTTTGGGAACCTATGAACTATCTGTCGCTATCAGCTTGTTATGCTTATGAAATAGTTGTGTTATACTTAATGGATGAAACAGCCTTGTCCTTGGATCATCCATCGTTCCTGTTTCTTCACAGTGTTAGTGAACGAAATCACATGTAGGCTACAGGCTTAGTGAAAGTCACCGCAATCCTGAGGGAGCTATCCAGAGTGTGTGATGTGGGACTCTCACACTGCTTACGATTTTACTTTGAATAAGTCTGGTTTTAACTATTGCATTTTAAAGATATGTAGAGAAAACAATAGAAGCCTAGAGGAAAACAACAACAAGCATTACAGGCAAAGGAAATAGGCTCACCAAAGGAGATTAAAAAAATCTTTGGATAGTTAGCTAGTAGATATCTTTTGTTACGTAAAGGAGTTATATTTTTTATTTTTTATTTTATTTTTATTTTTTTTAAAGATTTTATTTATTTGACAGAGCGAGATACACAGCGAGAGAGAGAACACAAGCAGGGGGAGTGGGAGAGGGAGAAGCAGGCCTCCTGCAGAGCAGGAAGCCCGATGCAGGGCTCGATCTCAGGACCCTGGGATCACGACCTGAGCTGAAGGCAGACGCTTAACAACTGAGCCACCCAGGCGCCACCAAGGAGTTATATTTTTTAAAGCTTACTCCAAATTTTGGAGTAAGTAAAATTTTTTTGTTAGGTATGAATGAAGAATTTAAACATTGAAGCAATAAAATACTAGAGTGGATCGTATCTGAGAACAGAGGGAGAGAAAGCAGAAGAAGCAGAAGCAGGAGGAGGAAGTGGAGGAGGAAGGAGAGGAGAGGGGAGAGTGTCTCCTTTGATGGTATGTTTGGCTATTTATTAAGGCGGGACTGAGATCATTCTTCAGGATTCCTTTCTACCTTCCTAGTATAAATATGGCACACATACAGTGACTAGAAACGGAGTTAAACAAGTATCTCCACACTGGTCTTTGTAATCAAGCCAGAAAGTTGGTTCCTTTGAGAAAAATAGACTGTCCTGAGGGATTTGGTGTAGTTCCTGTGCTTTCCAATCAGATTTCTTGGAGTTAGACTTTTCCTTCAAGAAATTCCTCCAGATACAATTTTTAAAAATATTAATGGAATTTTATCATGTTTTTGTCAGGTAGGTTATAGGACACACTCTTAACTAAACATTTGGTGTCTTTTTAATAATAAAAATGTAAATTCTGGCTAAAGTGGCTTCATTGTACACTTCCAAAGAAAGATTTCACATCACATATGTTCATAGGCTCATGCGCCAGATCTTCAAAATCAACCTCTATTCCACTTTTGATTTAGTATGTTCTCTTTGGCAATTTGCTTGCTCTAGAAGCCTACTTCCCAGATCTGCTCTTTCATCTGGAACTAAGTTTCTTATTATGAAGCTGTGCTACAGACCCACCATTGGAAAACATCCCTCTTTAGGGCGTAACTTGGCACCTGCAGACTCTTGTAGAGCAACAGGATGTGACAATTTAGGACGAGAAAACAATGGTATATATTGTCCTACAACAGAGTTCGACATGACAGAAGCAATTTGAAGGGGCCAAATGTAGCTTGCCAAGACTCTTGTTCTCTAAGGAGTCAGCACTGACTTTCCTGATACGTTGGTATCATGTTTAATTAAAGCAAGAAATAAACACTTGAGTTTTGTCTTTAAAATGTAGTAACTGGTTACAGTTTTTAAACCTCTCAATTTGTAGACGAAGAATGGGTACAAGTTAGTTCCTAGTTGCAGAGTATAAACTTCAGTGGGCTAGCTTATTATCCGGGATATTATTTATCTAAAGATTTTGAAAGCAAGTCAGGATCTTAAATGAAGGCTGGAAACACGTGGGGAAAACTACCTTCTTACTGGTGGGAATACACAGTGATAGGAAAGTTCCCGGTTAAAATGACTGTAGTACTCTTAGCTCCCTTAGCGCGTGTTCCACATTTTCTCACTTACTTCAAGACCCCAGCCTGTGCTCAGTGCCTTCCCCAACTCCGTGTCCTCCCATTCCGACTCAACTCCCCCCCCACTCCGTTTTACACCCTTGAAATTCATTTTCTCCCTCTTTTTTGGTTCTGAGCATCAAGTGTTTTCCCCTTCTTCCCTTTGTTTGTGTCTTTAGTGTTATAGTGAGTGCATCTTCCAGACATGAGCGCTGTTAATTTCTCCTTTCAATGGTCTACCCCCATCCTACAAGATGGGATGTGGAAGATTACCCCAAGTCCTTTAGGCAAACTTTTCAAGTTACTCTGCCTTCTCTCTCACTGTCCTCTTGAAGTTTGCAGCCTCCAGTCCCACATCACTCAATCACTTCTTAGTCTTTGCAAATGAACTTCTAAATGGTACCCTCCTAGGTTTTTTATACATCTGTTAACCATTGTTTCATTCCTTTTCCTCTTCTAAATTCTCCAGAGTAGGTGTTTTCTGAGATGCTGGTCTTCATGATCATCAGTCTCCTTACTTCTCCATATCGACAATATCAGGCACACGCAACTCTTACCTTGAAGTAAGTAATCAGTGATGATGTTATTGCCATGCCTCTATCTCGACGGAGATTATGCTCTACGTTGTTGACCGCCTGTTGCAAATCTCTAAATGTGGCATGTTCCAAAATAATGAAAATGCAACTTCCTCTCCATCTCCCCAAACTGCCTCATGTTTCCAACTGTCCCAGTTCTTATAGGCATTCAGTTGCTAAGTTCTCAAAAGTTTACTTCCACTACCTTTCCCGTCATCCTCTTCCTTTCTCTTGGCACCTCTTAATTAGAATCAGTACTATTTTACTAGTTTTCTAAATAATCTTTATGCCTTCTATAACCTTTTTCTTTGAATTTATTTATTTATTTTTTTACTATCATCATATTAGATTCCAAGTCGTTGTTTCACTTCAAAACTTTCAATGGACCTTTCTTACATACTGAGTGTAATTCAAAACCTCTTAGCTTGGCATCAAAGTTGTCCCTTCGTGCTACAGTGGGAAAGAATAATACTTCTTAAGTGTCCTTAGGAGATTAACTGACCCTCCGCAAAATCAGGAAAACAAAAATTTGAGTTGACTAAGACTATTTGCTCTTCTTGCTCATGTGGAGTGGTTGTCGTAATTTGGCTTTGAAATACTTTATAAAACTACTGGTTATAGAATTTCAGTTGAAATTGATGTCAGTTTGGTACAGATCTTCAGTGTTCATCAGTTTAGATTGACAAGTTCTCTTACTATTTGCCCTCAACCATAATTGCATTTTATTGCTACAGTAACTATTTAAATTCCTTTTAAAATATAAAAACAAAACATTATCTGCTCTAATTAGGATGGCTGTCTTCATTTGAAATGAAAATTGCAGCTGAGAAGATCATTGTCTTTCCAGGAGAATTAACAATGATGAAAGTAATAAATGATACTCAGATTATGATCAGATGATTTTTCTACCAGTTAGAATGAATTACGGTTTTGGTAACTGCCATATTGGCATTTAGAAATCAACTAATCCGAAAGCTAGAAAATGTTTATGGACCCATACAACCTTCATTGCCTGTTTATTTCGAAAGAAAAGAGCTAATGGAGGTCAATTAGAAAAGACAATAATCACCATCACTTCAACAGCTTTCGCATCCTCTTACCCACCAAACGTCCTAACCAGACAAAACTAAAAATATAATCTGGAGAGGAAGCCTTTTCTAAATCAAATTACATGAAGTATTTAATTCCCTATGCTTTTTGGTAAATGGGTCATAACATTTGACTCAAGTGGTCATACCTTGAAAATGTACTTTCCTAGACAAGGTTGCTGATGTCACGCTTAGGAGTTCACATCCTAGGAGAGGTTTGCTGTTGAAGCTGAGGTGTATCTGATTCAGCCCTGAGGCAGCAAAACTGGATGAAGCAGTTTTCTCCCCCTTCCCCTTTAGAGTGTGTGATTTGTGCAACAGCTTTGGCTTGGCAAATAGGGAAGTGTCACCACTAAATCGGCTTTACTCTAAGGGCACAGTGTGCCTGTTTCTCAACTCAGTGATATCCAAATCCAGGACCATTTTACTTCAAGTGGAATACACACACAGAGCAAACATTCTCAAGGTCAGATGTGTGTGTTCCTTATTTTCCTCTGCAAGAACCATTTCCCTTGTTCAGAAAGAGGCATAGAACTCATTCATGCTACAGAACAGTAAACTCTGGGGGGGAGGGGGAGTTCAAAGGATCACTCTTTTTTAAAGAGAAGATATTAGGCAATCAGTATTTATGGGATAATCCAATTTGGAGGAGGGGGGTGGCAGCCCAGGTTTACCTTCCCGAGTACATGGTTGACAGTCTATTTGTGGGATGGCCAGATGGCTGTGGCATAAGGAAGGGGACAGTTGAAGCAAGTAACTATGTAATTCCAGCAATATGCCATGACTTTTCAATTTCACTAGTTCAAGCAGCGGTAGGGTTGGGAACAAAGTCGTTTGGATTATTCCTTCCTTTCCTATGTTCTTTTGATGGAATAAGGAGCTGTACCATGATGTGCATTTTGTGTGTGTGTATAGTTGCTGTTATTATTATTTTGCAGTTTTCACAGCTTATTTGTGTGTAAACAAGATCCAGCCACTTGCTCAAGGGGACCCTAATTGTCTGGATGCCTGTTTGGGAACGGAGAAGTGTGGATTTTTCTTTTCCTTCAATCTCCTGCTGTAAGAGACAGCATCACAATTACAGATTGACAGCTCAGCAAATACCTCTGGGCTCCCCTCCACTTCTCAGTAATGAATGCTGTCCTATTGTTTCCTTTCGGGTTGTGCCACTCCATATCTCTTACCTTTTTTCCCCTTCGTTTTATGTAAATTGTGTGTGAATAATGGAATGAAATGGTTTCCATGGAGCTGAACAAATATAGGTCATAGTATAAGGAACTCTTCCTCTCTTGAAGTACACAGGTGAATTTGCATATAATTTTAATTATTCAGTTTTATAAGTAGGACCAAAACCGTGAACAAAGTTGAGCTTCTTGTGAGGTAGACCTTCATTTTCCCTCATAAAATATGTATGTATAGATACAATAAAAACTCGCACTACACAAAAATGTTAGAACTTAGTAGAGAAAAATCAGTTGGGGAATCTGTGTTTTCAAATATATTTTTATGACCTATTAGCTGAGTGACTTTACGGTTTACTTCTCAGTGCATCAGCTTTAAAACTCTAAATGCACTTGTCTTTTTACGCCTCTCATACATCTAGGTTACTCTCCCTCATTTATTAATGCGCTAATTAATTCATTCAATAAATGCATAAGCTTTGGAATCGGACAGACCTGCAATTTAATCCCGGTTACACTTCATACTGGCTTTCATTTGGGAAAGATAGTGAAGCTCGCTGACTATGAATTTCTTCAGGGGTGAACATGGGATGATCATTACTACCTTACAAGGCTGCTGTGATGCAGAAGGACATGTGTGTATACCCTACCTGATCCGGGGTCTACCACATGACAGGTGCTACAGCGGCCGTGAGAAAGCAACCTACAGAGTTCCAGCGACAGGATACATTTCTGATCAAGAACATCAGCTTTGTGATCTGAAATTCACGAACGCATGGACAATGAAGCCACGTGTAGGCTGCTCCCAGCCAACGACTGTGTACATCAGGGACAGTAAAGCAGGTTTATTCCTGGAAGACAAGGGCTTCCTTAGCATGGGTTGCTTTGGCTCAAGGACACCTTGATCTTGGTCTTGAACCTTCCTCATGCTGCGGGACAGCCTCGGACACTTCCACATAACCTTCCTTCTCTTTTACTTGCATTGTGGTCTGAAGGCTCTCCCAGCCTTTCCCAGCTCCTTCCTCATGTTCTCTCACAGATGTTTCTCCTAATAAAACCCTTGCATATTGGTGTCTGCTCCTTGAAGAACCCACACTAATACAGGTGCTCATTAATAATGGTTGTTTTAAAGATTATGTTTATTACCTGTTATGTGCAAAGCACTTTCTTGGGCTTAGTGTGGGACACAAAGCTGAATTAAGCATATTTCATTATTTCAAAGAAGTAGGAGCATGATACTGATGAGTTGTGTAATAAGGCTAAAAGATATAATATTGAAAACTTTTACCCCTTAGATGAGAAGTACCATAAAAATTAATGAGGGACAAAATAAAATTAAAGGGCACCTTTTAAAGTAGTCATTTAGAAATGTGACACCAGTGCATTTCTAGTCTCCTAATATCACTTTGCTCTAGCATAATTCCTCAGGCTAATGTTTGAGACAGAGATATACAATAAAGGATTTACAATATGGGCTTAATTTACTCTAAGATGGGCTATGTATTTTGGTAATCATAGCGCCATCAGAACCATGAACAGGTTGGTAGTGGAGAGAGAAAGAGGCTTTGATTAAACAGACTTCTCCCATTATTGTGATCTTGGGTCCTCTGTAAGATCCTTACACTTCTTATTTGTCAAAGTAAGTTTGAACCAGATGAGCAAAAGATCCAATATTCTCTGAACTTCTACGTTCAGTAGCTCCACACCCTTTCAGACAGATTGATAAGGTGACGATTGGAACATTGAGATGTGTCATTTTATGAAGGCTTCCATAACTGAACCAACCATCCCCACTGCTAAACTTTGGAGAAGAGTTTCTGGAAGGAAAATTGGCTTTCTTCTTCCTCTCTTTACTGTCTCTCAACAAGTAAAGATATGTGTATATGTGTATGTGTATATACTGGCATGGATGTGTGTATGTGTGTCTGTTTTGGAAATAGAAGAGAATTTTGTTTTTAGTTAGAAAAGAATTATCGAATACTGCTTTTAAACTTTCTTTATGTTTTACTTTTTAATAATTATTTTAAAAAACCTTATAGACCACTGTAGACATAACTCATTAATTTTCACTCTCCCAGGCAATGGAAGAGAGAGGCATATGTTATTATTACAGTTTTACAGATTAAGATCTTAAGAAACCCAAGTTTGAATGGCTTTTTCAGCTTCAGGAATAGATCTGACACATGCTGATTTCCAATTTCCATTTGACTCTACAGATATTTCCTATAATTGAGGAAAATTGTATTAACAAGTCCAAATATCTTGAATTTTTGCCTTTCATCACAATTCTGTTGGATACCAGAAAAAAGCATTAATAGCTTGACTGTGTAATACACATACCAAAGGGTGGATTAATGAGAATTATCATCCATGAGACAAAATAATTCAATTCAGTTATTTCAATCAGAGCAATGATTCTTTCTTCATTTAAACACCAAAGTTCATAAATAAGCTGTTCAGTAAATTCATGTTGGAAGCAGGAAGTTTTCAATTTGTATAACTTTCCTGTCTTTTCCTGCAACTCCAAGGTAATATTTTGCATAAAATCTGAGATCATTCCTGCTGCTTTGGTTACTGATAACAGTCCTTAGGACTGCTGAGTCTGGACTTGAGTACATTTCAGACTTACCTTCCCTAGTGCATCCCTCCTGACCAGACTTCACCAGGCCCACGGACCCTAGATTGACTGCCTGCTTCTGTCTGCCTCATCATCCTTGTAGACTCTGCTTGGGTTTTTTCACAGGATGTACACTTTTTTTCATACTAAATATTAGAGTTTTGTACTTCTCATGTCCTTCTCCTACTTTTCTAGTCATGCTAATATATAAAGTATCTATGGATTGATGCTATCCCCACAGCACTGATATTTAGTTCCTGGAGGCTCTCTCAATAAGTCATTTGTGTAAACCTGAGTTGTTCTTAAATATGTCAATATTTTTTTTTCAGTGAACGTATAAACCAGAAATACACCTGAGGTGCTATTAGCTTAATTTTAACGTGGAATTATGTCCCTTATTCTTTAAGCTTGTGGTTCATTCCAGAACTTTTGTATATTCTTTTCCTAACGTTCTTATATCCACCTTAAAGTTTCCAGCATCCTTCTGCTCTTACGCTCAATAAAGCTCCAGACTTTTCTTCCATCAATATGTACACAGAAAAGTGATAAATATAGCCTTTTTCAATTTTAAGTTTTTTTTCTATAAATATTCCTTAAACTTATATCAGCTGCTTTTGCTTAAATTTGTGTGAGACAAGGTCTGATTTTGCACAAAACTGCACTAGTTATTTGAAGTTTAGCATCTCAACAATTTCTGGTGTTCCACATAGAGCGGTAACTCTGGAGCATCTGCTATCTGAAGGGTGAGGACCTCTTATTTGGAGAAGTGTGCCTCCCAATTTATCCACAGTCACAGACTTGACACCTTTCTTTGAATATCTATAGGTCAGCTCTTGGGATATTTCAGGGGGAAAAAAGCTTCCATGGCCAAATCATTGTAGGAATTATTCCATATTTGAACTCTTCAGGCCTTCGTTTTTTAGATGGACCTGCCCTCAAACTTTGATTAGAAAAAAAAAAAAAATTGTCCACAGCTTATTTTCCACCATTTGGGGAGAGAAGTTCCCATGGGCTCCTTTTATAATATAGTTCAGCATCTTAGAAAATTTACTGACCAGAAATTCTAGTATTTAATCTAAGCAGCCCCTGTTTTGGACCTATTGTTGACTCCAATTTGCCATTGATTAAATGCTGTTATTTAGATTGTTAATTTCTTGAAGGAAGAGTGAATATCTTTACATGACTTCTGTGACATGTTGACACACATTAAATATGTGAGTAAAATTAGTACTTCTATCAAATACATTGGTGTGAACCAAATAAAAAGTAGAATACTCTTGTTATATATGTAGCTACCTGGGTAATGGGAAAGGCCATCATCTCTTTCTAAAGACCCTAAGCCTTAACATGGGAATTTTTTTTTAAAGATTTTGTTTACTTATTTTGAGAGAGAGAGAGATAGAGAGAGAGAGAGAGAGAGCAGGCAGGGGGAGGGTCAGAGGGACAGGGAGAGAGAGAATCTCAAACAGACTTCTCACTGAGTGCAGAGCCTGACTCAGGGCTCTATATCACAACCGTGAGATCATGACCTGAGTGAAAAATCAAGAGTCACACGCTAAACTGACTGAGCCACCCAGGCACCCCTTAACATGGGAATTCTTAATCCTGGCTGTATAATAGAATTACTTGAAGTGATTTTAAAACTTGTGATGCCCCACAATTATATTGTCAACTGATCTTTGACAAAGCAGGAAAGAATATCCAATGGAAAAAATACAGTCTATTCAACAGATGGTGTCGGGAAAACTGGACAGCAACATGCAAACGAATGAAACCAGACAACTTTCTTGACCATATACAAAAATAAATTCAAAATGAATGAAAGACCTAAATGTGAGACAGGAATCTATCAAAATCCTAGAGGAGAACACAGGCAGCAACCTCTTTGACCTCGGCCTAGACACATCTCTGGAGGCAAGGGAAACAAAAGCAAAAATGAACTATTGGGACTTCATCAAGATAAAAAGCTTTTGCACAGGGAAGGAAACAATCAGCAAAACTAAAAGACAACCTACAGAATGGGAGAAGATATTTGTAAATGACATATCAGATAAAGGGCTAGTATCCAAAATCTAGGAAGAATTTATCAAATTCAGGGCACCTAGGTGGCTCAGTCCGTTTAGAGTCTGCTTTTGGCTCGGGTCACGATTTCAAGGTCCTGGGATCGAGCCCCACATCAGGCTCTCCACTTAGTGACGAGTCTGCTTCTCCCTCTCTCTCTGTGATCTCTCTCGCTTTTGCTCCCTCTCAAATAAATAAATAAAACCTTAAAAAAAAGAAAAAGAACTTATCAAACTCAACACCCAAAACCCAAATAATCCAGCTAAGAAATGGGCAGAAGACATGAACAGACATTTCTCCAAAGAAGACATACAAATGGCTAATAGACACATGAAAAGATGCTTAACATCACTCATCATCAGGGAAATATAAATCAAAACCACAATGAGATACCACCTCACACCTCTCAGAATGGCTAAAATTAACAACACAGGAAATAACAGATGTTGGTGAGGATGCAGAAAAAGGGGAACCCTCTTACACTGTGGGTGGGAATGCAAGCTGGTGCAGCCACTCTGGAAAACAGTATGGAGGTTCCTCAAAAGTTAAAAATAAAATAACCCTATGGGCACCTGGGTGGCTCAGTCATTAAGCGTCTGCCTTCTGCTCAGGTCGTGATCCCAGGGTCCTGCTCTGCGGGAAACCTGCTTCTCCCTCTCCCACTCCCCCTGCTTGTGTTCCCTCTCTCGCTGTGTCTCTCTCTGTCAAATAAATAAATAAAATCTTCAAAAAAAAAAATAGAATTGCCCTAGGACCCAGCAATTGCCCTACTAGGTATTTATTCAAAGGGTATAAAAATCTGATTCAAAGGGACACATGTACCCCAATATTTATAGCAGCACTTTTAACAGTAGCCAAATTATGGAAAGAACCCAGACGTCCATTGACTGATGAATAGATAAAGAAGCGGTGGTGTGTATATATATAATGGAATATTATTCAGCCATAAAAAAGAATGAAATCTTGCCATTTGCAATGACATGGATGGAACTAGAGTGTATTATGCTAAGTGAATTAGTAAGTCAGAAAAAGACAAATACCCCATGATTTCTCTCACATGTAGAATTTAAGAAACAAAACAGATGAACACAGGGGAAGGGAAGGAAATAAAAGATAAAAACAGAGAGGGAGACACACCATAATAGACTCTTAACGACAGAGAACAAACTGAGGTTTGCTGGAGGGTGGTGGGTGGGGGGATGGGCTAAATGGGTGATTGGCATTAAGGAGAGCACTTGTTGGGATGAGCACTGGGTGTTACATGTAAGTTATAAATCACTAAATTCTACTCCTAAAACCAATACTACACTATCTGTTAACTAACTTGAATTTAAATAAAGTCTGGAAAAAAAAAAAGAATTTGTGGGGATTTTAATTCTGGCTAAACCTTCAGGTTCTTACCTCAGGAGACATCACAGTGAGAGCTGAGGTTTTTGTACCCAGGCGGTTTTTCCCCTTTGAATAAAATAACATCAAAAACAAAAACAAAAAACAAAACAACAATAAAAAACCTTGTGATGCCCTGGTCCCATCCCAAACTAGTTAAATCAGAATCTTTGAGGAGCAGGAGGTTATGGGGCCCAGGCACCAGCATTAGAACTCCCCAGAAATTCTAATGTACAGCCACTGGTTAGTTAGTGAGCCATTTGTTGGTGAAATATCAACTCATTTCCGATGATTTTCTTTATGAAAGTTGGTGCCAAAGAGTTGGATTTTTCTGCTTAAGGGTCATCTGAGGAATTGTTGTGGACTCCCGGGACTTAAATTTCCCAAGGCACACCTTGGGGTATGAGATGACCTCTGTGTGTGCTGCCAAAGAGCTGACATGACCAGCTGGGTAAAAGCCAATCCATGGGCAAACAGAGCCTGCGATTACCCCATGGGAAATGTTCTCTGAGCTTTAGGTTCCCAGGATGGAGAGAAATCAGTTTGGACTCCCACAGGCTTTAATGTCTGAATAGAGTTAAGAGAAAAGAATTTGTGGGTCAGCTCCCTGCTTCATTCACATACTTGCAGACACCTTTCTCTATAACCCCAGGGTCCAGGCCACTCATTTATTTCTCAACTCCCTTTGGCAGTTAGGTCTGATCAACATCTATTGGCCAATTGAAGATACAAGTATGGTTTGCCAACATCATAAAGCATTAACGACAATATAATGTGTTTACATGCAAAAAACCAAAACCATAAAAAAAACCAACCCTGCAATCCATTAACACCTGAGTAACATACATTTGGGTGAGTAAGCAATGGATAGTTTCTGTCAGATCACCCTCTGTGAAATCACCATCTTTCCCCCTTCCCATGCTGTTGATTTCTTTCTCGGTGCCTCCATCTTGGTTCTGAGTGTGGGGGGCCTGCCTACCTTAGTCTGGTCACAGGGACCCGTCACTGTCTTGTCTCTCCCCACATGGGCAAACACCCAGGTCACATGGTAGGGGTGGCTGAGTGGTCTGTTGAGATTTTGATCTCCTCGACCTCCAAGGAGGCTGGATGGCCTCGGGGTGGCAGATGCCACAGGGCAGCCTCCTCCTGGTACTTCAGTATGTTCTGCAAATACGATCGCTTTCTATGTGTCCCACGACATGAAAGAGTTTGGGAGGTATATGTTTGCATGTCCAAAACTGAATTATTTTTTTGATTTGAGAATATATATATAGGCATAGATAAAATATTGTATCTACTTAGTAAATTCCATTTACTAGAAAATAAAACTCTGTATTTTATTATATCACTTAAACCTTGACATGTATTGATTATGTGTTGGGCCATAATGAGACCTAATTTCCATGAAAGAATTTCTTCTAGACATTTCTCAGGAAATTTGTCTTTTTTGAATCCTCAATCTTCAGAAAAATTGGTTGAGAACTCAGAAAAATGGGAAGAGGCATTATGATTCTCCTGTGAAAATTAAAGCTTAATAATCAAGAAGTTATTGGTTTGAAGGAATCCACTGATGTTAAATCAAAAGCAAGAGCAGAAAACACTGACAAGGGAGTTGGAGTGTCTAGAAACTGGAATGGGAGGAAGGGGGAGAGAAGTGGTCACCATCTAATCAGCCAGTCTTGCTTGGAGTTGTTGCCTGATTGTAAGTGTGTGTTTGTGGCCTTGTCTGCTGCTGACACAGCCAGTCTTGCAGATGAGACAATTATTAATAAGTCCATGCACATAATACGTTTTATACAAGTCCTATGAGTGGTCTTCCACGAGATAACAAGTTTTGGAAGAAAATAACTCTTTAAATTGGAAATTTTGACATGTGAGACTGTGTAGTGTTGTTAACTTTGCTAGGTAATCCAAATGTTTCCTTCTTTGAATACTACCCAATAATGTACTCTGTAGTTTTCCAGCATCTGAATATTTGCTGGAGGCTACAGTCCCTTGTAAGTACTTTAGAAGAAAAAATACAAGGAAAAGAAGTGAATTCAGTACTCAGATAAGAAGGCAAAAACCAATCTAAATCTAAATTAGCAAAAGCAATATCAATTTCAACAGCAAAACCAAAATCAGAGTAAGCAGACAAAATATTTTCATCATTCAAAAAAGAATCAGTTCATATGAAGTAATTTGCACCCTAACACCCAGCTTGAATGTACTTTTGGATGTACTCTTACTTAGCATTGCAAAATGAAAGCTTTTCTACATCTTTAATATTTGTCATGGAACAAAGGTCAAGACTATTGGATAAGGTAATTAATGCTTTGTATGTTTAAAATTTCATTTTAAGAGTAGCAGCTCTTAAATATTAAATCTTTATGGTAATGTTTTTTAATTTTTTAAAAGGAATTTTTATTGGTATTTTTGTACTACTGATTTCTTTTAATGTTTCCAACTATCAGATGTTTATATCAGATAGAGATCATTTTTATGTTACTGAATTTTATAATATATATTGTTTTATAATGTTAACAAGTCATGCCTTTGTTACAGCATGTTTCGTTAACAGAAAAACCTCCCAAAGTTTAATAGAAGACCTCAGTCAGAAAAATGATTTGCTTTTCATTATCATGGTCACTCTTTTTTAATTAAAAACACATAAAATGTTATGAAAAATACATAATGCTATGATTTGGGGAATCCCAGAGAACTTCTTGTGTCCTAGTATTGAAGATTAATATCAAGAATTTATACCACTAAGATATAAACAAGATATCCTAGGGGCCAGTACCAGGGAAAGAGAAGAGTTACATGAAGCCCCGGCAGGGAAAAGTTGGAGGGTTAAGCCAAGTTCAATTACAGGGTGTCAGGACAGAAGGCTCCAGGAGCAGAATGGCGTGGACACCAGAATTGGAATCCTGAAGACACATCAAAGTCAGGAAACATCAGAGGCAAATGAGGGGGCAGAAGGGGAGTTAAAAAAGAAACTAATTCCAGGGGTTAACATCTTCTGGAATCAAGATTGCTTTAAAATGGCTGAGCATGGATCTCTGTGGTCCTTGAGGCAGGAGATCTTAAAGGAACAGCCTATTGTCGAGTGCTGTCTCCTGCAGAGTTTAAGGATTTAAAGATACACATTTGATAAATTTACCTTCTGGTAATAGACCAGTGGGAGATGGTGATAAGAAAGAAATCTATTTCTATAATCAGAATTTTCCTCACACTTCATGGATTATTTGGCATAACTTCTCCCCTTTCCTAATTTCTAAGCAGAGGACTAGGGGGAGCGGGAAGATAGAGAAGAGAGGGGACAGGGCTGATGGCTGAAACTTGGGGAAGTGAAGTCATTCATTAATCTGAGCAGGAGAGAAAACTGAGGTTTTTATTCTTTTTCTCTTCTCATAGGAGAGGGAAGGGAAGTATTCTTCATCCAAGTTAAGTGAGAGACCTTGACGCAAACAATGAATCATGGAATACTACATCAAAAACTGATGATGTAATGTATGGTGATTAACATAACATAATAAAAAAAAAAAGTGAGGGACCTTGAATATACTCGTAGAAATTGGAGGTGCCTAAGAGAAGCAAAGATCGGCCTCCTGGCCCTCTTTAGACTTCTGTTAATGTGATCTCTGTGACTACTTGGGCAGGAGGAAAAGACAGTTAGAGAGAAATGTCAGGCCAAGAGAAAAGATGAATAGCCCCATGAGGTGCGGCACAGCGGTGGTCTGCTCCTCCGGGCCCCTGCAGTCTATACTAAGTGGCTAGACCTGATCTGATTGGCTGAAGACACACCTAAGAGAACTGGAGGAATGATCCTCCTGCAAGAAGCAGGGAGGAAGCCTACCCACTAGGTTGGATGAGGTTGATACAGGGACATCTCCCATATCGGGTGTCAGTGGAAGGGGGGATCAGCTGCACCTGTGCCCACATGGAGCTCCAGCACTTGTGCGCAGGCCACCGGCAAGTCTTCAGGTACCCAAATCAGCAGAGCTGATTCCAACTGCATATCTAGGGTCTTTCCTCTAGTTTCTTCTAGGCAATCATAGTCCAGAGGTGTTTCATTGTCATTCCTGCCTTTCCAATTGTATTGATCTTTTCAAGTTCTTTAAATATACCACACCTCTATTTGTTTCTGGGCTTCTATGTATGCTGTTCCATTTGCTCAGAATACCTCCTCCTGTTCAGTGACTCACCAACTCTTATTAATTCAAAGTTTAGTTTAAATGTTGTTTCTTTAGGGAGGTCATCCTTAAATCTCTAGTAGTTTTGCCCTCCATAAGTTATGCTTTCTTACCACCCTGAAATTCCACTTTTTAACAAATATGTCAAGGATCATGCCTGTCTTATTCAAAACTGCACTCTAGGATCCACTACTGAGCTTAGTGATGTATGGGTAATTAATGTACATTCTTCGTCTCAACAAATGAAAGAAAGTAACTATAGTCACAAAAGGAAGAATGAGAAAACAGAATTCATACTATGAATAGAAATCAGTTGTATACTCTAAACCACTTGCACTTTGGGCACATTATAATGGCCTGATAAAAAGTCAGTTGTTTTTGTCTCTAGCCATTTACCTGTAGGCGATCACAATTCCTATGTCAACATTAACAATACTGACTTTGATTGTTCTATCATCTATCTATCTATCTATCTATCTATCTATCTATCTATCTATCTACCTGCCTACCTACCTATTGGCATGGCGCATGGTTGGAAGGAAGTTATGATTACACCCAAGTAGGTCTTTCACAGAGATGAAGTGAGCTGTGGTTGGTTTACATGACATGCGCTGAAGCATCTTGAAGCATCACTTACCTTAAAGATCTCTACCTCCTTAGTCCTCATTGTGCTAGAAATCCCACAACTCAATTAAATGCTCCTTTAAAGTGAAGGTACTAGGAAGAGATGCATTGTGGGAGTGTTGGGGTTAATATGGATTATGAAGCAGGTTTCCTTTGGTCATCTTGTGTTCATGTGCCATTTCTCCTCAAGGTCTGAATCTCCTCATCTAGTTTGATAGATCTTTCCTGAATGGTGAGCAAAGGGGTCCTGAAGGACACTAGGGACTTTTAGCTTCTTTCTTGGGTTCATCTCCAAGGTCCTCATTAACTTTGGCAATCCATGATTTCACCTAAAATGGGTCAAAAGATCTAGTCTTTTGTCATTAACAACCTTGGGGAGTGTCTGGGTGGTGCAGTTGGTTAAGCATCTGACTCTTGATTTCGGCTCAGGTTGTGATCTCAGTGTTGTGAGATCGAGCCCTGCATCAGGTTCCGTGCTCAGCGTGGCGTATACTCAGGATTCTCTTTCCCTCTCCCTCTTTCCCTCCTGCTTGTGCTTTCTTTCTCTCTCTCTCTCTAAAAAAAAAAAAAAAAAATCTTAAAAAAATCCCATCTTGGATGTCTGTTAATTTCTCTGAGGTACAGTTTATTCCTCTGAAAATTAAGGGTTGTAATTTATGATGTCTCAGGACTTTTCCAACCTTATCATTTAGTAAATGTTGATAATTATTCCCAATAACAGGATATAAAGTAATGAACTTTGAAAATTGTCTTATAATAATGCAATTATTCCATCTATTCATTAAAAGCATGGGCAATTCGTACTAAATATGTTTTAAAAAGGAAGAGAGAAATTTATCTAGAACCCACCAAAGTGATTTAAAGAAGAAATCTCCCAAACATGATTTTTTATTACAATGTCCAGCTTTCCTCTCAAGGAAATCAAAGGAAGCACCCAACATTTGAGAAAGATGATCCAAACAGCAAAGTCTCTGGCAGGTTAAGAGAAGGAGAGGGAAAAACAAGATTACCTTTATGAAACACATTTAAGAGAGAAATTCTAGATGACTTTGGCTTTGGCAAAAATCTTCCCAGGAGTTAAAGGTCATACAAATTTCTCCAATAGATCTATGAATGGATTGATGTGTTACCGTATTTCTATTACTTCTTGAGTGAACCTCACAAACTCCAAGTTCTCTACATCCGTATTAGGAGTTGAAAGGGATAAAAGGGATTAAGAAAAAGTTACCCTTTTGTAAACATTTCAAACCAAGTTTGCCCCCTCCATGTACAAAGAGGTATTAGAGAGGGGCTTACTCTCTTTGAGAAGTTGCTGCATGCTGCAGAAATCTGTGGCTGGGTTCTCAAGATGTCTCGTTTAAGGCCAGAGGTCCCATTTCTCCTGAAATTCAAAGGTTATACTTTCGCTATAGGAGAGAGGCACACAGGGAAGATTCCTCCACGAAAGGTCGGGCGTTGGCCCTTCCTCTGAGACAGATACCATCACAGGGCAACAGGGGGTCTCAAGATCAGTGGGTTGAATTTCTAGCCTCTTTTTAGGGGCCTTCAAACTTACAAAAATTAATCCTTTTGATTGACTCTGGCTTCTAATCTTGAAGATAAGCTCAGAACATTTCCAGTTTTCAGCACTGCTCACCAGGCCAAGTCTTAGCACCAAATTATGAATTTTGTCATCAGTGACCTTTCCAGTCTTCCCTTTTTACCTGCCCACTTGGTAGCTCAAGTCGTCCTCCTTCCTCCTCTGTGGAAATTTATGTCAAAGTGTTCGGGATTGTTAGGGATTTAAAGAGATCAAGTCATTCAGTCATTTCATTTTCGGAAGAGAAAACTAAGATCTGAAGATATTAGGTGACTTCCCTAAAGATATGTTTTTAAATCCTCTTCAGGGTTTCAATATAAAGTATCTGAGTTAGTGACTGACGTTGGGGGAATCATTATTAATTGGTTTGACATGTAGGTCACAAAAATTTTAACTTGGTATCACCTATCATTTCTAGATACTCAAGTGCCAATGCAGGCATGTTTCAAAATAATTTAAATATCTTTAAATGTTTAAATCATCTCCTGTCACTCATTTTTACAGCTTCTTAGCAAAAACGCTTTTGGGATATAAGTGTTCTTTGCTACTATTTTGAAAACAATTGTAAACTATGAAGTAAAAACTGGTTTCCACTTAAAGAGCATCGTATCTAAAAGAGAAGGGGCAAATACAAGAGCAGTTTGTGAGCCCACATTAATGAGTGACTTTAGTGATTCCAGTGATTTAGTGATTCCAACACAGTAAAGTAGGAAGACTCGCATCGGGTGGAACCCTGTGAAACTCATGGTTATTTGCTTCTCGGAGTAAGCGTGTAGGTAGTCTTCTTGGGGCTAGTATGCAAGGATGAATAGACTGGAAGGTGGAGGCATCTGACCTAGGATTTCCAAAGTGCTATAAATCTTGCTCAAGATAGCTATTACCAGGACCTCAACACTTTTGTAATCCTGCTTGATGCAAAATTGTTCCCTGGAGACTTGCACTTGCCAAATGAAGGTCAACTTCTTAGTAGAATCGCTAACATCGAACATCTTATGAAAACCTTTTGTCATCAACAGATTGGCTTCACTGCTTTGGGCTCCACCCCCCATCCTTATTCTCAATGTAAAAATTTACCCACCTGCTGCGTTGCTCTTCTCAAGGGTATTTTGTCAACATTGTCAAAGAGAGTTATGATAGATTTTTAGTGTGGAAATAATAAAATAATAAAAATAAACAAAATTGTATAACTTTTGTGAATTTCTTACATTTCCCAGATGTCAAATATTATTAATTTCTTAATATAAACATTGAAACATCTATAAGTTACTAAAAACATGTTCTTAAAATAATGAGAGATAATAATTTAACACTAAAGAAAATATTAAACTTCAGCACAGTATGTGATTCTTTTAATTTAATGATTATTTTATACTCCTTTTTAATACCCCTTTTGAAAAAGCCAGCATAGAAATTGTTGGTTAACATTCTAATCCTGAATGCAATACCAGAACACTCAGGCCTCTTGCTTTTACCACATCTGCTCTTAGGGCACTTTTCTTTCCTCAAGCACAGTGAGCTAGAAGATGTGGCTTCACAGTAGAACCTTTTTCTAGTTGCTTTGCCCCCCGTCTGCTATTTACATCCTCTGGGGAATCCTGTACCCATTTTCAGAAGTCACCTTTGAGGAAATCATATTTCTTTTTTTATGGAATAGATAAAATTTGAAAAGATAAGTAAAGCCTACCAAATAAAACCATAGACTTTCTGCTTTTCGTCCATATCTGTGAGGAAGTTACTCTCCCTTTTTTCTATTCTTGCCATGAATGGGATGCGCTTGTGTTACAGGTAGTTGTGTTACTTTCCTTGAAGTCATCTTCTCATCCGGTTTCCTAGAATGCGTGTGGTTCCCATGCTGGGTCTGATGCTGCGGATTCACTGCTGCACCAAAGACCTTGCTGTCTTCTCGCAGAAGCACGAGAAGGCAATGTCCTGTGTGCATCCAGGATTGAGAACAATAGAAGGTTAGTCTTCTCTACTGAAGGGGACTTAAACGTCAATCCATGGACAGGAGGTTTCCAAACTTGGGACTGCCAGGGACCAAATGCTACCATCTAAGACCAGAAAATCGGGACATGTTCCATTAATAATTGACTTCAATGGTGCTGACTCTCCATCGAAAGGCTAATGAAGAGGCTTTCAGAAACCTTGGCTCATGTGGGACACCAAAGTGCCAGTGAGGATGAAATTAATAACTGAGGCTTTTTCAGGGACAATGATACCTTATCAGATCTTAAGCCCCGGGCCACACTCAGAACTCTAAATATGAAGGTAGCTGGGTAGGCCTGGGGACAGGGCTTCCAAATTCTGCTTTCTGTATTGCTGGCTGTGCCACACTCATTGCATCCATCATGTGTGTGTGTGTGTGTGTGTGTGTGTGTGTGTGTGTGTGTATTTCTACTTCTTTCTCTGAAACTAGCCCCTGTAGCATTGTTTTTCATATAGTGCTCGGAGCCTTTACAAAGGAAGAAAACCAAGAATTCTGAATAATTTGAATTTCTTCCTATGTAGTATGTACCTTCTGGCGATTCAGTAGCACCCACCATATGCAAAATGCCAAGCTGAGGCAGAGTTAGGGGTCATGGGGGAATAAGATAGCCCACTGTTTGGGGGATATTATCATCTGGGATGGGGAAACAGGCAGATCAACAAGTATTTCTTGTGCAGGGCAGACCATGCTGACAGGTCCAATAGAGGTAGGGATAGCATTTAGAACATGGACTCTAGCCTTCAGAATGTTGTGCAAATCCAGTTGTTGCTGCTGTTGTTTTTTAAAGATTTATTTACTTATTTGAGAGAGAGAGAGCAGGAGCAGGGGTGGGAAGTGGGGTGGGGTTGGGAGGGGCAGAGGGAGAAGCAACTCAGGCCTCCACCCCAGCACCCCCATCCCAGGATCCCGAGATCATCACCCGAGCCGAAGGCGGACGCTTTAACGAACTGAGCTACCCAGGCGTCCCATAAATTCAGTTTTTATTGCTTAACATGCATGTGATTTTGGAAAGATTATTTACTCTCTAGCAGCCTTAGTTTTCTCATCTGAGAAACTGCGGTTAAAATGGGATCTTCCTCATGGAGTCATTGGGAGGATTAAGTAGGAGAAATTACACTGAAGTTCCCTTTTTAAAACCCAGTAACTGCCACATAAGCCTTATAGCTCAGTAAATGTGAGCTGTCATTATAAACAAAGTCCCATGGAAATAAGGGGGGAGATAAAACCCACATATCATTGAAAGAGTTAAAAAAAAACCTATCTCCATAGAGGATTATAATTTAAGGCTACCTAGAGGTAGCTTTAACTTACACATACTGGTAAGTTATGCAGGTTTTACATGTCTGCTCAGTCTGTTAATTCAGTGACAAAATATGTACTTACAAAGGCAATTAAAGCAACTTAAAGTAGCACTGTAATACATCATAGAATACCCCTGTAAGGAAACAGTTGCTATAGATAATTTTAGATGGTTATGATTTTATGAACATTTTAAGAAGTAAAAAAAAAAAACACCAGTAAGGTGTAGTGTTATTATTTTTAAACACAGATTTCAGAAATCTAAAACTGTATCAAGGAAGAGCTCTAAAAAGCACTTTTAATAAAGGAAGATGTCTCACTGCATGAAAGATTTACCTTTGAGTACACGGATTGCTGGATGAATGGAATTTGGTAACATCTTAAAAAAATACATCTCAAGAATTGTTTTTAATGTTTCAATAAAAATTTGCAGATGTTAGCTTTTTGTACATGAAGATCATAGCCAGGCTGAAAACATAGAAGGACAGATAATGTTGAGATGATATTAATAAATACCTGTTTTGTTTTTTTTTAAAGTTTGCCTAGAGAGAAGTCCAAAAAGGAATTCTGACAGTTACACGGACTCTATCACCACAGGAATTGCTAGTGATAGAAGACGCTAAGAAAAGCAGGTTTGTTTTTGGTTGTGGTTGAAGCAGAGGAACTCACCTTCCTCAGAAATTAATGGAGGCTTTCAATCTTGCTGGCACTGCTGCTTTATCATTCATATGACTAAACAGACAATCAATTTAGCCGCAATGTATGGGAATGAAGGGAAGTAGCAAATAAGCTATGAATGATGAGAACAGAAAAATCAAAACCCCCTCCCTTATTCTTTTTTAATGGCTAATACCAACAGGGACAAGGCCAGTAAAAAGAGGTTAATGAATTGCAAAGATTCTTTAGAAAGTGATTGACTGGTACTGAAGCACAGTCAAATCAGTCATAAATATTTACTTTTATTAGCAACAGTGGGTTGCCTGTTATTTTCAATTGATTTTTAAAGCGGGCAAAAACCTACCACTGTGACTATTATCAAATGTTCCCAATTTTGTCAATATTTCTCTGCTCTAAACAATTCCAGAACACACATAGCCTCCTAAACCCTTATTTCAAATGTATTGTTTTCAACACCCTTTCCAAAGGATTACAAATGACAAGTTAAAGTGAGTTTCCCTATATCATTAAGAATAATTATAATCTTTTCATTTTGACATTTTTTCAAATGGATAGAATGGCGGCAATTGTGGGATGAACGTTCTTTGAGAATCTATATTCTACTAACATTGACTTGCTAACCTGCGGTTGTGTTATTTGCTTTACCAAGTGAGAATGAGCCATAAGAGAAACCTCTTTTTTTTTTCTTCTTTTTTAATTTCCAGCGACTGGGAGAGCTATAAGAGTTAACAGGGCAACATCGCTCCAGTTCTGAACAGTGTGCGATACTGCTGTTTGTTTACATCACTGAATAAAATGCTGCTTTATTTTGTAAAATCCAATCCAATATAAGGACATTTTCCTGAAACTTGCTGTCTAGACCATCAAAAAGATGGAAATCATTTTTAACAGGGCGTTTGTAACATGAAGATCCAATAATTCAATTCAAAGGAACATAACAAAAGGAATTTCCTACAGATAACAACAAAGAGTTAATATTTCCCAGGGCAGACAAGTTTCCAATTCAATTAGTTTTAATGAACCTTCTGCTCACTGGTTACTGAACTAGAAAGAACAGCAATAAATGCCCAGAGGAAAGAGGGAGAGGATATTAAAGGAGGGCTAGTGTATAGTATATAAATTTCCAACTTGACTAAAAGAGTAGCCTTGATGTAGTTTTGGGAGCTAAAGACAGAGAATCAGATCCCTCTTCCGAGTTTAGTGTGCAGGGACAGCAAATCTCAGCCAGTTGTTCTGTGCCATGAAACAGACGTACTAGTTCATCCCCCCCCGTCTGATGCTAAAACAGATAATAGAATAGATAATACAATCATACAGTTTCTTAAAAGAGATGAGCATATTCTATATGGAAAATACAAAATGAATTCTTTACTAATAATCGGCAGACTGGATTTGTTACTTTACAGATACGTACAAACGCATATATATATATATATATATATATATATATATATGAATAAACGTGTATATATCTTCCAATATATTTTTTTCAAAGAATTAAGATAGATTATTTTTTCAGTTTGCATGTAACAAAAATTATATATTCACTTGTATAGGGAACCACGTGGACATAAAACTGTGAAAGTAAAAACTGCCATCCACAAGCAATTTCCTATTTGAGATCCAGAGAATGAGTTTTACCCGAAGAATGTAATGGATTTCATATTTTTATTTGATTCTGATAGTCACCTTAAACCTATACTCTAGCACGGCAAACTTATATTTCCAGGATCAAGCTGCAAGTCATACTCTGTGGTTAAACATGACTACCTTCACAGATCTGATTGTATAAATATACAAATCCACTCCAGTTAAATATTTGAAATAAAGAGTAGAGTCCAGTAAGAGCCTCCGTGTCGATTATTGTTTCAAGTAAGCATTGTCAGCTATTTTTCCATTTCTTACACTTCTGAAACATTTTTCATTCCCCATCACACCCTTGTTATATTGAACTATCTTTTTATTCTTAGTTCCAGCCTAGTTCCCACCCATGCAGTGGAAATCTTTTTCTGGATGCTGACTCTGAAAAGTTCTGAATGCATGGTACTAAAGGGCCCCGATGTATCCCATAAGGTGCACAAGGATCCACCTAACCCTGGCGGGGCCCACTTTTCCTGGTGCCAGGGTTAAAGGAGCACAAGTGCGTTGTAAAGCTGACCCCCAGCTTGCATCCCTGTCAGCTTCCTCAGGATCGCACTTGAGAATCTGGCTGCAAATCTGAGCAGCAGCTACAACATTTCAATGATGCATATTCTTCCCTGCAGATGCATTTCTCTTTGAGTTTAAAGTCAAGCTTGTGTTTGTGGATGGCTGCTTTGTCAGTGAGGGGTTGGATTTTGGAAAGGTAGCACCTGGGTTGGTTTCTGAAAGAAAAATGATTTTCAGCTCCATAATCACACGCTTAACCACCACCTGGACAAAATTAGGGTGCAATGCGACCAAATCGAATGGAAAGTTTTAGTTTTATAGCATAGTGTCTCTCTTTAAATGTTCCTAAAGGAAGCCCATCACGTAATTGAGAGAAACATCGAAACAGGCCAACTTCTATCTGCGATGCTATCGTCCAGTCCAAGCAAAGACTGTTTTAATACTTTAAAAGTTGTTATCAAATTGTTGATGTTATACAATGGCCTTCATTTATTTAATTTTAGTATTGCATTTTTAACATGAAGAGAAAATACGCGCTCATTGCATATTTCCTAAGAGATGACTTCTTTCAGTGGGATGAAAGTGTCGAAAGAAAGGAAATGAAACGAAATACAGAGCACTAATTTCCAGCACGAATCCTTTGTCTTGCAATTATCTCTGTCCTGGCCAGGTAAAAATTATTATAAATAATCAAGTGACCTCTAGCTAGTTAAAAAGTAGAATATAATAGGGCTAACCTCTTTGAAAATATTCATATTCGTATTTATATGAAGAGGGTTAATTCTAGGGATGGAGTTTAAAAATTCATTTTCAGTTTGGACAAATGTTTTGCTTTGTCTTAAATTCATTTGAGGTTCTTGTTGTACATAAGTGGTTGGGTGAATTTTTAGAGCTTCCGAAGGAAAAGGGTTTGGGGAATATAAAATTCATTTGCACTTTTGGTAGTGGCACAGGAAATGACACTTACGGGAAAGGGCACATTTTTTATCAAATGGTAATTAGCATATGAAGTGTGATTATGAACACATCAGTGGAAAAACAACCTTACTTCCACGTGAGGGGGCCTCATGGTAGTGGGATTCAGAGCCTATTGTTGGCTGGCAAGATAAAGGCAAAGGAACTCCTTCCACAGGACAATAGAGACACGTGAATAGGCAGAGGTAGGCACAAAAAGAAACAGATATTAGACTAAGGCATTTAATTGCAAAATAAGAACACAAGTGTGCAAAACACTAAAGCCCTCCAATACCCAGTTTTCTTAAATAGCAAACGAAACTCTAGAACTTTGCCTCTGAGGTATTACAAGAAACTTTGTCAAGTTGCACATGAGAAAATAGAGCCCACAGCCATATAGTAAGCAAAAAAATTCTGTTTGAGTATTGACATGACAGTTTTTGAAAGTTCAAGCAGAAAACCAATTATAATGAGCACTGGAAAGCCTGGAGCCCTGCTGTTCAATAAATAAAAAGTACAACAAACTATTTTCCAAAAAGGTTCTAGAGAGTTTCTTCTTGTCCCACTACTTACAATCTGATTACATAAATAGTCTCTATTTGCTGTTGAATTGCCAGGCAGCTGTATTAAAGTACAAATCAAATCAAGTCAGGATTAGAAAGTAAAAGAGCATGGTTTAAAGTAATCTATCCCCCAGGAACTGTGCTCAGATTCATCAAACAGAGCTTAAAGTACAGTATATCTTATACCCTCGTGTTTCCATGCTGCATTGCTGCAAAACCAGTTATTATTTTTGATATCCCGAGAATGTTGCTTGTTGCTGAAGAAGGCTCACTTGCTTATTTAAAGGTACTATCCGTATGTGCCACTTATTTATTACTTCTTTTGGTTCAGATTCGTGGGAAGGACATAAGTACTAAAGACTAGTAGTCTCTTTATTGACCATATCTTATCTGCCTCAGCTGTGAATTGTCATGAATATTTCTTGCAGACAGAAGGATGACTAATTTATTCCAGATTTGGAGTGATACACAGTTGTGATGATATTAAAGAAAAGCCGGTCCGTCCTTAGATGCTATTGGCTATTAGGTATTGTGCACACCTGCCCTTGCAAATCCCGTTCCATCCAATTATTACCGAAGGAGAAGGCGATTTAGTCATTTCAACCCGTGATTGTTTCTGATGGAGGGCTCTATATGGACTTGTCAATGGACTCCTCAGTCTTTGGTATTTACAAAATTGTTGTCACCTTCCAGTAGAAGGAACACAATTCAACGAATATATGTACTTTTATCCATGACCATTTTCTACTTTCTTGATCTTACAGGACAAACTTGTTTAAATCTACAAATATAAGCTTATATTTCACCACGTTCCTTGTATTTATATAATAACCAAATATCTATTCAGAGATGTTATATTGGCTTCAGTTGTCATATTCTACATTCATCTCCAAAGGGCATAAAAACAGGCTGTGAAGATAGCTGGATATTGATTTATAGTGATAAATTTATATTTTATGTGTAACATGGAGGGGAAAACAGGCAAAAGCGTGATTTCTGTGAGCTGAATGGCTTCAAGAAAATGGGTAATGTGTGTTTTAACCAGACAGCCCAATGATCATTTTTCTTCCCACATCCCTAAGCTAAGGGAGAAAAAGTCCACGGTTGCCATTAGTTAACATTTCTCATGTAAGTAGCTCTACTTGCAAATCATGCCACATTCAAACAAGCATTCAGTGTCATCATTGGGCACCAGCATATTTGAAATGCTGGCACCTCTCCATTGCAGTCTGAGGCTCTTCAGCCCAATTTAAAGTTTAGTTCCCTGCACTTTGCTAACCTGATCACTACCAGTGACGCAGAGCACCTGTGGTGAGATGTAGCCAGGTGACCTGGGCAGCGATGGGAGGGGACGTGCATTCTTACGGGACTCTTGGAGGTTTCTCTGTACGGGACAGAGATTCCTGTCGGCATTGTTTAGAAAAAAATGGGGAGGCTTAAAAATCTTCCCTTCATCATCCTCTTCTAGGTTTATCATGAAAAGGTCAAAAACGGAATTTGCTATTTATTGCCCCTCGAAAGCCCATATGGTGAGTGAGGACCTTGCCAATTTACCAGGGAGGCGACTGCGGACGAAGATCCTCTACACCAGGTATTTACGAGGCGTTTGTGATGCTCGCAGAGTCAGGCCGGACCTCGCTTCTAAGAAACCGGCTGCCGAACCGGTTTGGCTCTGCGTTTGAAACAAACAATTTTTGAAAATCTTTTAATGAAATATTGATTTTATCAAGCGCATCAAACTAAAGGCAAATGCACCATGGTGTCATGATTAAAAAATAACAATATATTACAGGTAAACTAAGATAAATGAGTTAAGTGTTCAGTTTGCGGGGCAAATTGAAACCATATATCACCACCTTTCATTATATTGCATTACTGCTGGAGTACAGAATATGGAAGTTGATTGAATAGTAATATCAAATTAGTAGGGAGCTTTACCCTGCTTCAGTTGATGGCGGACTTTGGAGCTAAAAAGGGATTATTTCCATAACAAAAGTTTCTTAAACATATTTTTGAAGTGAATGTGACTGATAATCAGGAAGACTATGGCACCCTGAAATTGCCCTTCCCAGATCTCACATGAAGAAATGAAGGGGTCTGTATTAATTTTAAAGCTCCCTTTGATTGGGTGAACCTGTCTCCGTTTTGTATGACATTGTTGCCGCAGGTCATTGCCTGGTGCGGTGTACCATGAAACAAACAAATAGAAAAAGGCACCTTCTGGCACTTTAAGTCTCCCTGCCATCTGACTACTACCCTAGTGGTTCAGAATGATGAAAAGCAGAGGCCGGGAGAAATCTTCCTATGGTTAGATTGGGAAAAATGAGCATGATGATCACATGGGCTGGGAAGGGCAGGAGAGACAGCCAAAGTCATCTCGGAACTCAAGAGAAAAGGAGGAGACAAGAGGTCACAATTATATGCTAGTATCACCCTCCCTTTCACAGAGATCTGATATATTCAGTTTGTTCTTGTATGGTGCTTAGGGAAGTTCTAATTAAGGGAAGAAAGAATTTTGACACATGTGAAGCAGAGATCAATATTTAGCACTATAATCAGCAATTCCTGATGGTTTGACAGTGTCACTATACACATTGTAACTATCCATTATTTTCTCAGGGAGGAGAGCCAGGCAGAGGCTAACAGGCTTACGGCAAGCTATCATGAATCACATAAAGCAGTGTCTCATTCGCTTCTATTTGTCTTGCTTTTCATCTTCATTCATCCTTATAAAGAAGGCTGTGCTGCCACCAGCCCCGAAACGCCACCCTACCTCTGAACTGCAACAACAAAAAGCAAAAACAGTTTCTAAAAATGTCTACTGTATAAAGTACAATAGCTACCTTCCAGAGAGATTTAAAAAAAAAAAAAAAGGAAGTGTTGGCTGTTTACCTCTGAAAACATGCATGGTAGGCTCCTTTCACGTTTAACCTAAAGGGACTCTATTAGCCACTAGAAAAATATTAATTTAAAACACTTTTGGGGGAGGTTATGTTTATAATAAGTTACAGGTTTAGAATATATTGATCTCATTTTTCACCCAGACTAAACAGTGTCTGTTCTACAACAAAGAAAATCCCACCATCACAGAACTGAACCAAATTCTGTATCAAATTTTGGGTTTGGCTGTTGAGATGAAACTAATAAAATATCAGAATAGCTAGGCATCTGAACTTGAGGGGTGCAAGCAGATGGTAGAGTTCTGTGTTCGGGTTTTTATCCCGCGAGAGATTTGTCAAGCTGTAAATCTTTCTTTATGTTCACGGATGTGAAAAGTTTAAGTTGATAAAGCTCAGATTTTGGCTAAGAAGTATGTTAGCTACCTAGTCTACCCGGCTTCAATTTGATTTCTATTTAAGTTACATAGATGATATCGTAATAATCAATGATCATTTTAGCACATTTGATACCAATGCAAAATAAAATGCAAATCCCAAGGCTATTGGGATTCAGTTGATTTTAAATTAATTGCATTCCATCGCTCCAGTTAACTAATTATAAAGTGTTAGTCTTTGTGTTTTTTTAATATTAAAAAATTGTGCCAGGTCTGTCTGGTTAATTTTTAGGAACTCGTTGCCAGCAAGTGAGTTCGAAATTTATCTTATTTCTTTTTGCACATTCGCTTTTGATGGAGAACATGGACCGGATCACTTAAAGAAATAAATACCCTGTAAGATGTGATGGAATAATTTGACTCCAATTTACATACAGAACATTATTTCCAACATTTTTCCTACCATTCACAGGCGTGCAGCATGCAATGTATGACTGTAGGTGGAAGTGGACCCGGTGTCTTGCATCTCAAACTGTCAGCTGATTCTCACTGCTCTATTCCTGTTTAAGTGAGATGCTGACACAAGCTCACACACTGACTATCCCAAGTAGCACTAATTAAGGGCTGTCCAACCGTGCTTTCTGTTGAGCAGTTTGCTCCAGTGGGTGACAGGAAACAGCCTGAGCTCTGTCTGCAGAATGACATAACAAAGAAGGTTTAAAAAAAAAAAGAACACAGATCTGGTGGGCTGGATAAAAAGACCTAAGAGAGAGCTAACTTGCCTATTTGTTGCTATGAATATATAATTTTAGATGAAGAAAACTTGCCAAGTCACTGTTTATTGTCCGTTTATTAGGGCACTTCTTGCTAGAATTAGGAATAATTATAGATGAAGAGTGTGGATTAAAAAGGAACTTGGGGATGGAGCATTCCTCTTATCCAAAAGGTTATCAATAAATCTCTTTTTAAAAATGGTGGTCAAATGTTGTCATTATGGCCTAATGGCGTTATTTGTAACTTGGAGAATTTAGCTTAAAAAGCAAAGACTTGAAGGGAATGACTCCCTTGGGTATGACTGTGAAAGTTAATTTATTAACAGCCAGGTTGATTAGGAAAGTGTTATTAAAAAAAGAGAGAGAGAGAAGAAAAGAAAAGAAAGAAGGAAAAAAACAGAACAAAACAAACATTCCTACAAATGAGGAGGTAATGAGCAACGTTAACCTTAAGTTCCTTCCCTCCATTCGTTTTTCTTAAAACTCCAATGAATTCGAACCCGAGATTCTGTGTTTCTCTCTACTGGCTCTAAAAATAACCCCACGTAGAGTCTTAAGAAAAATATATATAAATGAGGCAACTGCCCGCCCCACCCCCCAGCCCCGGGTATTATGTCATTACTTGAAAGTATAATAGATCAGCATGGGTATACGGTCGAAACTAAAGGGGAGGAAAAACACCGACTTGTGTTCTCAAGGTGTTACTGTGTATTCTAATGAGGATATCATCACCATCCTCACCATCTACCAGCAGGCATGGGACTTAGAGCCGAATGCAGTCGATTTCTTGACAGCACTAAGCTGTAACGCCTCCTGGCTGCTATGGTGTGCTTGAGGAATTGGCTGGCCCACCACTGTCCTTTTACAATGGTTTCATTTAATTGTAATCCAAAGATCAAAGGTCTGTAACTCTTTAACCAAATTCCAATGTCTGCCAAATTCAATAGCTGTCATTCTTATAGAAAAAGGCAGTGTAATATGTGTGTCCTGATCTAATTTTATAGAAAAAGACCCAATTTACATACTGTTTATTTAGTTAAGTCCCTAAAATCAATACCTTTGTCTGTACCTCTTTTGTTTAAAATACATCATGACATGGCAAACAGCTATATAAATGAATTTTTCTAAACCACACGCATTGTTAATGTTTCTCTATTGCACACTCAAAAAAGAATAGTTGAAATCAGAGCATTTTATAGATCAACCTAAATGTATTTTAATATTGGATTACTAAAGAATGTTAAGTTTTACATTTCTAAAATTATAAATTTCTTTTGAAAAGGTCAGTCATTTTCCTGAGCCACATTTACCAACAGGAGAACATATTTCAACCATTGGAATAAAAGGAAAAGTGATTATGCTCACTATTAAGAGAAAATAATTCTTAAAAATGTGTCTCTGTAACAAGCAAGTAAAAACCCAAACAACAATGAGCTCCTGAAAAAGTTTCAGGATGGAATGGCAGGATTCTAAAGGACGAAAAACCACTTTTGATGATAAGAAATAAATCCATTCAAATAGTTATCTTACAGATTAATCCATAATTCATTACACCTAAGAAAAGCATGGTTTGCTTTGTGTTACAGTCACAGACATCCCTTTACTGACATTCCTATGGTCACGGTAATATTTCTTTGAAATGTGAAGCAAATGACTATCTTTAGAACAATTTTTTTTTTCCGACTCTAAGAATAGCTATTTGTGTGTTAATTTTGCATTTTTAATGACATGTGGCTTTTATATTTTGATTAGCTCTTTAGAATAATTTCCTTCCTTCATTGTCTCTGGTGTGTAACCATAATTAGTTGGCAAGGTTAAGCAAGATGGATCTAAGTGACACATGCCGTGTGGTTAGGGGTAGTGATCACGTGACAGTGAATACTTAAATGTGTGTGTGAAGACCCGAACAGTCTCCCCTTTAGTGAAATTTGGTGATTTTGTGCTTTAAGAACGTAAAGTTTTCTGTTATTCCCCTTTCAATTAATCAGAGTTAAAGAGCAAATGTATTTATATATTTTCTCTTTTCACAGGAGACATTGAGCATTTAGTTTCCTGTTAACTTTATTTTTCTAGGAAGGATTTTTCCAAGCTGAAATGAGACTAAATCTTTTAGGATAGGAAACCTAAACCATGTATTTTCCACATAAGGACAATTACTAAACCTAACCACCCTGCTTTTCTCATGGGAGGGAAAAGGACTTGAAGGCTCTTGGTGAAGGGAGGGGCCCCAAGTCAGAGGTCTTAATGTTTCTATTTATACTTCAGATTTGTAATTGAATTACTTTGCACTTAACCTTGATAAAACAGCGCTGCTATTTTTTAGTTCATTTTCACAGATTCTACACACTCACTATATTCTAGTCCCTTCATTTCAGTGCTTCAGGGTTCTGGTATTTAGGTTAATACTCTGGCTTGAAGGTATTCTGTAGCTTTGTCTGGAGAGCAGAAATTTCTCCATCTTCCAATAAGGAAAATCTCTTAGGCATTTCCATGCTTCAAGAAAGAAAGTTTGCCTGGGAACCTAAGAATGTAAGTCATTTCTCTTAATTAAAGGATATTTCTAAGTACCTGTCATTGCCACAACTCATCCATGAATATTTGCTTATCCATTCATCTTCCTACCCATCCCTCCATCTCACCTATATTGAATCTCTTCTATATGTCAGGGACCATGTTCAGAGCTGCAAAATCAAAGAGGCCTATGTAGCAAAGCCGCTACTTTCGAGGAATTCTTGCTAGAGTGAAGGAGACAGTCACATAAAAAACTAAACCAAACCGGAACAACCAAACAACCCTCACTCCCAGCTACAGCTATGTTCTCATGTATCTTAAAAAGAGTTTCTATCTTTTGGTAGCCGGAAGCATCAAATCTGTCTGAAACCTGGTGCATATACCTCCTTTCCTGAATCTGAAATACTGAATGATACTAATGTGGAGAGAAAGATGTTAATGGTTCTTCCCTGGCTTGTGAGTTGACTTTGGGAAATGAATATCTCATGGTAACTTGAGTAGGATAGTTGCTTCTAAGGAATCCAACAGGTTGCTGATTTCCCCAGCCTAACATTGGAGGAAATGATCCTAATACTGAATAGCTGTAGTGTTTATATTTCACGTTCATTATGTCGTTTGCCATTTATGGTTTCCATATCACTCTTCATAACAACAGTACGGCCCTCCTCCCTCATCACAGCACTGTGCCCTCCCCTCCCCTGCTGCCCTTATATGCCATTTGCAAGGGCAGTCTCCTGAAACCCATATTTTCTGTGACTGTCTTAGGTGATGTGTGGCCCCCTCCAACTTTCCAGCAAACAACTGCCCATCCCTGATCTCCTGCACAGTCCGGATTATGGGACCTACTCTGTTTCTTGTTACTTATGACCTTGTTTAAAGAAAATAAATATCTTCCAACCTTAAAAAAATTTCCTGGACAAATATATTGTCCAAATAATTGTCCAAATATACGGACAATTGGCAAAACCTTATATCGTTTAATGACGTCCTAAGAGTCATGCAGTTGTCTCTGGCTTTTGATTCTATTCCATGTGACATACGTATGCTTTGTTTAAAACATTTTTCTAGGAAAACTGTCAGGGCACTAAATTGGAAAAGAGGTAGTTCTTGCCTGCTGGGTTCTCATACTCTGTGAGTAATAATGATAAATCCTCCTAAAACAAAGTAGATTAAGAAAATGCAGATTACGCCATTTTTATAGCATCAACAAAATATCAGAGTACGCTGAAGTATTTCTTGATGAGTCACTTATATCCCATTCTCCTTTTCAGACCCTGGAACATGAGCAGCACATGTCCCCTTCAATGTCACGTGGCAATGGAGAACACTTCCTCCTATACTCAGTGCAATGTTTCATTCATTAGACCACATAGCCTTCTTTTTGTGATCCAGTGCCTTCTCGATCCTGCTCTTCCTCCTCCTCCTCCTCCTCCTTCTCTTTCTTCTTCTTCCCTTCAGGGATCCATGTTCTTTTTATTAGACATGTGCTCAGTTCCTTGGATTTTTTAAAACTTAATTGGTGAATTAGTTCTTACTGCTTGTTCTGGGACCAATCCATCACATGATTTGAGAGCAATTCTCTTCATTCCCAGTAGGCAATAAGAATGAAAGAACTAATACCACTGAAAATATTGTTTTCTTTGGAAATTAATTCACATTTTAATTTTGCATGATATAGACTATTTTGTCCATTACTTTGATATAATGCTATCATTATTTGGAGCTTGACTTAATGCTTGAAGTGGGCAATAGAAAATTGGATTTACTGATCTAACCAGGAAGAATTTTTTCCTGTTGCCATTAATAATTCAAAAAAAAGGACCATGTTTACTGAGAAGACATTCCTCTGAGGGTGGAAGAAGGGCAAGTCGGGGCCTGAGTGTCCCCACTTATTTGATCTGTTTGACAAATTGTTTCAAATCTAAAGTCTTGAGACTTTGCTGATTATAAGCTCATATTCAAGCTGGAAGAAATGTTTTAATTTATATCTTAGATGCTGGCACATAATTATTGCAATATAATTACATGCTGCACTATCTTAAAAGAAAGAAGGAAGGAAGGAAGGGAGGAAGGAAGGGAGGAAGGAAGGAAGGGAGGAAGGGAGGAAGGGCAGGAAGAGCAAGTCAGCCATTGAGCTGGGCATTTCACAGGCATTATTTCTAAGCAAGGTTAGATATCATTATATTCATTTTACAGATTAATAAAGACTAGGTGATTTAAGTAGTTTGCCCCAGATTACACATGTAGTAAGTGCTGAACTGAGCTCTAAACTCAGGTTTGACTGACTTAAATCTACATGCTTTTTTTTTTTTTTGGAAGTAGGATTCATGAGTAAATGCTTTGAGAGACCTGGTAAGTAAAATAGGTGTGTGAAACACTCAATCCAAACAAGAGACCCCTAGTAAATTGCAGAATTCTGCATAAAGATATTTGGTTTCAGAAATTTTGACAGTCCTATGCTGGCCAGTAATCAAATCCAAATAACTGCAGTAGTCACCAGATGGGCAGCGCGAGTGAGCGAGCAGCGGCTGTGGGAGCCATATTCTACATTCGAGGTGTCCTCTGCTTTCTGCTAAACTCTCCCTTCAAATGACTGCCCTGTTTTCTAGATTTTTATTTCAGAAACTCATAACTGGAGGATATGCTCATTGCCTGTCAATAATATCTGCTTTCACTTGCGGTATAATTTTCTATGTGTTGGAAAGAAGTCAGAGATGGCTTGAGTCCTGTGGGGATTCATAGATGGAAGAGGAGGGACAAAGGGCAGATGTGGCAAGTGGGGGAGAGAAGGATTATTTTTTCTTCCATTTACATAACACCTTAGTAATTCCCATTATGCTTTTGGTCTTGGCTTAGGCATAACTTCATTCAAGAAGCATTCCTTGATCCTGCTAAGGTTGTATTCTTCTGTAGCACCGTGAACTTACCTTTTCACAGAATGTTATTCTCTATTCAATTGCCTATATATTTGCTCTTTTCTCCTCTTACTATCAACTTTGTTGGTAGGAATAACACCTAGCTTGCTCATCGTTGAATCTCTAATATTGTATATGGCATCTCCAACAGAGCTGGTGCTCAATAAATATTTGTTGAATGAATGAGGGAATAAGTAAATATTAAATGTTATACTTTTCTCTTTATGCACATTTATTTATATTGCTTTTGAAAACATTTAACTCTTCCCATGACTGCTAATTTATAGAAATGAGAACCTTGTACAATTTTCGGAAGCAAAATATTCTATGTTTATTCTAAGTAAGCTGTAGGACATTCAGAGCTTGGGTGTTATTTGTCAAGGTTTGGTCAGGAAAACAGCACTCTAGGTGTTTCAAACCAGGTAGGGTTTATTTGGTTTTACATTTTTAGGAAGCGTTTAAATTCAGGAGCTTAAGATCATTTGGCAGAGCTGAGGATGTGGTGGAAGTTGTGGAAAGCTGTTGCTAGGTTTCAGGAAATCAGAAATTTGTGGGAATTGCAGATGCGCACTGCCAGTGGGTCTCGCTGCCTTCAGCATGAGAAGCTGAGCTATAGAACAGGTCCTAGGAGCCGCTGCCAAATCCTCTGTGCCTGGACATTGCTGTTAGAAGGAAAACAATGATTTGGATTCTCTTCCGTGTCCCAAATTTCATGTGATTGCCCCCTCCCAAAGAGAGGGTGTTTTAGTTTTCTGTGGTCGTAACAAACTATCAAACACTTGATGGTTTAAAACAATGTATACTATTCTCTCATAGCTCTGGAGGCCAGAAGTCTGACCTGGGTTTCATGGGGGTGGAAATCAAGGTGTTGGCAGGTCCATACTCCCTCCAGAGATTCTAGGGACAAATCCATTTCCTTGACTTTTCCAGCTTCTGGACAGCATCCCTATTCTTTTGTTCATGGCCTTGCATCACACCACTTTTTTCCCTCTTCTTGTTTCCCTTCATCATACTGACTTCCTGTGTTTCAAATCTCCCTCTGCCTCCCTGTTCTAAGGACATGCACGATTACGTTTCGGGTCAACCTGGATAATCCAGGATTATCTCCCCATCTCAGGATTCTTAATTTAATAACATCTGCAAGGTCCCTATTGTCAGACAAGGTAACACTCGCAGGTTCCAGGGATTAGGAGCTGGATATCTGGAGGTGAGGGGGGTGAGGGGTGGAAGGGGATTATTCAGCAGTATAAGGGAGAACGTACAAGGAAGTGAAAATGAACGATGGCTATAAAACAATCAATACCCAGCACAGAATTCAGTAAGAGTAAGTTGTCAATAAAGTTAATGAATTTTTATTTTGGGGCGTAAGTAGAAGATATGTGTCCCGAACAAAAGAGGAGGCCATATTTCTGTTCTAGTCTGTATTTGTTGGATCACATAGAGATCAATGGTTTTAATTCTGAGTATAAATCTTTTTTTTTTTTTTTTTCTCCTGAGTGATTCTAAGGTAGGAAGTAACTAGAAGCTTTAGTTCAAATGAAAGAAAGACTTTCTAATGGTCAGAGTTTTTCTATAATGGAATATGCTGCCTTGTGAAAATAATGACCAAGATATTGGTGGACATGAAATTAAGAGGGCGTATAATTACCATCTATGAAACCCTTCAAGTTCGATTCATACCAGTTTCACTTAATGGTTCTGCAATTCATAATTAAAGAAAATATTTTCAGACTCATTTAAATTTTCAGGTTTACCAATTTTTGAGTTTCTAATGAGCTCCTCATATTTATTATTTACTGAGGTAAGTACAATTTCTTTTTAGTTTGCTCTAAATTTAATGGGCTTAATTTTCAATGGATATCCCTTGCCCCATTAGTTCTGAATTATGCAAAAGTCGTTGCTATCAACTAATCTCTCAAATTAGAGTTGTTCATAATTTCTCCTTTCTTATAATATGCACATACTTTTCAAGCAAATCCTATGGTTTCTATTAAACCTATATTTACTTGATTGATATCTTTATACTTTTAATGAGTTAATAGGTTTTACTAGTGCATTCTTTCAGTTACCTGTTATTCACACAAAAAATGTGTAACTATTTTACTTTGATTTTAGTATAGAGTGAATGTTTGTATGCCCCCTAAATTCATTGGTTGAAACCCATCCCAAAGTGATGGTGTTTGGAGGTGGGGCCTTTGTAAGGTGATTAACTCATAAAGGTGGAACCCTTGTGAATAAGATTAATGCCCTTTTAAAAGAGACCCCAGAGAGCTCCCCCCCACCTTCTGCCATGTGAGGACAGAGGGAGAAAGACGGCCATGTGTGAACCAGGAAGTGGGCCTCTCCACATACCTAATCTGCCAGCACCTTAATCTTGGACTTTGTAGCCTCTAGAACTGTGAAAAATAAATTTCTATTGTATATAAGCCACCCCACCTATGGTATTCTGTTATAGCAGCCTGAACAGACTAAGATATATTTCTTTCTCTGACTTCAATTTGTGCTTTAATTGGTCTCCAAAATTATTCTGGTTCTACAACATCATTCTTGAGGTAAAAAGAAAGTATTCTAGAAGAGTATTCAATATAACTTATTTTTAAGTGTTTGTGTTCTATTTCAGTACCTCTTTTTTTTTTTTTAAAGATTTTATTTCTTTATTTGAGAGAGAGAGAGAGAGAGAGAGCACAAGTGGGGGCAGAGAAAAAGGGAGAAGCAGACTCCCTGCTGAGCTGGGAGCCAATGCAGGGCTTGATCCCAGGACCCTGGGATCATGACCTGAGCCAAAGGCAGACCCTTAACTGACTGAGACAATCAGGGCCCTGTATTTTAGGACCTCTGGATGCCTACTGATCTGTTGAGCAAAATGTAGCATAGTGAGTATGTTTCAGGGTGTGACTGCAGAGAAAGATTTCATTGTTGGGGTATCTTTTTTGCTAAAATATTTATAGGGCTCATACAAAAGAAAGACTGAGTCCAGATTTGGTATACACTTACGAAATTTTGTGGGTTGTATTATGCATTACCATTCCAGAATGTTGCAGTTAAGAGACATTTCCCCAGATATGTTACTCTTCCTAATGCTTCTTATTTTTTGTATACTTTCTAAGTATAGGTCTAGTTACAGTGATTGCATGCACCTAATCAGAGCCAGGGAGATAATGAAAATTTTTTTTGAAAATCCTGGAAAAGAGTCTTTTGCCTTTTTTTAAAATCAAAATTAAACATCTTGTCGCACCAAAGGCACAAACGGCAAATGAAAAAAATAGACAAATTGGACTTCATGAAAAATTTAAAAATTGCGTTAAAAGATGCTATAAACAGGGTAAGAAGGCAACCTACAAAATGGGAGAAAGTATTTGCAAATCACACTGATAAGGGATTAATATTGAGAATATATAGAGAACTCCTAAAACTTAATAACAACAACAACAAAAATAAACAACCTGATTCAAAAATAAGCAAAGGACTTCAGTAGATGTTTCTCAAGGAAGCTATACAAATGGCCAACAAGCACATGAAAAGATGCTCAACATCACTCATCATTAGGAAGTGCATATCAAAACTGCAATGAGATACCAACAAACACCCTTTCGGATGGCTTTGATCAAAAACAAACAGAAGGATTGGAACTCTTGTGCTCTGTTGGTGGGAATGTAAAATTGTAAAATGGTACAGCTGCTGTGGAAAACAGTAGAGCATTTCCTAAAAAAACAAAAACAAAAACAAAAACAGAAACAAAAAAACCGCCTGGATGGCTCAGTCGTTAAGAGTCTGCCTTTGGCTCAGGTCATGATCCAATGCCCTGGGCTTGCGAGCCCCACAGGCTCCCTGCTCAGTGGGAGGCCTGCTTCTCCCTCTCCTACTCTCGCTGCTTGTATTCCCTCTCTTGCTCTCTCTCTGTCAAATAAATAAAATAAATAAAATCTTAAAAAAAAAAAACCCAAAAAACAACAACAAAAAAACCCTACAAAAGAATTACCATCTGACCCAGCATTTCCACTTCTGAGTATATATCCAAGAGAAGAAAAGCGAGGTCTTGAAAAGATAATTGTATACTTATGTTCATAGCATCATTGTTCACAAGAAGTAAGATGTGGGAACAGCCCAAGTACCCATTGATGGATGAATGGATAAGCAAAGTGGGGTATATGCATACAATGGGTTATTATTTAGCCTTAAAAGGAATGAAATTCTGACATTTGCTACAATATGAATGAACACTGAGGACATTACACTAAGTGAAATCAGCCAGTCACAAGAAGACAACTACTGTATGATTCCACTTGCGCGAGGTACTTAGAGTAGTTAAAATGGTGGAGACAGAAAGTAGAAGGGTGGTTGTCAGGGGCGAGGGGAAAGGAGGGACTGGGAAGTTAATACTCACGGGGTCGAGAGTTCCAGTTTTACAAGATGAAAAGCGTTCTGGAGATGGATGGGGGTGGCAGCAGCACAACATTGTGAATGTGTTTAGTACCACTGAACTGTACCCTTAAAAATAGTCAAAATGGTAAATTTTATATAATGTATATTTTCACACAATACAAAAATTGAGAAAAAAAGGGCAAATGAGAGCATAAGATAAAGTACTGAAATGAGGGCATAAAACTGAACACCACATTCAGTACCTTGCTGCCACCAGGGTAACCCTGAAGCTGTCGAAAGTCAACATGTTGTGCTTAGTGACGGAAGCCAGCAAACTAGAAGACAGGGACAAGAGAAAAACCTGGTTTCAATGACATCATTTGAACTTCTGAACTCCTGTTGTATCTGAAGCCCAACATACTCCTTGGACCTTTCAGTTATATGAACCAATAAATAATCCTTGTGTAAGCCAGCTTAAATTGGGTTTTAGAAATAAAAAGACCCTTAATGGATACATCCTGGTAGTTATCGAAATCACTGTGCATATATCAACTGTATGTCACAGCTCTATTTAGACTTACTCTTCATTTATCCACTTACTGCATCCCTGGGCTGTCTTCCCCAGGATCTAGCTAGCCATTCCTTTATTCCCTGCCTCACCAGAACGTTCTGCGGTGGGCATCCTAGTCCTCCTCTCCCTCATTCTTTGTCTAACCATATTCCCACAGCATCTTGACTTTCCTGACATCATTCTCTCCAATAGAAATAAGCAAAGGATGAGTAGCTTTTAAATTTATTTCTGCCACTTCCTCCCTCTGAAATCAAGTGTAAGTACTGAGAAGAGAATTTCCTAGAACATTTGAAGACAGAAATTGCGTAAAAGCGTGTAAATGGTCACAGTAATTATGGCAGTTCCTATGGGGAAGATCTGGGTTCTCAAGAGTTACAATAAAAGATGGATGGTAGTTTATTAGGGCTGAGTATCTTTGGGGTGGTGGGGATTACCGAATGGCTGTTCCATGCTGATTTAAATTATGGTTTGTTTCTAGTGAAGATGTTGTGCTTTTTTTTTGTACAAGGGGTCACTGAAAAGGTGGGTATTCCTTACTACACAGCATGCATGAAAAGCTGATGCTTGGTTTCAGGAATCTTCAAAGAACCTACTGTGCACTCTCTTAACTCAAAAATGTGTGGTCGCCTGAAGTGCTGGTTTGGAAAGAGTATCTCTGTTTCTTATGGCTACTTATCTGGAGTATCTTAGTGCTGCTACTTGTTCCAAAAGTTCACCAAATGCCTTGTTGTTTGAAGCTAGTACTTTTGTGTGTGACTAATGTTCTGCATTCCTCTTTCTTATAGTTGGCCTATTTCTTTTTGCCATTTTATAATTTGTTGAAAGCATTTTATTCTTTGCAGTTACTTGGTGTTTAAACATGCTCATTCTTTACCTAGGTGATGCATACTTATCCTTCTGCCATAAGGAACTTCTACAAGGAATATTCTCTAGCCCATTCCCCTACCTCCCAGTTCCAAGTGTGGGTTATATGTTCCTTCTATATATTTCAGTATCATACTGCACTCTCCCACTTTAAAGCATTCAACACACTGCAGTGTGTTGACCTACCTATTTATTTACCTCCCCATCTCCCATATGGAAGTGTTACAGATGTCAGTTAGGATCCCGTAACAACCCATGTAAACTCATCACGTGATTGAAATACGGATAGACAATGGTTTTTGTTTATTGTTGACAACCATTCACAACAAGTTTTTCAAAGAAAATGAATTTTGTTTCTATTAATTGCATAGAAACCAATTCAAGACAGATGTCTAAAGTTGTTGACAGAAAAAACAAGATTTTCATGGCATTTTTATACATGGCTGGCATTGTTTCCATTGGTCTTCCCTCTTCTATACTTGCCCTCCTCAGAACTCTCTCCAGTGTGATTGTTTCATGTCATAAATCTGAAAATGCCTTTCCCCTAATTAAAACAATTGGCCTTGGGAACCTGCATCCAATGTCTCCTGCTTTTCTCTTCATTTTCTCCTGGAATTATTCTCCCCATTTCTCACCAAGCTTCAACTCTAGCTCTTTTAGTTCCATAAATTAGTCAGATAATTTCCTAGCAAAGCCTTCACACATGCTCTTGTCCCCCAGTTCACCAAAAAGCTTCTTAGAAACTTTCTAGAAACTTTCCCTGACCACACAGTTTGGAGTGGGTCTCCTTCCTCTTCCTTCTTTCCAAAGTACTCATCAGAATTTATAATTAGGTACTTATTTGTATATTTACTTTCCACCCTATAATACTTTAAACTACGTGAGGGTAAGGCTGACATGTCTCTTACACGCTGCTCTACATCGCATATCTACCAATATATCAGTCTACATTTTGAATAAACGAATATATATTATATAGCCATGTAAATGTGAAGTTCAAAAACAGTAAACCTTGCATGAGTTCGAGTTCTAGTTGTTAGTATTTATCACCATAAATGATTTCTAAAATATTGAGTATGGATTCTGAAAAAAGCTTGTTTTGAGATGTGTGGAATAAACAAATGCATGTTGAAGTAACTCCCGTTTGAGGCAGTAAGATGTACTGAATCACAGCATACCATTTCCAGGTGAATGCAGTTCCGTGTTTCTCCCTTTTTCAAATGGGAAATGTAATCTCACTTGGGAAAACACTGCAAGAGTCTATAAGCATGTGCATAATCTCCGTCTGGTTGTGCTCATAAGGGATTTTCAATTTAGCTGCTAGGTAGATACCCCTTTTTCCATTGGTTGGGATTTTCTCTTATAAAACTGAATCTTTTCCTATCAAGGAATGTAAATTTGATTAAGGATAGCTAGGCACCAATATTCTGTATTCTTCCTTTTTCTATGGTGATGGAATTATAAAACAACTTGGTCGGGCTAGAATTTTACTGGTAGGTTTGTTGATCAGCATTATTTCTTGAATTCTGTGAAATTACATCATTGGCATGTAGAATCAGTTTTTCAAGGACAGCTGCCATGGACAAAGAGTGAAATATGTTTACATTTCCTGGGAGGGGGGACCTTATATATGTATACATTTGCACTTAGGCTTAAGATTTTAGTGTTGATTACAAAATATTTACTTTGATTAACATTTTCCATTGATCCCTGAATGCACTGAGGTGTTTTTGTTTCTCAAGGTGTTTTCTGTGAGCGGAAATTTGGAATTAGAAGATTTAAGTTTAAATCTAAATAAAAGACAAATTAAATGAAAGTCTCTTTGACTTTGTTGCTTGCAGGTGTGATTTCACTTAACACATACTGCTAACCCTACATTTACTCACGCACACATACGCAAATATACAGTTGTAAGTGTCATATTGTTTTCTTGGTTGTGTAACATGAAGAATTTTCAATAGACACTAAAGCAACTTAAGGTATTCCTTTTGGGGAAGAACTGTCAGAAAACTGTTTAGTTTCCCATTACAACAGCATTCAAAATTCAGAATAGTTTGGGAGAAATCAACTTATTTGGTGACCTCAGTTTTAGACTGCTAAATTGTGGAGGTTTGACTATAAGCTAGGTCAGTAAAATACATACAAACCCCACCAGAGCAGTGGCTTGGCTTTGGTCACTGTTGTATTCTCAGTGCTTGGGAGAACGCTTGGCCCATAGAAGGCACTCAGCACATATTTATCGAATCAATGAATCTTTCTTCTTTTGCCCAGACTGCCCGTATTTGTTGGTGATACTGTGTGATAGGGACAGCAGCAAAGCTGAGAAAATGCATTTCTTTAGCTGACTGACCAGACTTTCCACAGATAATAACAATCTGGTTGAACTGGACTGAACAAACCACCCGGGGAGTCTTTGGGAACATCTGGAGGGAGAATGCTAATCTTAGCTAATGTTTGCATAGCAGTTTACTCTTCTAAGGGCTTTACTTATATTAACTCGTGGTATCCTCACAACACCCAAAACTAGAGGTAGGAAATATTCTTCACTTTACAGAAGAGAAACCAAAACACCGAGAAACTAAGTGACTTGCCAGAAGTTTCATCTCTAATAAGGGGCAGAAGTAGGCTCTAAAATTTGCTTTCTTAACTCACAGTGCTATTGTGTCTCTCCAATCTGAGTAATATATTAACTTCAATACTGAAAGACAAGTGGACATATTTTGAGCCCCAGGATAAAAAAAGATATGTCATTACAGGCACTTTTTTGGTACGAAAAATAGGTTAACTTTGTGATGACTCTGTTTTGTCATTTTCATGCATGTTGATCCAGACACATTGTATATACATACATGCATACACACCCACAGATATAAAATCATACATGTATATAAGATTTCTTCTATTTTGTGTTTGACTATATATATGACCTGTTTCTCATTTAGTTTTGTGTGTGTATAGCATATATTAGCTTTACTTTTAAGAATTTATTTATTTATTTTAGAGAGAGAGAGAGGGAGAGTGCATGTGCAGCGGGGGGAGGAGCAGAGGAAGAAGGAGAGAGAAAATCCCAAGCTGACTCTCTGCTGAGCACAGAGTCTGACGTGGGGCTCCATCCCATGACCCTGAGATCATGACCAGAGACAAAACTGAGAGTCGGACACTTAATCCACTGAGCCACCTAGGTGCCCAACATATTTTAGCTTTTTAAAAAAGCTTTTAGATGCAGATTTTCAGAGAGAGAAGGGAAAACAAAAGCTACTATCATCTTGCTTAAACAATCAATTCTTTTATTAAAAAATTATAAAAGAGGCAATTATGTGTAGAAAATTAAAATGATTCAAAAAGGGAAAAATCAAATTGAAAACTTCCCTTCCCCTCATCACAGACCCCTGACTTCGTTCAAAAGTTTAGCAGGGAGGACTTTATAAGGGAAACAATAGATTGGAGATTCCCAAGAAAATACTATAAGTAACAGGTGGATAAGCTAAACTACAGAAAGGTGGTCTAATTACATGATAATTATTTTCGGTAGTCTTCCATTCTTTAGGTTTGACTACCACTTTTAATTACATTCTGGCACATACATTTAAAAAAGTAATACATTCTTTGTCAGGTTCTCTCTAGACCTGTTATTATTTTTTAAGCTGAGACTTTTGTGGGTAAATCCTCCATGTTTGCTTTCCTTTTGACTTCTAAATTTTGGGAAACCAGAATTAACGTGAGAATTTCTTAAAAGATTCCATGAGTAAGACATGAACAAAAATATTCCATACTGTGCTCTGATTATAATTAAAATAAATGCTCTTCCTTTTACTTATAATTTTAGCTCTGAAGAAGCAACTAAAGCAACTGAATCATTTCCTTTTTTTCCATTTTTATGCACTATAAAAATTTCCATATTATTCTTGGTAAAAATATCAACAAAAATATATCCATCGAATCCTTAATTTATATAGTTGTCTCTTTAAATACTTCTTTTTAATCCTAACATGTTCCAATATTTTAATTCTAAAAAATTTTTTAAAAACTCATGGAAATCTGAATTTAATTTTTTATGGGTAGTTGATATTAATTACTCAACAGTGAAGATATTTTTGGGTAAATGTGCCCCCATAAGAATCCATTAGTAAAAATATTTATACAGCACATATCCATATATTTCAATTCACATATATTTAATAAACTCCTTTTTATGTGAATCTATCCTTTAATATTAATCCTGGGAATTTTTATTACTGTACCATATCAAATTCTTGAATTTCATTGAAATACTTTTGTTGTTTTCATATATTAGGAAGCCTACCATGATATTAATTTCATCCTTCCTGATTTCATTCTAGAAACTATTCTTTCTCTTGGTGTCCATGTTGTCATTGGCAATCCCATAATTTCAGGACATCAAATTTATTTTGAAAATTGGATCTTTTGGACTATTGTTAGTTACTCCAAGTGTATAATTTATGCAGAAGCAACTAATTGGTTCCAAATAATCAAAATTATTCCAGCTTTTAAATTCTGTAATCTATGTTTACTTTCTAGACATTTCTAAATTTCACCATGATTTCAGGTTTTACATGACTTCAAATAATTTCTGTATGCATTTTTCCTCTTAAATTTTTTAGTTAGAACTTGAAATTTTGACGTATAAATTATGACATTTTAAGTAACAGAAAATTAATTTGAAAAATTAAGCCCAATTTTTCCTAAAAATGTATAATGTTCAGTCAGCATCTATATTTAGGAAATTAACATAGAGAAAAGAGATAATTTTTCATATCGCATTTAGAAAAAATTGTTGCTATTATAAAGATCTTAGAAATGTACTCTAAATGTAATTGTTAGAATCTTCATTTCTTCTTGTATTAAAACACTAACAGCATGCATATTTTTAAAATACTGAAGCTATGGAACAACTTTTCTGTGCACTTACAAATTAAAAAATATTTCTGTATGAACCAAAAGCTAAAAACTTACTACACTGTGCACATTATTTACTGTTTCTACCAGATGCTAAGTGCCTTTTGCTTAAAAAAAAAAATGGTATTAAGGAGCTTAAATTTATAGTATTGTTAAAATAAGGAAGTGGATTCTTCTGTGTAATCCAGATCATTGAATTAATGACCCCTCTCATTGTAAAACATCATATTTTAAATGCACCACTGATTGTATTACTCATTTATTCATTCATTTGTTCCATAAAGATTTGCTTACTCGTCTAGTGATATATACTAAATATATATTATGTACAAAACAATGGGAATATTGACAGGAAAAAAGAAAAGATTTCTCAACTTGTGGAAAAGAAAGAAATATAAACGCTTAAGATAATAGTATAGTTGAGGACAATGACAAAAGTGTCCATGAGAGTCATAGAAACCAAGGAGATGTGCATCCAGCCTTACCAAGAATACTAAATATTAGATTCAGGCAATGGAGGGGAGAGGCATGAGAACAGAGGTAATGGTATTTTGTGTCCGGGAGAAATCTCTACGGATTCTGAAATATAAAAGGCAACTGACAAGTGTGAGGAGAGAAAGAGACAAAAAGAAGTAGCAAAATCATCAGTGCCAATTAAAACACATTTTAAAAATGCCTTCCATAATTTTGGAAGCATCACCTCATACGTCCCATTATTGCTAAAAGTTTTTGCTCACAAAATTAAAGCCGTATTTTTCCCTAAGAGAACGAATCTGTAGTTCTTCATTTAATTTACTTAAGGAATAAATATTAGTAAGGAATGTAGGTGGTCATTTCAGCTTTGGGGTATCAGGGCTCAGAAATTTTCATCTTAAAGAAATAAAATGCCAAAATGTACAGTGAAAGTTAACTAAGACAAAATGGGAGCATTAGATCCAGTCACCTTGGACATTAAAAGTCAAAATTCTTAAGTTTTGAGGACACAAAGTTCTGCTGGCTGGCTCTTTGCAATGTTAATTGGTTCTCAAATGAAATAAATTTTATAATGCCTAAAGCTCGTGCCTAATTCTTTTGACATTTGAGAAACTAAAGTATTTGTAAAGATACATTCCACCTGCTGACTTCTTCAGTAATACCTTACCATTCAGTCTAGGTGGGTTTTTGTTTTTGTTTTTGTTTTTTTTTTAATTGTGCTCCTTCAGTCAAAAGCTGACACAACTGTCAAAATATAGTCACTCATACACTAGTCAGTCACACTCCGATAATGTGTCTGTCATCATGTTAAAACAGTCATTTGCTGACATATTTTATGGCCATGAACATGTTTCAGAAACCAGCAAAAAGGATTGGCCTTTAAAAAATAAGCAAGAGTAGCATTTCCTTCTAGTGAAACGACATATAATTTGAAATAATAGTGTGTCAATAGTGACCATAGGAAATTGCTAGAAAGTGGACATTTCCAAGTCCACTTTTATCTGGGAAAAAGTAGTTCTTTAAAAAAAATTTTTTTTTAAAGTAGTTCTTTTTAAACCAGCACACACTTTATTGAATTAAAAGCATCTTTGTCAGATTCTGAAAATGTTTATTGCACAAAGCGTGGAGTTCTGTACTTCTCTAAATATGTGGAATGGCAAGTTTTTAAAGAATAAATGTAAATGTTGCACAAGATAGCATTCTATTCTCAATACCTTTTCATTTGTATTAGACCATATCCGAATTGAGTTTTGCATTTAATAACCTCTCGGCAAGTGTTAAGAATAGGCAGGGAAAATTCATCTGGAGAAGCATAAACATTCACATAGATCAGCTTGTGTCCAATGGTTTACTCCCAAAGTTCTTAAAATATGTCATAGATAAACTCCAATTATGTAATAGGTAGGAAATAGTTTTGAAAATAATAAAGCTTAGACAGGTCCAACAAGATTATATATATACAAATGCACACTGATTTTTTACTTGCCATTGAAATTGGCAAAATAAATACTTCAGTGGATCCCTAAATAGTTATAAGAGTAGTAGCTCCTTAGAGTGAAGAATTTACTTGTTAAAAATGCCTGCTAGTTCCCACTCTGCATTAAAATTCATACAAAGAAGAGCTCACATTCTGTTCATAATACTATTATGTTTTGATTCATCGGAATCTTCATATATAATTCTAAGGTCTTATTTTTGAAATATGAAAACCATTAAATATGGAACTATGAAAATGATTTACTTACTTCCTAAAATGCTCGCAAAATTAGGAAACTGATCACAGTCCTGAAAACTACTACGTCAGCATTGGCAACCTATTGGAGTTGTGGGTAGGAAGATCATACACTTCTATGTCAAACGTTCATGAAATTGTAGTGACTTTCTTATCCATCAAGATTTGTTAGTTCTCTTCTTTTTAAATTTTATTTTATTACGTTATGTTAATCACCATACATTACATCATTAGTTTTTGATGTAGTGTTCCGTGATTCATTTGTTAGTTCTCTGAAAGCAATTATTTAAAAGTATTTCGGTGTTCCTTATTAACACAGGCATTTAAATCTATTCTCAGCTCCCTAGCAAGCATGGAAAGCCAAACTCTCTTTCAGATGCTATATCCACAGAAGCAGTTTTTGTAGAAGAAACATTATTTCACTTCATTTCACTACCTGGCTTCTTTGTTCATTAAGCTAATTACTCTAGTCTACATTCATGCCTTTCATCTACCTTGTTTCTTGAGCTTGATCCTTTCCCAACCCTGAATCGACTGTTACTGAACAGTTGAAGCTGAACAGGAAGGAATTGCAGGTGTCAACTCACAGTTTACAAATATGACATCTCCTCTGGCATAGCTGGAAATATGAAATATTGATTTATGTGCAGTAAAAGGTCTTATAAAAATGATCACATACACATGAGAGATTAATGCGCAGGAGATCAATAGAAATTTCATTCTTGACGCTAGACTGTCACCTATGGTGAAATGCTAAAATACAGAAATCAATATTATCTATGAAATGTCAAATTTATTATAATTATGAGGATGAAAGCTGGCCAAGTGGCTCCCAGGAGAGAAGGAAGGATAGGTTACTGGGCTGAAGCATCCTTCATGTCCCTTGTTCACTTGCTGCCAATTTGAGAGCAATATTGGTGCAGGGGGTTTTCAGGCATTATGTACAGCTGTGTAGTAACAAATTCCTGCTGGAATATTTAACTCTTGAAACTGACAATAATACAAGTGTCCACATAGTCAAAAGGTGCAGAACTTTTAGCTCCAAAATATGGAGAACGTTTTAAGCGTAGATCTTACTGTGGTATGTGTACCACAGCCCATTGCTTAAGAAAATTGAGCTTTTACAGACTGAAGATTAATAAGATCTTGGTGCAATTTTATTCAAGCTCATGTTCTGTTCTCTCCAGTGGTGGGTGGGGGGGAGAGGGGAAATCCTAAATTATCTATTAGTGGGCTTCACATTTTCTATAGTTTAAGCCATTAGCTTGATTCTTAGAAATTGCCATTCAATTTCACTGCTAGGCAGCGATTCTTTGAAAAGATTTTTATGAGTTTGTGGCAGCCTACCAGTCTCATGTATCAAGTTTAATAGAGTCTTTGAAAAAGTAACACAAAGCTAAAATTTTATGAGCCTATACGAAAACAATAAAATGAGAGTATTTTGTCTTGCCTTTTAAGTGGGGAGGGGGATTTTTCGGAGTTGAAGTTAAAAGCATAAAAGAAAAAAAATGCTTCTTTTTACGTATTCTCCGTGTCTACAGAAAAGCAGAATATTAAACCCTTATTAATAGCATTATTCCTCATAATAAGTATAGGTTTTACAAATTAATGTTGGTGATGATACACTGTGACTCTCGCAGGGATTGGGACCTGGTATGGGTATAAGAGAGGATGAATGTGTCTGACCCACAAATGAATTAGGAATCTTGAAGGAAAATCTGTATTCCCTTGTAGGTAGTATAGGTGATGGATAGATTGTGTTATTTGCTGTCGGTTAACACTATTCATAAAGCCCTTCTGATTCAAATTTTAATGATTCAGTTTTAAATAAGCAGTGTGCTCTGCCAACCATGCTTAGAGGAAAGCACAAAGAGCCTGTTCATTTTGTTACTCTGTTGCCTCCACATAGAAAGTCCTCAGAGATTTGTGAAATTAATAAATGAATGAATGAGTAAATGAATGAATGAAACATTACTTCATCCTATGGTGCTTTGGTACCACACGAGCGGTGGGGGATAGAATTTCTTCTCATTTGGACTTAACATTCATTTATTTTTAGAATTATGATTCTCTTTTCTTTTTATACCCTTCTCAGATCTAGACAGCTTTTTGGTAACCAACACTTCTAGTTGGAACGTGGGCTTGAGTACTAATTGCTATATATGAAAATTTCAAAACATAACATCAGCCTCGTATAGATAGATGTCTTTCACCACACACCCTTTAACGTATGGTCTATCACTGAGCTTTTGCCTGGAATTACATACAATATGGGAAATTTACTTTCAATTAGTAACGTTAATTTGTTTTGTAATAACTATCATGAGTTAACAGTCTTGTTATTCTATGTTTCTGTGCCTCTTCCTAGGTCTAAATTAATTTTAGAGCTTTGTCTTTAATCTGATCCTTAGGGAGATGTTTCTTGTCTAGACTTGGATTTAGTTGAGGACATTTTGACTGAGGGGATTTCTCAACACTAATATCTTGCATTTATTCTTGGTTTTTAGGTATTGGTACAAAAAATGAGCAGTGCCACTTCAGTTAGCAACAAACAGGCCCCGTCCCACAAATAAATTACCATTTTTCTTGGGTTCCGGTTTTTCAGGGCTATTGTCTAAATCGACTGTTTTTGTTCATGACATATATTTTCCAAGTAATACTTCTATATTTGTCATGGAGGAGCACGTACCAGAGGGGCCACAGAACTGGCAGAGTTAGAGATCTCTCACAGAGAAGCACAAAGAAGAGTCACAGGGAGGTTCTGTAAATGCTCAGAGAGACCCCATGTGCATGTGATTAAGGTCAATAAGCATAAGTTGAAGGTCTACCATATACAGGAAACTGGGATGAAAAGATGCAAAGGGCACAGATAGAGCCCTCAAGGAGTTCACAAAATAGTACAAATTGGGTGATATTTAGAAATGGGAAATATTTAGAAAAGGAAATTGCAAGACTTGGAACCTATACAAGCTATCCCGAATCCTTGGATTGGTGTGCTCTCGGCTCAAATAAAACCCATTTCCATATCCTTTAGAGAAGAGTCAGTCCCTAGATATTCTAGAGACATAAATACAAAGTTTTTTCTCATCTATTATTACTGAATTATTTACTCTTCCTAAATATTATCTCTTTTGGCCAGAATTGTAAGATTATTATTACTGCCAAATATGATGGAGGATTCATAAACTTTCCTCCAGTTGGTAATATAAACACTTTTTTTTTTTTAAATCTGGAAAAGAGATAAAGATTTATTTACTTTTTAAAAAACACTGTAGCATTTACACAATTTATAAATAGAGATTTGGGAAGATTTTCCACTCTACACAGCTTCTTAAGGCTTTTTTTCCCCCTCTTCTGTACCTCAAGTACCCAAAGCAGTTAAAGTTAATACTTAATGCAACCTAGTTGAAGAGATAGGCATTTCTTGCAGTCAGGTCTCAATTAAGAGATAAAAGACAAAAAGTGCAAAGCGCTTGATAAAGCTAAGAATACAAGGCCAGCCATGGATGTGCTTGAAGCTGTCCATAGCGATAACTGGATAGTCAGCCGGAATCTTCTTGAATTGAAGTGGGTGCTCTAACTTATCAAATTCCACATATGGGGAAATTATTGGTGCCTACAGTGGTGATTAACACTAACCCACTGGGTCAGAAACAAGCTGGGATAAAGGTGAAAACTGTATCTGACTATCAACACCAAATACATCCATTTAGAGAAAGATAGCAGAGGGTTTTTTTCTCTTTTTATATCTTCAGTTGTGCAGGTTGTCAGGCTGGTCACACAGTTAACGCTGCATATAGAGTGCTCTCTATAATGTGCAAATTGCAATGCACATTAAAATGTAATCTACTTTAATAAGTCACATGAAGATTACATTTTAAGATAATTGTTTGTGTGTTTATGCTATACACCGAAAATATTTTCCTGCTTTGTTTACAGTATTTTCTCTTTGCCTTTAAACGTAATGATTGCAACCATTAGCACTAAATAACTCCCTTCTTCAAATGGTTGGGGGCAAAGTTATGAAGATTCAAATTTTGGATTCCTGGAACCATGGTTCATGGTAAAGTGTTCAAACTGCTTAATCTTACCGAATTTCCCCCAATTAAATTTGTTATGATGTTATGATCATCAAAAACCTTACTCTGCATCAATAATTAGGACACTTGACTTGAATTATCCAGATTGTTTTGTAAAGTTGCCCACTTTCCAATTTCTGTGTAGACAAAAATATGACAATTTTTGAAATACTTATAATGAATATCATAACCAGAGCTTTCTGACAAATCTATTCATTTGGAATATGGCCAATTATCAATGATTTATTAAAATGGGTGAGAAGGAAATTAGAGGAAAATGGAAATGACAAATAATCTCCAAATTTCTCATTGTTCATTCATTTAAAAGTCCTTTTCCATTCAGCCACCAGTAAAGTCATTTACAGGTGATGACATTTAACTGAAAAGATTTTCATCTCTTTTTTCTCTCTTATCCGTCCTGCAAAGGAAGTACCAATGAATACTAAAATAACCCATTGGGTATAAGAGGCAAAATAAGTGCTTATTAATCTATGTAGATATTGTGCATTCAGCAAGAAACAAAATGACTGGCCAACAGTTGGTATCCAACAAACATTCCTTTTTTTTTTTTTTAAAGATTTTGTTTATTTATTTGACACAGAGAGATACACAGCGAGAGAGAGAACACAAGCAGGGGGAGTGGGAGAGGGAGAAGCAGGCTTCCCGCAGACCAGGGAGCCTGATGTGGGGCTCGATCCCAGGACTCTGGGATCATGACCTGAGCCGAAGGCAGACGCTTAACGACTGAGCCACCCAGGCGCCACCCCAACAAACATTCTTTAAATGAATGAATGAATGAATGAATGAACAGAGAACTGAAAATATAACTGAATTATGAGTTGACTGAACTATGTATTTTTAAAATCTGAAATTATTATAACGCTCAAAATTTGCTGCATTTATTTTGATTGGCTTATGTCTATCTTTGAAGAATAGGCACATGACTTAATCATATGTGGCCACTTATTTAATTGTATTAATGTTACTACTATACATCATGTTAACCCAGAAAGATTGTAATAGCCTTGCTCTGGAGCCATGGGACACTAAGTTAATGCAGTTGTTCCCTCACTAATCTCTGGATTAACAGGTAAAATTTCCAATCTACTTTCTGTTGAAATAATTCAGTGATCATTGTTTTTGTCTGTTTGAATATTATGACATGAGATCCTGACATTTTGGAAAAGTAATGGAGCAATATACTGACAGAATCTTTCAGTCCCAGATGATAGAAAACTCAATTGAATCAGTCTTCAGAAAAAAGGAAATATTAGTTTATATATGCAACCAAAAATTTGGCAGGAGGTCTTCAGGAATAGCTAGATACAGGAGTTCAAATAATGTCATAAGAATTCATAATGTCTTTATTCTTGGCCATGATTTCCTCTGTATTAGCATTCTATATGGGCATCTCTTCCCACAGGAAGGTTAGATAGCTCTCAGGAACTCAAGGCTGCTTTATTACTAACCTCAATCCAAAGGAAAGATAATCTACATTTCAATAATGCCACCAAAAGATCTGGTTGAGCTTCATTGGCTTGCTTGGGTCCTGTGCCCATCCTTGACCCAAACACTCTGGCCAGATGGGTGAAATACCCAGTTGTAACATCTGGATCACATGTCCTTTCCCAATTCAATTTGTGTTGTCAATGGGATGTGGTGCTCTGTCTTGAGTCCTATGTCTAATGCTTGGATTCAGAAGAGGATTAGTATAAACTGAACCACAAGAACTGAGTGTGAAGGAATATGACTCTCTAGGAAACATAAAGGTACATTTGCAGAGGAAATGGATCTTGGGGGTGACAGGAACAATAGATGATATTGCAAGTAGTGTAGATGAAGAAATCAAAAAATTAGGAGAATGATTACAAAGAATGGAAGATTTCAGAAGCTCTGAAATCGTATCTACTAAATGACTGAAGTTTTCTGAACAGCTATATCCTACTGCTGTGCCCCAAACTATAGAGCATTACTAAAGATCCAGGTCTTCCAAAATATTTTGGAATATATTCATTTTTTTTAGTTGAGAAATGTGATCAATACATTATATTTTTATTTTGGTTCCTAAGAAAAGAACCAGCATAGACTTTCCTGTTTTTAATTTAACCTAGACTATGGTTTTGAAGGCAACTGAGAGTCAAAGCTGGGGTTGAACAAAACGGGCTCATTTTCCCCATATAGTTGCCTCTTCATCTGGGGGCATATGCGGATTGCTCACATCACACTGAATTCCACTGCCCCTAGAGGACATTATTTTGAATGTCAGGAATAAAATCACATTATTGAATGAGAATGGAAAGAGAAGAAAAATGATTGCTTTGATGAGTTTCAGTTGATCAGCTAAAATAATGTTCAGATACAAGATCTCATCAATAACATTAAGCAGCATTTTATTCTAGACTCTTAATGTGACTTAATGAGTTAAGTAAAAGATGGCATCTGAAAGTTTTGGGACCTAGAATAAATTAACTTAAATTTAATGTAAATTGTGAATGAAGTCTTTTATATGTTCTACTTTAGTTTGGAAACTTTGCTCTGTCCTTTGGTAACTACTATTGAAAGAAGAAATTACTGTTTATATTTATATTCTATTGTTTCTAGCAAAAGAAAATGTTCCTCCATCACAATTCTAAGCACTATTTTACCAGAATTTCTAAATTCTAGACTTTAGAACGACAGTGAAGTCTCTGTGATCTTGGTATGATTGAACAGACTCAGGGTTATAAATCTGTTTTGTAAATGATTTTTCATAATTCCTTCTTGATCTACTATTACAAATATGCAGTATTTCTCTTCAACAAGCCATTGTGTTTTACTAAACTGTGCCAAACTGGGTAACCTATTGCACTTCTTAATCATTTTCTAAATGATCTCAGGTCAAAATCTATATGATTTTGGAGTACTTTGTATACAGAATTAAGATGATATTACAAGGTTTGTATTGAATTTTAGATAAGGCACTACCTTTCAGTTTTTCATGAATTGTTTTCACAGTTTAGTCTGGACTGACTTTATGAGCAGGAACCTATGTGCTATAGTTGAGGGGCAGCCAAATTGCCCTCTGGACTTACAAAACTTCCTTCATCACAGCATCTCTTGAAATAAGCACTGTAATTCCCATCAAGTGGGGTGCCTTATCATTAGCTCATTATTCCTAGAGAGCCCTGTGAGGATAACATATATGGCCATTAACAGAACCATTAACATTTGAAGCCAGGGAAGGTATGGTCGCTGAAGAGGACATGGGTAAAGGATAGGGTCTCAAGCCCTGTGGTTTGAGGAGGAAGATCCTGTTTAATTGCAGAAAAAGAACTAATTTACAATTTTGTCTTCTTTGCCATTTTGTGTAGACTAGAATCTAAGCTAGGATATTATAAAAAAGAGAAATTGGCTTGAGATGTAAAGATTTTACACAGTATTTAATTCATATAGTTTTAGAACATATAGTTTGTTGTTCTAGTGATATTTTGCTTATTCATCTGTTCATTCTTTTATGTAACAATAGTTGTTTTTCAAGTTTACTATGTGTCAAATTACTATGTGTAGTTGTATTACATGTATTATCTCATTAAAGCCTTCTAAACAACACTTTGAGATAGGTACTATTATTGTCCCATTCTACAGGGTAAAATGACTAGCATAGACATTAAATTAGCTACATCACATGCTAGTAAATGATGTGTGTAGGGGTTGAGGAGTTTGAAAGACAGCAAACAAATAACAAGGACATGAAAAACTAGTACATGTAAAAAAGAATTAAAATAGGTGATGTGACAGAATAATGAGATTTGGGTGCAGGAGGGTAGAGATTATAATATGTCAGGTGGTTAGAGAAGGATTTGGGAGAAGGTGACATTTTAGAGAAAGCCTGTAGGATAAATAACAATGAGCTATGCAAACGCTAGCGCAAACTTCCTAAAACAGTCAAAGCTTGGTGTGTTTGATGAAAAGAAAAGGGAACTCCTGTTAGCCATGTCTCAAATATAGTGCTTCTCCTACAAAATCTTGGTCTACTTAGAGATCTAGCAAGATCAGAGGAAGAACAAGTAGTTGTTTCTTAAGGTATGTTCAATTTTATTTGTTCTCCCCATATCAGCAAGTCCTGGGTACTGGAGTATCTTCTGTCCTTTTGGATTTCACATGGAATTTCTCTTTCTAGCCTTTCCCATCCCAATCCTTCTCCTATAGGTGTACATACTAAGGTTCCACAGCATTGAGCTGCGGAGCAACTTCTTTGTGTATTCAGCCTTCATTAAGATCAGAGTCCGGACTAGGTTAAGAAAGAATTGTATAAGACTGTTGAATCACAGACCTGTATCTCTGAAACAAATAATACATTATATGTTAAAAAAAAAAAAAAGAAGAAGAAGATAGCAGGAATGGAAAAATGAAGGGGGAGAAATCGGAGGGGGAGACGAACCATGAGAGACTATGGACTCTGAGAAATAAACTGAGAGTTCTAGAGGGGAGGGGGGTGGGGGGATGTGTTAGCCTGGTGACGGGTCTTAAAGAGGGCACATACTGAATGGAGCACTGGGTGTTATTCGCAAACAATGAATCATGGAACACTACATCAAAAACTAATGATGTAATATATGGTGATTAACATAACATAATAAAATAAAATAAATAAATAAATAAAAATTCTTCCAGAAATGTTTAAAAAAAAAGAAAGAACGTGTTTCTTTAATTCACTTAAACACTAATCCAAGATCTAGTTAATATATATACTCAGGTTAATACCAAAACAAATTCATCATAAACACTATCCGTAAGAAGTTTAAAGTCCAATATAATAAATATTAAAAAATATTTACTTTTAAATTTTTTATATCCCATCAATCATTTTGTCTTGTGATTCCACTATCTTTGGAAACTGTGGACTATTCAGAGAAAACAAAGAAAGTAGTTATTCACGCTGAAGTTTCAAAAGTGATTTTAAGTTAAGGAAACAAGAATATTAAAAAAACAAACTTTGTTGAGAAACAAAATGGGGTTCAAAGTCTCAGAAGTTTGTCTACATATAACTATAAATATAGTTTTATATGTATATCAAATGAGCAAAGCTTGGAGATCTTAGAGTCTTATAAAGGATAGTGTATGGAGATTATAAGACATGTAACAAAAGTTCTTATCCAAGCAGCAGGGGAAAACTCTTTTTGTTCTGGTGGTATGAAAGCACAGAAACCTTAAAGAACTGGGGGAAAGAGAGATTACCCAGGCAGCTCAAAGGCTCTCTTTGGCCTTGGTCCTAGTTATAGAAAGAAGGAGGAAATGAAGACAATATATAATTGAGATAGAAACTATGGGGTTTTGTGCCTCCTTTCCTCTTGGGAACTCTGGGAAGAAGACTGTCACTATAGGTCACCATGTACCTGTGAACATAACACAAATTTAGGGGATATTAGTCAAATTATAGTCTATCTCAATTGTGCCTCTGGAGTTGTACATTGCTCAGCTGTAATTCTGAATATAGTGTCTTTGACTACCTGCTCATCCCAGAACAGAAATGGCTGCATAGGATATTTAGGTAAAGAGGGACCAAAAATAATTCTCATGCGACTCCTTCTTTCACATGTGATAGAAAGGATTTGAAAAATTCCACATATCTCCAGTTGAGGAATGCAGAAGGAAGATATTAATGTTGGGGATTTAATGGGGATCATGGCCAGAACACAGGAGATTTGTAACACCAATGAGAAAAGAAGGGGATCTTGGAGAGCAGGTGGGTGGACAAGTTTCCTGGGAGAAATTACAGTTCCTTTCCCTTAGGAGGGAACAGAACAGGTAAATTAAACTACAGCCACTTCAGGACGAGCCATTGAGGACAGAGGCTGTTTGCTCCTTACAGGCTAGTGGGATGAAACACCAAAAGGGAAGTAGAGCACAAAGTCCCTTTTTCAATGCCATGAGGTGTGGCCAGCTTCTCTTCGTACCCAGATACCATCTTGGGAAGGAAAAGTTGCCTTGAAAGGAAGTTGAACTTTGATTTGTTTTCATAATTACCAGAAATGGGTGATTCTGAACCAGAGGAGATGAAATTAATACTATTTGATAAGATGGAGTGTTTTATTACTTTTTTCCTTCTGGATCCCTCTCACAATAAAAATAGTTTCTTTTTTTCTCCCTTCCACCTCCATATATGCATATGTTGCTAAATATAATACAAAATATCTAACAAAATTTTAATGAAGTGATTTTGAATTCAGAGGAAAACCAGGTTCTTTATAGGTGGAAGTAATCTAGTTTTATTAAAATCTGTGGGCTGCTTTTGTTTTCTTCACTTTAACAAATGATTTCCACGATGGATGTTCAGTTAATTTATGTACTTGGGGCTTTTTATGCTTTATTGATCAACTTTTAAGGTTCATTTTGATTTTGAATAGATAGTGCTTTCAACAGTTAAAGAGGGATTAGTTTTATTACTGAGAGTTGGAGTTCATTTTGTTTTCCAAATGCATTAAATTTCTCCACTGTGTAAAGAAAGTAGAGGCCTAGATAGATTTTCATAGCCTCAGTGGGTTAGTTACCTAGTGCCAACAAAATTGCTTTAGGGTTTTCCATAGAAAATGGGGCAAATGAGATCTTTTATGAGTATCTGCAATGAACTCAATTTAAATTTCTAGCAATAAAATTTGGTTTATTCTAGTAAGGTTTGGTTTCATCTCTTCTTTCCTGTTAATTCTTTGGAGAAATCTCCTCCAAAAATTGTGTTTTTAAGGTGAGCCACAAGCAGTATTTAAAATGTTTATCAACTATTATTTCTTATTACCAACCAATTAGACCCCCCATAGACTGAAATGAACCAATATGGCTCTCTGCACTAGGGCTAGCAGATTGTTAACCCTGGTTTGGGCTAAATAACTTCAGCTTCATTTGTCATTTATTAGAGTTGACACCAGTAGTACCAAAAAGTTGATATTATTATGAAAAATGGGGTTTTCTGAGACTCTCTCCTCACTTTTTGGGGAAAGGGCACACACCCATCCATTTCTGAGGTCCTGGGCCATATATAACTAGGAAAATCAAGTTATTTGTTTGTTCTCTGTTTAGCTTGGTAATGCAGACAAAAGAGAAAGATATTGTTGTAGCATAATAACAGAGGAGTTGTGTAATGGGGACAACCAATCTCAGCAGGAAAGGGCTTGATTTGTATTATAAATTATTTTCATGGAAGCTAGACCAGGAAGGACAATTTTCCTTCATGTCCTTCATCAGAATCTGTTAGTCTGTTCCCTTTCCTTCAGGTCACTGGTAGATAGACTACATGGGCCAAAGCATAGTGGAGGAAGACTCAACCTTGGTGGAGCTCAGAAGGAATAAAATACAAGGAGATTTCAGAGGACAAGGAGAGGAATGCTCAGAGAGGGAAGTGATCCTCAATGTCCACAGGAAACACACTGTCACTGAGAGGGAATGGCAGGCATACATCTATATTCTGCACCAGCTCTTGGACACTTTTCATGCTTGATTGTCTAATAGTAGTGCTTTTAGTAATGGACTGTATATTTTCATTCTTTCTAATATAAAGGGCATAGCTTAATAATGTGTGTGTTTGTCTTCCCTATGGTGAACTCTGTGACAGAGATTGAGGATTGCTTGAATTCTGTTTTCCCATCAGCACCTACCACAGTATCTGACACATTCTCAGCAAATGAACAAATTACAGTGAGTGAAATTCCAAAATTATATATTTGTTCTTTATGACTCTGAACATCAAATTTTCATCTAGTTATTGGCCAATGGATCCCTCTAGGGCACTTGAAGATACAAGGTGATCAAGATGCAATTTGATACAAGTCTCTTTAAAAGCAAACTCCAGGGCACTCCAGGTAAAGAAGGCGGAGCACAGTTTCGGCTTTTCGCTGACTACATTCAGCCCATCTGGTAGACTTGTCCAGATTGAATATGTTTTGGCTGGTGTAGCTGGAGGAGACCCTTCAGTGGGAATTAAAGCTGCAAATGATGTGGTATTAGCAACTGAGAAGAAACAGAAATCCATTCTGTAAGATGAGCCAAGTGTACACAACGTGGAACCAATTACCAAGCATATAGGTTTGGTGTATAGTGGCATGGGCCCAGATTACAGAGTGCTCGTGCACAGAGCTCAAAAACTAGCTCAGCAATACTATCTCATTTACCAAGACCCCATCCCCACAGCTCAACTTGTACAGAGAGTAGCTTATGTGATGTAAGAATACACTCAGGTAGTGTTCATCCATTTGGAGTCTCTTTACTAATTTGTGGTTGGAATGAGGGGTGGCCATATTTATTTTAGTCAGATCTACCTGGAGCTCACTTTGCCTGGAAAGCCACAGCAATGGGAAAGAATCATGTCAGTGGGAAGACTTTCCTGGAGAAAAGATATAATGAAGACCTGGAACTTGAAGATGTTATTCATACAGCCAGATTAACCCTAAAGGAAAGTTTTTTAAGGGCAAATGACAGAAGACAACACAGAGGTTGGAGACTGCAATGAAGCCAGATCCAGGAGGCTTACTTCCACTGAAGTTAAGCATTACTTGTCATAGCATAATAATGAAGGGACTGAAAAATCCGGAATTTCAGATAATCCCTCTACTTAAACATGTTTAAAATACATTTTGCTTTGCAGACTTCTTGCATACTTTTTTCTGCATGGTTTGATGGACTGATGTTTTTAAAATGACACTTATAAATCATAATTAACTGTTAAATCCAAAAAATATATAAATAAAAGCAAACTCCAAATGTTGTATGAGGTTTTCTTTTTTCTTTTCTCTTTTCCAAATTATAAGGAAAAAGTAACTTGAAAAAAATCTCAAGAGACTTAGCTTATTATAGAACAAAGATGAAATGAGCTATTGTGTTTATAGCACATTGTAGTAGAACTGTGGTAAAATGTATTGAACTTTTTCCATTAGGGATAATCTTTTACATGGTAATACACTGATATAAGATCATCTTAGCTGTCTTCCCTTTGGAACATTCTTTGGCCACTTAATTTATTCATTTCACAAATAATGTGCCTCTACTATGTGCAAGTCACTATTGGTCAGGCTAGCAAGAGAGTTAGAGTAGTGAACAAGACTTTCCTGCCCTAGTGAAGCTTAGATTCCAGTGGGAGATAACGGGAAATAAACAGAGTAAACAAGTAAATTACAGGATATACTATGATTACTCATATCTGACATCGTAAAAAAATTAACTCAAAATGGATCAAAGAACTAAAATGTCAGAGTTAAAACTGTAAAACTCTTAGTAGAAGACATAGGAATAAATTTTTATAACCTCAGATTGGGCAAAGAATTCTTATATATGACACCAGAAGCCCAAGCAACAAAAGAAAAGTAGATAAATTGGATTTCATCAAAGCTGAAAATTTTCATGCATCAAAGGACACTATCAAAATAGTGAAAAGATAATCTGAAGAATTGGAGAAATATTTGCAAATCATATATCTGATAAGAGTCTAATACGTAGAATATATAAAAAATCCTTACCACTTAACAACAACAACAAAAAGATGAACATCATAGTTAAAAAATGGGTAAAAGACTTACACAAACACTTTTCCAAAGAAGATAAACAAATTGCCAACAACTATATCTAAAGATGCTCAGTGCCATTAGTCATTAGGGAAATGGAAATAAAAATCACAATGAGACACCACCTCACACCCACTAGAATAGTTATAAAAAGAAAAAAAAACAAAGTAAGTGTTGGCATGATGTGAAGAAATTGATAATCTTTGTATATTGTTTGTGGGAATCTAAAATTGTGCAGCTACAGTGGAAAGCAGTTTGACCATTCCTCAAAAAGTTAAATGTAGAATTACCACATGATCCAGCAACTCCATGCCTAGGTGTATACCCCAAAGAACTGAAAACAGGTGTTCAAACAAAACTGTACAGGAATGTTCATAGCAGCATTACACACAATAGCTAAAAGGTGGAAGTAACACAGATGTCCATCAATGAATACATGGATAAAGCAAATGCAGTATACCAGAACAACGAAGGATTGTTCAGTCACAAAATGGAACCAAGTACGGACACGTGCTACCATGTGGATAAACTCTGAAAACATGACTCTAGGCGAAAGAAACCAAACACAATAGACCACATCTGGTATAATTCCATTTATATGAAATTGCCCGAGTCGGCTGTAGCGTAGGTGATAGAATTTGATGACAGGTTATATATGCTATATTAGAGCAAGAAGAGTGAAGAATGACTCCAAAATCTTTGGTTGCAATAACTGGAAAAATGGAGTTGCCATTTGTTGAGATGAGGAGGGTTGGGGGAAAATGAAGAACCTGGTTTTGGAGAGAAGTTCAAAAGACCTATTTGATGCCCAAGGGGAGGTGTTGAGTAGGTAGTTGGATATTCTATTCTGGTATTCAGGAGAGTGGTCTGAGCTCGATTACATTTAAAACTGTACAACTTGAATCAAGTCACCAGAGTGGTTAGATGTGAGAAGAGTTACAAAGACTGAGAGCTGGGACATTTTCACCTTTAGAGCTGGGGAGCTGAGGGGCTGCAAAGGAGCCTAAGTAGAAGCCAGCTGGGATTTTGTCCCATTCTGATGGCTCTAACAATCATTTTTCTTCAGGTAATTATTAAATCTAAGTCACCAGCTCCAACCTCTCCCTAAGCCCTGGATTGCATTTTTCGCTGTCATTCAGACACTGTAACTTGGTTCTGGCAGAACCTCTAACTCAATATACTATGTTGCTGATTCTCTGTCAACGCCTCTGTACTATTCAGTCCTCATTCCTGCTTTTCATGTGCATTCCATGGGGAATAGCAGCACCATTTTCTCAATGACCCGGGCTTGAGACATCAAAAACACATATGACCCATTCTCCCTAATCCCACATCGTAATTCCGACTCTCACCTAGACACTCACCTGGACCTTTACAACAGGTTTCCAGGCTATCTTTCCTTCCTCTCGCTCTCCCTTCCAACCAGTCCTGGGCATTGTTGTAAGTTTGAAGCAGATCTCAGTAATGTTATTCTCCTCGCAAACCCCTTAATGTTTCCTCTCTGCCTACCAGATGAACATTTCAAGGCCTATCCAAATGCAACCACATCTTTATTTACAATCTTGTGTTCATTTTCCCTGTAGACACACTCCTGCAAACACCAAACTCTTCTGCTTGTTGTCCCTTTCATATCACTCTATCTTCCTCCCTAATCTTTATCTAAATCCTAACCATCTTTCAAGGCCCATTTCACATGTGCATTCAAACCTGGAGCACATAACTTTTATTATCCCCGGGCCACATGCTCCTGAGAAGGGTTTACATTTGATATTTCTTATAACCCAGTGAGGTTTGGTTCGTTTTGTCAGTTGAGAACTAGGTCTCCCTCTCGTAACAACATCGGGAGTTTCTCTTGGGGGAGCTATTTATTCCATATTCTTCTCCTGGATGATTTGGGGGGGTACCAAGGGTACTCTGTTTGGTACAGAGACAGTGATGGATTCTAGGCTTGCCCAAACAGTTCTGCTAAAGCTTCAGGGATGGACAGGCCACACAAGCTGGGCAGGTGAGTCACTTCCGATCCTTTACCCTGCTTTAATTTTTTTAATAGCCCTCATCATGAATAATTTTACAGATTTATTTCTGTATTTGTCTAATATATGTTTCCCCTCCTAGAATATGAGCTCCATGAGGGCAGGTGCTTTGTCTATTTTGTTTATAGTTACTGTATCCTCTAAGTCTGGAACACTGCCTAATACTTACTATGTGTTTAATATTTGCTAAGTGACTGAATAAATTAATGACACCAGGTTTACTGCAAGAACTATTAGGGAAAAGACTTGCTTAGCTCCGGGTTTGACGATCTGGCAGAAAAAAGTATGGAACTTGGAGTGGTGATTTTGCCACCACATAGGGGAGCCTGCCTGAGAATGAAGCCAATCCTGGGCCGAGATATAACCAAAAGACGGATTTCTGTCAACATAATTTGAATGCCTGAACCCAGCTGGGTGTGGACTTCCTAATGCTTGAAGAATTTGCCTTTTGTGAAGCAATATATTCATTTCTTCCCCACATTTTTTTTTCCTTAAGCCAGTTTTAGTTATCTGCAGTAGTCATGATATACCATTTATATTGTACTCCAATTTGTATAGTGTATCATAGAACTGGAAATTTTTTTAGCTCCTCTGTTAGATGTCAGCTGCCTGAGGGTAAAGACTATATGACTTATACTCATCTTTACATTCATATAACACTGACCCACTGATTTCCTGTAGTCACCTGGTAAACATCTGATCGTTAGTTGAATTAAAATAAAATTATCTGTCTTCATGTGAAAGTCAGAGATATATTTTCTTACATAATATCTTGAAGAAAGGTATTGATATTCCTGAAGAAAATGTTTGCAGTATGTCCACATTTCAGTGTTCTTGAAAGGATAAGCTTCCACCTCTTGAAAATATTTTCACTAACATTTTATACTATATTCTATAATAATATATTAATCATGTTAGAATTTTGGATGAATCAAAAAAAGTTTGCTAAAATTTGGCTCCTTATCAAAAGCCTCAGAAAAATTATTGAAGTATCTCTGAGTTTGTAACTTGATATGAGTGCTTCTTTGGTGTGCATGGATTGAAAAAGGGGGGGTTCTACTCATTTAACAGAAAGCATGATGTGTTTTTGGATTCATAGATTCATGTAATCCTAATGGTCTGCTATCAACATTCTCATATTTTGGGCTGTATTTCTGCCTATGAAATTTGGGCCAAATGAAAGGTTATGGCTGTGCCCGAGTTCATTAATTCTCTCTCGCTCTTGCTAGTGACCAGCAGTACCTATGGGTCTGCTGTCTAGAGTTAGAAGCCAAATGATCTCCCTCAGCAAGAAATCAGCAGTTTTGATCTCCAAAGCTCAGGGTTTTAAATTAATTGAAATAAGCAGCCAAAGATAAGAAGGTAGTCTATTCTGGTTCATTAGTATTTCAAGGAGAAGAAAATAAAGACCATCTATTGCCCTCGAACATACCCACACGCCCATGCCTTGCCTCCTCATTCACTGCCTCCTTGTCACTTGAACATTAATGCACGTATGCCTGAAATTGTATTCTAGCCAAGAAGTCAGAGAAACGTTTGACCCAGAAGGAGATTAGAGATCCTTGGGTGCAGAGCACAGACCTGAGGTGTGCAAGACGTCCGTGCTCTAGGGAGAAGCCTGAGGAATGAGACCTCGCCTTCCTTCTATGCTCACAGGCACAGCGTCTAACACATGGTAGAGGCTCCACAACCTATTATTTTGATTAGTAAATGAAGAAATAGAGTCCAGCCACTGTCCTTGAGGCAGAATTATAGGCTATAAAAAACTTGTTTTCTGTTTTGTTCTGTTTTGTTTTATTCTTTGAGGCTTTCTAAGTGGATTTGGTACTGCTCACTGATTAACAATAATTAGAGTCAAGATCTTTCGTATTACATTTTACTGATACATTTACTGTTGCCTGTCAAGATTATTATTATTGTTATTATTTTTAGGGCAGTGCTCCATAAAGTCAGAAAACAGCTGCTTAACACCTTTTTTTTTTTTTTATATAATTTCAATTTATTCATGTAGAAACCTCTCAGACTTATTTTCCCCTCTAGGTTAAGAAGCCGTAACTCCTCGGAAAACCCCCAGCATTCTTTTTTTTTTTTTTTCCTAATTACCTTTCTCTGGATAATCTCCAGTTCTTCCAAGTGCTTCTTTCAAGGGTGTAAAAATCCATTGCTGCAGGCTTTCTTGGACAATAACAATTCTGTCCTTGCCCTTTGGTTGACAGAGTAACGTGCCCAACGTTATGGTGATGTGAGGGCCAAGGGACCCCAGAGTTGTTTTTCCCCATACTCAGTTGCCAGTTTAAATACTATCAGTGTTTCCAAATTTACTGCACTGTGGTCTCACGTTGACTGAAAATTCTTATATGGAAGCAAAAGTTTTTTTTACCATCGTCCACCAGTTCTGGTAATATAAGAGAGGCAATTTTCCAATTCTTGCAAACACCCCAATGTCAGGTGCCACAGTTCAAGCTTGTTTAAATGGAAGAAGCTGGTCAAGTACCAAGCACCTGCTCTAAGTATTCCATATGGTTTTCCTCCCAGAAGGAATGACCAATCTGAAGCAGCTGTGGGTAATTTTATTCGCCAAAACAAGCTGGAAGCAAAAAGGAAAAATAACATAATTAAAATCTTAAATGGAACTCAGTACAATCTCCTTAATAAGCTACGAAGCATTTAAATAGCTAGTGTGCCTATGTTCTTGCCAGTATTACCACATCATCAGGAAAGTGAAAAATGGACATACATGTTATTCATTAAATCCTCAAAGGTAGGAAACTTGTGGGCTGATTAATTCAAGTAGGTAATTGAAGCCAAGAAGTATGGATCACTTGATGGAAAATAACCAAGTAAATCCATTGCTAGCTCACCTGTCCGCTCGGTGTATGATATAGAAGATATATGTATTAAATGTATTTATTATATAGAATTAAATATATATATTTATTTATTTGAGAGGGGAGGGGCAGAGGGAGAGGGAGAGAGAAAATCTCAGACTCCCCAATGAGCATGGAGCCCAACACAGGGCTCTATCTCACAACCCTAAGCTCATGACCTGAACCAAAACCAAGAGTCAGATGCTTAACTGACTGAGCCACCCAGGTGCCCCTAGAAGAGATATATATTAAAGGGTGCTATTAGAAAAGGATACATTTGTATCCTCATAGAAAACTCAGAGCAAAATTATGTGAGTTATCAAGTCAGGGAACATTTCCCGAATGCCCATTCATTGTTGTGTTTCAGGCACATTGTTGATTGCTGGTAGTATTCTCTCAACTCCAGAGTGCTAAAATTTAGTAAGGAAAATGTTCAATAGAAAATCAGAAAATTCCAACAATCGCTAAGCCAGAAACAATTTATAGTAGATAATTAAAAACTCCTCCCGTTCCTGTATGGAGATGGCTTTATGACATGACCTTGAATCCTCTCAACCAGTGAACTTTATTTCTTCACCAATTGAATCTGGACTTGCCCTTGTAACTTGCTTTGGCCAAAGGAACATTAGTAAACGTAACTCAAGCAGAGGCTTGAAAAGTCTTTGTACGTTGGGACCTGCGACGGTTGGTTGTTTTGCGTGTCACTTGATTGGGCTAAGGGATGTCCACTGAACTTGTTAAACATTATTTCTGGGTGTGTCTGTGAGTATGTTTCCAGAAGAGATTAGCATTTGAATTGGTGAAAGACATGGCATTCTTCAATGTGGGTGGGCATCATCCAAACTCTTGATGGCCTTACCTGAACAAAAAAGAAGAGGATGGGCAAATTCACTCTCTCTCTTCCTGAGCTGTCTTCCTGAGCAAAGACAGCCATCCTCTCCTGTTCTTGGTTCTCAGGCCTTCAGAGGCAAACTGAGTTATACATTTTGAGAACAAAATGGTTCTCCATTTTGCAGATGGCAAACTGTGGGACTTCTCCACTTCTGTAACCACGTAAGTCAATTCCTATAACAAAAATCCTCTTATATGTGTATCTCTATATATCCTATTGATTCAGTTTCTCTGGAGAACCCTATTCTAGGGCCTTACTCTTTCTCCCTGCTGGGAACCCCGAGAACTCCAAGTGAAGAAGCATGGGCTACTCTAGGAGAGAGACCAGAGAGAGAGAGAGAGAGAGAGCAGCTCAAGCACTTCATTCTCTCCATTCAAACATCATGCAGAGAGAGGCTCAGCCATTTCAGCCATCATGGCCACAGCCCCAGACATTTGAGTGAAGCTAAGGTTGACCACCCAGCCCTTGGTTTAACCACCCTAGATCAGAACTGCCAAGACCCCCATGGAAACATGAGAAATAATAAATTGTTTTTGTTTTAAGTCACTAAGTCAACAGCAAAGGCTAATTGATACACAACAAAATAATTATTTACATAATTAAAATTCAACTGTAAAATGTGATATGTGGTGGTGGAATGATTAGAAGAATTACACAAAGATGGGGTTGGGCTGGAAAAACCTCAAAAGCCAGTGAGGTTTGGTGATTTTGTGCAGAGCATTTTGCAAGGATTTTTTTCTGCTTCATTTTCATCCCCAAACTATCTGAAAATCCTGGTCACTTTATATTTAGATTCCTGCAAACACCTTCTTATGCATCTTCCATAAGATTTGTCGTTTTGTCCATAATCCAAATAAGTATGCTTAGAGCCATTTGAGTTATATATAAATTCTTTGAGGAATGGAACTATACTTAGTATCAAGATTTTTTGATTGTTCAAATAGAGTATTTCAGCTTAGAAGCTAAATAGAAAATGTGGTGATTTTAAAGTATGTTCACTGATTCCTTGACCAGCACCCCCCACTTCAAAAGATGGAGCCCATTTGCGAAGTAATTAGTTTCCAGTCAAGTTAATCTGTTTAATGGGTCTCTGCATAAAATGTCATTTGCCTCTTGCTCAATTGAAAAAGGCTGGATTTAGGGACTTGCTTCTAATGAATAAATTGTAGTGGAAGGGATGCCAAGTGACTTCTGAGGTTAGGTCATTGTAAGGATAGAGTTTCTTTCCATCTTGGATCATTCACTTTGGAGGAGGGCAGCAAACTCGGGGCAATCGAGTAGTCCTATGGAGAGGCCCTCCTGGTGAGTGACTGTATCTCCCACCATCAACCAGAACCAACTTATCAACTCATGTGAATGAACTACCTTGGAGAACGATTCTCCAGCCCAAGTCCCAAGTCACAGCCCCAGCCATTATGTTGACCACTACAAAATGAAGGGCTACAAGGCGGAACCATCAGCTCAGCTGCTCCTTAATTCCTAGCCCTGAGAAACTCTGAGATTTAAAATGTTTCTTGTCTTAAGATACTAAGTTTTAAGGTAATTTGTTTTATAGCAATAGATAACTAACATGGTCCTTTTAAAAATAAAGATTATAAATCAATCAATCAAATTTTGGTCCAACAGCTACAGCAAGGAAAGTTCCAATCCTTTACCTAAGAATCCAAATGTGGATTCACACACATTTTTAGTATTTTACAATGACATAATGCCATTATCTAATCAGCAGACCTTATTCAAATTGTGGCAAATGTTGCAATAATCTCCTTCAAAGAAGGACATTGATCACACATTACAGGTAGGTATTATGCCTCTTTAATGCCTTTTAATTTTGAAAAGTCACAAAGCCTTTATTTTTCTTAAATTAAAAACAATATTTGTTTTCTTTTTCAACTTTATTAAGGTATATTTAATATTCAAAGAGTTGTACATATTTAATGTATATACATTAATGTATATATTTTGGGTTTGGATATTCTGCATATACCCATGATACCGTCACCACAAACAGTATAATAAACATACCTATCACCTCCAAAAGATTTCTTGACTCCCCTTGCTTCCCCCCCACCCCTTCCCGTGGTAAGAACACTTAGCATGAGAGTCCAGGATAGGCAAATATATAATGACAGAAAGTAGCTTATAGGACAACTAGGAAGTGATTGCTAAAAGGTATGGGTTTCTTTTTGAGATGATGAAAATATTCTACAATGGATTGTGGTGATGGTTGCACATCTGTGTGAATATACTGAAAAGCATACACTTTAAATGGGTGAATTATATAGTATGCAAATTCTATCTTGGTGAAACTGTTACAAAAACTTCAGCTAACTGAACACTGACAACATGCTTTCAGACTCTTTTTAAATTTTTTTTTAAAGATTTATTCATTTATTTGACAGAGAGAGACACAGCAAGAGAGGGAACACAAGCAGGGGTAGTGGGAGAGGGAGAAGCAGGCTTCCCGCGGAGCAGGGAGCCCGATGCGGGGCTCGATCCCAGGACCCTGGGATCATGACCTGAGCTGAAGACAGACGCTTAATGACTGAGCCACCCAGGCGCCCCTCTTTTTTTAATTTTTAAAAAATTTTAAAAGACTTATTTACTTATTTTAGAGAGAGAGAGAGAGAGAGAGAGTGGGAAGGGGCGGGGCAGAGGGAGAGGGAGAGAGAGACTCAAGCAGACTCCACGCTGAGCACAGAGTCTGTTACGCGGCTTGGTCTCACGACCCTGAGATCACAACCTGAGCTAAAACCAAGAGTCAGACGCTTACCCAACTGAGCCACCCAGGTGCCCCCAGACTCTTAACTAATGTGTATGGTGTAGGTACTAACCATTTAATCTGTGATTGTTAATTTTCAAATTTATGTTTCATGTTAGATTTGTGTTAGAGTATACATATCATAAACTTCAGGTATAAAGTTTCCCAAAGAAAGTTTTATTAGAATCACAAGACTAGAGTTGGGGTAAGCAGAGCAGGCTCTGGATTAGAGTTTTTGCTCACACTAACTGTGGATCCACTCTTCGCATACAAGCCAAGACATCATAACATCACAAAGCAAGAACAAGCTACATCACTAGCTAAATGAATCAAATCTTGAAAAGTTAAAGGCTTTTTTACTTTTCAAAATAAAATAGATGGAACACTATTCCAGAACTTTGGGGACAAAATCTCAGAATACAGATATTGATGTTATTTAAACCATGTTTAAGCATGCATGCCAGTATAATGGCCCTACCCATCACCAAATTAGCTCAACCCCAGGACACTTTCCTGGATGGTTTCTCCATGTCTTTTTGTCTGTATTTTCTTTTCTACAATCTATCACTAAAGGCTTCTTATCCATTCACTACAGTCTACAAGCTATCACTTTTATCTTCCATAATATATCACTAAGCATTATTAATTATTCCTTAATAATGTATTAAAGGCTATTGTATTTCATCAATCCACAAATATGTGGCCTACTTTAATGTTGAGAGACAGCTTCTGTTGGTGTATTGTCCCCCAAGTATGATAGGTTTATGTACTACTTAAGGCCTTGCAGGTCTGGGGATTCTTTAAATTAGCGTAAGATTGGGAAAAGAGGTGAAGATGGTTGGAAGGACAGGCAGACTTGATTTGGGGAGGCTCTAGGGAGAAGAAGAAGGGTGGAAAAATGGCACAGAAGAAAAGGTCTGGGGTGTGGGGGAATGGGGCATGGCAGGCAACTGCTGTAGTGGATTCTTTTTCTTTTCCTTGCTACAGATCCCTAGTGTTGATGGCAACCTCTTTCCATCACTCCCTTCCCAAGACACTTCCCTTGCTTAGGCCACACTTGAGAATCCTGGGTGGGGTGAGCCAGTAGAGGTGATAATCCCCAGGAATGTTCCAGAGGCCAGAACGCTCAAGTGCCTGAGGAAGAGGGCGTGATGATACACAGCCAAGATCAGGTGCTTAAAGTCTGCAATCAGAAGCCTGGAAGTGCTGTAGCCTCCAATTCCCAGACAGCAGAGCTGGCTCTTAACAGACAGTCTGGAAGCAGATCTTTGTTCAGGTCAAATTTCTACAATTTACTAGCTGTATAATCTTGGGCAAATCACTTCACTCCTGTGAAACTGATTCATTTTAACTGTAAAATGGGAATGATAGTAATATCCACCTCATACAGTTATTGTGAGAATAACAATTCTTACTACTACTACTACTAAAATAAGAATAGTGTCTGATACATAGTTAGCAGCAAATAAATGATAGACATTTTTATTACTGTGTTTAGACATTATGCATCAAGATGGAAATGGGGCCCTAAACCTTATTTTTCCATTCAGCCAAACAACAAAGGTTGAAACTTTTTGATCATCTTAACATCCTGACTATATAGCCATCTGGAATACTCACTGGAAATATTTTGAAAGACTTGACAAAAGCTCATTGTAATATTTTTTTCAAATGAAATGACAGCTGTGAATGGATAAGAAGCCCTTTCCCATCACATTGTGGGCAGTTCTAAAATATATAATGTTTTCAAAGAAGAATAAAATCTGGAGGTCACTTTAGATAGCTTTTCAATCTATTTAGCAATGCCAATTTGGTTAGAAATTAATTCTCAACATTTCACATTTCCTTTTTTTAAGGTTTTTTAAAATGTATTTGTTTAAGGGAGAGAGAGAGCATGAAAGCATGAGCGGGGTGGTGGGGGGTGTGGGGAGAGGCAGGAGCAGACTCCCCGCTGAGCAGGGAGCCCAACATGGGGCTCCATCCCAGGAACCCTGGGATCATGACCTGAGCCAAAGGCAGGCACTTAACTGACCGAGCCACCCAGGCACCCCAGCGGTTCACATTTCATTGAAGGAAGGTAAGCATCTCTTGGCCTTTTCTTCCATATACCCACAGGATTTGGGATTTCTTGATACTGAGTAAAAGAGAAAATAATTTTATTGACAGAGACTATCTCATATTGTGCCAAAATAAGTGGCATCATGGTTAACAGTCTCTAATTAATGACTGGTCATAAATAGTTCTATGCTTTCAATTGAGGAACTTATTTTCTGGTATGTGGTATTTGAATTTGTAGTTTATATAACAGCAAGTGTTAATGGTTTTAATTTATGTCAATGACAAAAAGTTTTTAAAAATCTATTATTTTAAAGTGAGTTATTTTGAAGAACAAAAGAAGAAAATATAGGTCAGCTAGTACGTGGATATGGTATGACAGAACCCAGCCACCATATATTTGTGTCCCTAGTTCACAGCACCTGGTTTACCATGTACTTAGCAAGTATTTTATGAGTGAATGAGTGAGCAGGATTCTGCCTCCCTTTCCAGGACATCCCTGTCATGTTCCCCAGTTCTAAGAAATGTGCTTTCTCTGAATCTGCCAATTTGTGAGTGTGCTTTTACTTCCTGGATTTGGACCTGCATTTGAGTCTTTCTCTTTTCTTTATTATTTTTAAGCATTTTTGAACAATTTGAGATCTAGGGCAGTTTTGTATTGTTCTTTGTCTTTGCTCTTTACCCTTTTCTTTTCCCATGCATCAAAAGCTCAAATATCCAGTTTCTAGGACTTTTGCTGCTATATACCTTTTGTATTCTCCAGGACATAGCACAGTGTCTGACATGGAAGTGCTAACTACAGGTTTAAGATGGATCATACTGAGTGCCTCCGTGCATTCCAACCTGGTAGAACTGTAAGTGCTGCTTGCGTATGCAGGTTGGCCAATTCTTAGTCCTCACCTTTCCTTATTTTCCTATTACTTGCCACCCCTTTCTTGTTATTTCTTTCTTAAAACACATTTTTCATTTTTCTTCCAGGAACCCATTCTCTCCTGATTTTCCTCCTACCCTACTTGCAAGTCCTCCTCAGTCTCCCTTACTTGTTCTCCTCTTCTTTTCAGACTGTTGATGTAAGTGTCCTAGGGCTCAGTGTTTGGACTTACTATTTACACTCACTTGACAAGCTTATCAATTCTTTCAGTTGATAAGGCCAAAAATGTTGGAGTTATTCTTGAGTCCTTTCTTTCTCTTTTAGATCACATGTCTAATCCTTGAGCAAACTCTATTGACTCTATCTCCAAAATATATCCACACGTCTACAAGGCAAGCAACAATTATATTATGCTTAGATTATTGCACTAACCTCCTGAATTAAATGTTTACTTATATTCCTGTCTCTCTGTTCTTTATTCTCAAAAGTCATTTAAAAAATCAGTAATATCATGTCACTTTTCTTTCATTTTACATACATAATATGTTTTAATTGTTCTCCAGTTCTCTTATCATATTTATTTCTAGCATCAGTATTGATTTGAGGTCTAGGGCAGCTTTGTGTTCTTGATATGTATAGGTATTATAATTTATATGTAATCTGTATGTATTTAAAGTGTCCAATTTGATAACTTTTGACATATGTGTACACCCATGAAACAATCACTACAATCCAGATAAGACATTCATTACCCCTAAAGTTTCTTTTTGCTCCTTCTTGTATTCCATCCTTTCTGCCCTTCCATCTTCCACTCCCATTTTCCTGGCATCTACTGATCTGCTGTCACTATAGCTTGTTTGAATTTTCTAGAATTTTATATATGGAATGATATGGTATATATTCTATTTTTGTCCTAATTCTTTTATCCAGTATAACTGAGATTCACCCATGTTGTTCTGTGTATCAATTGCCTAGTCCTTTTTGTTGTTGAGTACTAATCTCTTACATGACTATACCATGGTTTTTCCATTATCCATTGATGGACACTTGGGTTGTTTCCAATTTTTGGTACTGATACAAGAGCTGCTGTGAAGATACTTGTGCAAGTCTTTGTATTGACATAGTTGTCCGTTTCTTTTGGGTAAATATCCAGTCATATGATAGATGGCTATTTTACTCTTTGAAAAACCTCTAACCTGTTTTCCAAATTGTTTTACTAATTTACCTGTCCACCAGCAGCGTATGAGAGTTCCAGTCCAGTTCCTCTACATTCTCACTAACATTTGGTGTGGTCAGTCATTTGATTTCAGTCATTCTAATATGTGTGTGGTAGTATATCAGTGTGATTTTAATTGGCATTTTACTGATGACTAATAACTAATAACATCTTTTCATGTGCTTATTTATCACCCCTATATCTTTGGTGAGGTGTCTTTAAAATCTTTTGCCCGTTTTCTTATTGGGTTATTTTCTTATTATTGAGTTTTGAGAGTTTTTAAAAAAATATTTTAAATAAAAGTATTTTTTATCAGATATATCATTTGCAAATATTATCTCCAAGTTGTGGCTTGTATTTTCATTATTTTAACAGTATTTTTTGAAAAGCAGAAGTGTTAAATTTTGACGATCCAATTTATCTATTTCTCTTTTAAGAGTCCTACCTTAGGTGTTTAAGAAGTCCTTGCCTAAGTCAAAGTCACAAAGATTTTTTCCTATATATTCTTTCAGAAATTTTATAGTTTTAATGCTTACATTTAGGTTCTATGATCCCTTTTAAGTTAACTTTTATGCATGGCATGAAGTACAGATTGAAGTTTCTTGTTTTGGCATATGAATATTAATTATTCAAGTTCCATTTGTTGAAAACACAATTTTCTTTCCAATAAATTACTTTCTCATCTTTGTAAGCAATTAGTTGTCTGTTTATGAGTGGATCTATTTCTAGAATCTCTATTCTATTTCACTGATGTATCTATCTTGATGCCATATCCACACTGTCTTGTTTATGCATCATATTCTAATGGAACAAACTGTATTATTTCCCCATTTATTTAGTTTATCATCTGTTTTCCCCAACCCCTAGGAAGCAAGCTCCACAAGGGAGATTTTTGTCACTTTTCTTCTCTGCTTTTTCCCAGAATACTGCTTATTACAATGTAGTTACTTGGTATTTTGTTAAATAAATAAATGAATAGAGAACTCAAGTGAAGAGATGATTAGCTTTTGTCAAATTGATGTGACAGCAGAACCTCTAGGGAGAGCTGGCTTTTGAAAATATGAGACAGATAAGAGATAGACATCTGGGAGATATTTGTATAGAGGAGAAAATTCTTGGGGTCTTTTCATTGTTTCAGATGACTTAAAGACAATAGCAAGGATATTCAGATTCTGGGTGTTGATCCTCTGGGAAAGCCAGTCATTGGTTTCTGCATGGCATAAAGAGTGGAGAAGGCAGGATTTCCCCCTTTGAGTTGTTTGATATATGAGACTATGCAACTCTCGTACTTGTCCTGGTTTAAAGCCCACACTACTAGCTTGACATCTGACTGAGGCATGATCCCTTTCTTTTCTTTTCACTCAACCTTGATCTTCCAATTGGCCTTTGACTGCTGACTTCTGTACTTTACTTGGTTCCAGACTGTCTGCTTGGCTGACCCTGTGCTTAATTCCTGACCTCTCCATGACTCTTAGGAACCAAAGCTTGAACCCTAGACGGACTGCTGTCCACAGTTCAGTCAGAAGATGGAAACCTTTAGAATAAATGAATCCTCAAAGGGAAGAGAATATATATTAATATAAAAATAGGTCCCTGGGTCAAACCTTGTGAAATGTTCAAAGTAGGGGAAAGTAAGAAGGGAATAAAGAGGGAATAAAAAAACCCAGAAAAGGTGGGAGAGCATAAAAGAGAGTTTTAAAAAGAGAGAAAATATTTTCATGAAGAAAAGATTAGTCAACTGAATGAAATACCATAGAAAATAGTGAGTCAAGTCCATTGGACTGTGCAAACAGGAAGTCATTGGTGACCTTTAATTGCATCCTGAAATTTACTTGCTAGATAATTTTGGTACTGGTTTGAATGTGCTTCTTCACCATTTAGAAATGAACATATGTTTCTGTAAGTGTAAATGTAAGCGTTTTGAAGAGATAATTTGGCTTAATCCTTACTGGAGGTAAGACGGAGTAGTGTGTGTATGTACTTGTGGTGTGTGTGTGTGTGTGTGTGTGTGTGTGTGTGTGTAGGTGGCTATAGGGAGGATAAGCACTTAGAATTTAATTTTTTTCCCCTTTGTTTTCTTTTTCCTTCTTCTTCCTAAAATCAAATGGCACAGAATTAGGAAGCAATGGTCTGGTTTGAGGGATTTACTCTGGGTCAGGCAAGTATTTTCATGTTTGCTGTGAAGAAAACAACCCCAGTTTTTTGTTCACCCATCTCAAACTGTAATTTACTGCTCTTCAGGGCTAGCAGCATTTGGAGATCTGTGTTCTACTTCATTCAATGGACTTAGACCATTCAGATGGTTTACATGACAGAATGGTCGCACGCAGTTCTTTCAAGAGTTTAAATCTGGGCTTAAGAAGCTGAAGTTGGCAGCAAGATGTGATTAAGCATATCAGAAGGACAAAGATAGTCTTGTGTTTCCACGACAGCCAGGGTTTAAAGGAGTTTATTCCAGAAACTTCTATGCATATAAAGTTTATATATATGTAATATATATAACATATTATATGTATATAAGTTATAGCTCTCATATTAATGAAAATAGTATGGCTTGATAATGTAAGAGGATGACTAATTTAAAACCAAATGTATTTGGACAAATACATTTTAGTTTTTGTAACTGAAAATGCTTTTGACCGACATTTTAGTGACCCAATTTATAGGTTGCTTTTGTAGTATACAAGACATACATAGACACACACTCACACACACATTTAAGATATGGGCTAGGAGAAAAAGTTCTAGTTTTGGGGACCTTGTTTAATTGCATGCCACAATTCAAGGTAAGCAGGTGGCCTAGTGCAATATAAAAGACTTGCTAAACAAAGAATTTTATTTTCTGGTTGGTGCCTGCAGGGGAGGAATTATGAAAGGAAAGCAGAAACCTGACAGCCAAAGAGAGTCCAGAATTTTGAAATGAAGTGTTTTTATTGATTTTAAAAGGTATGCAAATTAATTACAATTTACAAACAAACCTAAGCTTTTGAAAATGATAGATTATTTAAAAAAAATAGTAACCGGTGGAAAAAAATAGTTCATTAAACCCTGCAAGAAATTATAGCTCTAGCTCAATAGAAGGGTGTTACTCTATTTTACCATAGCTAACAGGTTTTCTAAGAAGCCAAATAAGTACACAATTTGAAAGAAAGCGTGGTTATATTGCTTAGTTACCTATTCTTTTGTATAAGCTATTAGTGAATAGATCAAATAGGAAGAAAAAATCTTTGGGGGATTACACCATGCCAAATTCTATAGTGTTTTGTGCCACAAACTCTAGCTTCAAATTATTTCTAATAGGAAAGACCATCTACCTCAAGCTAAATAAAATCTTCATTTTAGTAGTCATACTGAATAAATACTGTGTGCTCCTTGCATTTCTGAAATTAATAGTTACTTGGAGCCACAAATGCCCACATTTGTTTTCTTATTTTCATAGATGATTTCACTAAGCAGAAGCCCTTGTTAATCCTACATTCACATAGATAGAAGGTCAAAGTTGGTCAGTGAGCCAAGAAATACCATATCAGGATTTCTTTCCTCTTCAATTGAAAAAGGTATAAATTGTGGAATTAGTGTATTGATTGAAGGCTACAACTTCAAGCAATCAGTTTTTCTGGCTTGACAAGATTATTTTATCCTACTTTTCTTTTATTATTATGTGTAGTATTTGAGTCATCCTTCAGGCAGATGAAGTGACAGCTTGATTTAACTCAATAAAATCCACCAGTTAGGTAACCTACTGAGCTGAACAAAAGATGAAAACAACTGCAAGGGGCAGGTGCACTGTTAGTTTAAGCGAGCAGAGGAGTCTGAAGAAGAAGAAAATATTAACAGAAATTATGCTCTAATCAATGCATTTCTATGGAAACTTGAGAGAAATTTATAAAACCTCCTTGCTGGGCAATTGGAGCAGATAATGCCTTTGCTTTAAAAACAAAACAAAATAAACACATCTTTAAAACCAGACTACATGCATGAAAAGCAATGTCTCCATAATGGCTGTGCTTTTGTTTAATTGCAGCAAGTCAAATAATCTTTAATTTCTTGGTATAGTTGAGATGAAAACACTGCATGATGGATTTGAGGTAGTTTGGAAACTAAAACTATAATTTGTGCATCTTTCATTGAACCTTTGCTTTCTCACACTGTATCCAGTTGATATCTTTTATGATTTCTTAACATGTGAGTCTTTAAACATTTACAAATAACATCAATTTGAATTTTCCTAAGACACCTAAACACACAAGTCCTTGTGGATATTTTGTTTGTAGAACTGGAATAAGAGTCTTATCATTTTAAATGTTGACTTAATGGAAACAAAGTTTTTATTTTAAGCTCTTCAGACCTAAGGATGCTCATTGTTCTTTGATTACATATAAGGCTTTCATTAATGGTAGTGAGAATATCTCCATGGGCAACTGGGAGCAATGTGTGTGAACAGAAGTTTGCTTTTAAATTAACAGATTCATTAATGCTCACATTTTGGAGTTTTAGAGACCACATTATTTATTGTACTGACTGGAATAATATGCGGTTGGAAATCCTGGAGAAGGAGAGGTAAGATATTTGATGTGGTTTTGGGGTGGAAGATGAGGAGTGGTTTCACTATCATAAGGAACATATTGGGAATTCCTTTCACGGCAGAACTCTTAGGTTTTATATGAATCTGGCCTGGTCTTTGTAGAAAGAAATCATTTCTGATGTAGCCCAGATATGTGAGCCCCAACTCTTCCAGAATTCTCCTCAATAAATAATTTTCAGAAATACTTCTTATAAAGCTAACATAAAACTTGCAAGGAATAACAAATAGATTTTTCCTTGCATACTAATTTTGACCAGTTGGTAGTGTTTTCATGACATTATGAGATGTGGATAATTCTAAGGTTCTCTCCAGCCTCAGCCAGAACAAAAGAAGGAGGCATTGGTGACAACTGCCTTAAATGCAGAATGGGGAAGTCATGGCACACGGGCTGCTACTTTTTAACTACTTTTTTTTTTTTTCCCAAAGAGGTATGTCATATTTATTTGTGAAATTAGTTTTTTTTTTTCCTTTAACTCTTATCTTGGTTCTTCTCTGACTTTTCTTTTCCACACATACTTCTCTCACCAGAACTTTCCACAGGTAAGAGGGATTTCTGATCGGTAAGGGAAGCGGTATTGAGACCGTGTGATTGCTTGGGTTGCTAAGGTCTGTATTCACTCCACTGACACAACAATGGTGTGTTGGCGAGTTAAAACTATTGGAAGGGGAACAGTTTGGTGGTACTAGCAGGGCAGGTGCCCATTTACTGGAGGCACTGACATTACAAAGATTGATTATTTTCAGATACTTTTCATTTCCTTTATGACCCAAGGAATTGGAAGTACCTTGGAAAGCTGTGGTTAATATAAAGGAAATTAAAATCGCATGCCTAAGGATGTAAGCTTTTTATACTGTTAAGTTTAGGAGAGAGAGAAAAAAAGAAAAGGAAATATTTTGTTTAGAATCCATATGGGATTGCCCTTTTAGAGCCAATATAGTGACTTTGTCTGAGATATAATTTAGAAGGTACTATTAGATCTCTTTCATCTAATAATTCAGCTCCTAGTTGTGTAAAGTGTTGAAAATAATTAAGGTTAATTTTATTTTAATAAACTACATTTAGGGAATGATTAACTTGTCAAGGAAATCATGCCTAATGCTGACTTTTTAATCCACATTCTCCCACATATGCTCCATTTTATGTCTGTGGTCATTGTGGGAATGAAGCAATTATAAAACCCCCAGTTTAATTTCAAACTTTGTATAGATTTTTTTACTTTAGTTTTATTTTATTTTATTTTAAATTGAAGTATACTTCAATATTCCATTGATGAGTTTTGACAATTATATACCCCCACGTTATGATTATAACAAGACATAAAATATATCTATCACTTAGTGAAGTTCCACTATGTTCTTTTAAATTTAATTCCAGACTCCTCCCCAACCATGTCCATAGGCAATCAATGTTTTGATTTCTAATATCATACACCACACACACACACACACACACACACACAGCTTTTTTCTTTCCTTATTTCTGGACTTCTTATAAATGCAATCATATAGTAAGCATAAGTTCTGTTTTGCATCTGTCTCTTTTTACTCAAAATAATGTTCTTGTGATTCATTTATGTTGGTCCTTCTTATTTCTGAGTAATATTTCATTATATAAAAACACCACAGTTTATTTATTCATTCTATTGTAGAGTGTTTGGGATGTTTCATTTCTGGTGACTATGAATAAGGCAATTAAGTACCAACCTTTTGTAAACATCTGTTTTCAGTTATCTTGAGAATACCTATGAGTAGAATTGTTGGGTCATTGGTTACATGTACGTTTTGTTTTTAAAAATTGCTTGAAAATTTACATACATACATTTCTGTTTTATTCCTTTGGTGTACAGTTCTGTGACTTTCCTCACATATATAGATTTGTGTAATCACCATAATATTCAGGATAGAAAATGGTTCCATTGTTCTAAAAACCCCTTTGTGTTGCCTATTTGTTATCAAACACTTCTTCCTCCTCTAACCCTGGCAATAACAGATGTGTTCTCCATCTTCATGGTTTTACCTTTAACAGAATGTCATACAAATAAAATCATACAGCTTGTAACCTTTTGAGACCAGCATCTTTCACTCAGCACACTGTCTTTGTGATTCACCCATGTTGTGTGCAACTATGCTTTGGTCTTTTTTAGTGCTGAATAGTATTCCTTGTATGGCTGTACCCTAGTTTGTTTTTCATTCAGCCACTGAAGACACTGGAACTCTTTTACTAGTTTGGAGGTAATAGTAATAGAGTTGCTGTACATATTCAGGTGCAAGTTTTTGTGTGAGTATAAGTTTTCATTTTTTTAATGTTGATGTTCTATCCTTCTCTAAACTTGCTAAATTTACATATTAGTTCAATGAATTTATTTTTTTATTCCCTGAGATTTCTACATAGATAATCATGTTCTCAACCAAGAGAAGTGGTCTTATTTCTTCTTTTCTAAACTCTATTCATTTAACTTTATTTTATTTTATTTTTTTACTTACTGCACAGTCTAGGGCTTCCAATAAAATGCTGAATATGAGTGATAAGAATTGATATTCTGGCCTTCTCACTGGTTTTAAGGTGAAAGCATTTATTCTTTACCACTAAGAACAATGTCAGCTATGTGTGTGTTTGTTCTGTTTTTGTTTTATTTTTGTTCTTAGATTTTCTTTTTTTCTTTTTTTTTTTCAATTCCATCCAGTTTATCTTTATTTGAGTGAATTTTGTTCACTGACAAAGAAGGTTGTTACCAAATTGGTTATGAACTTGCTTTTTTTTATTATTATTATTATGTTATGTTAACCACCATACTTTACATCATTAGTTTTTGATGTACTGTTCCATGATTCATTGTTTGCGCATAACACCCAGTGCTCCATGCAGTACGTGCCCTCCTTAATACCCATCATTGGGATAACCCATTCCCCGCCCCCAAAACCCTCAGTTTGTTTCTCAGAGTCCATAGTCTCTCATGGTTCGTCTCCCACTCCGATGTCCCCCCCTTCATTTTTCCCTTCCTGCTATCTTCTTCTTTTTTTTTTTTTTTTAACATATAATGTATTATTTGTTTCAGAGGTACAAGTCTGTGATTCAACAGTCTTACACAATTCACAGCGCTTACCATAGCACATACCCTCCCCAATGTCTATTACTCAGCCACCCCATCCTTCCCACCCCCCACCACTCCAGCAACCCTCAGTTTGTTTCCTGAGATTAAGAATTCCTCATATCGGTAAGGTCATATGATACATGTCTTTCTCTGATTGACTTATTTCGCTCAGCATAATACCCTCCAGTTCCATCCACGTCGTTGCAAATGGCAAGATTTCATTCCTTAGATTTTCTTTATCAGCTTAAGGAAGTTAATTCTATTTCTTGTTTGCTTAGAGTTTTTTTTTTTTTAATCATGAATGGATGTTAAATTTTGTCAGAATTTTTCTCTGCAGTTGATATAATCACATAGTTTTTCTTCTTCAGTCTATTAATGTGATAAAGTACAAAAGTTGATTTTCTTTTTTTTGTTTTAAGATTTATTTATTTATTTTAGAGAGAAGAGGAGAGAGAGCAGGAGGGAGGGGCAGAGGGAGAGGGAAAGAGAAACTTAAGCAGACTGCTGAGTGAGAACCAGACATGGGACTCGACCTTATGACCCTGAGATCATGTCCTGAACCAAAACCAAGAGTTGGATGATCAACTGACTGAGCCACCCAGGCACCCCATCATGATGTAATTTTTAAAAAAATTTACTGCTGGATTTGGGGGGGGGGCGGAGCAAGATGGCGGAGGAGTAGGAGACCTGGATTTCATCTCTTCTCGGGAATTCAGTGGATAGGGATCAAACCATTCTGAACACCTACAAACTCAACAGGAGATCGAAGAAAAGAATAGCAACAACTCTCTGAACAGAAAAGCGACCACTTTCTGGAAGGTAGGACGTGCGGAGAAGTGAATCCGAGGCGTTATTCGGGAGGATAGACGGCGGGGGAGGGGCCTCCGTCGGCCGCTGCTGGCAAGTGATAGAGCCACGGAGCACAAAATCGGAACTTTTAGAAGTCTGCTCCGCTGAGGGACGTCACTCTGGTGGCGAAGTGGGGGGTGGAACCCTCGCGGGACAGTGTGGTCTCAGGACCCTCGGGGTCACAGAAAGACTGGGGGTGCCTCAGTGCGGCAGAGCTCCCAGGGATCGGAGCAGGGAAGCTGGCTGCAGAGACGGAGCCCAGGCGCGGGCTCTCAGCTCGGGGTTGCTATAAACCGTGATCCGCGGCACAGTCGGGCCACTGCTCCTCCAGCAGGGACCCAACAAGCGGCAGATCCGGGGAGACTCACCTTCTTCCCCCGGGAGGAGAGGTGCGGGAGCGCACCGCGGGGATCTGCTGGGTTTGGAGACTCCACCCGGGGTCGGGTGCCAGATAGAAAGGCGCGGTCACAGGCCGGGTGAGCGCGGAGTGTGGCCGGAGACCGGGGAGACGGGAGTGACTGACTGCTTTTCTCTGGGGGCTCGCTGAGGAGCGGGACCCCGAGTTCTCGGCTCCGCCGGGGCGGAGACTGGGAAGCCGCCATTTTCACTCTCCGCCTCCAAAGCTGTACGGAAAGCTTGCAGGGAACAAAAGCTCCGGAGAGCAAACCCGAGCAGATTACTTAGCCCGGACCGGCAAGGGCGGGGCAATTTTGCCTCCGGCAAAGACATTTGGGAACCACGGCAACAGGCCCCTCCCCGAGAAGATCAGCGAGAACAGCCAGCCAAGACCAAGTTTACCTATCAATGAGAACGGCTGAACTCCAGCGCTAGGGGAATACTGCACATAGAATTCATGGCTTTTTTACCATGATTCTTTAGTCTTTCAAAGTTAATTATTTTTTTTAACTGTCTTTTTTCTTTTTTCCTTTTTTCTTTTTTTTTGAATTTTTCTTTTTCCCTTTTTCAACCAACATCTTATCAATCCCTTTTTTAAAAAAAAAATTTTTATTTTTCATTTTTAAAGTCATATTCTATCCCTTCATAGTAGTTACCCGTATTTTTGGCATATATATATAAGTTGTTCTCTCTTTAAAATCTTGAGATAGTTTCTTCTAACAGATCAAAATATACTCTAAATCTCTAGTGTATGGTTTTTTTCTACTCCCCTGCCTGATCACATTCTCTCCCTTTTTTCTTTTTTCTTTTTTTTTTAATCCTCTTCTTTCTTTTTTCAAACAACTTATCAAATCCTTTTTTAAAATTTTTTATAATTTCCATCTTTACAGTCATATTCCATCCCTTCATCATATCAACCCTTATTTTTGTACATATATAAGTTTTTCTTTCTTTAAAATTTTGGGAGGGACTTTCTTTTAACAGACCAAAATACACCCAAAATCTAGTGTGTGGCACTGATCTATAATCCAGCCTGATCATATTTGATCACATTCTGTTTTTGTTTTGTTTTGTTCTGCTTTTGTTTGTTTTTATCTTTATCTTTTTCTTTTTTCTTTTTTTCTTTCCTTTTCTTTTTTTCTCTCTTTCCCTTTCTTTTCCCACTGCTTCAGGTCTTTTCTGATTTGTTTAGAGTATATTTTCTGGGGACGTTGTTACCCTGCTAGCATTTTGTTCTCTCATTAATCTATTCTCCTCTGCACAAAATGACAAGACGGAAAAAATCACCTCAACAAAAAGAACAAGAGGTAGTACCGACTGCCAGGACCTACTCAATACGGACATTAGTACGATGTCAGATCTAGAGTTCAGAATCATCACTTTAAAGATACTAGCTGGGCTTGAAAAAAACATGGAAGTTATTAGAGAAACCCTTTCTGGAGAAGTAAAAGAACTAAAATCTAACCAAGTAGAAATCAAAAAGGCTCTTAATGAGGTGCAATCAAATATGGGGGCGCTAACTGCTAGGATAAATGAGGCAGAAGAAAGAATCAGTGAGATAGAGGACCAAATGATGGAAAATAAAGAAGCTGAGAAAAAGAGAGATAAACAACTACTGGATCACGAGGGCAGAATTCGAGAGATAAACGATACCATAAGGCGAAACAACATTAGAATAATTGGGATCCCAGAAGAAGAAGAAAGAGAGAGAGGGGCAGAAGGTATAATAGAGCAAATTATAGCAGAGAACTTCCCTAATTTGGGGAAGGAAACAGGCATCAAAATCCAGGAAGCACAGAGAACCCCTCTCAAAATCAATAAAAATAGGTCAACACCCCGACATCTAATAGTAAAACTTACGAGTCTCAGAGACAAAGAGAAAATCCTGAAAGCAGCTCGGGAGAAGAGATATGTAACCTACAATGGTAGAAACATTAGATTGGCAACAGACTTATCCACAGAGACCTGGCAGGCCAGAAAGGACTGGCAGGACATATTCAGAGCACTAAATGAGAAAAATATGCAGCCAAGAATACTATATCCAGCTAGGCTGTCATTGAAAATTGAAGGAGAGATAAAAAGCTTCCAGGACAAATAAAAACTAAAGGAATTTGCAAACACGAAACCAGCCCTACAACAAATATTGAAAGGGGTCCTCTAAGCAAAGAGAGAGCCTAAAAGCAACATAGACCAAAAAGGAACACAAACAATATACAGTAATAGTCACTTTACAGGCAATACAATGGCACTGAATTCCTATCTTTCAATAGTTACCCTGAATGTAAATGGGCTAAATGCCCCAATCAAAAGACACAGGCTATCAGATTGGATTAAAAAACAAGACCCATCGATATGCTGTCTGCAAGAGACTCATTGTAGACCCAAAGACACCCCCAGATTGAAAGTGAGGGGGTGGAAAACCATTTACCATGCTAATGGACACCAGAAGAAAGCTGGGGTGGCAATCCTTGTATCAGACAAATTAGATTTTAAACCAAAGACTATAATAAGAGATGAGGAAGGACACTATATCATACTTAAAGGGTCTATCCAACAAGAAGATCTAACAATTGTAAATATCTATGCCCCTAACATGGGAGCAGCCAATTATATAAGGCAATTAATAACAAAAGCAAAGAAACACATCGACAACAATACAATAATAGTGGGGGACTTTAACACCCCCCTCACTGAAATGGACAGATCATCTAAGCAAAAGATCAACAAGGAAATAAAGACTTTAAATGACACACTGGACCAAATGGACTTCACAGACATGTTCAGAACATTCCATCCCAAAGCAATGGAATACACATTCTTCTCTAGTGCCCATGGAACATTCTCCAGAATAGATCACATCCTAGGTCATAAATCAGGTCTCAACCAGTACCAGAAGATTGGGATCATCCCCTGCCTATTTTCAGACCACAATGCTTTGAAACTAGAACTCAATCACAAGAGGAAAGTCGGAAAGAACTCAAATACATGGAGGCTAAAGAGCATCCTACTGAAGAATGAATGGGTCAACCAGGAAATTAAAGAAGAATTAAAAAAATTCATGGAAACCAATGAAAATGAAAACACAACTATTCAAAATCTTTGGGATACAGCAAAGGCAGTCCTAAGAGGAAAGTATATAGCAATACAAGCCTTTCTCAAGAAACAAGAAAGGTCTCAAGTACACAACCTAACCCTACACCTAAAGGAGCTGGAGAAAGAACAGCAAATAAAGCCTAAACCCAGCAGGAGAAGAGAAATAATAAAGATCAGAGCAGAAATCAATGAAATAGAAACCAAAAGAACAGTAGAACAGATCAACGAAACTAGGAGCTGGTTCTTTGAAAGAATTAACAAGATTGATAAGCCCCTGGCCAGACTTATCAAAAAGAAAAGAGAAATGACCCAAATCAACAAAATCATGAATGAAAGAGGAGAAATCACAACCAACACCAAAGAAATACAAACAATTATAAGAACATATTATGAGCAACTCTATGCCAGCAAATTAGATAACCTGGAAGTAATGGATGCATTCCTAGAGATGTATCAACTACCAAAACTGAACCAGGAAGAAATAGAAAACCTGAACAGACCTATAACCACTAAGGAAATAGAAGCAGTCATCAAAAATCTCCCAAAACACAAAAGCCCAGGGCCAGATGGCTTCCCAGGGGAATTCTACCAAACATTTAAAGAAGAATTAATACCTATCCTTCTGAAACTGTTCCAAAAAATAGAAATGGAAGGAAAACTTCCAAACTCATTTTATGAGGCCAGCATTACCTTGATCCCAAAACCAGACAAAGACCCCATCAAAAAGGAGACTTAGAGACCAATATCCTTGATGAACATGGATGCAAAAATTCTCACCAAAATACTAGCCAATAGGATCCAACAGTACATTAAAAGGATTATTCACCACGACCAAGTGGGATTTATCCCTGGGCTGCAAGGTTGGTTCAACATCCGCAAATCAGTCAACGTGATACAATACATTAACAAAAGAAAGAACAAGAATCATATGATCCTCTCAATAGATGCAGAAAAAGCATTTGACAAAGTACAGCATCCTTTCTTGATCAAAACTCTTCAGAGTATAGGGATAGAGGGTACATACCTCAATATCATAAAAGCCATCTATGAAAAACCTACAGCGAATATCATTCTCAATGGGGAAAAACTGAGAGCTTTCCCCCTAAGGTCAGGAACGCTGCAGGGATGTCCACTATCACCACTGCTATTCAACATAGTATTGGAAGTCCTAGCCACAGCAATCAGACAACAAAAAGAAATCAAAGGCATCCAAATCAGCAAAGAAGAAGTCAAACTCTCACTCTTTGTAGATGATATGATACTTTATGTGGAAAATCCCAAAGACTCCACCCCAAAACTGCTAGAACTCATACAGGAATTCAGTCAAGTGGCAGGATATAAAATCAATGCACAGAAGTCAGTGGCATTCCTATACACCAACAACAAGTCAGAAGAAAGAGAAAATAAGGAGTCGATCCCATTTACAATTGCACCCAAAACCATAAGATAGCTAGGAATCAATCTAACCAAAGAGGCAAAGGATCTGTACTCAGAAAACTATAAAATACTCATGAAAGAAATTGAGGAAGACACAAAGAAATGGAAAAACGTTCCATGCTCATGGATTGGAAGAACAAATATTGTGAAGATGTCAATCCTACCTAGAGCAATCTACACATTCAATGCAATCCTCATCAAAATACCATCCACTTTCTTCAAAGAAATGGAACAAATAATCCTAAAATTTGTATGGAACCAGAAAAGACCCCGCATAGCCAGAGGAATGTTGAAAAAGAAAAGCAAAGCTGGCGGCATCACAATTCCAGACTTCCAGCTCTACTACAAAGCTGTCATCATCAAAACAGTATGGTACTGGCACAAAAACAGACACATAGATCAATGGAACAGAATAGAGAGCCCAGAAATGGACCCTCAACTATATGGTCAACTAATCTTTGACAAAGCAGGAAAGAATGTCCAATGGAAAAAAGACAGTCTCTTCAACAAATGGTGTTGGGAAAATTGGACAGCCACATGCAGAAGAATGAAACTGGACCATTTCCTTACACCACACAGAAAAATAGATTCAAAATGGTTGAAAGACCTAATGTGAGACAGGAGTCCATCAAAATCCTAAAGGAGAACACAGGCAGCAACCTCTTCGACCTCAGCCGCAGCAACTTCTTCCTAGAAACATCGCCAAAGGCAAGGGAAGCAAGGGCAAAAATGAACTATTGGGACTTCATCAAGATAAAAAGCTTTTGCAAAGCAAAGGAAACAGTCAACAAAACCAAAAGACAACTGACAGAATGGGAGAAGATATTTGCAAATGACATATCAGATAAAGGGCTAGTATCCAAAATCTATAAAGAACTCATCAAACTCAACACCAAAAGAACAAAGAATCCAATCAAGAAATGGGCAGAAGGCATGAACAGACATTTTTCCAAAGAAGACATCCAAATGGCCAACAGACACATGAAAAAGTGTTCAATATCGCTCGGCATCAGGGAAATCCAAATCAAAACCTCAATGAGATACCACCTCACACCAGTCAGAAAGGCTAAAATTAACAAGTCAGGAAATGACAGATGTTGGTGGGGATGCGGAGAAAGGGGAACCCTCCTACACTGTTGGTGGGAATGCAAGCTGGTGCAGCCACTCTGGAAAACAGTATGGAGGTTCCTCAAAAAGTTGAAAATAGAGCTACCCTATGATCCAGCAATTGCACTACTGGGTATTCACCCCAAAGATACAAAAGTAGGGACCCGAAAGGCTACGTGCACCCCGATGTTTATAGCAGCAATGTCCACAATAGCCAAACTGTGGAAAGAGCCAAGATGTCCATCAACAGATGAATGGATAAAGAAGATGTGGTATATATATACAATGGAATATTATGCAGCCATCAAAAGGAATAAGATCTTGCCATTTGCAACGACATGGATGGAACTGGAGGGTATTATGCTGAGCAAAATAAGTCAAACAGAGAAAGACATGTATCATATGACCTCACTGATATGAGGAGTTCTTAATCTCAGGAAACAAACTGAGGGTTGCTGGAGTGGGGGGTGGGGTGGGAGGGATGGGGTGACTGGGTGATGGACACTGGGGAGGGTATGTGTTCTGGTAAGCGCTGTGAATTGTGCAAGACTGTTGAATCTCAGATGTGTACCTCTGAAACAAATAATGCAATATATGTTAAGAAAGAAAAACAGAAGAAGAAGAATGTAGCAGGAGGGGAAGAATGAAGGGGGGGAAATCGGAGGGGGAGAAGAACCATGAGAGACAATGGACTCTGAAAAACAAACTGAGGGTTCTAGAGGGGTGGGGGTTGGGAGGATGGGTTAGCCTGGTGATGGGTATTGAGGAGGGCACGTTCTGCATGGAGCACTGGGTGTTATGCACAAACAATGAATCATGGAACAGTATATCTAAAACTAATGATGTAATGTATGGGGATTAACATAACAATAAAAAAAATTAAAAAAAAATTTACTGCTGGATTTGATCCGTTAGTATTTGGTTGGTAACTTTGTTTGTAAATATTCATAAGGAATATTAGCTAGTAGTTGTGCTTCTTATGTTCTGGTCTGTTTTGTGGGTAATGCTGGCTATATATAATGAGTTGGGAAGTGATCTATCTTCTGTTTTCCTGAAGAAATTGTATAGAACTGATGTCATTTCCTTTTTATATGTTTGGTGGAATTCAAGAGTGAAAACGTGCTTCAAAGACAATTCTCTTACATGTTTCTTACTTCTTGAGGCATGAATAGCCATTTACATGTTTTGTCTGATAATTCCAATATTGGTGCCATCTTAAGTTTGGCAACTGTTGACTATGTTAAATGTGAGAGGCTAAAATTTTCCTGTACTTGTATGTCAGATTATTTTGGATTATATCTTAACATTTTAATATCATGTTGTGTGACTCTAGCTCTTGTGTAGTACCATGGAGAATATCACTTGCATTTGTGTCAGCAAGCCCAGATCCATGCACACTCAGCTCAGTGGTGAGCCCAGTGGCTCAAGCACGACTTTATGGAATCACTTCCTTGAACTTGCAGCTTTCTGTAATTTCCCCAACACTTTTCTCTTTTTCCTTAGCTGGAAGTCGTAGGTTGTCGTTTCCTTGTTTTGCCATGCCCTTGGTGTGACTATGCCTGCTTTTGGAGTTAAGCATTAAGGAGAGAGGAGAAAAGATCAGAGAAAAAGAGAAAGGGCGGGGGGGACAGAGAGAGAGGCTGGGGGGTGGTGGGGAGTGGGAATGGGGAGAGAAATGCAAGAGTTGTTCTACCAAAACTCTTAAAAGAACAGCTTTTTTGGTCATTGAGAAAGGTTCCCTATCTTAGAGTTTTAGCCACCCGACCATCTACTGCTGCTATCACCCTCCACTATGGCTACAGTCTAGGGAAGAGGGAACTGCAACAAACAAAAAACCTGCAAGATTTCCCACACTGTCTGTGACCCATAGAGGCCTCCTTTCCTACTGCATGGACCAGAAATAGGAAATTTCTCTTGGAACATTTTCTTTCCTGGAGAATACCTGGAGGTGTTATGATGCTTTTGAGACCAGGCCAGGAGATACTGTGGAGAAACAGATGTTAAACTTACTACCGGTTCAGTGGCATTCAGCTTCTTGTTTTCTTCTTTTATTCCTTCAGCTGCCATTTATTTTTTTAGAGTCCTCAGATAGCTGCTACATGCATTCTATCTACTGTTTTTTGTTTTTGTTTTTGTTTTTTATAGTCAGTGGGAGAGAATTTTGGAACTGGAACTTGTTAAAGATATTCACAGAAGTATGTGCAGTAAAATAATCTGAAATCTGGAATCTCCTTTAAAACACTTCAGTTTGAAAAACACAATGTGAGGGAGAAGATGAGACTGTGCAGGAACTCCCTTTTTCCAGCAGGCAATTATTTATGGGTGAGCAGGGGATCTGGGGAATTAGACCTGGGCATAGTACCACTGAAAAATTGTGAGATTGGCGTATGTTTAACTTTATAAGAAAACTGCCAAACACCTTCAATGTAGTTGAAACATTTTACACACTTACCAGTTTTATATGAGAGGTCTAGTTGCTCCATATCCCCATCAACATTTGATACTGTCATTTGTTTTGATTTTAGCCAGGTTCATGGGTGTGAAATGATATCTCCTTGCTTGAACTTGAATTTCATTGTTGACTAATGATTTTGAACACTTTTTCATGTGTTTATTGGTCAACCATACACTTACTGTTGTGACGGATCTATTGTGTATGCAATGATTGACATATTTATGGAAGAATATGATGAAGAGAGAAGACTTTACTTAAATAAAAGGATATCAACCCTAAGAATAGAAGTATAAAAATAGGCTACTAGGAAAGCAGTATAGCAAAGTGGTTTAAGGAACATGACCTTGGGAACGTTATTTGAACTCTGTGTTTCAGCTCCCTTCCTGCAAAATGGGACAATAAAAGTGCCAACTGCATAAAGTTATTGTAAATAAAAAAGCATAATAGTTGGAAATCCCATGGAATCATGCTTGGTTCATTTTGAATGCTGTGTAAGTTTTGCAAAAAAAAAAAAAAATATATATATATATATATATAAACAAAAGTGGAATTAATTTTTTAATTGTTTCTCTTTCCAGTGACTATATACTGATCTTTAGTATTTATTCATGATTTGTATGACCAGTGAATGATCTCAAATATATAATTTTTCTCAAGTTTTAGATCTATAACAATGAGCAACAAATTCTCTCCTGATGCATAGCATCCTGCTAGAAGATACTCTTTTAAGAGTCACCATTAAGTAAATTTTATTTCCCTGTTGATGCTGTTTTCTCAGTGAGACCTGTCTTTCAGTCCTCCAGATATACTAAGCATACTTAAAAGTCGACACATGGTCTCATTATATTTAGATAATTTTCTTTGTGGGGATAGAGATTGTTTAAGAAATATTTTGGTAGGGTCACCTGGGTGGTTCAGTTGGTTAAGCATCTGACTCTTCGTTTCAGCTCAGGTCATGATCTCGGGGTTGTGGGATTGAACCCCATGTCAGACTCCATGCTCAGTGCAGTCTGTTTGTGATTCTCTCTCTCCCTCTCCCTCTGCCCCTCTCCCTGCTCTCTCTCTTTCTTTCTATCAAATAAATAAATAAAATCTTTAAAAAAAGAAATACTTTGGTAGATTTTGAACCAAGTTGTTTATAAGCTTTTCTTGAAAAAGAAATTTTGAAAATTTTTAAAAAGAAAAATCTTTATTTCTTAATCTATTTATTTCCAAAATTTTACTAGTACTTTATTTTACTTCCAGCTAACATAATTGAGCAGTTATTATATAAATACATTTTGAAGCTTTGAACTAAATTATTAGGAAGAATGAAAGCAACAGAAGATAATGAATGTTATTTTTCTCAGCAGATATTTCTACCAAAATTTACAAGACAATTTGAAGTTTATAAAGCATTTTATAGAAATGATTTAATTAGGAAATCATTAAATTCACTTTTATGATCTTAAAATGAGAAATAATTGGGTAATTTTAACAAAAGGAATTTAAAATGTAGGTCAAAGACTTGATCATTACCCTAAAGTGGGTTTTAAAATTTTCTTTTCTGATATCTACTAGAAAGAGGAAATGTAGATTACATATTAAGTATATTTCATGATCAATATTACATTTGCAATTTCAATTACTTAGAGACAATTTGAAGAGCTCAAATAGTGCACTTGTGTTTATTTTTGGACTCCTTATTCTTAAAAGGAAATTTTAAGATTAATGAGTGCTATTTTGATTTCAGAAATTTTGTTGATATATACCTTCTTTTAAAAATGGTGCATGATTTTATTTTGCCAGGTAAAAATATTATTGAAAATAATACAATATGAAAAAAAGAAAGTAATACAACATATAGTTATAGAATAGTATAATATAAAAGTTATACTATAGTATAATGGCTTTGTCATCCTAATGAGACTATTACTTTTTGTATTTTAATTATTTTCAAAATAATACATTTATTTGGTATTAGTGGTAAGATTTAATATTTTAGGTGTTTTTCTATTAAGTTCTTTAGACTCTATCAAATAGTGCTCAACTATGCCCATGTAATCAACTTCTTAGACATTTTGAACAAAATTGTGATGTCTCCTGGTTAACATGAACTTTGATTATGAATAAATCTTGCACTAGATTCACTTTTTATGAAACTTCTATGGTGAGCTAATACTGCACAGTCTTTTTTATACATTATATCATTTAATCTTCACAATAATTCTGGGAAGGTATCACTCATTATATGCTACTAAATATTATCTTTTTTATAAATTAGGGTGTCTATTCCATTTGGCTGCTATAACAGAATATCATAGACTAGGTGGCATAAGAACAACAGAAAAAAAAAGAAGAATAGAAAATTTATTTCTCACAGTTCTGGAAGTTGGGAAGACCAAGATCAAGGTGCCAGTAGATTCAGTGTCTGGTAAGGGCTCACTACCTGGTTCATAGCTGGCTGTCTTCTCCCTGTGTCCTCACATGGGAGAAGGGAGAAGGGATCTCTCTGGGGTCTCTTTTTAAGGGCACTAATCCCATTCATGAGATATCTATCTTTATGACCTAATCACTTCACAAAGGCCTACTTCCAAATACCATCATGCTGGGAATAAGGTTTCAGAATATGAATTTTGCAGGGGATAAAAATATTCAGTCTATAGCACTAATTGTTATATAAAAGTGATTTCCTTCTACTTTAATTTTTACCTTTGTTAACTTTCTGTAATAAACTTTTTTTTTAAAGATTTTATTTTATTTATTTGAGAGAATGAGAGTGAGAGAGAGAGCACAAGAGGGGGTAGGGTCAGAGGGAGGAGCAGACTCCCTGCTGAGCAGGGAGCCTGATGCGGGACTCCATCCCAGGACCCTGGGATCATGACCTGAGCCGAAGGCAGTCGCTTAACCAACTGAGCCACCCAGGCGCCCCTCTGTAATAAACTTAATAAAATTTTATTTTCATGGAATAATTTAGTAATAGATTGCTCCACAAATAACTATTTGAAAATACTGCAAATTCTTGATTGATTCTAGGATAAGTAAGTAAGCATAAAATAAGAAAGTGATAGATATTCCATTGATTATCATAGGAAATAATTAGAAATAAAAAAAACAGTGAATTTAAGCAAAACAGCATTGAAGAAGAAAACATACTGGTGTGGATAATAAAGAGAACATGGTAGTAGAAAAAGAAAGTTATGAATGTATCTCTTCAGTTTTTATTATACGATATCAGTGTTTTAAATATGAAACTTACTTATCAAAGTAGGTGAGGGAGGCCAGCACATTTCTGAGATTTGACACAGACTACTGAATGGCCAGGAGAAGCCAAAGTGATAGAAAGCACATTGTTCAAGTCTGGGTTTAGGGTGTTAGAATACATGGGGGATATATATCAGTGCATGTCTGCAGTCAGGAACAAGATATGACAAATGCAAAATACAAAAAAGAAGAAATTGGGCAATTCAACAGAAGAAGCATTACTGTTTAATTTAATCATATTACCTTCTGTTAATTTAACTCTAGCCAACATTGTTTGCAAAGTAGTATGGAGAAAAAGAGCAATGCTTGGTTCAGGCAGTAGAGTTTACATGTGTGTCACGTATCAAAGTGTGATAATCACAATAATCAGAATTTGGAAAATTCATGAAGCAGTAGTTAACAAAAGGTTAATGCCCTAGGAACTTACTCAAAATTTTTTTTACTTAAATAATGACAGGTTATAAAGCATGTCATTTGCTTCCCACCAATGTATAATAAATTATAAAAAATATGAATTCAATGAAGAACACAAATGCTTGCACACATTGACATCTTGTATTTTGGCTAGATCCATTCTTTTCATAAAAATAAACTTTCTGCTAAAAAGACACATAAAAAAGAAAAAAATAAAGAAACTCAAAAAGGATTATACTTTTTCCTTTCATCTGAATTTGTTATAATCATGTAATCTGAGTATGTTCCAGGGCATAATGCTAATTGTTAATTTCAATTACTCTTCATTTATTCCTTCATACATTTCCAAGTATTAAGTGCCAAATTTGTGGCATGCTTTATTTTAGAATCTGGAGATAGAATAGTGAATGATAGAGAAAATTCCTAGAATTTATGGAGCTTATATTCAGGTGGGGAGAGACAGATATGCAAGTAAAATGTAGAATATGTTAGATAATGACTAAATCAGGGAAAAAGGTGAAGTACTTGTGGGGGTTGGTTTGTTTCTTTCTAATAAGTTGGTCAGGGCAAGCCTCCTTGTTACAGAGACATTTGTACAGAAGCCTGAGGAAGATAAGAATATAAGATATGCTGATATGGGCGGGGGGGGGGGGGGGCTTTAGGCAGAGAGACCAGCAAGTTAACAGGTCAAAGAGTGTGACTGTATGTTTGGGGAAACAGGCCAATATTGCCAGAGCCTCATGAGTGAAAGGGATATGGTAGCAGATGAGATCACTAAGGTAGTTGAGGCCAGATCATGTAAAGGTGATTCTAACTGTGAATGAGAGAGAAAACCATTAGAGAGTTTTGAAAAGAGGAGTTGTATGATCTAACTAATGTTTTTAAAAGATCCCACTAGCTGCTACTTTGATAGTAGAATGTGCTATATTGACGGTAGTTTGATACATACATCTGGATTTCAAGGAAAAAATCCAGGTTAAATTTATATATTTCGATGATATCAAAATTTAGAAACTGGCTAAGATTATCTTGGAAGTATGTATAGATATCAAAGAGAACATTTAGTGGTTAGGGATGATAAAGAGGAAGCAAAGGAGGCTGAAAAGAGAGTCCAGGAAGATAAAAGGGAAGCAGTCCATATTATTTCTAAAGCCAGTTGAAGAAAGTATTTCAAGAAGATCCCCTGTGTTTTAACAGGAGCTCTTGCTGCCTGATTCACATCATTTGGATCTTACTATTCTGAGTGTTTCTGCCAACTTTCATCTGTCAATATCCACATCTTGATACCTGAAGTTTGTTTCCAAAACTAAGGAAAAACATTCTGCCCAAGTATAGGCCAGGCCAGAAATGCTAGGAAATTAATGCAACCCTTCCACTCAGCAGTCCTTAACTAATGACTAGAGAGAGTGGGTGGAAAAATACTTCAGAAGCTCTAGATCCATAAGTGGGAATAATGCTGAGGTGAGTTTCTATACTGTTTCTACAAAATGTCCTCATGGTACTGAATTATACTGGCAGCTGTTTTAATAATATACCCTTTATTTGGCTGGTTTTCCTTTCCTGTACCACTTTCCACTTACCTACTAGTGTTCTCTGAAATTTCTAAATAAACTACTTGCATTTGAATGCTTGTCCCAAGTTTGCATAAAATAGTGGGCATGGTTGCGTTCCAATAAATCTTATTTATATAAAAATACAAAACACAGTTTTCCCTTCCTTCCCTTAATATCCTCCATGCTATTCCTATATACCAGCAATGATCAAGTAAAATTTGAAATGAAAAGCACAATACCATTTACGTTAGCAACCCCCCAAATGGGACACATATATAAATCTAAAAAAAAAAAAAATGTCCAAGATCTATATGTGGAAAACTACAAAACTCTAATGAAAGAAATCAGTGAAGAACTAAACAAATGGAGAGATATTCCATGTCCATTGGTAGGAAGACATTATTGTCACTTCTTCCCAAATTGATCTTCAGATTCAGTGCAATCATAATGAAAATCTCAGCAAGTTATTTTATGGGTATCAACAAACTGATTCTAAGGTTTATATAGAGAGGTAAAATATCCAGATTAGCTAACAAAATATTGAAGAAGAAGAACTAAGTTGGAAGACTGACACTACCTACCTCAAGACTTACTGTAAAGCTATAGTAATCAAGACATCATGGCATTGGTAAAAGAATAAAAAAACTGATCAATGGAACAGAATAAAGAATCCCATAATAGACCCACATGAATACAGTCAACTGATCTTTGACAGCGGAGCAAACACAATACAATGGAACAAAGATAGTCTCTTCCACAAACAGTGCTGGAGCAACTGGACAGCTGCATGTAAAAAATGAATCTGGACACAGAGCTTACACCATTCACAAAAATTAGCTCAAAATGGGCCATCGACCTAAATATAAGGTGCACAACTATAAAACTCCTAGAGGCTGACATAGGAGAAAACCTACATGACCTGCAGTATGGCAATAACTTTTTAGATACAACTTCAAAGGCATGATCCATGAAGAAAATAACCGATGCGTTGAAGTTTATTAAAAATAAAAACTACTCTGTGAAAAGTAATGTCAAGAGAATGAGAAGACAAGCCACAGACAGGGAGAAAGTATTTGTAAAAGCTGTATCTGATGAAGAGCTGTTACCCAAACTATATAGAGAACTCCCAAAACTCAACAATAAGTAAACAAAAATCTGATTAAAAAATAGATGAAAGATTTGAACAGCTACCTCACTAAAGAAGATATATGGATGGAAAGTAAGCATATGAAAAGATGTTCAACATTATGTGTCAATAGGGAATTGTGAAATAAAATAACAATGAGATATCACTACACACCTGTTAGAATAGCTAAAATTCAATACACTGGCCATACCAAAGTGTTGGCAAAAATGTGAAGCAACAAGAACTTTCATTCATTGCTGGTAGGAATGCAAAATGGTAATGGCTACTTTTGGAAGACAGTTTGGCAGTTTCTTCCAAAATTAAACATACTTTTATGATCCAGCAGTCACACTCCTTGGTATTTACCCAAAGAAGTTGAAAACTTATGCACACAGATATCCTTCATTAAGTATTATTTAGTGAGTGAATAAATAAACTGTGGTGTATCCAAATAATGGAATACTATTTAGTTCTGAAAATAAATAAGCTATCAAACCATAAAAAGATGTAGAAGTAACTTAAGTGCATTTTACTAAGTGAAAAAGTCAATCTGAAAATGCAACATGCTATATGATTCCAACTATATGACATTCTGGAAATAGCAACACTATAAAGACAGTAAAAGACTAGTGGTTGCCAGGGATTACGCAGGAGTTAGGGATGGATAGGCAGAGCACAGAGGACTTTTATGGCAGTGAAACTATTCTATGCAATACTGCAATGGTGGATGCATGTCATTATACTTCTGTCAAAATTCATACAATGCATAATAGCCAGAGTAAGCCATTTTGTGCACTATGGACTTTGGATGATAATGGCATGTCAGTGTAGGTTCACTGATTGTAATGTAACAAATGTACTGCTCTGGTGACAGATGTGGATCGTAGAAGTGGCTGTGTGTGGGGGTGTGGACAGGAGGTGTATATATGAAAAACTCTGTATCATTTGGTCAGTTTTTCTGTACAACTGAAACTGTTCTCAAAATAAAGTCTATTAAAAGAAAAACAAGTGGCTGGCCCATGGGCATAATTTGCCATCCTCTGGTCTATGGTATGCCTGTGAGCCTGGGTCGCTGGAGTAAGCTGAATGACAAGACTATGGAAGAAGAGAAAGTCAAGGAATGAAGGAGCTGAGTATTGAAAGAAGAGTGTGGAATCAGACATTACTCAGACCCATGAAAGTGATGTTGGAGAAGGTGACAATGAACCCGTGTCTAGTGTTTAAGGAACGAAGGGGAGTGACTCTGGTGTTAGTACTTGGCTACACAAAAGTGTGATAGAATAATCCTTTTTTTCCAACACACGGAAAGGTCCAAGTATTCTGACTATCTAAACTTGAGTATTATTAAAAATAACATATAAAAGCAAAGAGTCTTTTGGTAAAGATTAAAGAAATGTGGAACTATAACCAAGAAATCAAATTTATCTTAAAGAAAAATGTTTTGTCCTCTACCAGATCAGAATTTCTTTGTCTATCTCATTGATATCCATGACCACTGATTAATCTTGGTAAACTCTGCTATCAGACTTATTTGGAAACATGCAGCTTCAGGTGCATTCAGTGTTAATTCTTAATAACTTGCTTACCTTGTTATTTGTTCTCTTTGTATCTCACATTAATTTCATTTCTATTTGGTTAACTTTAAGGATCTGCTAAATAAAATAATTCTTTAAAACCATGACTAAACAACCTCCTGTCTATTTTAGATAATATGCTCGCTTCTCTATACTCTGTCAGAATCTGGTTGATTGGACTGACAATGTATGTCTCTTTTCACAGCCTCTGATTTGCAGAAACGTGGCTTCTTCCTAAGCTGATGTCAACTACAGCTGGTTAGGTACTGTGAGGGCAGGAGAAGGACAAGAGCCACTTAGAGGAGTTTTTGTTTCCAAATGATCACTCATAACCATAGATTGTAACATTAACATGACTGAGACTGTAGATTAATCTTTTTATCAACCTGTATTCTTTTGTCCACCCATCACCTTTTTACCATTCATATTCTTAATTTTTTTTTTTTTTTGGTCAGAATCACATCACAATCTCTTGAAATTATAGCTTGGTAAATTACTTGTTTAGAATTTAGGCGAATGCATTTATAAATAAGTATAGTTTTCTTATATTCCTCACTAGATGTCATTTACTTTGACTAAATTTACTCAAACCATTTTAACCTTTCAGTGAAAGTCCAGGAGTTTCTATTTTTTTAAATGCTCAGCTGACATTCTGATTTACCAAAAGGACATCACCATTTCTCTAAAGTGCATTTGTTCAAAATCGGGAGAAAAGAAAATAAAGGCTTTCATATTTTATTTTTTTTTTCATATCATATTCTTTTCAGTACTTTTTTTCTTTAAGGATTTTGGGGAATTATAAAATTATAGGTGAATCATAAAGTTCTTAAATTCTATAAGCTGAACCCACAATGTACTGAATGCTGTCCACTGCATTAATAATAACGTCGCTCAGTGTCCAAATAGTCATTGTTTTTTCATTGTGCACATTCAGATCTACCTGAGTACTTCTCACATGGATGCAATAATATACCATCCTGTGTATTAGAGGAAGATGCTCCTGCCCACTGGGGGGCGGTTAGGCTCTCAAATAAGGGTTTCCCGAGATCCTCCCAGGGTAGAGCCACATTTACTTTTTTGGGCCCTCATGTGACCAGTATATTGACCAGATGACTGGAAGATTTCAAAAACTTGCAAGACTTATTTTTCTTCTTAGAAGGCAGGTTTTTGGTAGACACTGTTAATTAAAAATTTTTTTCAAATAATCTGTTTCTAACTGCATAGTAAAAGGAATTTACCTTGGAATGAACATGAAATAATCGGTGTAAGAATGTTCGCTCTTATTTTATACAAAAAAACACCTTTGCTGTTATTATATACAAAAGAAAAATCTCTTTTTGTTCATTTCAGTCTTCATAGTGGAGAACAGCATATTCAGGAAGAAAAGCCTACGTTTATGGGATGTGTGTGTGTGTGTGGGTGTGTGTGTGTGTGTATTGCATGCATACATGTCTGTACAAGGACTTAACACTCATGACAGATAGAAACTCATTAGTTACAATAGCAAGTCCACATATTTGTTCTTGAATAGAATTACTGGCATACAGAAGCTTCTAAATAACTGGCTCAAAGATTTTTAATGATATCTATAGCTATTTGAAACCAAACTACTTACTGGACTAAAAGTGTATGAATTTCAGGTCACTTTTGCAAGTGTATTATAAAAATAGTTTAATCCTAACCTATATTACATTCTGTTTTCATTCTATACTTGTTAGAAGTATATTAACAATATTTGATTTTCACTTAGCACACATTGGGTTAAATTCTTTCTCCATTTACCTTGCATAGTGGATGACAGAGAATGAGCATGCCAGTTTTTATGTTTCAATAACCTATTATTTAGAAGAAGGATCTATTAAAGCAATCATAATGTATATGGTAAGCCTTGAAGTTAAAATCACTTTTCTTTTTTTTTTTTTTAAGATTTTATTTATTTATTTGACAGAGAGAGACACAACGAGAGAGGGAACACAAGCAAGGGGAGTGGGAGAGGGAGAGCAGGCTCCCCACTGAGCAGGGAGCCTGATGTGGGGCTCGATCCCAGGACCCTGGGATCATGACCTGAGCTGAAGGCAGCTGCTTAACGACTGAGCCACCCAGGCGCCCCTAAAATCACTTTTCTAAAAAGTACATTGCAATTCTAGGAATGTGTGTGTGTATGTATGTATGTATGTATGTATGTGTTTAGTATTCATGGGCTAACTGCTAAGAGTGATTTCGTATATTACACAATCCAGAATTTATAAAGAAAGAGAAAGCAGAATAATTAGAGCCATACTGTATGCCTTTCCTTTTTATTTGAGGATGCTACCTTTCTCTGATATTTTACATATTAAGGTAAAGTCATGCACTTTTGTAGTTTTCATTAGACAATAAGTTATTTGGAGAATTAGAAAGAGGATTTTACTTTTTTATTTTCTATTCAAAGCACTGTGCTAGGTGCTAGGATGGCAAACAATACAGATACGAATGAGCAGATCTCAAATAACATTGGGAAATTGAGCATATTATGTAACACTCTTGTAGATTTGTGACAAAAATTAGCATATTAAAGCATATTCTGACAATCTCAGATGGAAATCTGTTTAACTTTGTTGACGGTCCTCCTTCCCAAAGACTTCTTTTGTAAAACAACCGTTAATATCTCCAGCAGCCTCTATTTGATGGAGCAGACTTTGGAAAATGCTGGGTCGCAGTAACATTTTTGCCTTAGTTCAAGCCCCAAGCCCCTCACTTCCTGTCTAGTCCCAGTTACACACCACAAGGCAGGATTTCCTTGAGTTGCACATCAGCAACCCCAGGTCGTGATTGGGATGGGTATTTCTGTTTAGTTACTTCCTTGTAGCCAAAGTGGATAGGCTTGCATCACTTTCTCAGATTTTGGATTTGGAAGACTTCTCTGACTATACGATTTGAACCTTATACGGTGTACCGATAGGATTTCAATTGTTAGTAAGTTCCTATCTTCTGACCCAGGTACTGAACATATTCATGGTTCCCATGTCACCATGACAAACCATTAGAGATTTGGAGCAAGATGAGGCATTTCAGAACTCCAATACCAAGATGCATGTATAGTTCACAACTTGGCCTAAATCATCAATTTGCCCTGCTCTGAGGACCACAGTTACAGAATTTTTTTTTTTTTAGGATTTTATTTATTTATTTATTTGAGAGAGAGAGAAAAAGAGAGAGTGAGTGAGTGAGCAGGGGGAGGGGCAAAGGGAGGAGGAATCTCAAGCAGAATCCAAGCTGAGCACAGAACCCTACGAGGGGCTCAATCCCTTGATCCTGAGATCACCACCTGAACCGAAACCATGAGTCAGTTGCTCAACCGACTGAGCCACTCCGGTGCCTCCACAATTACAGAATTTTTAATTGGCAATCTTATTTTAAAACTGACTTGAAAAAATAGAGCATACTATTTTTTTCTTTCTGCAAAAACATTTTAAACCACCTTCACCCTTGGTGGTAGGGTACTCGTTGTCTCTCATCCAAATTACCGCAAGTCTCACAACGGATTTCCATGTTTCCACCCATACTTCCACCCACACAAGGATTTCACAGCGAAAGGATCCTTATAAAACAAGTTTGATCACTTACTGCTATATTCAGAGCCCTCTCATGACTTGCCATTTCAGAGAAAAGACCAAGTCCTCACAATATTCAAGAAGTCCCTACACAACCTGATATCTTCATCTCCTTTCCCACCTTCTCTCCCTTACTCTCCTTTATCCAGTTACACTTACCTTCTTGCTTCGTGTTCTCTCTGAATGAAATGGTCTTCCTCCAAAATAATACATGGGGGTGCCTGGGTGGTTCAGTCAGTTAAGCTTGATTTCAGTTTAGGCCATGATCTCAGGGTCATGAGGGACTCTGCGCTGAGCTCAGATTCTGCTGGAGATTCTATGCCTCTGTCCCTACTGCTCGTGCTATCTCTCTCTAAAATCAATAAATAAAAACTTAGAACAAATAACACATAGGTAACTTCCTTGTTTTTTTTTAAAGTAATTGCTCCAATACTAGTTTCTCAATAAAACCTACTGTGACCAACTATTTAAATTTGCAACCTTCCCAAGTACTTCCAATCCTCCTTAACCTGTTTCTTTCTCCATAACATGTACTGCTTTCTAAAACATTGCCTAACTTACTTACTTTATCTATTGTTTATTGTCTGTCTTCCCTGCTAGAATTTAAATTTGGTGTGGTCAAGGTTTCTTGTATGCTAGTTTTTGGTTTGGCATCTTTTATTAACTGTATTCCAAGGACCTAGAAAGGAGCATTGCTGACACATACCAGGTGTTCAATAAATTTCTGTTGACCAAGTGGGTGAATGAATGGGTAAAATAATCAAAACAAAATGTTTTCCACTTGTTTGTTGAAAAAAAATCATCAACCTAAACCATTTTCTTTTTTTGTTAAAAAAAACAACAAACCTTAGTGGTTTGCAAGATATAAAAATCTAGCTTTAACCCAGCTAATTGTATTTTTGGTTTCTCTTTAGATAAACAAATAGAAGAATTATGAAATTCCTCACAATTTCAGTCCTTGTGTAGTTAAAACGTTATTTTGGTATCATTGTTGGTTTTGAGTTGTGCTCTTTAATCTCATGCCAATACCTGGCATCTAGATAAATGTCGTAGGGTCCTGAAACCAATATTCTTCCTTCTTGACTCGGGCAGCAGATACTCTCTGCAACATTGCCTCAGCCCGCGTTAGTCATAACGAAAGCCAAGATTTCAGAAGGCAGCAAGAGACATGGGTTTTGCACAAGTGGAGAGCATAGAAGTTTCAGTATTACGTATTTTCTCCATTTTTTCCCCCAAATGTTGCTTTGAAAAACAGCAGAGAGAAAACACTCTCACTGCCTGTGATGGCAGGTTACCCATGGGGGCAAGGGTGGGAGAGGCAGGTTCCAGGCTTAAACCATGCGTTCTCCGAGGAGGATTAGAAGGGCTCTGAGCAACAACTGCGGGGTGAGAGAGGTCAGAGAGCTGGCAAATCTGGAAAAAAATAAACCACCGTGTGCCAGATCTGCACAGCTGTGTCCACCACTGATAATCCTTCTGTAGGAACAAGCCAGTTGCTTTCTAGAGCACCCTGGAAGGGGACTTATTAAACAGGAAAAAAATAGAAAAGTCAGAGTCTTCATTAGAAGTTCTCTACTCACTGTCTTACTATCGTCCCTTTTAACAATACTTCTCTACTTCCTTCATTGATTGGCCTTCCTTACATAAAGCAGTAAACCTAAATTCTGGGTAAAAACCAGAGCGCTGTGAATTGTGTAAGACTGTTGAATCACAGACCTGTACCTCTGAAACAAATAATACATTATATGTAAAAAAAAAAAAGAAGAAGAAGAAGAAGAAGAAGATAGTAGGAAGGGACAAATGAAGGGGGGGAATCGGAGGGGGAGACGAACCATGAAAGACGATGGACTCTGAGAAACAAACTGAGGGTTCTAGAGGGGAGGGGCATGGGGGGATGGGTTAGCCTGGTGATGGGTATTAAAGAGGGCACATTCTGCATGGAGCACTGGGTGTTATACGCAAACAATGAATCATGGAACACTACATCAAAAACTAATGATGTAATGTATGGTGATTAACATAACATAATAAAAAAAGAAACAGACTTTTACATATCGACTCACTTTTCTTTTGCTCTTACATTTGAAAAATCTGTTAGCTCGTTAATACCAAGAAGAAAACTCAAGGAATGCCCGAGTCATATATTCCCTGGCATTCTGAAGATATAATTCCCTGTATTTCTAACCTGAAAAGTCTAATTCTAGTTCCTCACCTATGCTGCTAGTATCTTTCTTTTCCATCACGTTCTTTCTAACCTTGACAGAAAGAATATTTATTCAACTATGCAAGTTTGATATCTATAATTATATATTTTAATCTGGTAGATTAAATTTAAAAATATTAGCTAAAAGTGTATTCCTAAAAACAAAACTAAATTTTATCAATGACTTTAATTTTAATTTTCTTCTTGAACTTTTATATATATGTAAAATTTGCATAATGAAAATTACTACATAATAAAAATATCCTTCAGAAATTTTAATTAAAATTCTTTATGCTATTTATTATTAACTTTTTCTTACTCCAAGCTACTCTTTATACACCAAGGACCAGAAATCAATTTTGTATTCTTACTTTTAGCTCCTTGTGACATTCGCCTCTCTCTCTCTCTTTTTTTTTTTTTTGAAATACCACCATAATGTGTTCTTATACAGTATTATACAAATATTGTACAGGTAATATTACTTACTACCAAAAATTCAGAAAATTTGTACTGCAGAAATTTACAAATTCAGAAAACTTACAAGATACAATGTAGAAAATGGATGTCACCTGTAATGGCCTAAAGCTGATGACCATTATTTACATTTTGCTATATATACTAGAATTTTCTCTAAAGTTTTACGGTATAATTGTGGATATACACACATCCCCATACACATGAGCATTTTTTTTTAAAGATTTTTTTATTTATTTGACAGAGAGAGACACAGCAAGAGAGGGAACACAAGCAGGGGGAGTGTGAGAGGGAGAAGCAGGCTTCCCGCTGAGCAGGGAGCCCAATGCGGGGCTCAATCCCGGGACTTTGGGATTATGACCTGAGCCGAAGGCAGCTGCTTAACCAGCTGAGCCACCCAGGCGCCCCCACATGAGCATTTTTAAAAATGGAGGCATAATTTGCATACTGTTTCATAATCTTTTATTTAAATATATAATATGCACATCCATTGAATAGATGTACCATAATTTACTTAACCTACTATTGACAAACATTTAGATTATCTCGTTTTTCATTGCAATAGATAGGTTTTACATACATTTTTCACATTTGTATAATAATAATCCCTAGTGTTTGATATTGAAATTCTAACAAAAATACAGTATGAGCAACCTAGTAAGCTTATACACCTTCTTTATATTTTCTCTCATAAAATTGAAATGCTTCAAGACTTCCTCTTCAAGTGCATTATTTATTGTATTTATGTATGTGATTAGTGGTCCTGATGGAAGAAATCCGGGATTATTATACTAATAATAGAAATATCTAATTCAATGTTAAGCACCCTACTGCATTTTCCTGGTACCTGAGAGACTGAAAACTATTTCAGGTATAAATCCCATGGTTAAGTGCCTTGCCATTCTTTGCTGAATTTACCACTGGTCGAGTTAATTTTGTTCCCAGAACATTTATTATTTTGTGCATCTCTCAGAAAGCTTAGAGTATGGTTCTTGTCCTCTCTGGACATTAAAACTAGTTCCTATTATATTTTTCAGTAAAATATAATTAAGAATGTAATATATTACTATGTGAAAAACCAAAAAGAAAGTTATAGAATATATTCCAATACTGTTTATAACATGTTATTGTGAAAAAAATTTAAGTAGGTGCTGTCTAAATCAATCCAAGATCTGAAACAAAATAGCCATCAAAGAGGGGTTGGTCACAGTCTGACTGAAAGTCAGTTTCTTCATTTGCTAAGTTTTATTTGCCCTATCAATTTTCAAGGTGGTTGTGTGGATCATAGGAGATAACTTATGTTGGGAGTTTTTGAACAACATCAAGAGCAATTTTATACAGGATGTACCAGTTAGGGTCTTAGCACAAATTTCCACTTTGATGTTTTCAGTTGAAGAGAATTGAATCTAATCACTCTGTGCAGAGTGGTGTGGGCATGTAGAGGTATGGGCAGGGTTAAAGAAATAAAAGGAGGCAACGGAAGCCACAAGAGACCAACGATAGCATGAAAGCATTACACCTATATCAGTCAGGATGAACTAGGTCAGTGACTCTCAAAGTCTGGTCCCTGGACTAATATATTGGTTTCACCTGTTAGAAATACAGATTCTTGGGTTTTACCCTAGACCCACTGAATGGGAAACTGGGTATGGGACTAGTGAGCACTCTAGGCAATTCTGATTGATGCCAAAAATTGGCAACCTCTGAGCTACGTTACATTTGGGCAGTAAGTTACTTCAAATAGATGAAGCCAAACCCACTTATTTTCAGCTCATGCTACATACCCATTCTGGATATATTTATTTTCCTCCTTGTTTTCTTCCTTCTAGGACCCAGGCTGAGGATGCAACTCCTGTCGACAATATTGCTTGGCACTATGGCAGAAGGAAATGAGAACATGATAGAGGCTGGCTGAGAAGGGACACAAGTCATTTTGCTCTTTCTTAGCCAAAGTTCATGTGATCATGTCCAACTTTAACATGTCAGCATGTGTATTTCAGCCACAGTGAGGTGCCCTGGATATGAGTGAAAAATAATGCTATCTACATCACCACACCCAGGCCAGAAAAAATGTCATGAAAGGAATAAGAGTTCCTGGAGACCAGAACAACCTGGAACCATGGAGGAGTGCTGCCAGCAGGAGAAAAACATGGTGGGGTGAGCAATTGCTAAAAAGAGGCACAGACATAGAGACCTCCACACTCCCCCTGCATTTGTGTGGGTCATTCTATCATGGCCCAGAACAGGGCAGAGAAGGGTGGAGCCTGGTTCCAGGGGTGCAGCAAATAGAATGACCAGTTGAGAAATTATTATCATTATGACTTACATGATGTCTAATCACTTGCACCCTCATTTCCCTTCCTTGTTCTGCAGGAGTGAGAACTGACCATGCATGAAAAACTTGTATCTTTACATCAGATACCCTACATTATAAGGATTTGATGTCCTGCTGAGCTAAATATGATTCCAATTGTTTTGAATTAGATGAGTATTTATTTCTTTTTAAAAATTATTTACTTATTTTTTATTTATTTGTTTAGATGAGTGTTTATTTCTTAATCACCTCAGTATCGTTTGGTGCCACAGTCATCAGTGTCAGAAAACGTTGCCTCAACAGATTTGGACGACGACAGTCAGGAGACATTGCACAATTTCTAATGCAAAGATAACTTCTATAATTGACAAAGAATAGCGAAGTGAAAATGTCTTCACCTGGGAGTCAGGGGCTCAATTCTAACCTTGGATTTGTTGTAGGCAGCTATCTAATTGTGGGGAAAACCATTTACACATCAATAAAAAGTTTGGTTGAGATACCCTCTAGGTTTCTTTTTAGTAATATAATACCATGTTTTAATGCCACATTTTGTTGTTGTTGTTGTTGGATGGCTATCGATAGAAGTGGAAGTAAGATAGATTTGGCTGCTGCAAATCATCATTTTTCACCAACAAATTCTATATATTATACTGTGACCAGTATATAGTATAATTGGGAATTTATTCCCAAAAGCTTCATTGCCAAGAAAACTTAGTAGATATATTGTTGGCTTCAAGCAAATATCTGTTGATTTACAGATTAGCAGTAGGATTCTCTTGGGAAAGGCAAGATGGAGCAAACCACAATATTCTATGAGTTTTGGGTTGTTGTTAATTGTTGTTGTTTTAAATAAATCTCCATATTAAGGAAAACAAAAGAAAGGCCAGAGTCAGAGATATTAGGTATCTTAAAAAAGTTTGCACATCTGGTATACAGCAACACTAGGATATGTGGTCTGATGTAAGTTATTTAATCTTTTTGAGCCTCAGTTTACTCATCTTTAAAACTAGGAATATAATACAAATATTAGAATTAGTTTGAAACAATTTGGAGAAATATCATATGCATGTTCCTTAGTGAATCATCCGGCATGTAGCAGGTTCTTTATAAACATTAGCTCCTTTTGCCTCCTTCTGTTTATCCAAAGCACATACACCAACACTTTGAATATAAAAGGTGCTTGATATAAAATGAATTCCTGCTTGATGGAACCTAGAATATCTGATTGGCTCTAATTGGGTAGTAGTTGCTGTAGAACATGCTGATTGAGGTACAGGTGACCCTCCTAGTTACTTTTATTTTTGTTGGCCATGGTTTTAAGAACTTGACTGTTTGGAGTCCAGGTGTGATTCTTGACTCTGGCAGTTATAAGCTGTATGATCTTAGCCAAAGTCACTGTACATCAGTTTTCTCATCTGTAAAATGAGTATGATGATGATGATGATGATGATAACAATGGTAACCTCCTCTTAGATGTGAGGGTGTGTGTGTGTGTATGTGTGTGTGTATATTGAAGAAGTCAATGGCCTACAAATACTTGAATTAATACTTGGCATAATCAACACTTAAAAATTGTTAGTTTTTATTATTCTTCTGGTTTTTTAAAAAGATTTTATTTATTTATTTGAGAGAGAGAGTGAGTGGGAGGGAGAAGGAGAGAGAATCCGAAGCAGACTCCATGCTGAGCACAGAGCCCAACACGGAGTTCCATCCCACAACTGGGAGACCATGACCCGAGCCAAAACCAAGAGTCAGACACCTAGGCGACTGAGCTACCCAGGCTCCCCTTATTACTCCTCTGTTTTATAGCAGGTACTCAGATTGTTTGATAAATGTTTATCTCCCCACACAGACACACAGACACACAGGTTCTCTAAACAATTCAAATGATATTCCTCCCGAGAGTGACCCCAGCAGTACAGTATCAATATGTGTTGGCTTCCCAAATGTCATTTTATAAATGGGCACCAGATACTCTCTTAAGCAACAGAAAGGAAATCAAATGCCAAAAACCAATTAAATAATATGAAGGGTGAGACACCATCTGACACAATCAGACAGCAGAGAATGAAGGCCAGCCTAGCGTTTGCAGCTGTACACTCCGGTGCCCTTTTCCCCCTCGTAACGGGGTGAGTTAAGGTGGAGTGTCATCCTTAACTTTGAATTTTGCTGCTTTTGTCAGTTTGTGTCACAACCTTAACATTATTTAAATGTACTTTTTTGTATTTAATATTCATATTCAGGTGTTCAAGCCATAATTTCTGTTAGTAAAAGTGACATTTCTTAAAGTTCATTATTTTTCCCACATCGAAATCTCAGACATTAAAAAAAACAGACTTTAAATAATAGAACAGAAGTGTCTTCAGGCTAACAGCCACCCCTTTGATTTGTCATTTTAGTACTTGAGTACTTGGAAGAAATAAGTTTGATAACACCCGAGTCATTTAGCTTTGTGATTAGAAACCTGGCAGTCAGAGTTGCATGTCTCAGGCAGCCCTTCATGTTCCGTGGAGAGCTTATATAGACTGTGTTGCTTTGACTTTTTTTTTGCTTGACATTTTCAAGCCAAGATGCACTATATAAAATGTCCATTGAATTTGCCAAGGATTTCAAGTTATCATGGCAATGTATCTTGATGATAATCAAGAATGTGGCAACAATTATATGGCATCCATCTGTGGAGTTTAGGTAAAGGACTCATCTGAAATCTTCAAATTAATTTGCTTACAAAAAGCAAAATGAGTCATTCTTTTTGCTGAGGGAGAGAGAAAAGAAATAAGACTTGTTGAAATGAGAAGAAATACAAGAAAATCCCAACTTATTATGAGGCCAATGAGAGTGTCTTTCTGGTAGATTTTATTGCATACATATGACATCAGTTTTGCCTCTTTCTTTGAATATGGCAGACATTTCTGAAAGTTCTTCCAAAGAGTACTATTTCACACTTATCCTAATGGCACTGAATGAAGGAGACTGTTTCAGAAAAGCATGGTGTCTTTCAGTTATTAGAGTTTGACAAGTACCATTTATAAGCAATGTTATTAGTTTACAATAATGGAGAGGAAAAGAGAATCTGATGTTACAACTTGCTAGAAATACACCCAAATTCCCACCTTCAAATCTCCACTCTCTGCTTTAGTAGTCTATAATGCTTATTTATATCTCATTCTCACTGAAGGGTTTATGTTTGTTTCTTGGTTCAAGAGAATGTGGTGTCATATTCAACTTTAATAACAATTGGCATCATCTAAAACTTCAAACAGAAAAAATTAAGTTATGCATTAAGCATTTAAGAAATAAAAAGAAAATATTCTCTGCTTTATTTAAGGATTTACTCCAAATAGTAAAAAGACCTAACTGACTAAGATTTGTATATACAACTTCCCAGGAACATCTAAAACGTCTGTATCATAGTTCCAACAAGTGATGGCTTTCATGTCTTATCCAAATTGTGTAAAATTAATGAAAAATAAATTTTAGTAGAAGGAAGTAGAAGCCACATTTTTTTAAAAATAACTTTAAAAAATGTTTAATTTTTGCTGGCATTTAAAAAACATGTTATTTTGTATTGCTGTTTTCTCTGTTGGCTTACATTTATAATGATACCTGTTGACTGGAATTTTTAACCTTTTTATGGAAGTAAATTGTTGCTCAACACTTGTTTCAAACTGGATCAATACGTTTTGGGTCCATGCTTGATTCTGCCTTTGATATAGACATTTCTTTTTACTTTTATTTTTAATGAAACTCATCTAGTCTCTCCTTCTTGCTAAGCAGGATATAAAAAGACACAGACCTTGGGGCGCCTGCGTGGCTCAGTGGGTTAAGCATCTGCCTTTGGCTCAGGTCATGATTCCATGGTCCTGGAATCCTGGAATCCAGCCAGGTGTTGGGCTCCCTGCTTAGGGAGGGAGTCTGCTTCTCCCTTTCCCTGGGCCCCTCCCCCCTGCTCGTGCTCTCCCTCTTTCTCTTTGTCTCAAATAAATAAATAAATAAATAAATAAAATCTTTAAAAAAAAAAAGACACAGATTTTTTCTGGAAGAAAAAAGATTCCTCAGCAGAGAATATCATTTTCCTAATCTCTCCTGGGACTTTAGGACTTCTTGGTTAGGCTCTTCCTTTTTCTAGACAGCAAGTGAGAATCCAGAGAACCTATTCTGTTTAATGAGGGTATTCTTCCAAATTTCCTTTACCTATTCAAATTCCAGCCAATTGTTTGAGGCCCAGCTTACATTTTACCTCTTCCTTGAATCTTTCTTTATCTGTGCCAGTTCTCTCTCACCTTCTTACTCAGGATTCCAAAGGTGTTTTTGTAGTTTTTTTACACCTATTTTTGCACATAATTGTATATTTAAAATATTACTTACCTCTGTAGAAGCTCATGAAGGCAGGTACTAAGATGCCAATGCACAAAACTAGGTCTTCAAAAAGTATCATTAGACTGATCATTTCTCATCATGCTGTATTGGTTTTATATAAAAAGTATTATTTCTATATCAAATCTTAGAAAATTGCAAGCATTCTTTTCAGGATACAGTCTCTAGAAGTTGTGTGTACTATATCTTCCTCAAAACTCCTTCCCAACCTTTAATAAGAGCAAATATTGTATTTTTCTGAACATCTGATTAATTGTGTACAATTTTCTAAAAGAGATACACTGGCTATTTACAAAAGTTCCAGGCAATAAATGAGGGGAGCAATGTAATTTTAATCATTATAATTGGTTAATAACATTGGGTCACGGTTTAATTACTAAGGTAAAATATGGGTACCAAAAGAGATTTTTACTTAACATCTAGAACCATTTAGCTCTTCATGTCACTCACATAGTTTGGGTCATATTATTTGATTTAAGCTTAGTTGTGGAATTTTCAGGTTTTAATCCTCCAGGAATCTATATACTGAGTGAACCTCCAAGCTGTGAAATGCAGATTACTAAATTCTGTAAAACAGATTTCTATGTTGATCTCTTCAGTGACAATCATTGGTGGCTAACTCCTTTAACAACACCATCAGCCAGGTAAATCATTCCAATACACATACAAGCTGGAATGGAGCTGGTTTTACACACTCCGTTAAGGCAAAGAAATTGAATCTCTTATTTAAGATCCAGCCCCCCGCAGTACATTTTCAAGTACTTCATGAAAGAAATGTCTTTATTAACTTGAGCCCGATACTCTTCTGGGAGCTTGTTTTTGACCCAATTGAACCTCAACATGACCATTTCCCTCCATATTTGGTTAAAATTTTCTCACTGTGGCTCATAAATATATTGTGTTAAGATATTGCTGGGTAAAATGTGCTGGGCTCCACCGGAGGAAAAAGGTGATCAAGGTAATGAGAAATTATTTTCCCACAAAATCTAATTGGCTGAACAATATCTGGCTTTAGGAAACACATGTGATAAACAATCCCTTTATATATTGGGTTTCTAACAAAGCCTCAAAAAATGAATGTTTTTGTGATCCAGTGAGCCCCTATGGCATGAAATGATGTGCTTTTCTAATAAATTAGAATATGAAATTAAATTATCACCCAATTCTTGTTAGACATAGAAAAGGATTATGGGTTATTAGACTTCTCCTAAGAGTGACTTAGCTTTCTTAATTTCTTATGCCTTTGTTATAAAAAAAAATAACTTGATACAAATTTAAATATTCTTAGCACATTGGGAAACAACAATTGCGAAGATATTTTCTTAGAAACAACTGTTCCATGCTTCTCTCTTTTCCTGTTAATAATGAAGATGTGGTGAACAAGATGGGGGAAACATGGGGGCGGGATGCATAGGTCTACCAGAGCTAACAGCCCCAGGAGGATGGGTGGGCAAAAGGAAGAGAAGATCCCATTTCTAGTGTTCCTATTTTCTCTGCAATCCATGAGTTTCCCCAATATCCCCATTATCTTTTTTTTTGTGTATATATATATATATATATATATATATATATATATATATAATATATATAATTTTTGCCATAAGACATTTGTGTAAAATATGTCTAGCTTATTGGGTGTTTAAGAACTCAAGGTGATTTTAGTAGATGTATATAAGGTGTATGTTTGCACCATTTCCCTTCTATTACATATACAGGGAGGATTAGAATGACTGCCAGCTGGTGGAAGTAGATAGAAGTTAGTAATTCCGTTTCATCAGAGATTTAAGATATCTGACTCCTTAAGATACTCCTCGGAGGACTCTATTGTTCTGTGGAGCAGAAGAACTAGATTCTAAATGGAAGACTTAATTGTGTTAAGCATTCTGGAGCAGTGAAAAATATTAAGCAAATATTGACGGGATGCAATGAGTAAATTCAGTTTCAAGTTATGTTGAAGGATTTAATTATTGGATTAGGTTGGAGTTACCTGGGTGAATGACCAAAACTTTACATAGAGAGCAATTATTCAATAATCAACTTATTTTCAAAGTTTCAAAGTGCACCGTAACTATCCTCACTTCCTATTAAAATAGTAATTAGTTTCTTTAGTGTTAATCTCACCTAGAAAGATGATTTTACTTAATGATAAACTGAAAGACACATTTGGCTTTTTTGTTAGCAAAGACATTTGGTAGCATGGACAGCATATCAGAACCTCTCTAGAAGGAGAAAAATAAACGGCCTTGTAATCATGAAATAGCATTCTATTTCCATGGTAATTACTTGTAGAGTAATTACCTTAACCACTTGGCATTTAGCCTTTATGTGATAGTACCTGCCACTTATGGTCACCAGGAGTTGGCTTCACCACATTGTTTACTTTTGATGTTAAAGTTTTCATTTAATTTAGTTTAAATTTTGCTAAGAATATTATCACCTCTCCTTGGTGTCACTGCCCTTGGTTGTTGAATGTCCAGTAGTTGTGATACAAAAACAGTTAAGTGTTGTTTGATTATTTTAAAAAATCAGAGAGAAATATCTATAATTTCTAAGACTAATAACGCTCTCTAATAAATGAATTCATTCCTTAAACATTTTTACTGAGAGCATAATACATATGAAGAACCATTTTAAAAGCTGTTGATGAGACATGGACAAATTAAGGAGTACTATCAAAAGTGATAGAGAAAACATGATTCAAAGAAATAGTAGATTCAAGATAGCATCTGCAGCAGTTAGAAATATCAGGACGTATATACTCATGTGCGCAAGAATGATCACATCTTGTTTTAAATTATCTCTATTTTGACTCTGCAATCCCATCCAGCCCAGTTGTCATAAAATTTCATCTGAGTCATCAGTAGGGCTCCTGTTCTCTATTGAAATCTTGGGAATTGAAGGGCACGGTCTAGTGTCCGGAACTGGCAGACTACTGTAGGATTGCTGAGGTGGTCCCTTGAATCCAAAAGTTCTCTGCTTTGATGCCATTATCCTTTAGGATAATCTTTGCCAGATTTGGGAACACTGTTTTCACTATTCAGGAGTCGTAAAGCCTGTTAATTCATCTATCTGACATGTAGCAGAAGTGGGGCTCAGCTGACTACCGTCCCTCCCACACCAGGAATCCACCAATGTACCCTCTCTTTCTCTCTTCTCCCTCATTGCTCCTTTCCTCTCTAACTTCCCTTCCCCTCTCCCTCCTCCTCTGTCTTTCTCTGGGGCACCTCATTTCATCTTCTCAATCAACTTTGGCTTTACAAGAAGCAGGAAGAGCTCCTGATTCAGATTCCTTCCCTCTTTCTGCTTCCTAAACTCAGGAGAACAATTACAGAGAACATACACAGAATAGCATCTCAGTGAATTATATGGACACTAGATATATAGTCATGTAGCAAAGAAATTGATGTTTATCTATTTTATATTCTCTAAGACAGAAAATTCCAAACTTCAATGAGTGCACTTGGGGCATAGGACAAAAATATTAGCATTTCTATTTTTTATTTTGCATAATTTTATCCTTTATGCTTAAAAAATTACATGTGTCCTATGTGCATGCTATGTTAATACAATAGCAAGTATATGCATATAAAATTTATAAATGAATAAATATGTGTTGAGAACGGGAGCTTAAAACTATATGAGTACCTGACCTGTACTAAACAATATGCTAAATATTTCAGGGCCAGAGAATGTCAAGACAGATCTTGCTCATATGTAGTTTACTATTTAATAGGGGAATGAGAAAATGTAATTCATATCTACACCAAAGACCTGTCCTGTAAAAAAGGATCTTTTGAAGAGAATCCTAGCATTAGGTTTCAAAACACACACATCCAACTCTGTGTTTGTGTTGTGGGGAGAGTGGGTAGGACATGGATCATGAAAACTTCATGAATGCAGTATTTTTAGATTTGCATGTTGAAAGTAAGGTAGGTATTACCCTTGAAAATAAACTAAAGAAGGGTAATCCAGGTCAGGAATCTTCAAACATGGAAGTCTTTGGGCATTGCTGAAGGCACATGAAGAATTTGTAGGAGGTACTCGGGCATTAGTACTTATCAAGAAACAAAATTTCAGAATCTAGGGGCACCTGGGTGGCACAGCCAGTTAAGCATCCTACTCTTGGTTTCGGCTCAGGTCATGATCTCACGGTTGTGAGATCGAGTCCCGCATCTCGCTCTTTGCTCAGCGTGGAGTCTGCTTAAGACTCTTTCTCCCTCTCCCTCTGCCCTTCCCTGCCGCTCTCTCTCTCTCTAAAATAAATAAATAAATAAATCTTAAAAAACCCACAAAATTTCAGACCCTCAATATATATATTCCTTCTTCTCCTTCTCCTCATCCTTCTTCTTCTTTAATATGTATTCCTTCTTAAAATAGATCTGCCTACTTTTAATAATCTCTGGAACACAAAGGGGTGATTCAAGAATCCATGCTCCCTGCCCCCGCAAACAACACGGCTCCCTATATGTGGGGAGGGATCATTGAATATACATGAGAAACGTTGCAACTGTTGTTTTTCCAACATCCTTATGAAGTAGATAGGACATATCCCCAAATTACACAAGAGGAAACTACGGTTCAGGGAGTTGATGCAACTGGACAAAGACTGTGTACCTGTGCACAGAGAAACTATTAATCCAAACACAGGACTTTGGGATAGATCTTATTTTATTTTCATACAACTATGTGGTATTTATTTATTTAGAGAGGAGAGAGAGAGTGTGGGGGGGAATGGGCAGAGGGAGAGGGAGAGAGAAATCTCAAGCAGACTCCCCGCTGAGTGCAGAACTTGACCTCACCACCCTGAGATTATGACCTGAGCTGAAATCAAGAGTCAAATGCTTAATTGATTGAGCCACCCAGGCATCTCCCACTATGTAGTCTTTATGCTTGCTTTATCCTTACAAGTCTGCAAAGAATATTGAGTAAATTGGGTAAAATGAAGTTTAGAAAAGATAACTTACCCATCATTAAATATGACACAGACTAGATCCCCAAATTTTGAAAACCATCCATATCCATGGTCTCTAGCTCACAGACAAGCAAAAATGACATCACTTGGGAGCTTGTCAGAAATGCAGAATCTCAGGCTACCAGCCCAGATTTAACTGAATTAGAATTTTCATTTTTAACAACATCCCAGATGTTTCTTTAAAGTTTGAGAAGCACAAGTGGAGATGACAAGGCAAACCTTTCAAGAAAGGTACAATAGCTTATTGGACATTTATAACATAGTTTTTACTGGCAAATGCTTCACACATCTGCTTCAATATTAGAAATTCTTGTTATCCATAAAAATTCAAAGACAGAAAAGGTAATTTCTCATCACTTCTCTTCCACATAAGGGAAAATAGTTTATTATGTTTAAATCCAGCATCACCTTATTTTAAAATAATGTTTCCCTAATTCAACTGCACACTATCTCAACCCAAAGATCACAAATTAAATATCAACTATGGGCAGATTGGCTATTGAATATTTGGTTGTTCCAGCATTTATAAATGACATATATGGAAGGTCATAAATCATATTTTGAGCTTCATGTTATCTCTTTGTTAGAAGCAGAACATGGACAAATTCAAAAGGCAACCACAAAGATGTGGCCCTAGAGTTTGTTTCCCTAAATTCCGATGCACTGCCTCATGCTTCCAATAGGCATCAGGGTTTTGTTTTTTTGTGTTTTTTTTTCATCAAGTTAAAAAAATATTTATAAAGTTGGTGGTGGTTTGTTTAAACTCATTGCGCTTTTGTAAATTTCAAGTGACAAGTATGTTCTGCCATTAATAGAGTTTTTGGAGCCATTCATACAAATGTGCCAGCACATGAGAAACCACACATTCTTTGTTAAACTAAACAGTCCTAAGCATTGTGTGGACTCCTGGCATACTATGGCTAAATATTCAGACACATGCCTATATAGTACTGTGTGTTCTGCCAAATAGAGGGAAAACAAAAGAAAGAAAATCATATAAATATACTGGTAAACATTGACTTTGTAAAGAACAGCATAAGCTGCTTTGGGAAAAAAATCGTGAAGCATGATTCAAAGAGTACATTTAAATTCTTCTCCTTAGGAAAATGTATCTAATTTGTTTTTCATGAAAACATGTATTTAGCAGTAGGGTGTTTTTCATTGGCTAAGATATTTTGGCATATTTATAGTATAAAGGTGATTGGAATAATATTTGCATTCATTTTGCACTGAAATCTGAAATAAGTATAAGATATACACTTTGTAACATAGAATCATTGCTGGTCAGGATATACTCCCTTTAAGAAAGCATAATTCAGTACATGAAAATTCAAAGTGACTAACCTATAAATATGGGGGAATTATTCATGTTACCAAAGGATTCTTCCTTTACCAAACATCTATCACAGGATATCTTTAAATAACTAGTTTCCTTTAAGGACATTTAAAAGTACTAGATTTAAAAGTTTTGATGTTCAAGGAATAGCTAAATAATATATGTATATATCAGGCATGAGCCTAAGTAGATGATTTTAAAAGTCCTTAATGATCCTGATTTGTGCTACAATTATTAATCATTACCAGCCAAGAAAGAAATTGAAAGGCTAATGGCCAAGTCGATGTGATGTTTCCTCAAATACTTTCTGTACCCACAGAAGAATAATACATCTGAGTTCATTTTTTTTCTTCCTCATGTGATGACTTTCTAAATGGCATTCTATTATGCCTATAATTATTTATCCTGGAACAGGTGCTCACTTTTCAAGGGATGTTTGAAATCCATCTCTCTTTCCATAAAAATAATGCTCTGCTCTCCTTTCTTTCCAAACACTTCCTGCAAAATTGCACAATTAAATCTCCTTCTGACCAGACTCACTTAACTTCTTCTGAGGCCTCTCATAAGCTACACTATACCCTGGCAGGTACACAGAGGGAAATGGTTTAAACTGATGGAGCAGCTTGAATTGGTTGTTGCTAGCTCAGTTTTTCATTCTCATTGGCTCTGGACAAAGTAGCAGCAGTAATCAGCTATTAATTGCTCATTCTTGACTTTATTCCTTGTACAAACCATCATTGAAGTCATGCTGGTTTTCGTTCACTCTTGATGCATCATAGAACCTAGTGCTTCTCTCTACTCTAGGCCTTTCTTTACACTGTCACCAGTGTTTATAGTCTAAGAAACCAATCTAGCCACACGATTTTTAAAAAGCCTCCCATGGAACCATAGGGTATTATGTTAAGTAAAATAAGTCAGTCAGAGAAAGACAAATACCATATGATTTCACTCATCTGTGGAATTTAATGAACATAGGGGAAGGGAAGGAAAAATAAAATAAGATGAAAACAGAGAGGGAGACAAACCATAAGAGACGCTGAACTCTAGGAAACAAACTGAGGGCTGCTGGAGGAGCGGTGGGTGGAGGGATGGGGTAACTGGGTGATGGGCGTGAAGGGGGGATCTTGTTGGGATGAACACCAGGTGTTGTATGCAACTGATGAATCACTAAATTCTACATCTGAAACTAATAATACACTATATGTTAATTAAATTGAACTTAAATGAAAAAAAAAAGCCTCCCATGATATTCTACTTAATATGGGAATTTCCTGCCTGCAGAGAAATAATCCAACGACTGGGCCAAACTGAGTGAATGGTTCAAGTAGTCTCAGAATAAGATCGTTAGAATCTGTAATAGGTACTATGTGGTTTTCTAGCAGCCTTCCAAACATGGGAAAAAGCAGCCAATAGCCTTTTTGTTTAGGCCCAGTCACTTGTATTCTTATCCCTCCCTTTTCAAATACCTGCTATTGTGTTCATCCCCTTTGCACAGATAGGGGTTAATGGACTCCGTTTAGTCCATCCAATGCTAATCTCAGGGACTAACATTTCTTCCTCTATGTAAATTTTTCATGTAATGTTATCTATCTTTTTTGTGGATGTAAGATTTGCTTTATCTCCTCATTTCTTTTCCAGAATTTTGCGTCCTATTCCTTTCTAATGAAGGCACCTGCAGTTTCTCTGCTCGAGAAAGTATACTCTACCGATTTTGGCAATTCAGTTGGCACGTTCCTAGGACATGTATTTTGTGCCCTTCTGAGCATGGTTATAAGGCAGGGTGGAGATAGGCATATGCAGAATCACCTTTTAAAAATGAGGATTTTCTGGGGCGCCTGGGTGGCTCAGTCATTAAGCATCTGACTTCAGCTCAGGTCATGATCCCAGGGTCCTGGGATTGAGCCCCGCATCGGGCTCCTGCTTGGCGGGAAGCCCGCTTCTCCCTCTCCCACTCCCCTTGCTTGTGTTCCCTCTCTTGCTGTGTCTCTGTCAAATAAATAAATAAAATCTTAAAAAAAATAAAAATGAGGATTTTCCTAATGCTATGATTTAGAGAATAAATTCGCATTGGCTTGCAATGACGCTGGCTCCTACCCATCATTACCCCTCATGTATTTGATTCCATAGCTGGTCAGAAAAGCTAGTCATTTCCTGAGTACACTATACCCTTGTAGGACAACATGCTTTTATACATGCTATTCCACAAATTTGAAATTTTTTGCCTTTTTTTTTTTCACTTGGAAAATTCCTATGCATGCTTCAGAGCTCAAATGTCATCCCTTTAGTGAAGTCTTCTAAATCTCGCTGGGCAGAATTATGCTTTCTCCCTTGTGCTGTGGTGTTTTAAAATTCACATTAATATCCATTTTTAAAATATTTTTATGGAAGTTTTAAATTCACATTAGTATCCATAGCAATGGGTTACAGAGAAATCTAGGGCTCCGGTCATACTACAGTCAGAATAAAAAACAAACCATCAAAAGAAAATTTTGAACATTTTGCTCATCCCTTCTTTTCTGCCTAAGGCAAGATTATCTCTAGGACAAATAGTTCTCTCATTTTAGGAGAAAGACGAAGCATGTAATGACACTGGGTGTATAACTTAGAGAACTTTATCTGCTAAAATTATTTTAGTTGTTCAGCTATCAAGAAAAATCCAGAAAAAGATGTAAGCTATTGCAGCCAGTGAACTAGCATATATTCTTACTTGCATTGACAGGCTACAAACTTCAAACATCACCTCTAACATTTCAGCCAATACATTAGATGTTCCTGAGCCAATTTCTCTACCTAGCTAACTCACTGAAGAGCTACAGGTTGGGAACTTGTCTCATTAATATTTCACACAGGTGTACTATATGAAGTTCAGTTCTTCCGCTCTCTGTTATTTAGTATTTGCAGAAATATAAAAAATGCACCTTTTCAAAGAACAAGGCGCATGCTTTCCCTTAATCTGCTTCCATACATCACCTTCTAACTTATTTTGGGGAGAATTTCATTATCTTTGGAAGAAGCATTGGGAAAATTTCAAAAGAAACTAATGGCATTTAAAATAAAAATGATTAGCCCACTGAAATTCTATATTGGGATTTATAGCTAATAAAATGAATTAGAACCCACTTGAATTAGGACTTAAGGGAATCTTTTTCTGTTTAGGAAATTTTTTTGAAGTCAAAAATTATTTGACTATTTCAACCAGAAGCATTCATAATGGTCTAGATCCCTTCGTACCTGCTTTGCTCAAATTATAGTAACTTAAGCAGAATCTGTATTGTGTCGGCCCTCAAACCAGCTACAATTGGTTTTTACAACACTGATTACTATTTCTTCCTTTGTTAAGCCTATTTCCCAAAGTATTGTGTTTGAACAGGCAACCCACAACCTATATTTTCAGGACGAGCCTGTAAGGACTATATTATTCAATTAATTTTTGTGTGACAATTTTTTTTTTTTTTCAGTTGATCTGTGTAATTCTTTTACTCTTGTGTCAGGTGTCAAAATATTTCAAAAAGGAAGCTTATTTCTGCTGCGGGTGATTTCTGACATCTGATTTATTTATTTATTTATTTATTTTTAAAGATTTTATTTATTTATTTGAGAGAGAATGAGACAGAGAGAGCATGAGAGGGTCAGAGGGAGAAGCAGACTCCCTGCCGAGCAGGGAGCCCGATGTGGGACTCGATCCCGGAACTCCAGGATCATGACCTGAGCCGAAGGCAGTCGCTTAACCAACTGAGCCACCCAGGCGCCCTCTGACATCTGATTTATTTAGATGTCATTTTGCATTGCGTAATGTGAGACCGCTCATTTTTATTTCTGGGTGTCTGTTGCACCTAAAGGAAATCTGAATTTTGCTTTCTGTAAGAAAAGAGCAACTGCGAGGCATCGGAAAAACTTCCACCCCCTAACATGGGAAAAATATTCTATTGGTCCTATTACATTGAAGTGGGAGGCTTTAAAGGGCAGCATACCCAGTTAAGGAAGATATATTTCCATCTGTGATCAATAGCATGTGAAGAACAGCTCCTCTCTGAGTTTTATCCAGAGCAAAATTACCCTGGTAGTTCCCTAGACTGTGGATACTCCACAAGTTTCTAAGGTTGAGCAGCCATAGGGAGCCATACCTGATTCCAGGGGGGGAAGCCGTTCTCTTTGTGAGGTCCATGGACCACGACTCTCCCCCTGGTAGGACAGCTTTTAGAGATGGGATCTTCTATATAGACTACATAATAAGCATGAGATAAATAGGTCCAGAAAGCATTAGAGAGGGGCTAGCATGACAAATTCTTCTCATTCCCTTCTGCTCCTCCATTCCTCTTTAACAGAGAGATAATTTGGCTTCCTGATTGGTCTGGGGGAGTTGAATATGTTTTCCAGAAAAGAACCCAGAGCATCTAGTTCTCTTTAGTGAAACAGAATGGTATACCCTGGACCAGCTACTTACACCTCACGTTGCTCTCTGATTTTTCTTTTTCTCTCAGATATTTAAGGCTATATAGAAACTTAAAATGCCATGGAAGCTTCATAATGAAGTTTCTTTGTAAAGCTATATATAATCTCCCACTTTCTAATAGTAAAGTCCCAGTAAATTCTGAGATGTCTATTTGGTGTCACCTATCAGTTTTTCTTCCTCTTCTCCCTCTTTTTTTCTCCTGATGAAGGGAGCAGAGTTAGCCCTAGAAGGTTTTCACTCATTTAAACACAATAATTTCTTTCTGTAGTGCATGAACTAATCAGATCAGATCTTAGTGGGTGTACATCATTTAAAATGAATTTCTCCACTTGGTCTAGGAAAATGCAAACCAACAAAAGACATAAGAAAGAAAAAAATAATATTTTTGTCACTTCTGTATTATATCCATTTTTTGAGTTAACTTTGAGGTTTTCTTAAAGAAAGATTTTCCTTCCTGGGGTTGCCAGACATTGGGACTGTTTCCCCGAAACAACTGGACCTGTCATTCTTAAAGGGCATTATAATGGTTTCCTCAAGAAATAAGAAATTAGGACTGGTCACTGGTAATTTTTTTAGTCTAACCTTAATGAATTCTCTTTAAGGTTACGTCTGAGGGGGCATTATGGGGCTGCATCATGGACAATAACAAATTGGGAGGATGTGGAGAAGCAGGTTAGAAAGTAGAAAAAGTAGGTATGGAGAGGTTGGGGAATGTTTGAATGTGGGGAGTATGCAGAACCCAGGGTTCAAAACAGAGCAGTGTTGAAGACAACACAGTACCATTGATAGAACATTGGGCCAGTAACACAGGGCAAGCTCGAAACCTAACCCTGACACTAATTAGCTGTGACCTTAGATAAGGAGGAGCATTTAAATCAAATAAAGCGTTTCCTTTTAGTAAAGCATGGGATGCACCAGTGTTTGAGGGATGCTGAAATTTTCTGTTCAGGATGGTGAACTATCTTAGTAAATACTACAAAAGTATTAGTCCAAACATTTCTAATTAGCCTTTTCTTTAGGGGGATACAGGTAGAATAATTTTTTTGTACATTAACTTATTTGTGAATTCACAGATATGCCTCAATTTCAAAAAATATTATAATGTAATTATCCTAAAATGACATTTACTTTTACGAAAAATATTACACTATTTCTTTAGACAGAATAGAGTATATTTTTAAAAAAATATATGATTTATGCACATTTCATAGAACATATTTATTGGAAAAAACATGGGACCTATCTGTGTTTTCTAAGCAAAACAGCTTCTTTTTGGTAGGCTTGCCAGTCCTGGTCTGAAATGCAAGTGTTGCTCCGTCAGGAGACAGACAGATGGACGAAATGACCCTTTACCTGCCCTTCCCAAATTTCTTTCTGCCTATGTCACTGTTAGAAGATGGCTGAAAGAAATTTAAACAATTTTTACCTTTTATGCCTGAAATATATTCCCTGAATGCTTTCTACTTGATAATTACAGCAAAGATGGTTTCCCCGCCCTCCCCCCCACTCTTCCCCTTGTGAGGATATCAATAGTCTATCTAGTTAGAATGATGTTAATATTTGGGGACATTTCTCATGTTTCTCTATGAGTCAATGATTAGTCAGATGAGATTAATTAGTGTGTTGATTATTCGGGCCCCTTAACCTCTCTTCTTTTTCCTTCTTCTCCTCACCTTTTGGTTAATTTCATTACTCATTAACAAGCTTATTGAAGAGTGGGCAGGGAGAGGAGGTGAAACTCAGAATTTTCTGCCATGCTCCAGGACTGGTTAAAACTTTAAAGTGTGGGAGTAAGGGTGGTTGGGAAGAGAGAGAGAGAAAAAAAAAAATTATCAGCTGAAATAAGTTAAAACATTTTTTTAAATTACTTAGAGATTTTATCTTTTCAAGTGCAATGGAAAAATGAATGTACTGTTACCTTTCCTTCTAAAACCCGTTTTTTTTTTAAAAGAAAAACATGTTTTTATGAGAACACATACATTAGCGTCTTTCTCAAAGATGAATCAATAACATTATACAGAAAACAGAATACAAAGTCTAGAAACTTCCAAGTGCACTTAACTGAAATATCTGGGGTTTTTTTGGGGCGGGGATTATCTTATGAGTAATATGGCGACCTTAACCCCCAAATTCCCATCTTCCTTAGATATCCTTTTCCTCTAGAAATTAGGAGAATTAACTCCTCCATTACTCTCCAATAAAGTTCTTTCTATGCCTGGTATTACTCTGGTAGTCACCTCCTGTTTGCTTTGCTGCCCATCATATCCTGCAGTTCTGGAAAAACTGATCTTCCTTGGGAAGATATTGTTGTAGATATTCAACCTTTAGGAGGAGGAATAAGGATGCTCTTGTTTTCACTACTTGGACCCCAACACGGACATTGGTCCTGCTCTGAATGCTCCACAACACAGATGAGACCAGATTGTAGTATTTAATGAATTGTTCCTTAAGATTTAAGGATAACAAGATGGTGCCCAAAACAGGGCCATCTTACACTGGATTCAATACTGGGTATGACTCTTTGGGTGCTGGATATATCATAAAGAGCAGTTTCTCTCACTGCCACACTGGGAAGACTTCAGTATATTTGTACACTGAATAGTACCAGCCCTCTGCACATGTCTAAAGCCCCCCAAGGGGAGACATCTTTCTCCAACCCAGTAAAAGATAAAGTCCTTAGTTTTTTGTTTTTTTTTTTTTAATCCTAAATCATCTCCATTTCAGGATTATCTACCCACTATCCATCCCCTATTCATAGAACTTGTCCTTACCTTTAGTCTCCAACAATGTACTCATGTTAGAACGCCTAATCTGACCTGAGTTTATTGCCTAAGATCTGTGTTATTTTCCATGGCATAAACTTTATGGACCACAAACTGTCCAGGTTCAGTTGCAAATCATCAAATGTAGACTTATTTCTTCTTATAGGTTGTCCACTTGCTTGAAGAGAATATAAGATTTTGTAGTCTTCTCAGTCTTAATTCCCAATCTCCTAACATCAACTGTTTGAATAAGAACACACACACACACACACACACACACAAATACACCCCAACAAGTAATAATTTCCAGAGAATCACTGCATTGTATATCAGTATTCCAAATGTTTTTTAAGAGGATACATGGACCTAGAGATGCTTATTTCTTCCAACAAAGCAACTGTTTCATAAAGTCATATAGAGCCGGTTACTTTCTTGGAGCATAGCAAAGTCCCTCATTTTGTATTTCTTCTAACAGAAATACTATGGTGGTTTTAAAATCAAATCAAAGAAAGTATGTGAATTCAAGTCTCTCCTTCTTTCAAAGCCTTTGAAAATGAAGCTATTCCTAACTTCCAATATCTCCATTCAAAATTCAAAGATTTGAGGGTCAAATTTTGTCAGATCTCAAGAAATTTGTACTTCTCCCAAGAAGTCTTTTCCAGAAAATTATTTCTCCCAAGCACCTATACCATAAATTGTTGCTTAGCCTTGAGATCAAGGTGGTAGACAGCCTGCTTTACCCCTCCCGTATATGATGTCAGTGCTTTTCTTGCTTCAAGCAAAATGCAAACATACATTTGAAATACTTTATTGTAACAACTTTGCTTTTGAGGTCTTTATATCAGTTCGCTCCGGTTTTGTTTTAAGCTTTGTTTCTGTGTTAATAACATTTTATTTCTTTTCTACTTAGGAGACTGTTTTGAGCAATAATATTTTGGTCTGCTTCTTTCTTGGATTGCAAGGCATCGGTTTCAGTTTCTTTGTGTCCTGTTTTGTCTTCTTTCGGTAACTGCTCAGGGTAAATATCTTTTTTCTTTGATTCTGCTGTGCCTTTCATAGGGCTGTCATGTAATGCCAATCTGTCTTATTTGATTCTAATTAACGTGCTTCCAGACCCTCTCTGGGTGACCTGTCCTTTTAAGGAACCCAACTAATTGGAAGAGCCATCATAAATTATATACAGTTACGTCATTCAATACCATAATCTAAATGAAACATAAACTGATATCTTCACAAATCACTTAGTTATCTAGGGTTATGAATAAAGGAAAGGCCTGATTACATTTGAATTTTCTCTCTTTTCTCTTCCAAATGATCAGCAAAGAAATGAAGATGCTTGCAGATTTTCTATTTTTGTAGCATAAAGATTGTATTCAAAGAAGTGTCTAGATTTTGCAGCAACCTTTAAAAAAGTTACATTCTCCCACGTGCACTTTAGCCTGTATAATGGGTTGAATTGTGTCCCTCCAAATAAAATTATTATGTTGATGTCCTTACTCCCAGCACCCCAGAATGTGATCTGAAATAGGGTCATTGCAGATGTAATTAGTTAACGTGAAATCATTACTGGAGTCGTGTGGGTCCCTAATCCAATATGACGGGTATCCTTCTAAAACTGGGAAATTTGGACACAGACATGAACATGGAGAGAACATCGTATGAAGATAACGGCAGAGATTGAGGTGATGCTTCTACAAGCCAGGGAATGCCCAAGATTGCCGGAGAGCTGTCGGAAGCTATCGGAGGCATGAGCAGATTTTCTCTCACAGCCTCATCAGGGAAAGCTGGGACCATGGAGGGACAGCCTATCCAGTGAGAGCCTGCTGCTGCTGCAGATGCTACCTGAAGAAGAGGGGAATGTGACCTACACCCCAGCTTCTCCTTTCCTGCTGCGCTCTTGTGTCTCATCAGTGCCTCCTGTGGGCTGAACTTAGCACTCAGCCAGCTGGCACTGGAGTTGGGAAAATTTCATTTTCAACGGACGTGTTGAAAATATATTTTCTGTCCCAAAAGCAAGTAACTGATGTGGCCAGAGTGGAGTGATGTTCAGACATGGTGACAGGAGTTGGCAATTTTTCAAAAATGGTACCCATATTTTGTTGAAAGGGGAATTAACACTTACCGAATACCTACTATATGCAGGCACTGTGGGATGTTTTAATATTTGTATGCATTGTCCCACTTATTCTATACAACAAGACTATGATGGAAATACATATACATATATATATACACACACATATATATTTAATACATAAGTATATGTATTTAATAGCCAAGGAGACTAACACACAGAATATTTAGATATTTTGTACATACTTATATTTCTAGTGGCTGGTAGAACACTTTGAACCATTTGACTTGTCTGATCCCAACCCCAAGTCATACAAGCTGTCTCTGCCATTCCACATTTCATCTCATTAGGCTGTGGGTCACATTTGGAAAAGAAGGCCAGAGACTGGCAATAGATGAAGAGGCAAGTGCCTGCCAATGAAGAAGTGAGAGCCTGTGTAGGCAACAGAAAAATGGGCCACGCAGTAAAAGGTGCATTTATGTAACTAGAATTGATGTCAGGTAGCAGAGTAGCTGAGAAGATTTGGTAAGAAGAGGCAGTTGTTTTTAAAAACCTAGTTTATGGTACTGTAATGGATGCAATGGGATCAGAGTTTTTTTTTTTTTTTTCTATACATTTTAAATATGTAGATAATGTGAAGAAATTATCAGAACCGTTTCACTGTAATAAGAGAGTGGGTAAACCTATAGAACTTGAAACCTCCAGAATGTAAGATGTTTATGATAGTGAGGCAGATTAGTAATTTAAGTGCGGCTATGGACGACACTAAACATTCTTAGGTTCCATCTATAAGGAACAACTAGGCATTGTCATCCTCATGTGTCTCAGAGAATGCTTGTATGGCCATGACCATTGCTGAGATTGACAAGGTATATAGAGGCCAAGGAAACCATTTACTTTAGGATTTATGATTTAAGAATTGATGGTCTAGAATTATAACCTGGTGGGTGAAATTTCTTAGACATGTGATAAAATCTGCAAATTTTACACAGACTTAGCACAGTTCTTTATAAACTGTAACTCTACCTTGACCACGGATGACAATGGCATACATGTAGACGACCTATACAGCATTTCAAATGCTGGGGAGACTTGTAAATTCCCATATTCGTGCTTCTATGGGAGGGGACTTCTGCTCTCCCCTCTATTAGGAATGGGGCAGTTGTGGAGAGAATTTCCTCCTCTTGTTTGTGTCTCTAAAAGAGGAGTGGCTAATATGTTGATAAAATGGAGCAGACCTTGACATCCACTGGACCAGGGTTTTTTTTCTTTTCTGGTGGGTACTCTTATTTAGCCTCAAAAACGGGACATGGATCTCTGTCACACTTTTGTTCTCCTTCCCTTCTGCTTTGCCCTTTCCTTTCTCCCTTTATCATTTTTATCTGCTTAAAGACCTGGTACAAAAGGGATCGGATGCTTCTCCACTTCTTCTTTCTACATGTAAGCATAATCAGGTCAGAAAGTCACCACTCTCTCTTTTACTTTCTATTCTGCTCCTGACTCACTTTGATACGAAAACCCAGATGGGTAAGTCAAAATCTGCTCTACAAACTTAACACTCCCAACAGGTGGATCACAAAGAGTATTTGGGGCAGATGGTTGAAGGCCTTCACTTTGGTCTCAGGTGCCAGCACAACATGATTCTGTCATGAAGTTGGGCATTTGGAGGGCATGGCACTGTTATAACTGACCTAAGATTTTGATCCTCATTGGCTTGTTTCTATCAGCCAGAATCCCAGGGAAGGGGATGATGGTTGGCACCCTGAACTTAACATTGACAATTATAAACTTTATTAATTTTGCTGGTTAGAAATTTTCTCCTGTGGCATTATCCTGAATCTACTCCATCAGATAAATCTTAAATTTTAGCATACTAATTGTAGTGTACTAATTTCTCCCTGGGACCACCTTACTCTTTAGATCTCTCACTCTGCTTAACCCAAGGCACCTGTTCTGACATAATTTGATGCCCAGTGCTTTATGCCCATCTTACCACTTCCTGTCTCTCAGCATCAAACAGTTTCACTTCCAGTCTTCTTCAACTTAAGTCCTGAATCTCTTTCTTTCAAACACCTTCAATATCCACTCCATGTCCTTCTTCTTCTTCTTTTTTTAGATTTTATTTATTTATTTGGGAGAGGGGAGAGACCATGAGCAGGGAGAAGAGCAGAGAGGGAGGAGAGGGAGAAGCAGACTCCCCACTGGGCAGGGAGCCCGAGGCAGGGCTCGATCCCAGGACCCTGGGATCATGACCTGAGCCGAAGGCAGACTCTTAACAGACTGAGCCACCCAGACGTCCCTCTTCCATGTCCTCTGCAGGTAAATGTTCTCTGTTGGATTAATACAACCATCCACCTTGATGCTCTCCCATCTGCTCTATTGACAGCTACTAGCATTGATCAGTTCCTTGTATCAATTTGTGTTCTTTGGTTTTACCTTAACTGCTTTTTATTTTAACTGTTCAGCTTAGGTTTTACTATAGCATGCATATATTGTATATATTTAGATTCTAAGCCTCTGGAAGACACAGTCGGGGTTTTCAAATTCTCAGGTGAAACTTTTTTTTTTCCTCATCTAGATCTTAGACAAAAACAAACTTCTTTGTTTTCCCTGAGTAAGTGGTCAGATTTTTTTCCCCCTCTAAGATCTTCTTTTACTGAAGGTGCAGTCTTTTGAGGGTCTCAGTGAGTAAGGGGTGCTATTTCTAATTCCATGCATTTTGTATCCCCAGTCTTTCATAATCTTTCCCTGTGGGCAATACAACCTGAACTCTTCTTACTCACAACTACCTTTGATAGTCCCACCTCCCCACTCAAGAGCTGTTACAAAATCAGACATTACTGCTACAGCTCCATTTCCCCCTTAGTTTCTGTCTTCTGAGATTTCTCCGTTTTCTGGGAGCTAAGCTTTAAAATATGTTTGTCATAGTTTATCTAGCACCGATTTGTTTTCTGTCTAGTCCAACATGTCTCCAGCTTTCAATTTATTTTTATCACAATCCCGTGTCATAGATATTTGCTTACCTTGTCTTAGAGATGAGGAAATCAAGGCTGCAAAGTAAAGTGACATCCCCAAAACCATGTGGCTATGAAGTGGTCAAACCAGGATTTGAATTCAGTAATCACATGTGCTTATTTACATGCCCTAGAATGAGATTTTAGTTCCCCAGTACCACCTTTAGAATTCTTTAATTATCATCTTCTTCTACTAAAAATAAAAAATCTAAAATATAGGACAAATATCCACCTGTTATTATAATTCAGCTTTGTAAATTCTTGAATAATCTTGAGTTGATTTTTAGGGAATCATATCAAGGACATTAAAAATTCTGGGTGAAATGTTCATTTCATATTATTTATGGAGGCATGAGCTGGCCTCATAGGACATATTTGGCAAGGATTTTTCTAAGTTTTAGGTTTTAATATGTTAAGACTGAGAAGTAAAAAATATTGTCTTCCATCTCTTTAAAGCTCAGATAGCAATTCCTCAATATTTACAGTACAGAGAATGAACTCAAAGAGAAGAAAGAGACACAATTAGAAAAAGTCTCCCAAAATGCCATGCTGTACTTAAGAAAACATCTTGTATTTGGGGAAATCTTTCCCCTCTGTGTGCTTGGCCTTTGCTTTTGCCAGGCACCCCAGGGTTATCATTTGGCCTGGGACCAATTTGTATGGCTATGGCTTTCTGTATCCTGTTCTTTCAAATATATGAGAGAGGAAGGCATGCAGGAACAACAGAGGTCAAACTCAGAAAAATACACTTCTGCATTTAATTGTGAATGACATTGGACTCCACTTTTCCTTATATTGACCCCAACAGATTATGATGAGAACTTTTCCCTAGCAACTAGTACATGGACTCTCAAATCTAATGGTCATTTGGTGTGGTAACTGGCATTGAACACTGGCCTATACTATTCATGGTTGTTTCTATATTTAGCCTAGATGATTCCATGTGAGAAATAAAACAACAAAGTGACAAATATGAAAGGACCTGGAACCATTTTTAGGCAGTATTCCCATAACTTACACAACATTCTATATATATATAGCCTTGGCACTTTTGAGATGTACTGGTTAAGTATGTTGTGGAATGTCCATCAAGTTGGGTTTGTCGGATGTTTTTCACATGAATAGTCTGAGGTTATGGGTTTGGGAGGAGAAGATCACAGAGATGACATGCCTTTCTCATTGCATCATATTAGGAGGAATGTCCTATCAACATAACTTAGCATTAATGATGGTAACCTTGATTACTTGATTAGGGTAGTGCTTGCCAGGTTTTCCTACTCTAATGTTACTATTTTTCCCTTTCCATATTCTATCCTTTAGAAGCAAGTCACTATGGCCAACTCACACTCAAAGGGGACTGGTAGGTTAAGCTCCCCTCCTGGAAGAGGTGGAGCACCCTGCTTTCTCATTTTTCAATATAGCTTATAAATCATTCTACATCATATCCATTCAGTCTCTAACTATTATGTCTATATATTAAAGTAGTTGCTTGATTGAATGGATATTCCATAACTTATTCAATGAGTAACCCATGGATGACAATTTAGGTTGTTTCCAATATTATTAAATTATAATATTAATTATAAATATTAGATCATAGCAGATGCTTTTTTCAAGCTAAAGAAGGTCTCTTTTATTCTTAGCATGCTGAGAATTCTTAACAGAGATGGTGTTGAGTTCTATCAAATGTTTCTCCTGTATTTGTTGAGATGTCATTTCTTTTTTTTTATCTGTTAATATGGTGAATTATATTGATTTTCCAACATTAAACAAATCTTGCATTTCTGAGATAAACTGTACTTGGTCATGATGTAGTTATCTTTTTTATGGATTATTGAATTCAATTTGTTAAAAATATGCCAAAATTTTTCATGTCTATGTTTATAAAGGCTGTTAGTCTGTATTTTTCTGTTCTTACTAAATCAACAAGTCTTCATTAAGTTCTTATACTTTGTCAGGTATGACTAGAGAATGCCATATGCTCTCTCTTAATTGTAATGGGCAATGACTGGGTAGAAAAATAATCACCTTTGTCTTTTGGTTAGTGAATTATTTCAGTTCTTGTGTCTCTTAACTCCCCAATGAAAATGAATGGTTTGACTTAAGTCAAGTCAATCAGTTTGATTCCATGTTGTATAGAGAAATTATAATATGACCAAGCAAATTATTAATTCTTCTACTGTGATGCTTTCATTGACCCTAAACTGGAATTATCTGGAAAATATCCTTATTCTTTGTAATCAAACTTCGAGCATTCATGGAACGGCCTCTTTCCTATCACCTATTGTCTTCTTAGACAGTAGAAAGGGCTGCTCAGAAACCCAGATTGAGGAGCACCTGGGTGGTTCAATCAGTTAAGCATCTGACTCTTGATTTTGGCTCAGGTCATGATCTCAGGGTTGTGGGATCAAGCCCCATGTCTGGCTCCCCACTCAGTGAGGAGTCTGCTTGAGGATTCTTTTTCTTTCTCCCCCTCTGCCCCTCCCCCGCACTTTCTTTCTCTCTCTCAAATAAATAAATAAATCTTAAAAAAAAAAAGAAAAGAAAGCCAGATCGATATTTGGGTGTCTTATATATTGAATCAATTGATTTGATTTATGAATGTCCATATATGGGTTCTGAATGATAGCAGGGATAAGAATTCAAAAGTTTTCTAACTGATATCCTAGGACTTTTATTTATTTGTTTGTTTGCTTGTTTTCCAGTTTTAGTAAGATGTACTGGGAGCTTTAAAATGTCTTCTGGTTTGTAGGGATTGAGCACTGATCTTTTAGTTCTGTTCACTTAACAAGACCCAATAGGAATGTATACTTTCCTTGAAGGTTTATTGAGGGTCCGGGTGAAAAATCTAAACTTATGTTTTAGAAGATAATTGAGAAAAGACAATCACACTTGTGGTAGTATTTCCTACCATTATCCTTCTTCTTAACCCTATTCCTTTATGGTTCATTTTGAGTTAAATGATGGAAAGATATAGAAAATAAAAAAGGATGTGAAATAAATAAAATTAAGATAACTTTCTAGAAGGAAAAGAAATGGGAATTGGCAATTGTCTATTATGGCTTTCAAGAGTCAAATATGACCTTTTTTCCAATTGAAGTGCATTGTTATTTAATTCAGAGGTCCAAACTGGGCTAATCCAGGCAGCAGATGTATTTATTTTGACTTGCATAATGTTTTAAAAATGTTGAAATTGGTGCTGGAATTTAAAAAACATAAGATTTCTTTCCATAAAAATCCAGAATTCTGGTTTCTCTTGGAACATCAAAAGATTAAGCTGGTCTGAGCTCTGTGCCCTCTGGAAACAATATGCTGTTGCTGAATGGTGGCTGTCTCTTTTAATTGGGTGAGTAATGTTTGCCCAATTTATAACAGTCCACCCCTGACAACTTTACTTATTTTAATTAACTATCTGGCGTGGATAGGCATTTGAGTTTGAAATGCCTGATACAACTAATGATAGCTTTTTTATTAGGATTTTTATGATCACAATAAAGCAATTTAGTTTCATATCAACGTGGATATTTGATGACTCTGAAAAGAAGAAGCATTTTCCTGTGTTGAGATCTAGAACTTGAAGGTCTAGGAAGGATAAGATGAAAGCAGGGGGCTCAAAGGTGCTCAGTATAGTTAATCTGTCTTTTACTTTATGTATTTCTAATGGCTTATGTATACAATATTATTAATTAATTTCTATTAAAGATCCAAATTGGTAATTAGATGGTAAATGGAACCAGGAGGTAGGAAAGGAACATGAAAAGGAATTGTAGACCAACATATACATTTATTAACCCAATTTCTAGACCTTACAAAGGTTGCTGAAGTTTAGTCCAAAAATGTTTGCTTACCGTGTATGATGATCATAAACAACCAAGTTGAGAATGGTATGAGCTAGCTCACCTTACTTTTTCATAACATTTTTTTGGCTTAAGTAATTAACTCTCTCAGTAATTAAGTAGCTGGTAATGGAGCAAGAATATAAGCAATTATTCTGGTAGTCTATTTTTCTTTTTTCTTTTAATTCCAGTTAGTTAGCATACAGTATTATGTTAGTTTCAGGTGTATGATACAGTGATTCAACAATTCCATGCATCACCCAGTGTTCATCTGGTGGTCTATTTTTAAAGTCTAATAATGCCAACTGGATCTCATATTTGTTATTATATTACATGTCAAATGGATATTTTATCAGTGAACCAACACCACAGGGAATCCATCAGGATGTATCTGCTAATAACCTTGTCTGAATTTCCTTAATACATTACATATAAATACTGAAAAATCACATGTACCAATTATCAAAATAACATGAATACTTTATGTGATTTACCTGCAATGAAGTGGTAGATTCTTACTCACTTAGATAAACAATGAAACTAATTGGAGTTCCAATAAAAGGTTGGTGTGTAATGGGAGCATAAGGGAAAACTGCCAATTTATAGAGATCAATGAAGGCTGTCTCTGAAAAAATAGGTAATTCTTGCAATAGATTTGAATCCTGGGAAGCAAGCCTTCTCTGTAGGACATTAGTGGCCTTTAAGGCCATTTTGTTTAATCTCCTTCCTATACTTGTAACGCCCCCCCCCAAAAAAAATCCCTGTGTGATGAAATTTACTTTTTATTATTTGCTTTTGAGAACCAGGACTCAATTCCCAGGGCAGGCAGTTAATGTTGGTTAATAAGAATTATGTTCAGTGGCTTTTGTAGGTTTTCACCTCCTCGTGTGCCACTTAAGTGAGAAAAAAAACCAAAGACTTTTCCAATGACTTTGGACTTTTTCTTAAGACATGAGGAATAATGATTAGAGCTCCATGTCTAGCTATTGTAGTCAACTAGACTTCCCACTGGGGAGTGGATTTTTATCATTTTACCAAACCCTCAGAATTTACCTTGGAGACTATGATGGGCTGAGTATAAAATCTGTTCAATTGCTTTTTTCTCATAGTTGACACTTAGAGTTTGGGGGAATCTCCGTGCCAGGGATGCTTTGCATTTGTGTACATTTTATTATGAGCAGTCATACCATGTGTTTTAGTAAATGCAGGATGTATCTGAAGTAAAATGGAGGAGAAATTTAAAATGCTGAGATTTGATCATTTCTTCTCCCCATGGATATTTGTAGATTTAAATTTTCATGTCTATTATGGTAATTAATGTATATTTGACACATAAGACATAAATGTGATATAATTACATTTAGCTCTCTTTATTTTTCAATATTTATGTATTATGGATCCCATCAGTGATTCTATTTCAAGTATTTTGATTTTTATTTTGAATATAGTGACCCTATTTATCCATTGTTAAAGTAAGGTTGACTATATATATAAATATACTTGGAAGGATCTCTCTAAGGCCTGAATTTCTTTTCTATTCTTTCCCTATCTTCCAGGAAGATTTCCCTGCCATGTCTCTTTCTCTGAATGCTTACAACACTCTGTAATATCTATTATATATGCTACCATTTGGATAGATGCATTATTTTCAAATTGTTTACTCGTAGATTTTGTTAAAATCCCCAAGAACAGGACTGTATTTCCCTCTCTTTTTATTCCTACATTTCTAACCCACTAGACATCTGATCATATAGGGTCAATGAATACTTTATTGTCATAATTATCCATTAACAAGTAACCTTACTCTTTCCTATCTTAACATTTTATTAAATGTGGAACATTTCTCACTCTATGTGATTGCAATTACAGTGAGTAGCTTTGTTAAAAAGAATAAAGTAATGCAATAGACTTTCCACATTTTAAGCATGCAAAAACTATAGTTTGATTTGTGTTTATATCGAGGTTTATAAATTTACTCTCAAAACAATGTTCTCCCTGAATCTTTCCTCAAAAAGAGTTATTCTGGTCATTTTGTTGCTCTGTCTTACCTAAGGGCATTGTTTGTAATTCTATTCATATAGTTAGCTTTTTTTTTTCCATCTCTGCTTGAATTTCCAAGGTCACAGGACATTGTTTCCCTTCAGAATTTCTACAGTAAGTGGTGCTTTAATGCTTAACAGGTTTTAGTTCACAAACTCAGTACATAGGAGATAATACTTTGCTTTACTTTCTTAAGAATCTGCCCTAATCAACCTCTGGGGTTCTTCTCCTGCAAGACTGAAAATTTAATCTTAATATAATTAAGAATCTCCATAAAGGGTTCAGTGAAGATCATCCCTAGAACCAACATATAGAGAAAGCCTTTCAGAGCCACAGTCATTGGCTCACACTGGTAACTTTAGAGATGTCCCTCTCAGTCTGGAAGTTCTTCAAATATTTTGTACACATGGAGCAGAGGGATCCTGAAAGTCTGGGACTCCAGTGGCTAGGATCTCATCTTCTTAGTTGTTCTGCACGTATTCCAATGGTCACTGCTGCTCCACAGGAATAACAAACATGCCTTCTTACCTATCTTAGAGATTCTCTTCAACTTCAAAAGCCTTCTCTGCCTAATCTCCCACCTTGAAAGTTTGCCATTATCTTTTCATGTCTTTGACTTCATCTATACAAATCCAAATTCCTGAGGCAAGAACACACAGAAGTAACTGCCTATCTGTCATGTGAGAGAAAAGAGAATCTGCAAGGAGAAAGATGCCCATTAACCTTGCCAGAAGTCCACTGCTTTTCGTCCCTCAGCACTTAACATAATTCTTATCATAGGGACATAACTGATGTGCTTCAGAAAGCAAGTTCTATTTTTTTAAAAAAGACTTTATTTATTTATTTGACAGAGAGGGAGAGAGAGAGAAAGTAAGCAAGCACAAGTAGGGGGAGCGGCAGAAGGCAAAGAAGAAGCAGGCAGGGCTGGATCCCAGGACCCTGAGATCATGACCGGAGCTGAAGACAGATGCTTAACTGACTGGGCCACCCAGGCTCCCCACAAGTTCCATTTGCTGAAGAACATGGAATTCAGGGAGGTGTGGGAGAAAAGCATTCAGAATGGCCCATGGATTTGAAAGGTCACGGGAATAGCAGTCATTCCACCAAGCCCAGGGCCAGCAGAGCTGTGGTGCAAACCCGCTCTCTTGCTGTGAGACCCAGACATGGCACACACCTCCAGACCTCAAACAGAGGCTCCTTTTCTAAATTTAAGTTTACTTACTTCCTTAAATGTGAACTCAGCGGAACACAGATGTTTCAGTTCTGCCCCTTCAAAAGGGGGCGATAGTGTCGCTAAGGACTCATGTCTCAATAGCATTATAAACGGGCTTAGGAACATAATCTGTGAATGAGTACAAGATTTTCTGTTCCAGAGTTGCACATAGGCACAAAATCCAAGATGGATGTAATTTATTTTTAGTTGTTTCCCACCTTCCTTTCATTCTTTCCTTATCTTCTTTCCCCTATGCCAAATCATTTAGTGATAGATATAATCTTTGTGGTATTTTTAAATAATAAAAAGTTAGAGCATAATGGGCTACCTCACAAAGTGGATGAAAAGTGATAAGGATATAGACATAATCAAAATGAGAGATTTCAACAAAGGGAAGAATAAGGAGACTGAATAGAAAAAAATTTGAGGATATAATTCAAAACCACAAACAGAGAGAGACAAAGTATAGGCAGAGAGGACACTCTGTCGAAGGAAGTCCATGGACCTGAGACGTGACTGTATGGGATGGCTCCAGCATCTTCCTAGAAGTCCTTCTCGGTGCTGCGTCAGCGGATGCTGGTTTCATGGAGCAGAGCGCTGCAGTCAGCATTTTCTAAAGAACTCTGATTAAATTTTGTATTCTCTCATTACCGTTTTAGAGTTCCTACTCTCATTTCTATTTTCTTTGTGATGTGATGTGACATATTCACTTCTATATTACATCTTCACATTGGACTTGTGACATGATTGCGCTAGAATTAGAGAATTTGCAAACTTTGGTATTAATGATATCTTGAGTAATAAAAGTAAGTGCATACATAGTATTTATAACACTTTAAGCACTTTATATATAATGCATCTGATTCTTATGAGATAGATACCATCATCATCCCCATTTTGCAGATGGAAAAACACACAAGCATAAAGCACAAGCTAAACAATTGAGGAGGATTTGAGCCTGGGCAGCCTAGCCCCGAGTGTCCATATGCTTACCCTCTCTGCTACACTTCCTATTGTTTTGGAAATGGAAACAAGAGCAGCTCATTTGGTAGTTCCTGAAAAAGTCTTATTTTATCATTAAAAAAACAAAATGCAGCCAGTGATAATGCTACCTATTTACCTTTAGTGCTTCTTACAATATTTCTAGAGTGAGTAATGGCTTGCAGGCTACTGGCTCATTTCATTTGCACAATACTTTGTTTTCTCTCCTTATTTTGTCTTTTCTCTGCAGTTTTGTGCTCAACCTTTGTGTTAGTTCCCTGGAGCTGCTGTAACCAATTACCATAAACTTGGTGACTTACAACAACAGAAATGTATTTTCTTCCCAGTTTTAGAGGCCAGAAGTTCAAAATCAAAGTGTCAGGCAGGAATGTTTTTTTTCTGAAGGCTCTGAAGGAGAATGTGTTCCATCCCTTTCTCCTAGCTTCTGGTGGCAGCTGGCTATCCTTGGCCTTCCTTGGTTTGTAGCTGCGTAATTACAATCTCTGCCTGCCTCTGTCTCTGCACCACTTTCTTCTTTGTGTGTCTCTCTCTCAAATCTTCCTCTCCTTTCTCTTAGAAGGACACTAGTCAATGGATTTAGGGCCCATGATGATCCTGTATGATCGCATCTCAGATCCTTAGCTTAATTACATCTATAAAGACCATTATTAACAAACAAGGTCACATTCATAGATACCAGTGATTATTACTTGGACGTAGCTTTTCAGAGGCCATCATTCAACAGACTAAACCTTCTCTCCATTTTCTCTATCATACAATTCTAGCAGAACTAGTAAGGAGGACAGGAAATACAGGAATTGGGGGTGTAGAAGAGTACCCATATAAGCTCATATTCTATGATAGTTCTAACATAATACTCTCAAATCACTTTCTCTGATTACATCCAACAGTGTCTTATTGTCTCATTAATTCATGTCTACTTTTCATTAGGCCATTCCATTTCATCTCCCATTCAATTCTACTTTTAGTCCTTCACTATTAAGTGGATTGACTGTACTTATGTTAAAAATTGAATGTGCTACTAAACCAACAGACATGCATACATTATGCAAATTTGCTGAGTCTGAGTCTACTGACAAATATACCATGTCCCCAGAGTAACTTGGAGTCTCCTGAAATAGCCTTGCTGGCTTCTAGAGATGGTTGACTCCGTGAAGATATGCCCTGTCACTGATACCTGGGTCTGAATGCATAACAAGAACTGCACCAGCTCTAGTAATATTATTTTATCAGAGTAAGAAAGAAAGTTTGGTTTATTCGGAGAGTCCTCATCAATGGGGTTTGACCTGACCTTCATTCAATTCAACTTCTTAAGATAAGACTGTGTAATCCTGTAATATTTATATTTTATTTGAAGCATATATGAAGCATAATTTTCATACCTTCATTGTTTTCTGGTACAATGTCATCATAAAAACCACAATTTTAATGCTACAGTGTGTGGAGTTAATGCTCCCACTTGGATTAGAAACGTTAAATCATTAATCACTTCCCCAAGGCTTAACTCCTGTTCTAATGCCTTCAATTCACTCCTTACAATTTTAGCATAAAAATTGTTTCTTCTAAACCAGATAGTGTTAGTTTTCTCTGAGTCAATTTCAGATATGTAGAATATTTAAAACTTTCTTTTCAATGCTGTTATGTAACAAAAACAATTTGGTAAGCCAGATACATATTTGTATTATTATAAGAGCATAGCAACATTGATTATTTCATTACCCGTAAAATGCACTTTAGTTTACGTACCTCTATACTCCTGATTTCGGAGATGTTAAACTGTGAAAAAAATGTGCCTCTGAGACCTAATTAATCCTAAATTATTTATTTAATTTTTTAAAATTTAAATTCAATTAATTAGCATATAATGTATTATTAGTTTCAGAGTAGATGTCAGTGATTCATCAGTCTTATATAACACCCAATGCTCATTCCATCACATGCCCTCCTCAATGTACATCACACAGTTATCCCATTCCCCAAACCCACTCCCCTCCAGCAACCCTCAGTTTGTTTCCTATGATTAAGAGTCTCTTATGGTTTGTCTCTCTCTCTGATTTCATCTTGTTTTATTTTTTCCTCCCTTCCCCCGTGCTCCTCTGTTTTGTTTCTTAAATTTCACATATGAGTGAAATCATATGATAATCGTTTTTCTCTGATGGACTTATCTTGCTTAGCATAATACCCTCTAGTTCTATCCACGTTGTTGCAAATGGCAAGATTTCATTTTTTTGATGACTGCATAATATTCCATTGTATATATATACCACATCTTCTTTATCCATTCATCTATTGATGGACATCTTGGCTCTTTCCATAGTTTGGCTATTGTGGACATTGCTGCTCTAACCATTGGTGTGCAGGTTCCCCTTTGGATCACTACATTTGTATCTTTGGGGTAAATACCCTGTAGTGCAATTGCTGGATCATAGGGTAGCTCTATTTTCAACTTTTTAAGGAACCTCCATACTGTTTTCCAGAGTGGTTGCACCAGCTTGCACTCCCACCAACAGTGTAAGAGGGTTCCCCTTTCTCCACATCCTCACCAACGTCTGTCGTTTCCTGACTTTATTTTAGCCGTTCTGACCGGTGTGAGGTGTATCTCATTGTGGTTTTGATTTGTATTTCCCTGATGCCAAGCGATGTTGAGCATTTTTTCAATGTCTGTTGGCTATTTGTATGCCTTCTTTGGAGAAATGTCTGTTCATGTCTTCTGCCCATTTCTTGATTGAATTAAACCCAAATTCTTAAACTTATTCATTAAAGATCCTTCAACCTATGCATAAAAGTAACCTATTGCTGTCCACACACTGCATTTGGCTTTCTTGCATTCTTTGTTTTGTTTAATTATTTCACTTTTCTTTATCCAGTTCTTTTTTATAGGTACAAGATTCTGAGAAGCACTGTCCTTCCCACATGCCATACTATAGGGAGAAATGATTGGAGTGACCCTTAGGGCAGGTATCTTTGGTCACCAGATCCATCTGGTTGAAATGAAGCTGGTGTTACATCTGGACTTGTCTCAGGTAATTTTGCCAAACTTTCCAGTGACTGGTATGAATTAATAGGGTAGCAACTAGTTTTCAGTTTCTTAAGAAAGGAGTTCCCAATCACATTAATTGCTTGAGAAAATAAAGCATGACAGTAAGGCTTTAGTATGCAGGAAAGCGATTCAGCTGCCTTGGGAATCAGCAGGCTTCTATTCAATACTCTCCTTAATCCTTTATGTGCCAGATGTGGCGGGGGGGGGGGGGGGGTGGACTAGGAAATTGAGCAAAGGCTTGTAAATGATAAGATGAGAAGAAGCATCAAGTTAAGGGAAATTTGCTCTAAACTTTTGCCAGTATAGGGCATTTCACCAGGGTAGAGAACATGTGATCTCTCACACATCAATCATGCCAACAGTAAGCAATATAGAATGATTTAGTGAAATTTTGCCAGTTATTTAAGGTTTACTGCTTAATGAACAGAACATTTCTTCAGATCTTTAAGAGATCTTATGAAATTAGGGACACAAAATTATATATATATATATATATATATTTTTTTTTTTTTATATTTTGTATATTATATATAACAAATATATATATTTGTTATTGTTATACTATTAAAAAGTCCTGTTCTGAATGTGAATGTAGAGTGATTTCAATCTTTCTAAGGGATATCAAGAATATTTATGTTGCTTTTGGTGGTGCATTTAGAAAAATAAGAACACAAATATCTGAAATCTATCCAGGCCATTGATTTGTAAGGATTCCTGGAAGAAACCAAAATAAACAGATTTTTTCTTCCTTCCTTCCTTCCTCTCTCCCTCCCTCCCTCCCTCTCTCTCTCTTTCTTCTTTCTTTCTTTTCTTTCTTTCTTTTTCTTTCTTTCTTTCTTTCTTTCTTCTTTCTTTCTTTCTTTCTTTCTTTCTTTCTTTCTTTCTTTCTTTCTTTCTTTCTTTCTTTCTTTCTTCTCTTCTCTCTCTCTCTCTCCTTCCTTCCTCTCTCCCTCCCTTCCTCTCTTCTCTTTCTCTCTCTCAACTTCTTTTTGGATTCCCATACAAGGTTAAATGAAGTAGTGTATATAAAACAACTAGTATAATGATTGTCATAAGGGGGTTCTCCACAGTTATTGCTCCACAGTTACTTTATTTTTGGAGTGCTTGATGAAATTTTAAAGCTAGGGAAACAAAGGTAGTAGAATGAACTAGAATGAGTGGTGGTTCAGGTTGTCCTCAGATTAGTATCAGTGCCCCCAGTACATTGGAGCTACTGTGACCTGAGCTTTGATATAAGGGGTACAGAATGATCTAGGAAAAGCAGCATTGGATTAGAAGTCAAAAGACATATTATAGTCCCAGTTCTTTCACTTACTAGAAATTTGACCTTGGGTAACTTACTAATTTATTTAAACCCCTGTTTCCTCATCTGAAAAATGAAGACTGATAATACCTGCCATAACTCCATTTTGTGAAGATGCAATGAAATAAAGTGCTGTAGAAATGGGAAGTGTTACTTTTTATTAAAGGAATGCAGTGAATTTACATTTTACAAAGGCAGATATGCCATCCCTATGTCTTAAATCCCTCACAGCCTCAGACCATGAAGGTGTCCTATTTTCATGAGGGAATCCCATTTGGTGTATGTGGCTTAAAGAAAAGTAGACATGAAATAGTGAGACAGTAAAACAGTGGATGTAGCCAGAGAAAGTTGCCTGGGAGTATTATATTAGAACTATCATAGCATATGAACTTTTATATGGATGAGAATATTTCTTTCTTTAAAAGTTAGATTTCATCTGGAAGACACTCTCTTCCACGAAATTATAGCCCTTCCACCAGGGAAGCCCTGGGGGCTTGGAGCAAAAAGGAAAGATAACAGCTTAGTATGAATAGAGAGATAACATTCTTGTGCCCATGAATGCGGTGGTAGATGTTTTTCGGAATATTTGAAAGCCATAAGGACTTTATATATTCAGTGGGCTTACATTTTGGTGGGAGGAAAGTGGACAGTAGGCATAATAAGTAAGTTGTGTAGCATGTTAGAAAATTATAAATGGTCTACATAAACAACAACAACAACACAACAATTAAACCCAAAGCAAGTTAAGGGGGGACTGGCCGTACAACAATTAAGGTTACAGAAGAGCCATTTTACATATGGCCAAAGTAGTTCTTATTGGTCAGTTGAAGGTTGAACAGAATTTGAAGGAGGTAAAGGAGAAAATTCCATCTATATTCTAGAAGAATGTTCCAGGGACAGAGAACATCCAAATCCAGTGGCTTAAGGCAACAACATACCTGATGTGCTCAAGAGCCAGCATGACAGTTAGAGGAGAGGAAACTGGGCACGGAACGCTGACACTTAGCTACTGTTCTCTGCATGTTGAATGATTTTGTGTGCGTGTGTGTTGTTGCCAATCATATTCAAATCGTAGCTCTAATTTGTCTAAGCCATCCCAGTACATATCAATATATAGTCTTATAATCTACATGTAAAATATATTATTTTAAAACATAATATATAATATATAAATAATAGAATATTATATGTAATATGACATAATATATAATATATATTATAATATATAATATAATATGTCATATTATATATAAATATAATAATATATAACATAAATACATGTGCAAACAAACACACTTATGTGTGTATAATGTTTTGACACTACTATATATAGCCCTTATTCCATATTTTGGGATTAATCTTTCCCAATTAATAATTTAAAAAAAATTATAAATATGTTGTTCAAGATACCCCCCCTTATATGTACTGTTACCTGGCCTGGATAGTTTCCAGATAATAATTTGAGTCAAGCATGTTATCCAAGTAAATTGACAAGATTATTCTCCTTACATGTTGTCCTAAGGCTTATATTTGGGGATATAGCATGTAATACAACGAAGCATTTTGAAATAAGTATAAAACATTAACGGACCATTACACTTGTATAAGCAGAATTTGTTTCTTGTTACCTAAGGGAGATATTCTATATTAATTTCAACTGGAAATTAGACGTTAGATCCTGGAAAAAATATATGCGTAGATTTGTGGATATAGTTAGATATTCATAATGTCTAACTGTCAATCTACTAAACGATCTTTCTAGCTATATAATTATGTGTGAACACACATAAATGGGTTTATAAATTAAGTAAACATGTTGGTTTCTTTCCCCATACCTTATTCTATGTTCAGCTTATTCTTTCTGATATTTTCCTATAATTACGACCCTAATGCAATTTTTCTTTCTTGATTCTTAAGTAGATTTGACCTCTGACAGAGTGTCTTTAGGATTTCCAAAATCTTGGGTCATTTTTTATCAAGACACTAGCTGTTAGAATGAGAAAATCCTTTCTAAATAAATTTTAAGAAACTTATTTACTTTTTTATTACTGTGAAAATGATACTCAGCAACTACCAATGTTAAGGATATTCTTTCCTCCTTCTTTATCAGACGGTAAACTTCTGGTATATAAATTTCAGCTACAGTGATGGTGTGAGTTCTTAACAGCACACACTTGACTAGTTTATTCTGCAATGGAAAAGACAATAAAAATCTAAGGCTCTCTTAAATTTTATTTATATGAAAACACCTTCTGCATCTGAATGTAAAGGAAAGAAAATTTTCTGAAAGCTAAGATAGAAAAAAAATATCTTGGCCTGATAGCTTAAGAGAACAACATTTTCCTTCATTGATGTTTAGATCTAAGCTTACATCTATTAGAAAGCTTTAAATGCTCACTTTCTGTATATATTTGAAATATCATTGAAAGGGTAAAAAGGAACTCTGGACTCTAAACGTTTATGCTTAATCATGAAATGACAATTCTACAAAAAAAAAGCTTATATTTTTTTCTCAGATTGCCTAGAGATTTTAATTAGTGAGTTATGAGCTGGCACGGAGGAAAAAATTCAGCTTTGAGAATGCCTGGTCTTCTTAGAATCAAACTAAAGTTTTCAATTATCTTACTTCGTATGTATTCGTTGTGTTAATTTTAGGATCATATTATTTGAGTACAGTGTCACTTTGGTGGTTTCTAATCTCTAATCTGAAATTGGGGAAAGATTTTTCCAATTGATCTCTGTCTAGAAGAAATATGTTTATCAGATGAACATAGTCTCTAAATTCCGATTACAGTGGAAATGTACCATTAAGCGGGAGCATTTTCTTACTCCTTCCATTATAACATCAAAATTCCTAAGTCTACCCTGGGAGCATGGATGTTAAAGTTGCTTGGTTATCCTGGAATCCTGACACCCAAAGCAAGTGGCATCGAAGCGCTTTCAACTTCCACCCGTGTTACCGTGAAAACAAATAACGTCAACTATTGTCGTCCATTCTGTACGGAGAGAAAAATATGCCTCCATGATAGATTTTTTAAAGGCAAGCAACTCATTCTCACAATTCTTGTGGTGAATTCAACAGTGCCTTAATGCAGTGGGCAGAGTTAGGGCACGGGAGCATTTTTCTGACATGCTGTTTTCTAGGAAATTTAACTTTATTTCTGACACAAGTACTAAATGGTAAAAGAGCCAGTGCTTTCCCCTGTTCTACAATGTGGTGCAGTTTTTATAACTGTACTACCTCATCTCTGTTTGAATTCTAAGATTTTGTGCTATGCAATCTGACAGCTAGTTATAGAATGGAAAATGTGGTTGCTTTAAGTCAAATTTGTTGAGAGCAGTAGTGGGAAATTTGCATGATCTGTCTTTCAAGTTATACTACTGTATTTGGCAACAAATATATATATATTTTTTTTTTTCCCCGTTTTTCTGTTTTGTGATGTCACCTGTAGGCATCTGTTTGATGGAATTCTGAAAGTATTTATTATTCTGGTTTCTAGCTCTGTCCAGATGTTTAGCTACAGGGCAGTGTTACTGCCCAGATTAGTACAGCTGGTTAGAAGACACTGTGCTAAATATGTGGAGCATCTGCAGTTTGTCTTAGGAGGTTGAATTTCAATTAATGAAATGTGCAGCTAACTTATGAAGATCTCGCCTCTCACTTAAACTGATGACTATGGAGCAGAACTAATTTTAAAAGCCAAGAAGAAATAGTATAACAGAAAACTTTCAAAAAGACAAATATACCAGACACAAATAGAATGAAAATAAATATTTAAATAAATAAATGAAAAAAAGAACATTGTCATTCTATCTTGAAAGTAGGAGTCTATGTTCAGTATTGTTAGAGGAAAACAGCACGATGACCTGAAAACTCGATTCTCTGCCTTCATTAAGAATTTAGTTTAAGAGTCCACCATTTCTTCCTGTGTCTTCTCCACGTTAGTGTTTGCTTTTATAGAAGAGAAAAAAATTGAGTCAAAAGTAATCATTCCAACATTATACTGAGCCCAAATTAATCAGATAGCAACTACAGCATATACCAGTTATGATTACAGTTGTAATGTTTGGATGAATTTCCTGGCTTAATATTCTGCTAGGAGGTCTTTTGTCATTATTTAGACATTCGGAGAATGGATTTAATGAAAAAACATTCTAACAGTGAATGCTTACAAAACCTTCCCCTGAACATCTGCAACAAATTAAATAAGCTTGTAAATATAATAAATAAGCTAACTTGAAAAGTACTAGGGAATAAACAAACCTGATTTCGTTTTCTTTGGCTAGCTACAAATAATTTTATTTGTAATGGTTTTTGCAATCTCTACGGTATACATGTCAGATACCTGCCTGATACAAGGGACCACCAGACTGATTAGTTAAAAGAAAAGAAAGAAAAAAAGAAAGAAAGAAGAAAGAAAAAAAGAAAGAAAGAAGAAAGAAAGAAAGAAAGAAAGAAAGAAAGAAAGAAAGAAAGAAAGAAAGAAAGAAAGAAAAAAAAGAAAGAGGTAGACGGGGAGTCTAAACCCAGATTCCACATGTAATGCAAGTTTGGGATTATGTAATTTTTGAGGATCTAAAATGTGTGAAATTTCATTGAATCTTTATTTTAAGTTTGGGTTATGTTATGGATTGAATGTATGCCCCCAAATTCATATGTTGAAACTCCAACCCCTCATGTGTCAGTCTTGGAGATAGATCCTTTGAGGAGGTGATTTAGGCTAAATAAAATCAGAAGGATGGAGCGTTGATCTGAAAGAGCTGGTGTTCTTAAAAAAAAAAAAAAAGGAAGAGATATCAGAGATCTCTCTCTCCACAGGTGATGGCACAGTAAGATGGCCATTGGAAAGCCAGGAAAACAGTTTTCGTAAGACCACTTGGACACCTCGATCTCAGACTTCCAGCCTCCACACTGTGAGAGAGTAAATATCTGTTATTTAAGCCACCCTTAATACCAGTCTATGGTATTTTGTTATGGCAGCCCCAAGCCAACGAAGGTAGGCTGCCTCATCCAAAGATGACGCCTGTTTTAAAAGAAGTAATTCTTCCTTATTGAAATAGGTTATAAAGCTTCTTATAGCTCAAATACTGCTAAGGGATTTGCATAGTTGATTTCAGCTTGCTATGAAGTTATCAGGACAGATATTTAGAAATTGTAATTTACCGATGAGTAAATTAATTGACGTCAGATTTATCTTTCAAGAAAGTGATCTCTGCCTTGGTTATTGCAAAGCCCCAGTCTGGGATAACATATTCCCTGAGGGCAGAAACAACCCCTCAGGGGAATTTGAAAGATCATCACCTGCTTAACAGACCCATGGGACCTTTCCAGTTTCCCTGAAATTGGTAACAATATCTGGCTTTTAAAAACAGAAGAAATTAAACTTTGCAGCATTTTGCTATTTGAATGACCTACTACGTGGAATTACAGCAGCAAACTAATCCTTTAGGAGCGATGCCTCTATCAATCTTTGGATTTTTCTAATGTAGAAGCTACTCAATTGCATCTCAGAAATCAGGGAGGTAATTACTCATGCAGACAGCACAAAATGAAAGAAAAAAATGCAAGTTCTGCTGAGTATCCCTTTTAGAACAAGCCGTGGAACAAGGAAAACAGCCTCTATAATCAGTCAAATTCTTCCACTAATTTTTCAGGTGTTGAAGGCTGTGGTGGAAGACATGCTATGAAAGTTAACAAAGCAACGTGGCTTTCATAGTGGGTTTTACAGGAGAGAGAAAAAGAGGAAGAGGTGTAGCTTATTTTTAAGCAAGAATTCTACTGTGAGTGAAGTTCAGATTCTCCCAACTTTCATTGCTTTAAGTATACGTTCTAGGACTTAAGTCTGATGGTATCTTATGTGTCATTCACCCAACGTCTCATCACTCTACAAATTATAAATGTTATACAAACATATTAGTCAGTGAGGTAAATTAAAAATTCAAAGTTTGACTTGGCCAGTTGGGATTTTCAAAAATCTGGTGAGATTTTTTTTTTTTTTAAGATTTTATTTATTTATTTGAGAGAGAGAGAGAGAGTGAGTGTGAGAGAGAGAGCATGAACAGGGTGGGGGGCAGAGGGAGAGGGAGAACAGGCTCCCCACTGAGCAGGGAGCCCGATGTGGGGCTCGATCCCAGGACCCTGGGACCATGACCTGGGCTGAAGGCAGAGGCTTAACTGACTGAGTCACCCAGGCACCCCAAAATCTGGTGAGATCTTATTAGGAAAGTGAATAAACGTAGGGAAGAATTTGAGAGATTCTTCATTCAGTATTGCCTTGGAATTCTAGATGGCCTCAGATTTTTCTGTAGTCCAAAAACCTAAAGAATTTCTACCTCTAGGTGAAAGCCCCACCTTGCCATAAAATATTTGCCTCAAAGAATTAAGTAACTAAGGAGCCTTCAGTTTCTTTCCCAAAAAAGTGAAGGAAGATGGCGCTGTTATTATGAAGCTTTACAGACATTGGGTTTTGCTTGATTTTTTGTTTTTGATACTGTGTACACAAAAATTTGGTTATAAGCACTCTCTCGCTTCTACTTGACCTTCCCTGTGTCCCAAGCAGACCTAACTATTTCTTACAGTATTTAATTTGAATATTTAACTTGAATTAGTATACTTTTTTCTTCTGAGGGAAAACAAAGGAGCGGGGGATAAGGTCAAGCAATCTGTTCATTACTGTGACCTTGATCACACATGGACTCCAAATGTGCTAACTTCTAGTTGGAAGTTTTTTTGGTAGACAACCCATCTTTTAGATTGCCAGCCCTATGAGAGTAATTTTGTACTAGATGACACAGGTTTCGATTTATTAAGGGAGTTCAGTTTGGATGCTTAACCTTCAAAAGAATGAATCAGATTTCAAAGAATGTTGAAAAACAGAGGCATCAAATTAATCCTCTTGTTGAATGTTTACATAAACAAGAATGCAACTATCACCACGGGAGACTAAGATTCATTTCTGGCATGTTGGTTTTTGGAAAAGTTTTTAATTTCTCTTTTTCTATGAGCTTTTCCACAAATATAGCCAAAAGGGTAAGACAATTGACATAAAAACAAGTGTACCTAAAATGTAATGGGGTATAAAAGGAGAGAGATACTACAAACAGTGTGTATATCAAGAAAAATGCCACAGAGGAAGTATCATTACAAATGGGATCTTAATGTAAAGATTAGGATTTCTGTTGGCAGAGAGGATCTCAGTAGCGCTTTGGCTGGACTAATCCGACCACAGTGTGTAGGATGGATAAGCATGAGTGGGGAAAGATAGGATGTGAGTGGTGGTTCAAGGTAGGGAATATAAAAGGTGTGAACCAGAGTGGTATCTACAAGATTGGGAAGGAGGTTGGGTAATGCAAAAGTCACTGAGATGTGGGAACTAGTTATAAAATTGAGGAGAAAAAAGGAGAAAAATATGAATCTAATTTTTTGAGTTAAGAAACTGAAAACGTGGTTGAGATGTAAAAAAAAAAAATGTAGAAATGTTCAGTTTATTATTATAACCAGGAAACTAGGATCAGGAATTAAAAGTTGTATCTGAGAGTCATTTCCATAAATGTGATAATTGTGGCAGTGAAAGTGATTGTGTTTCCTGAAGAGAAGAGAACAGAAAAGAAGAAAATTTCAGGAAATCGTTCATTTCCAAGATAACAGGATGAAAAGAAGTCCTTCCAAAGTAATCTTACTTGCAGCAGAGAATCTAACAGAGGGATTTTTAAGGAAGCTTAGTTAAAATAGTCCAAGATTCAGAAACAATAAAAAGGATGAGATATAAGAAAGATAACTAATCAAGGTGAACTTTTCTTTTTTAATTCCATTTATTCATATATGGGTCGTTATTCTTTGTGGCACTCTATATCTGAATAGAACTAGCTTCCTGAATACAAAGCTTATTCACATATTTTTGGTAATTTATGTATTTCCTTTATGATTTCTATATTGTAGAAAAAAATGGTCATCAAGAACTGATGACCTGAGACATTTTTCTTCGTGTTGTCACTCATTTCCCCTTAAGCAGGTTTTCCAACTTCTCTCTTTACCAATCTCTCTCTCTCTTTCTTTCCCTCACCCTCAAACTTAGACCATAAGTTGAGTAGAGCCTCAACACATAATAAATCCATTTTTCACTTAAAAGATAAACAACCTGGTAAACAGTAGAATGCTCTGAGGCCATGTCTTCCTCCACTCAGAAAGCATTCACTTTTTGTTTATTCGGAAATAAAATGGCATTCTTGGAAGGAAGAAAAACATGTGTGCCCTCAAGAGTGAAGTCTCTGTCTAGTAGAAAAAAACAGAAAAAGCTAGTTCTATCATTTTATATTTTTGTCTTAGAGAATACAAATGCCTTTGATGTCAAAATAAGAGGGCCGAAATTTGAATATAACACAGAAATATAATTTCTTCAGCCTGGAAATGTTCGGTCATACAATGACACCAAAGCTAAGAAGTCTTATTTTATGTATTTAAAAATTTTTTTTTACATGTTCTTTACATTTTTTGTTAAGAGATTAGGAAAGGGGAAAAACATCTCTTAGGGAAGGAAGTAGGTAGAAACATTGTCTGGGGCACTCTGCTAGAAGCCTCATATCCTGTTTTCCTTCATTGTTGTCTTAAAATAAACAAACGACAGCTTTGCAACAATGCACTTCTATGCTCATGGAGAAAGGGATGGTGATGCCCTTACCTCTAAGTGTTGTCATTTCCTAATAGAGTCACAGAAAAACTAACAACTTCCTAGTGGTCAGTAAATTGTTCTTAATAAGGATACAATATTGCTAAGAATTTTTAGCTATACTGGCCTGTTGATTCTTCTAAATGAAATTTAGAATAATTTTCTGAAGTTAAAAAAGAAAAAAAGAAACCTATTGGTTTTTATTAGAACTACTTTAAAAACCTAGATGATTAATCATCCAGTCAATGCTGTCTTCTTATTGAGAAATATGCCAGCTTGGTTCTTTACTTAGAATTTCCTTCATAAACCCTTAACTTTTATTTTTTAAAGGTTTATTTATTTATCTGAGAGAGAGTGGGGGCGGGGAGGGAAAGGGCAGAGGGAGAGAAAGAATCCAAGCAGACTCCGCACTGAGCAGGGAGCGGCTCTATCCCCCACCCCATTCAGAGATTATGACCTAAATCTAAACCAAGAGTTGGCTGCTTAACCCACTGAACCACCCAGGAGCCCCAACCCTTCACTTTTGTTGCTAGAATTACCCTTAATATTTTTTGTTGCTGTTGTGAGTGGGGTATTTCATGCCTTTATTTGCAATTGGCTTTTGATATTATAAGAGAAAAAATATCAACTTCAAAAGGCACTTACGTACTTGTCACTCTTCAGCATTGTAATTATTATAAAAACAACAATGTTTCCATTAAATAAAAAGTAAGCTCAAGCAGCAAACTATAAAAATAATATTAATAAAAGTATTAACTTGGGGCTTACTAAGGGCACTACAGTAAATGTTTTCTAATGATTACCTCATGTAGCCTTCACAATACCCTCTGAAGTTGGTCCTTCTATGGCCTCTCATGGATGAGGAAATTGAAGCTTTAAAGAGTCTGCTTTGCTCCCTGTGGTCGCGCTGCTGGTAAGGAATGGTGAATTCTGGACTTGGGCCAAAGCAGTCTGACATATTTTTAAACTTTATGCAAAATTGTCTTCCAAGCTGATAGTGTTGATAATATGCATATGTAATTACACATTGCAATGAGGTAAACTCACTTAGCAAGAGACAGCAGAATTCTCCTCAGGAAAGGGATTTGCTTATTTGTTCAGAGAAACAGGGAGTTAAACTTTTTGGTTGTAGAAAGTTCCAGGAGGAAAGAAAGAGACTGTAGGAGTTTCTAAATCCTCCAACATCAGAAATGAGCAGAAACTTGGGGGTGGGGAAAGCCAAGTATGCTTTTGCAAGGTAGTGATAGGAAAGAAGAGAGAACAGGGAAAAAAGAGCAAGGCAGAAGTGACCAGGAAAATTACCTGGGTGTCTGCACACATCTTTGGGAAAGCACTGAACTTCTCCCAGAATTGATGGGGACTTGTATCAGTTCTATCTAATTTAAGAGGACAGAGTAACATTTGGGTCACATTAATAAAATATATACAATTCCTGAAGAATCAAGTACACATTGGTGTTTATCATTTTGTTAGTAATTTGAGAGACATTTTTGCACCAAACAAATGCAAATACTATGAAAGATAAAGCTCTATTTTGATGTACATACAGTAGAGCAAACTTCAAACTGATAAAAAGCATGGAGGGAATATTTGACTTGACTTTGTGCAAGTAACATGTTTGGCTTGAACAGTGAAACTGAAAATTAAATCCATAGCTTTAACTTTTAAAGAGATACACAAAGAGTGATTGCATTATTGGTGTTAACTGGCCACCTTCCTGTGTTCTGTTGTTCAGGCTAATTATTGTCTAAATTATCTCAAGTGCATTTGAAGACAATCATACTCTCTGCAAATAATGTTATCTCCTCTTTACCAATAATATTTCTTAATATATTAAATGATTTATCGTATAGGTGAGAACTCCTTCTGGTGTACCTAGAAGGTTTTATTTATATTTTTCATCAAGAATGGGTATTGCATTTTATTAAGCTCCTTAATTGGGCGCCTGTCTGGCTCAGTCAGTGAGGCATGCAACTCGATCTCAGGGTCCTGAGTTCAAGCCCCACATGGGCCTACGTTTACCAAAAAAAAAAAAAAAATTCTCCCTTTTGGTATTCATTGAAACAAGCATGTTTCTTTTTGAAAGTTTATATAATTTGTTAATTTATTTTTAATATTAAATGCTAATTACACGTAAATATTATTTGGCTGTGGTGAATTCTCTTAGTGCTATGTAAATTTAGTTGCTCTTATTTTATTTAGCATTATTTATCTCTGCTTATCAGTAAAAACAGCTTAGTTTTCCTGTTTTTGTAAAATTTTAATGCTTTGGAATGGAAGAGTTCCTAATGCAATGAAAGTAAGCTCATCTTACACATGGGAGAGCAATGGCAAGATCTATTTCAAGAAAATTTGAAAGAACCCACTAGTAAAATAAGGTTATTTTGGTGAAAGTAAAAAAGTAAAGCAAAAAAGTAAAAACAACAGCAAAAAAATACCCTCATAACTCTAAATGATAATGTTTTTATATTTTATATTTAAATAAATGTTAACACGAAAAAGTTCTACAATTTTAAAGTAATCTTTCTTTTCTTCTCTTTCTCTTTCCCTTTCTCCCTTTCTGTTTTTCTTCCTTTCTTTCTTCCTCCCTACTTTTTCTTTCTTTCTTTCTTTCTTTCTTTCTTTCTTTCTTTCTTTCTTTCTTTCTTTCTTTCTTTCTTTCTTCTTTCTTTCTTTCTTTTTCTTTCTTTCTTCTTTCTTTCTTTCTTTCTTTCTTTCTTTCTCTTTGGAATTGGTGAATTTTGAACAGCAAATCTATTTCATTAGAATTAAGAATTGGATGTGTTGAATAAGGAAATTATTTTTTAGCTAATTCACTGATTTTCTCTTCAATTATTTTTCTTTACATTCCTTGGGCTAATGTTACCGTTCTTCCTGCCTTCTAAAGCTGTACATATATATAATTTTTTATTTTCATTTTTAGAAATAAAAACATTACAGTCATGAATTTACCATTGGACAGCATTTTGACTGAATTCCATGGGCCTGACTGTGTGGTTTTCATTTTTTTAATTTTCCAGATCAGTGTGTTAACTGTAATTTTCATTTCTTCTTTGACTCTATAATGATATTATTTAGGAGAATTATAATTTGATTGCAATTTTTGGAGAATATTATTATTGTTATTATTTTAAGTTTTATAACTCATTTCTAGTTTATGGCATTGATTCATAAGGCAGAGGGCAGGAAAAGTAAAGCGGGAGGTACGATTCTTTAAAGAAGATACAATTCAAAGGACATTCACACAAAAATCTCCTTTAATAATGATAATCGTTTCTTTTTGATTCCACTCCCACCACAGACAAGGCTTTCTTTCCAAACAGTGTGTCCCAATGTCTCATTCTTTCCCCAGAGGGCTTACAAAAAGCCTAGTACTGTTGGTTGGCAGTTTGTTACAGGGCTGGGATCGTAGGATTTAGACAACAACAAGCATAAAACAAAGCAGGATACCCATTAAGGTTGAATTCCAGATAAACAATAAACAAATTTTAGTATAACTATATGCCATAAGTATTGAATGGGCCATACCTATACTATTTATTATTTGTTTATCTGAAATTCAAATTTAACCCAGAGTCTTGTATTTTATCTGACAATCAAATTGTGGATGATGTGTCAGATGGGAGAGGGGCCCACAAGCAATGGCCACTCAGTGCTGAGTCCATAATTTCCTGGTTGTCTTGAAGAAAGGTCCTTCCTTCCATTTCTATTTCGTGGACTGTTGACTTTCTACTCTTTCTTTTCTTTCAGTTTGCCTAACTCACCCATCTTTATAGTAGTGAGGAGGTAGAATACACAAAAAACATCGATTAATATTAATTTATAAAATATGTATTATATAACACAACACTTGATTATCATTTAATTCGCATTTTTTTGACCAATAATAGGGTGGTACGATTTTTCCATACATATTGCCTTGTTTATTTGCAATCTTGTTTTTGAAAAGTGTATACTTTGTCACTGATCTTATTTCTACTGGATGGTGTTTTATTTACCATTGTTGTGTACTATAATGTAGCACTTAAAAGAATCATGTTATTGTGTTACTGCATTCTGGGGTCAACAATTTCGAAAGGCATCATGGGATGTCTTTGTTCCATAATGTCTGGGACCTCAGCTGGGGGGACTAAAACCCTGGGAATGAAGGGATGCCCGTGGGCTGTTTCTAGGACCAGTTTCACAGGTGGATGTGCAGCCCATGCAGTTTCACGGGGCTCTGCACTTAGAAGAGCCCCAGGCTCGCTTTAACGCTCTGCTGTGGCCATCTCGAAAGTCCTAATAATTTTTATTTATTTTTATTTTTATTTTTAATTTTTTTAATTTTTAAAGATTTTATTTATTTATTTATTTATTTATTTATTTATTTATTTGAGAGAGAGTGAGAGAGGGAGAGGGAGAGCCCAGAGGGAGAGAGTGAGAGGGAGAAGCAGACTTGCCGCTGAGCAGGGAGCCCGATCTCAGGATCCTGAGATCATGACCTGAGCCGAAGGCAGAAGCTTAACAGACTGAGCCACCCAGAAACCCTCGGTAGTCTTAATATTTTTAAATGTGCGGTCCTGCATTTCATTTCACAATGGGCTCTGCAAATTATGAAGTTGGCCCTGGCTGTATCGCCCTGTGGTAAACAGAATAATGGGTTCCAAAGTTGCTCACCTTCCAATCCCCAGAGCCTGTGAAATTGTTACCTTCTATGTAAAAGGGACTTTGCTGGTGTGGTTCTGTTAAGGAGTTTGAGGTAGAGAGATTATCCTGGATGATCCTGTTGGCTTGAACTAATCACCACAGTTTTTGGAAGTGAAAAAGGAAGTAGGAGAGTGAATGTCCGAGTAATGAAAGAAAAACTCCATCAGCCATTTTTGACTTTGAAGATGGAGGAAGAAGTTAGAAGCCAAGGAATGCTGGCACCGCCAGAAGCTGGAAAAGGTAAGGAACGGTTTCCACCTTAAAGCCTCCAGAAGGAGCACCATTCTGCTGACACTGACTTGGCACAGTGAAACCCATTTTGGACTTCTGACCTCCCGACCACAAGGTAATAAATTTGTGTTGCTTCACGTCACGAACTTTGTGGTAATTTATTATAGCAGCATGGGAAACTAAAACACACCTGTATTAATACACACAATTAATACTAATACATTCACAAAATCATTCACTCATATTTCTGGCACCTGGGTTGGGCTGACTCAAAGATGAGGACTGCTGACTGAAATACCTGCCTATCGTCTCTCCAAGCATTGTGGCTTCCTCAGAGCAGAGGGTTCTCAGGGAGGTGGGCAGTTACCAAGAGTGGGTGTTCTGGTGAAGCTGTATTGTGTCTTACGATGCAGCCTTAGAGGTGACACAGCATTACTCTGTCATATTCTGGTGGCTGAAACAGTCAAAAGCCTGCCTAGACTCTGGGGGAGGGTGTGTAGACTTGCTCTCTCACTGAGAGAAGTGTCAAAGACTTTTAAACAAAGAATTTAAACCCAGTATTTTAAAACTACCACGGATGCTTTGTCTTTTTCCTATTGATTTTTAGTCTTTGCTTATTATGGCAATGAATCATTTGTACCTTATGATTGTTGCAAATCATTTTGATCGGGCTGTCATCTACATGTCCTATTTTTGAAATTAAAAATACCACATTTAGGGGCATCTGGGTGGCTCAGTTGGTTAAGCGTCTGACTCTTAATTTCAGCTCAGGTCATAATCTCAGGGTTGTGAGGTCAAGCCCCCTGCCAGCTCCACACTGGGCATGGAGCCTGCTTAAGATTCTCTCTCTCGCTCTCTCCCTCTGCCCATGCCCCCGCACGTGCGTGCTTCTGGTCTCTCTCTCTCTCTTAAAAAAATCGCATTTAAAGAAAAATGACTAAAACTTAACTAAATAAATTTTCAGAGACTAAGACCAGATGTAATCCATTCATGGGTGGCAACTTAATTTGAAGGTTAAACAGGCAAATATGATAGTAAAGATTTCAAGGTAACAGATATTAGAAAGTTGAGGGAAGAAAGAGGTAAATACTGTTCGATATGATCACCCTTTTTCTCAAATTAAATGTTGGAGTATTTCTTGGTAAAGGAAACTATACTTGATAGCATCAAAGTATCACAATTAACATACATTTTTTTTTCTTTTTTTTTTTCAGGTTTCAAAAGGCTATATTTTATTTAATTCTAGGTAATTTATTTTTATAACTTGTCAGACCAAGACTTTATTTTAAAGTGCTTGCTCAAAGATGATTTATTTGGGTTTTTTTTTTTTTTTTTTAAAGATTTATTTATTTATTTATTTGAGAGAGAGAGAATGAGAGAGCAAGCACATGAGAGGAGGGAGGGTCAGAGGGAGAAGCAGACTCCCTGCCGAGCAGGGAGCCCGATGCGGGACTCGATCCCGGGACTCCAGGATCATGACCTGAGCCGAAGGCAGTCGCTTAACCAACTGAGCCACCCAGGCGCCCAAAGATGATTTATTTTGAACTAAAAATATGGATTGTATTATAAATCTGTCTGTATTCAAATTTGTATCTTCAAGGGTTATAGTTTCACTTATACTTTCTGAATAAATCTATACGTTAATAGGTATACTGTTTTGTATAATAAAGTATAAACAATTTTTAATCATCTTGCAGGAAAGCTTTGAAAGAGACATTAATTAATAAATATGGATCAATGTTCAAAACCTAATGTTCTTTTAAGAAAGATCACCTATTTAGCACTCGTGTATTTAACACATATATGCTTCAATATATTTGATTGGGACATTAATAAAACCTTATTGCTTATATTAGCATCCACTTGTATAAAACAATTAATGGGCAAGAAGAACCAGGCACAATACATTAATCACTGATACAAAAGCAGAAAAATTTAAAGAATTTGTTAAAGATAATCACTTTTGATAAAAATAGGAAAATCAAATATAAGATTATTCTCTTAATTAGTCTATATACATAAAAGTGTAGGGGAATTATGTTCAAAGACCATAAAAAATGAGAGGGGGAAGGGCTCTGTCACAGCCGAATTCATAAGCCAAACGATTATGCTTTGTGTGTTAGTAACAAACTGGGGTCTTCATTATAATGATCGATAGTGTGTTTAAGCAACTGGTCATGTCTGAAAAGTGTTTGTTTAGTTTCAAAGAATGCATATATTTACCATTTTAGAATTCTTTTTAGATTGCTCACAGATAATTTTGGATCACACAAAGGGAAGATAAACAGTACTGTTATTCTGATGATATCTCAGATAGCAGAAAATTTAAATTTGGCCTCACAATTATTCATGCAACCTCTTGCTTTCCAAAGAGGCATTTTACACACAACCCATTGCAGTTGGACTTTTATCAAGCTATCAAGGATCTATTAATACAATGCCCAGAAACTACATGTACTGTGATCTATTTTCATAAAACTTCCTCAGTGGTTAATTGTCAACTTCTGGAAATAGGGCAACCCCTTAGGGAAAATTTTATCAGAAAGGGCAAATCCCCACTAACTTAACTTACAACCTGAGTGATCTCCTCTAACATGTGTCTCTTAAGTTAGGGCATTACAACCAAAAAAAAAAAAAAAACACTGAGAATGCCCTCATAATGGTTTAACTGTTTAGCTGATGTCACTTTGGAAAATTTGGAAAACACAGAGAAAAGGGAAGTAAAATTCTGATAGTAGTGAGAGTGTATGAAATACTGTGGCTCATAAGATACTATTGAAGAGAGAAGTTTTAGGTTAAGTCCTAAGTGAGAGAGTCCCAGGAGGCCAAAGGATGAGAGCATTCAGTCAGTATGTATTGAGTAACTGAATCGAAAATAAATGTGAGAGAGTAAAGGAGGGTGTCCATTCTTTTTTATTGAGCACCCACTATCTTTTTTTTTTTTTTTTTCTTAACAGTTCTTTTTTTTTTTTTTTTTTTTTTTTTAAAGATTTTTATTTATTTATTTGAGAGAGAGAGAATGAGAGAGAGCACATGAGAGGGGGGAGGGTCAGAGGGAGAAGCAGACTCCCTGCCGAGCAGGGAGCCCGATGCGGGACTCGATCCAGGGACTCCAGGATCATGACCTGAGCCGAAGGCAGTCGCTTAACCAACTGAGCCACCCAGGCGCCCAGCACCCACTATCTTAAAGCCTTAGTATTAGATGCTGGAGATACACATGCATTTCTATCAGATTCCATTGGCCAAAGTTATGATAAGGCCACACTTGAGTACAAGCGGACTAGGATATGACATCGAAATGTGGCCAGGAAAAAAAAGAGAATTATTTGGTGGACATGTAAGCTACTCCTGCCAGAGCTGACTTTTTTATGATATCCATCAAACTCTTCCTTTCAAACATAGATCACATGCTCCCTTCCCAAGAGACACAATTCTAAATCCAGCTGGGGTCTTGGGGTAATGTGCAGTTCTTTTCATCGAGTCTGGATGACATTGTTCATGGTCCAATGGCCTATGAACTAGAAAAACTAATTTTCTATCCTCTTGCTCTCCTATCAAACCAATATACAATTGTAGGGCAGAAATGAAATAACCAGAGTTAATTGCTCTCATTAGGAAAGGAGAAAAACAAGAGACACAGTAGTTGCTGCCTCATAGCAATTATGAAATCCCTCTGACAGTCATTGTGAAAGGCCCTCTTTGAGGGTGTAGAAGGTTCCTTGATTAAATCCTAATTTTGCTTTCTGGGGGAATACACGCACATACATACACACAGACACACGCACATACACTGTGTGTGTGTGTGTGTGTGTGTGTGTGTGTGTATGTGTATATATATAATTCTTAAGGGAGAATTCATTTTGTACCAAGTGTCATGGTCATGATAGATAAATTTCCTTTTCATCTCTCTCTGCCAGGAAGTACTTATTTTAAAGCCTACAATTTCATTGAGGATGAATCCTTTTGAAGATCTTAGCTTTCTATAGATATCTCAATTCCAACTTTTCAGCTCACATAGATCCAGGCTTTTATATCTTGTCTCTTGATGTCTCTTAAATCCCAAATCCTTGGCTACCAAGATGAGCAATAACCACAGACTGCCTCTCTATCCATACTCACAACTAGTATAGCTAAGTCCTTGAGTTCACTTCCATTTCTTATTTTCAAATTTCCTCAATTTCTACCCCTGAAGAGAACTCTTACTGTCTCATAAGCTCAGTTATGAACATAAAAGGCTTTATGTTATATTTTATACAATTTAATAAGATTTTCATAGAAAGGGAGTTTTCATAGTAACCAATCAGTTGTACTGTTGGAAATTCAAGTCCTGGAACTGAATTTTGGAGATTGGACTATGCCAGATAGTTCAAGTTGCATAGGCCCTGTAACTACAAATGTAAGAACGGAGGGTCCAATGTAATGGAGGAATTACATTTTTAAAAGCTTCAATCTACAATGTAAGTATAGTTGACCCTTGACCAGTACAGGTGTGAACTGCATGGGCCCACCTATACATGGATTTATTTTGATGAATACCATACATTACTATAAATGTATTCTTTTCCTTATGATTTGCTTGATAACATTTTTCTCTAGATTACTTTATTGTAAGAAGACAGTATATAACACATATAACATACAAAATATGTGTTAATCAACTTTTTATGGTATCTTTTGGCTTTTGGTCAAAAAGAGTCTATGTAGTAGTTATGTTTTCAGGGGAGTCAAAAGTTATATGTAGGTTTTTGACTGCAGGGAGGGGTCACTGCCCCAACCCCCACATTGCTCAAGGGTCAAATGTGTTTTATTTCTCATTTTTTAAATTTTAAAGTCTTATTAAGACTTAAAAAAAAGCACTTTTAATATAAGCTAATTATTTACTTCAACTTTGTTTTTTTTCAAATGTGAGTCATCTGAGGCCAAAACAAGTCACACACTCATCTAAAGAGACAATGCTACCTAGTGGGAGAGATGGAAGCTAACTTTCATGTCTCTCCTGACAATTATCATGTGGCTTTGTAAAAATTATTATTATTACTTTGCATTGATAGAAGCTTTGAGGAACTTGATTTAGGTTCATGTTGACTAAAATTGCCTTGATATGTTAAGGTACTCTAAAATAACTTTTTTTTCTATTAGAAGAAGGCAAAACACAAAAATACCCTCAAAACGAAAAAGAGTATTAGTGCTAGCTGAGGCAAAATGTTACTTCATACAAATTATCTCATTCATAAGGCAGAGGGCAGGAAAAGTAAAGCGGGAGGTACGATTCTTTAAAGAAGATACAATTCAAAGGACATTCACACAAAAATCTCCTTTAATAATGATAATCGTTTCTTTTTGATTCCACTCCCACCACAGACCAGGCTTTCTTTCCAAACAGTGTGTCCCAATGTCTCATTCTTTCCCCAGAGGGCTTACAAAAAGCCTAGTACTGTTGGTTGGCAGTTTGTTGCAGGGCTGGGATCGTAGGATTTAGACAACAACAAGCATAAAACAAAGCAGGATACCCATTAAGGTTGAATTCCAGATAAACAATAAACAAATTTTAGTATAACTATATGCCATAAGTATTGAATGGGCCATACCTATACTATTTATTATTTGTTTATCTGAAATTCAAATTTAACCCAGAGTCTTGTATTTTATCTGACAATCAAATTGTGGATGATGTGTCAGATGGGAGAGGGGCCCACAAGCAATGGCCACTCAGTGCTGAGTCCATAATTTCCTGGTTGTCTTGAAGAAAGGTCCTTCCTTCCATTTCTATTTCGTGGACTGTTGACTTTCTACTCTTTCTTTTCTTTCAGTTTGCCTAACTCACCCATCTTTATAGTAGTGAGGAGGTAGAATACACAAAAAACATCGATTAATATTAATTTATAAAATATGTATTATATAACACAATTCGGTGTTGTTTTCTCCTCCAAGAAATAGAATTTCAATATTATTCTCCATTTTTCCAATATAATGATGTTTAGAGAACCAGATATTTTCCTTTCAACTTGATTGCCAAATTCACCTTAATGGTTAATAAATAAGTGGACCCCTCATACTGATGCAATAATCTCTCTCCGGTTACCTTTTGCTACCGTGAAAAGTTTTTATTTATGATCATACCCTCATCTGCCCTTTAGCCAACATTCAATCCATTTTATGTGCATTTATGTCCATTCTGTTTTCCTTCTTTTGTAGACCTCAATCTCTCTACCAAGACCTTGATCTCTGATGTGGAACTTTGTCAAATGCTGTCTGAAAACGTAAAAGCACACTCTTCACTGCATGAGGACAAAGCCAGAATCTTCCTTTAAAGGCAGGAGGGCGCTGAATGAATAAACATTGGCATTTCATGGTGGGGTTCTCTGTCAAACCCAAGCGGCTCCAGATATAAAATTTTGATTAGAAATTTCAAGAGGTGTTGTATGGCAGGGCATTATTTGTCCATTGTCTAGCGATTTCACAGATTACAATAATACTTTTTCAAACCATTTGTCAATGGTTGAGGAAGAAGACAGAGCTGTCAGATGCTTTTGGCTGAGCATTGCCCAAGACTGGACAATGGGAAATGTTTTTTCTTCCATTTTGTTCAGAAAAAAAAAAAAAAAAAATTTATGCTAAAGGTCTTAGGAATAGATCAATTTGACTTCTTTAACTTCTTTATCCTGAAGAGGCTTGGTGGACTGTGAATGAATGTTCAGTCTTTTTAGAGAAACACTGATGACTTTTAATGGCTGCTATAGGTTTTATGAGCAAACATATGCTTCCTATTCCAGTTTGCTATAGGATGAATGCAATTCTTTAGAACTAAGTATAAATAAATATACTTTATATATATGTGTATATATATATATATATATATATATATACACACACACAGGATGAGTTCTCTTTCAAGAGCCAAATAAAACTGGAAACCCATAGAGTATCAAGATTTTTATCCAGTTAAATTTACAGTTAAAAACTTCTTTAAACTCCATTAAAATATAATTTAACTTTCCCCAAGTCTTCATTTTAGGGGTAGAGTATACAAATATTACCTGCTTTAGCTGACAAAGGAAAGGGGAAACTGTAATGTAATCACGCTCTCTTTTCCTTTCCCTTCTCCACTGAGTCTGATCAAAATTTGGGAGAATATTTGAAATTAATTTCTTTTATGTTCGAAAAACCAAAACATTCAACTTTCTTGCAAACTGTTTGGAATTTTATCTGCAGTGATTGACACCCATGTTTTTAAAAACTGCATCCTGAACTCCTCGCTATGGCCCATGGGCCCCCTGCAGTCTGGCCCTTGTCTACCTCCCCTGTGTCAGGTCTCACTTGTCTGTCTGTGCCAATGACAGGCCAGTCGCGGTACTTGTCTTACTTAATTTGGTATTCTAAACTCATTTCAGCTAAGGCCTTGGCATTCTCTGGCCTTGAAATTCCCTTTTCCCTTCTCTGGTTTGCTTCTTCTCCTCCATCAGGTTTTCACTCAAATGGGCCTTCCTCCACGTGGCCATGACTTGCCACTGAATCTGTTACTTGCCTTGGTTTCTCTTTCATTCTCTATGGTATTCTCTGTATTATTTTCTTTACAACACTTTTTTAAAAATATTTTTTATTCATGTATAGTTAACGTACAGTGTCAAATCAGTTTCCGGTGTACCACATAGTGATTCAACAATTCTGTGCATTACTCAGTGCTCATCAGAATAAGTGGGCTCTTAATCCCCTTTATCTATGTCACGGCCCCCAGCAACTACCAGTTCCCTGTCTTTAAGAGTCTGTTTTTGTGTTTGTCTCTTTTCTTCTTTATTTGTTCATTTGTTTTGTTTCTTAAATCCCACATATGAGTCAGATCATATGGTATTTGTCTCTCTCTGTCTTTTCTCTGTCTTTATAACACTTTTACTTCTTCTTCTTCATTTTCTTTTTTCTTTCTTTCTTTCTTTTTTTTTTTGAGAGAGAGAGCTCGCGAGTCATGGGGGGAAGGGACAAAGGGAGAGGGATAGAGAATCTTAAGCAGACTCTGCGCTGAGTGTGGAGCCTGATGAGGACCTCCATCTCACAACCCTGAGATCATGATCTGAGCCCAAATCAAGAGCCAGAGGCTTAACTGACTGAGCCACCCAGGTGCCCCTTTACAGCACTTCTTAATGTGTGAATAATTACTATTTGAATAACTTCCTTGCACAGTTATTTTTTGTTCATGCACTTGTTTCCATTTCTTTGTCAGCTTCTGAAAAAAGAGCTCCTTGAGAGCAAGAGCCCTGTCTGCCTTTATCATGGAACAAAGAGTGGAATATAATATATGCTCAACTAATGTTCCCTACATAAATGTATTTCCTCCTTCTCTCCTTCCCTCCCTCCCTTTCTAACTTCTTTGATTCCTTTTTCTCTTCCTTCTCCTCTCTCTGTCTCTCTCTCATTCTGTTGTGTACTTTCTTCCATGCCAAATGAATAGGGATATATAATGTACAATACATATGTGCAGTATATATGTATTTGTAAATATATGCAAATTGTTTTATGCTATTAATATGCTTTAAAATATTTACATATCAGTGTATTTAGTTCTAACTGATACTTTAAAAATATATTTCAGGTATTGTATGAATTAATCATAATTTTTTTTTCATCCCTAGTGAAGGACACTGAGATGCCTTAACAATTTTTTTAAATAAGCAATCAATACTATCATAAATATCATTACATAGTCTTCTTTAGTTATACATGCTTGCATTTCTCTAAAATAGAGTAGTCCTAGAAGTGGAAAAACATTTTTAAATTCTCCCCTGCAAGGCTTTACTAAAGATTTGGGAATTTGTACATTTTTCTCATCTGTACCAAAACTGTATATTAATATCTTTTAAAATGTCTTTATCATTTTTTTTGATGAAACATAAAATCTTATTTTTAAGTTGTCTTAGCTTGATTCTTAGTGAGGTTGAAATATTTCCGTGTATTTTTTGGCTAATTATATTTCTTCCTGAGTTTCTTTTTCTTATTCTATTGCATTGTTTTTGTTTATTTTTTAATTTTTGTTATATTCTAATTATAAATATTTTGACTCTGGTATATGTTGAAATGCTTTTTTTCTAGTTTCCTTGCTTTTTATCTTTGGCAATAAGATCTTTTATTTTATTTTAAAGATTTTATTTATTTATTTGACAGAGAGAGAGAGATAGCACAAGCAGAAGGAACTGCAGGCAGAGGAAGAGGGAGAAGCAGGCTCCCCACCGAGCAAGGAGCCCGACGAGGGGCTCCATCCAAGAACTCCAGGATCATGACCAGAGCTGAAGGCAGACGCTTAACCTACTGCACCACCCAGGCACCCCGACAATAAGATCTTTTAAAATACAAAAATATACAAATTGGCCATCTTGTTAAATATTTCCTTCATGGATTAGGGAGTTTGTAATTGATTAGGAAAACCTTTTCCATTTTGAGACTATTAAAATATTTTCAGTTTTTTTTTCGCATGTGTCATATTTAAAAATTTTTACATTTGTCTCTCTACCTATCTGAAATACACTTTGGGTATGTTGTATGGGCATATGGGATTTAACTTTATGTTTTCCAAATAGGTAGCTAATTATGTGGTCATTTATGAAACAATTCATATTCCCTAAATGATTAAAATTCTTAAATGCTCACATAGGCATTTATCTCTTTCTGAACTCTCTATTCTCCTCCATTGATCTATGTAAACGTTTCTGCAACAAATGCACACTAAGTATTTCTATAGCTTTATTTTGTGTTATGATAATAAAATGCTGACAGTATGGAGTAGGCCCATATTTGATTATAAATTCTATCTCTTGAAGAATTGAAATACAAATACTAAATTTTCTATCCAAGTAAGAGTTCAAAGATGACAGAAGTCAAAAGAATGGGGTCTGAAATTAAAAAAGAAAAAAATCTTATCCTTGTGAGTCCAAACATATAAGAGCTGGGGAGAGGGAATATGTAAAAACACGATTATCTATTTATTTATATTTGTCTCATCGAAGAGAACAATATGATATGGATTAACTCTTGGAAATCATTTTTTAAAGTTTAAATACACTGTTTAAAAATTTAACAGGAGGGGCGCCTAGGTGGCTCAGTCGTTAAGCGTCTGCCTTTGGCTCAGGTCATGATCCCAGGGTCCTGGGATCGAGCCCCGCATCGGGCTCCCTGTTCCCTGGGAAGCCTGCTTCTCCCTCTCCCACTCCTCCTGCTTGTGTTCCCTCTCTTGCTGTGTCTCTCTCTGTCAAATAAAAAAAAAAAAAAAAAAACTTAAAAAAAAAAAAATTAACAGGAGAGGGGTGCCTGGGTGGCTCAGTCGTTAAGCGTCTGCCTTTGGCTCAGGTCATGATCCCAGGGTCCTGAGATAGAGCCCCGCATCGGGCTCCCTGCTCCGCGGGAAGCCTGCTTCTCCTTCTCCTGCTCCCCCTGCTTGTGTTCCCTCTCTCACTGTGTCTCTCTCTGTCAAATAAATAAATAAAATCTTTAATAAAAAAAAAATTTAACAGGAGAATAGAAATGGATATATAACTTCCAAAACCCCAGATAAATTAAAAAAAAATGGAGAAAAAAGCTTGAACAATCCAACCAATGGCAGGAATGGGAAGGAAATACAAGAATAAGAAAGCAGGCTAAGTAAGACGCCTAAAAATATACAGCACGAATAATCCCAGACAGACCAGTAAATCACGATAAATATTAATGGATCAAGCAATACTTTTAAACAGAGAGACTCTTGGTTTGTCTTAAAAAAATTGTGATATATCCCATAAGAATATCACATAAAACAAAATTATGCAGAAAATGAAAATAAAAAAATTAGAAATATTTATAAGCCATTACTTATACAATATAATTTCTGGCAACAAAGTCAAACCAAAAAGCATTAAATGAGACAGAGGCATATTACAGAATAAAAAGAAGCACCCTCTACCAAGAATATGTGCAGTTACATACCTTTATTCACCTAATAATATAACACCTTCAAAATACAAAGCAAGATAGGCTGTTAAAAAAAAAGAAATGGACAGCCTACAAGCAGTAAATTATTTCTTTCTCAGAAATAGACAAAATGAGTCAACAATACAAAGTAAATAACAATGAAGTGGATTTAAATAATATTGTTTTCTATAGCTGTATCTATCTATCTGCACCAAATAAACAGATAAGGTATATTACATTCAAAGTTCAAAGAACCATTCACAATTGTTGAATAAAAACCATGGGAAATTTACAAGAAGATCGCTAAAAAATTCTAATACACAAAAATAAGGCAAGCTATATATTTGATCATGAGATGATGGTAAATTTAGAAATAAATCACAAAAAATGCCGCATGGCCCCAGTAAACCATCTAATGGAACATATTAAAACAACATGCTACATAATTATTGTGTGTAAAGATGAAAACACAATTGAGATGGCAAACAATTTTGAAATGAATGACAAAAAGAGTACTTGCGCATATCAACACTTGGGAGTTAAAGCCAAAGCAAAACAACTTACCACCATAAATAACTTATTAGAAAACAAGAAAAGTGGAAAATATTAATGTGTTCTGTATTAGAAAAAATAGAAAATAATGATCAGAAACATAATATTTCTTGAGGGCTTACTAAATGCCAGCCATACTTGTAAGCCATTTACAAATAAATTTGAGATTTCAAAACACCTCTTTGAGGTAAGCAATTATTGCTATTTTATAAATAAGGAGTTGAAGCACAAGAAGTTTAAGTGAGTTGCCTGAGACTACCTAGATATCAAGTTGGGGAAGTTGGCACTGATTCTATCCCAGGTCTGCTAAGAGGACAAATCAACTAAGCTGCATCATCCAATTCTAAAAAGACCAACTAAAGCAATGCAATCCATAGATAGCAAGCCTGATGAAGTAGAAAAATAAGCAAAAGTAAGCATTAGGAATAAAAAAGATAAAATTACAGATGTGGGCCAGAGTTTAAATTTTTTATGAGAATACTATACCCAACTTTACAGCAATATATTTTTTAAAATTATTTTTGGTTTCAAATTTTTATTTAAATTCTAGTTAGTTAACATATAGGGTAATGTTGGTTTCAGGAGTAGAATTTATTTAGTGATTCATCACTTACATATAGCAATCAGTGCTCATCACAAGTGCCCTCCTTAATACCCTTCATCCATTTAGCCCATTCCCCACCCAATATAGTTTATAATCTGAACAAAATAGATGGTATAAAATATGAATGGATAAGTAAAATAAAATTTAAAAAATTTCCTCAAAAAAGATTTTCAAAAATATGCATAGACTAATATTTATAGAAGAAATTGAAAAGCACTTAATCTATCTTCAAAAATGGGTGGCCCAGATTTTGGGGTGAGTATATTCATTTATTCAGCAAATTTCAATTGATCTTTGTGCAGAGTAAAACAGCCTCTCTGCAGAATGTTATGCCTCCATCAGCAAAGGTCAAGCAAGAGAGTCTTCCTTAATGTTCTTGTCCTCCAGCCAACCCTGGCTTCCTTCTACTTTTATGGCTACTCTGTAGAGTGCAGATTCTTACCTTATTCTGTGGTATGTGCTGCTTTGTCAGTCTGGGGAATTCTTCATACCCTCTCTCAGAAAAAAAAAAAAAAAAGAGTTAAATGCATCCGATCTCACACACAAATACATATGATCATAACACATAAGATTACAAAGAAAACCAATTATATTTAAGTGTTTTCTAGTTACAGGGTCCTTGGAGGTGGATCTCAAGTTAAGAATCTCATCCAGGTCATATCACCACACTAGTTCATTGTAATTTTATGACTCTTGAATTCCAATGGAACTTTAGAGCTGTCCAAGAATCCTATACCTCCATAATCCATTCACTCTCTTACCCTTCTAGATGACTGTTACCACTTCTCTACTCACCTCATTTCTCCCAGGACTCCTCCTAATTCTCGCCAACTGCTGTGGAAAATCCTCACTTTTTTTTTTTTTTTTTTGAGAAAAATGAAGCAATCGGAAGAGAATATTCTCAAGATTTTATGACTGCCTCTAGTTGCTTGCCTTCTGTGCCTCATACATTAGCTGTTCTGCTATTGGAGATTAACTGTCCATACTCCTAGCCAAAGCTATACCTTCCAATTGTGTGTTAGATCCTTTTCCTCTTTCCTACTCAAGGACACTTCTGCAATTCTCCACCCTCTCTCTTTCTACCACATGATCAATTTCCCCCCTTCTTTTGGAAAATTCAAATCAACAGAAAACAAAACAAGGAAAAACAAAACCAAATTCTACCATCTTAAAAAAATAATTCTCTTGGCCTCATTCCCCCCTCCAGTATCACCTAATTTTTGCTCTCATTTACACCAAAATTCCTTGAAAGAATTGTACTTACTCTCTCTAATCTAGCATCTCTTGTCTTCTCTTGAACATGCTTCGATCGAGATTTTATACCCAACTACAGGGAAGCTGTGTATATCAGTGTCGCCAGTGACTTCCATATTGCTAAATTCAATTGTCAATTCTCAGCCCTCATTGTAACAGCACCCAGTAATGCCAGCAGCTAGTAATGGCTGTGCAGGGGACACCAAGACATTAAGTGTTATGTGAATGTTGCCTCTGGGGTTGTAGATCACACAGCACATTCTTGGGCTCAAGAGAAGTGTGTGCACACCTTTGATCCCTCTCCTCTCCTTGAAACACATTTGTTTATTTGGACTTCGCTATATAATCACTTGTGTGGTTTTCTCTTCCTTCTGAGACTATTCCTTGTCTGTCTTCTTTGCTTGTTCTGTCTCATCTCCTTGACCTTAATTACTCACTGTTTCTGTATGGAAAAATGCAACAAAAATGAGAAGGAGGGAAGAAGCAGAATTTAAAACACATCTTGGGGGCGCCTGGGTGGCTCAGATGGTTAAGCGTCTGCCTTCGGCTCAGGTCATGATCCCAGGGTCCTGGGATCGAGTCCCACATCGGGCTCCCGGCTCAGCGGGGAGCCTGCTTCTCCCTCTGACCCTCTCCCCTCTCATGCTGTTTCTGTCTCGCTCGCTCTCTAAAAAATAAATAAATAAAATCTTAAAAAAAAAAAAAAAAACACATCTTGAAGAAGAATTCAATCTAACTTAATTACCAACAAAGTGAGAGAAGAGTCTCTTTCTAACCTGGTTGCCAGGAGAGATGTTAATATTAAGTGTTACAGACTGAATGTTCGTGTCTCCCCCAACATTCATATGTTGAAGCCTCAACCCCCAGTATGACTATATTTGAAGATAGGGTCTTATGGAGGTAGTAAGGTTAAATGAGGTTAAAAAGGTGGGTCCTTGGTCCAATAAGAGACACAAGAGAAATTGCCCTCTCTCTTCTTTTCTCTCTGTCATGTGAGGACACAGTGAGAAGGTGGCCATCTGCAAAACAGTAAGAGATTTCTCACCAGAAACCAAATAGTCCAGAACCTTCATCTTGGACCTCTAGCCTCCAGAACTGTTAAAAAAATAAATTTCTGTTATTTAATCCATGTAGTCTGTGATATTTTATGACAGACCAAACTAACTAAAACTTTATCATACAAGATACAGAAACGGGTGGGGAGACAGATTTAAGAAGCAAAATAATGAATTGCAAAATATTACTTTCTCCTTGGACCAGCTATGTTGCCTGAAATTTCTCAATATATTTGATAATTATTTTGGTTTAAGACTTCTGTTTTTTAATGATATCTGAAAGATGAAATGAAGTAAAAATCCATCATTGTTCTTTAAGCCTTCATCTGGAATGAAGTCCTCAGATGAACTGTGGTTGAGTGGAACAGAAAGAGTTGACGCAGAATAGGTCAGGAGGATTAGTGATGGCAGACAGCTGGGGCCTAACGCCACCTATGGGACAATAACAGGGCCATTCATAGAGTTTGAGGATACCTTGTAAATCAGGAAGCCCTCATTTTACTGATGTGAAAGCTAAATCCCAGAGTTGCAGAGTGATTTGTCCATGAACTCACATGGAATAAAATGGATGGCACTTAACTCAAATATCTTTACACATAAACCTTTCCATTAGAAATCCTCAACAATTTTTATAACTAATGACTTCCAAGTCATACTTAAAGGAGTATTTTTGAAGGTACATATTGGCAAAGTATTAAATTACTGACTAAATTTTTTTGGTATTTTATTTTTTTAACTGAGAATGTATTTTTTAAAAAACAGTTTAAGGTTCACAGCAAAACTTGGGGGCACATACATGATTTCCCAAATCCCTCCTTTCCCCAGATAGTCATAGTCTCCCCCATTAGCAATATGTCCCACTGGAGGGGTTCAACTGTTACAACTGATGACTCTCCATTGACACCATCATGATATCATAATCTCCCTCAGCCCATAGTTTGCATTAAGGTCCACTCTTGGTGTACATTTTATGGGTTTGGTCAAATGTATAATGGCATGTATCCATGATTATGGTATCAGAGTACTTTTACTGCCTTAAAAATCCTCTATACTCCACCTATTCATCTTTCCCTTCACCCCTCCTCCCCTGAACCCCTAGAAACTTCTAATCATTTTACCGTTTCCATAGTTTTGCCTTTACCAGAATGTTGAAATCATACAATGTGTAGCCTTTTCAGATTGATTTCTTTCACTTAGCAATATGCTTTTAAGGTTTCTCCATGTCTTTCCATGGCTTGGCAGCTCATTTCCTTTTAGTGCTAAATAATACATCATTGTCCAATGTGCCACAGTTTATTGACACATTCACCTACTGAAGGACATCTTGGTTGCTTCCAGTTATTTGCAATTATGGGTAAAGTTGCTTTACATATTTATGGGCCTGTTTTTTCATCAGTGTAAGTTTTCAACTCTTTTGGGTAAATACAAAAGAGTGTGATTGCTGGATCATATGGTAAGAATGTGTTTAATTGTGTAAGAAACCACTAACTACCAAACTGTCTTCCAAAGTGGCCGTACCATTTTGCATTCCCACCAGCAATAAATGCAAGTTTCTGTTGCTCCGTATCCTTGCTAGCATTTGGTTTCAGTGTTCTGCATATTAGCCATTCTAATAGATGTTTGGTGGTGTCCTAGTGTTGTTATAATTTGCAGTTCCTAAATAACTTATGATGGAGGGCATCTTTTCATACGCTTATTTATGATTTGTATATCTTGTTTGGTGAAGTATCTGTTCAGATCTTTATTCTATTTTTAAAATCAAGTTGTCTCTTTTCTTATGGTTAAGTATTAAGAAGTCCTTGTATATTTTGATAATAGTCATTTATCAGATATATCTTTTGCAAATATTAGACAAGTCTGTGACTTGTCTTCCCATTTTCTTGATATTCTCTTTTACAGAGCATGAGTTTCTAATTTTAATGAAGTCCAGCTTATCAATTATTTCTTTCATTAATCATGTCTTTGGGGTTTTGTCTAAGAAGTCATTGACATACCCAAGGTCATAGGTTTTCTCCTATGTTATCTTCTAAGAGTTTTATAGTTATGTGTTTTACATTTAGGTCTGTGATCCATTTTGAGTTACTTTCTGTGAAGGGTATAAGTTTGTGTCCTTTTTCTTTTTTTTTTTTTTTTTTTGCATGTGGATGTCCAGTTGTTCCAGCATCATTTGTTGAAAAGATTATCTTTGCTCCATTGTATTGCTGCTGTTCCTTTGTCATAAATCAGTTGATTATATTTGTATGCATCCATTTCTGAGCTCTTTATTCTGTTCTGTTGATCGATTTGTCTATTTTTGAGTCAGTACCACACCATCTTGTTTACTGTAGCTTTATAGTAAGTCTTAAAGTTGGATAATGTCAGCCTTCCGACTTTGTTCTTCTTCATTATTGTGTTCATTATCCTGGGTTTTTTCTTTCTCCATATAAACTTTAGAATCAGTTTGTCAATATCCACAAAATAAGTTGCTGGTATTTTAGTTGGGATTGCATTGAATCTATAGATCAAGTTAGGAAGAATTGACACCTTGACAATATTGTCTTTCTGTCCATGAACATGGAAACCGCATTTATTTAGTTCTTATTTGATTTCTTTTATCAGAGTTTTGTAGTTTTCCTCATATAGAGCTTGTACTTATTTTTTACTTCCGTGTACTAACCTTATATTCAGTAAACTTGCTGGAATCACTTATTAGTTCTAGGAGTGTTTTTGCCAATTCTTTCAAAATTTTTACATAGACAATCATGTGATTTGTGAACTAAGATGGTTTTATTTTTTCCTTCAGTCTGTATGCCTATTATTTCCTCTTCTTGTCTTATTGCATTATATAGAATGTCTAGCCCCATGTGAGAGGGGATATCCTTGCCTTTTACCTGATTTTACTAGGAAAGCTTTGAGTTTATCACCATTAAGTATCATATGAGCTGTAGGATTTTTGTAGAGGGGAGGAGAAGTGTTCTATATTCCAATAATAGGTCTCAGTCTTTTAGTCAGTTGGTGCTTCTGGACTGTGAACTTCACAAGTGCTTCTCAGTTTTTTCTTTTCCTTAGGCAAGACAAAATAGCTAGAGTGGGCTGGAATTGGGTATTTCTCTTTCTTAGGTCAGTTAGGATTTGATAATACCTCAGCAGATTAGGTTCTGGTTAATTTGTTTCCCCTAAGGGCAGGTCTTGTTAAGAAGAACAGAGCCGCCTGGTATATTTCAAAATGGTTCCTTTTCTCTCCTCTGCTGCAAGCAAGAGGGCATTTTTCTTTGATATTTACTGTGGGAACCTAGTCAAACTTGTGGAGGTAAATCTCACAGTACTGTGGGATCTTCCCTATGACTGGATCCCTCCTGGCGTTTTTAATTCTCTTGCTTATCCATACTGAGCCTCCAGCCATTCATTAATCACATTTCAGGTTTTCCTAGCTGGGACTGTTTCCCTCCACAGTTAGTAGGGAGTCCCTGTCTTTACCTGTCTGTCTAGTCTTGGGGGGCAATAGTTGGCCCTGTATTCTCTTCTGTCTTACAGATCCAGGAAGACTTGTTGATTTTGCAGTTTGTTAGCTTTTTACTTGTTAGGATGGAGTGGCAACTTCCAAGTTCTTGATGTGTGGATCAGAAACCGATCTTCCCTGACTAATTTTTTAAAAATCTTTTTATTTTTATTTGACATGTTTATTGGTCTGAACAAGGCAGGAAAAAAAAAGAAAGAATGTACATAATCCCCACTCAATGTCCTTTGAATTTCACGCTTTGACAATAGAGGCTGGTGTCTAAACTCTGCCCCCGATATTTTACCTCCACAGGTAAATACTATCAATACTTATCGTACATAATAAGAATTGCTTTGAATTTAAAACAATATATATTTTCCCACATTTGGCAGTCTTCTCTTGCTCTTGAATTTTTATTTCTTCAAGTTAATATGTAAAAGACACGTCCCCAGGGAGGTGTAGTACAAAAATGTTACTCCTTTGACTTGGGACGTCTTATTGATTCCTTCATTTTCTTCACTGTTGGGCCTGTGCTTGCCAATACAGCCCCCTGTAGAGAGATTTTTAAAAATTCCCAAATGTTTCAAAGAATGCTTTAGAATGTAACTTCTGCCAGAATCTAATTAGACAAGAAACCTGGATTTGGGGAGACATTCTTTATAACTGGCTTAATTTTTTCTTTACCCCTATTCTCAAAAGGAATCTTAAAAATATTGTCTTCATAATTACTCCTTCTTCTTATTTTTGGCCTTTTCCATAATGGCTTAAAAATTCTTCTAAACAATAAGAACAAATGTTCTAAACAAACTCTTTCACAGGCTTTTTCTTCCTCACATCCTCCTTCTCTTCCTACACTCTGAATGAAACAAAGACCAAACCTCACAAAGCGAATTTTCATAAAGCAAATTGCAGAAATCATAATTCTAACAAAAATAAGACATAGTAAATTTTTCACGACTTATCAATACATTTAGTTTTTCAAAATGACTTTTCTATCATATCTAAAGGAAGCTGATCCCATTGACAACAAGCTAGTCTGGTGGTGGAAAGGCTGCTGACCATTGTGGCATTGATTCTGCCCACAGAAATATGCAGCAAGCTACAAGTGGAATTTACCCTTTGGCCTTTAGCTCCCCCTCTTCTCAAACCAAGAAGTATTGTTTGCACTATGAGACCAGCTTTTCCACCAGCTAAAAGTGTTTGCAGCTTATTACTAAATGATCTTCACACAGTTCCAGAAAATATGGAATTTCTTTTTTAATGAGCACAGGAGAAAAAAAAAAAAGCATAAAATTGCTAGATTAAAAAAAATAAAACTACTAATATCCTACTAGATTTTGATTCTTGGCATTTTGTTTGATTTCAAAGCATATTAGAAGTTATGACCGGAATTATATGCATCTGAGAAGATACACTGATTCTTAATATTCGGATTCTCACTTATTCATCATCTTCTTGAAGTTCACTTATTATTACTTTTAAAGAAATGAATGAAAATAGCTTGGAAATACTTGTCGAGTTTCCAAAAACAACCTTCATATGAACAAATGAAAGATGTCCAGAAGTCAAAAGAGAGAGGTTTGTCTTCTTCTATAAGAATAGAGAATCTTAAAAAATGGTCTATTACAAAAATACGTCTAATAAAATAGACTCAGAACATGGATAAAAACTTCCTGAATTTTCTTTTATGTATACAAATATAGATAATTGTTGGATAATCCGTGATTAACATGTTTAAAAGATCTGTCATTCTTACCATGTGAATATTAGGTGAACAGCTACTTTTATCATTTTATATTCAAGAAAACTAAATAATAAAATTGGGAATTGTTAAAATTAGTATCTGGAGTTGGAAGAGAATCAAATTTACCTTTGTGTCTTCAAACCTGTCTGTTGCTGCTGAACACTTAGCTTCCCATGAGAAGAGTAATTTTAAAAATGCGTAAAAATAAAATTTCATTAAAAATGGCTAAAATACACAATGGAAGTGGGAAAAGAAGTAAAACTAGAAAGTGTTAAAATGCCAAATGTGGTTTTCTTGGCTTAATCATCTCAGATTTCAGATTAAGAACTGAGATTTATTTAAGTCTCTTTTGTTGAGGCATAAGGATGGAGTTCTTGTCAGAAAATTGTTCACTTTTCTTGGCTGTAGCAACATTATAAATGCCGTACCAATACTGTTTTTCATCATAGTCTGCCAAAAAAAGTGGCAATAAAGAGTTAACTAAATATATCCACATTTCAAAAGCATTTTAATTTGAATTTTAGAATAAGATTGTATTTAATTCACTTTTAAATGCTGCAAACTTTCTTAATTATAAGAAGTAAAAATGGAATTTATATATGAAAAACTGCATAGTTTGCTGGAGAAAGAGAGACAGAGACAGAGAGAAAGCATGAACTTAAAAATGACTGGTAATCTTTTTCAAATGTATTCAGAGTCTGAGGGTGATGTCAAGGATGAGGACCAGTGCTAGTTCAATTTTATGCACTATACTTTACATGATCATGGGGCAAAAGGAGAAAAGAGGCTGACCACATACTATTGTCTCTTATTTAATTCTTTAGCCTGAATTTCAGTGACATCTTATATGTTGCAACAAGAAACAAAATGCTCCTTGCTTTAATCCAGTGCTTTAATCCTAAGGAAATGTAATACCTGGAACAGATATTATTATTCAGAATTAGAATTAGTAAAAAATAAAATGTTTAAAACATTTTTCAAAGTGTTTACATTGTCCAAAATGGTCAGAGTTTCAAAGGATCAAAAATTAGATATTTTTACCCTGGTCGGAGGTGACAAAGAAAGGTGCAAAGGGGTGCAGAACAAGCAAAATGCGGTTACTTTTAGAAATCAGCTTTATTGATGTATAATTTACATAAAATAAAATTCACAAATTTAATTGTGCAATTCAGTGAATTTTAAAATGTATATGGTTGTATAAGCCACACCACAATCGTGATATCAAATATTTCCCTCACTTTGATAAATTCCCTTGTGCTCCTTTGTTGCCAACCCACCACCCACCTCTAGAAACAACTGATCTGTTTTCTATCTTTGCCTTTTTTAAATTTTGTATCAGTAAAATCATAAAGTATGAAATCTTTTCTTTTTTTTTCATTTAGCATAATATTTTGAAATTCATCTATATTGTTTTGTGTATCAGTAGTTTTTTTTCTTTTCATTTTTGACTTGTATTCTATTATATAGATATTTGACACATTATTTATTCACCAATTGAGAAACACTTGAGTTTTTGTCTATTATTAATAAAGCCTTTATGAATATCTGAATTCATGCCTTTGTGGGAACATATATTTTCATTTCTTTGGGGGAAATATCTAGGAGTGGGATGACTGGGTCATACAGTAAAAGTGTATTTAACTTCATAAGAAATTGACAGGTTTGTTCCTAAAATTGCTCCTACCATTTTGCATTCCTACAAGCAATGTATTAGAGTTCCAGTTGTTCTACATTCCCAACAATACTTGGTATGGTCAGTGTCTTCAATTTTAGCCGTCCAGATGGGTATATAGGAATATCTCATTCTGAATTTAATTTATGCTTTGCTAATAAATGTGTTAACTTTTATGAGCTTATTTGCAGTTCATTGGGATAGTATCTATTTATATCTTCTGCTCATTTTTGAATTTTTGTTCATTTTAAAAAAGAAGTTGTTTGCCTTCCTAATGCTGAGTTTTAAGAAGGCTTCACATATTCTGGATTGAAGTTTTCCTTTTTTTTTTTTTTAAGATAGTAAGTTTATTTGTTAATTTTTTTAACTTTGGATCAAGTCCAGCATATCAGTTTTCTTGTTGTATGAATTCAGCTTTTGGAATAGTATCTAAGAAACCTTAGCTATCCTAAGGTTATGAAGATTTTCTCCTCTGTTTCCTTCTGTTCGCTTTACAGGTTTTGTTTTTACATTTAGATCTGTGATCCATTTCAGGTTAATTTTTGCAAATGGTGTGTGGAAGGGTAAAGTTTTACTTATTTCGTATATAAATATCCAACCATTCGAGAACGATTTTTTAGAAGATTACTTTTGTCCCTTGAATTATCTTGGCACAGCTGTCAAAATAGGTTTACCGTACACGTATAAATCTATTTTTCATCTATTTGATTCTATTGACTTAAATGTTTATTCTTTTGCCAATGCCACATTGTTTACTATAGCTTAATTGTAGGTCTTGATATAGGATAGAGTAAGTCCTCCAACTTTGTCTTTTTCCAAAGTTATTTTAGTTATTTTAAGTCTTTTCATTTCACATACATTTTAGAACCGGCTTGTAATTTCTACCAAAAACCCTGCTTGCATTTTGACTGAGATTGCATTGAAATCTATAAATCAGTTTGTTTAGTTCTTCATTGTTTTCTTTCAGCAAAATCTTGTAGTTTTCAGAGCGTAAGTATTATACATATCTAATTAAATTTATCCCTAAATATTTTATTTAATGACATTTTAAAAATCCAATTGTGTGTTAGTAATATATAGAAATACCATTAACTTTTTATATTGGCCTTGTTTGTATCTTACGACCTTGCTAAACTCATTTTTTACTGAACAAAGTATAAAGAAGTAGGGAGATTTCAAGATTGGTTAATTCAGTACTAGGTTGTATGATCAAGAATCTGGATATTTCTCATAGCTCAGCTCTGCTATCCTCATTGTGTTACCATATGACCTCAGATTTATGTTATCATAGTCACGAAATGGCCGTGAAAGCTCCAAGCATCATATTCTCACCCACAGACACACACAATTCAAAGCCTGGATGAGAAAATCCTTCTGATGCCTCTTTTTAAGAGATTTACCTAATATTCTCTTCCCCTAAGGCTTGCCCATCAGAATTCCATTGCAAACCCATTCTTGAACAACCATGGTCATGGAGACCAGATTTACCATGACTGACTCTCACTAATCAAGACTCATCCATGGGTCTGATGAAATGCCCAGCCTCCTCTAAAGCATGTGACTGCCCCATACTCAAACAAAACGAGTTTTGTTTTGTTTTGTTTTGTTTCCCACAAAGAAGAATGGAAGTGAATGGCTGATGGGTAATCAGAAAGAAAGTTTTTCAGGTCTCTGATAATTTTAAGAATGATTTTATGTTACTTGGCAACAGAAAGATAAAAATTATTATTTTGAACTTGACTTACATACATCAGTGTTTTGAGACAGACATGTGGGATATTATCCATATCAGTCATGATACTTCTAAATCAAATCTAAATAGACAAATTACTAAAACAACACATCAAGTGCAGGTCTATAGCAATTACACACAGAAGATTTTGGAAAAACCTTTACTCCTCTGTGATAAGCTATTCTATTTAAGGTTTTCTGCATTTATAAACTTAAGTTTAGTCTCAGTTGAGTGAAACAATGGCAAAGGAAAAACCCCTTATTCATGTTATTTTTGGGTATTATAAATAATGGCAAAAAAGACTGGGAGTATATCTATAATCTTAAAAAAAAAAGAAAAAAAAAAAAAAAACATTAAGGTAACCAAAAAGAAACTGGCCAAATAATACACATGAAAAGAATGTAAAATAACAAAGCATAATATTGGAAAATTGTTCATTGATCTCTTAAAATAGATATTCATATGTGAAAGGGCTGAGACTCCAAAGGGCCTACTTAATTAAACATAAATTCAAAACAAGCACTGAAGTGAGAGTTCAGACAGTTCTTTCAGTTATTTTCTTACTAAAAAAGCACAGTATTTTTGTGTATGTGATTCTATTCATTGAATCCCCTCCTTCCTAATCATACCTTATGTCCAAAAGTCTTTAATAGAGCACTCCGGATTTAAATGTTAAAACTTTAAATTTGAAAGTTAAGACTATAACAGCATTATTAACAAATTCAACCATTTTGTGTTCAACTGGGAAATCCTCACATTTCTGCGTGATAGTAACTTTAGGAAGTTTTATTTTCTGATATCATATATATGATATTTTAATATACACAGATACACGTTGTGTGTGTGTGTGTGTGTGTGTGTATCATACCGCAACCTCAATGAGCACCGTGCAGAGTATAAATTCTGGCACCAAAAAAATTAACCTGAATATTAAACTATTTTAGCTTCTTAGCATTGGTAGGAGTCTCTGGAATTAATGGAGTCTCTGGGAACATTCAACCACAGGTCGCTGGGGGCAAAGCAGTGGATGGCAGTCTCACCAGCTCTGCCCAGTGTCTGCCAAGGGCTGGGACTGGAGAAGCATGGGGACAATGTCACTAGGGAACGTGTACACTGACACACTCTTGAACTACCTCAGTCTTATAACCTCGTAAACACCACACGTATTATATCCCAGAGTGAACAATGGCAGAGAGGTGAGGCCAGTGTCTCTGGGTCCAAATGTCATGACAGTGTCCCAGGACACCGAAGGGGGCCTTTAGGACTGGATGGAAATTGTAGAAGCCAGAAGCTCTAGTCCCAAAAAAGGGTGGTGAGGGTTGAAGGCATTAACCAGAACAGGAGAGGTTAGAGAATTTCTAATCATTTCCCAGATTCTCAGCCCATTATATGTTTTTTTAATTTTCAGAGTAACATATAACTTCCATTAAATGAAAATTCTAGAGGGTGAAATTCTCCTTCTAAGAACAACTTGTGCATTTACTATTCTTCACATCAGAGAGTGTGGAGCACCCAGTCAGTACGAGATACTATGGAAGATACTGGGGATAAAATGACGGGCAGGATAGATTTTATTCTCTCCACTCTCCCTACCAACCCTGACTCTTTTCCTGCAGCTTGTAAATATACACAATTATCTCCTCTATTTAAATTAAACAAAACCACTCAAAACAATCTAAACGAAATGACACTGACCCTGTGATGCCCTTGGGCTACCAATCTCTGTCCCAGCTAGCTTTATGAAAGCGTCTTTTACCTTCACCATCCCAATTCACTTTCCTCTTTACTATTTTTTCTTGCAAAATGTGGGATGATTTTCCAATTGCTACACCAAATGTTGTCTTCTTTGTTTCCTTTAATTTCCTTTAATTTGCCTGTCTGAAGCCATAGGCATTGTTGACTACTCTTTGTAGAACTCCTGACTCCCCAGGCTTCTGGGACTCCACTTTTCCCTTTTTGGTCTTAGATTTCTGAGTACTTCTTTTCAGTCTTGTTTTCTAGATTTTGTTCTTTGGAACATGCAAGGCTTCATCAGTGATCTGATACTTTTCACACAGGGCTATAAGCAAGACCTGTATGCTGATGCTTTCGATTCTATGTACCCACCCAGACACCTTTTGTTTGCCATTGTGGCTGCTTGACACTGGCAGCTGGAAATCTTAGCAACATCTGGAGCCCAAATGTCCTTTAGAATGTAACTAGATTCACCAAAATGAACTTACTATTTCAATCCTACTCCAAACCTCCTCTTCCACTCTGTGACCATTATCTATCTGTTAATGACAGGACTCACTTTGCCCAAAAGTTGGGAATCAGCTTTAATTTTTACCTCATCCCATTGATTTATTCAATCACCAAATCTAACAGAAGCAGCCTGTTAATGCAACAGTTGGCTCTAGGTGTTGGATGTAGACTGCTTTTGTTGAAACCTTGGCTCTATTATCTCTCTCTTCTGCAAGTTACTTAACTTCTCTGTGCTGATCTCTCTAACATGGGGATGAGAACACATGGAGAAAGGCATGAAAAGACAGATATTGATCTGATCATGAATTAGCTGAAAGGGTAGAAATGAAGGGAGGGTGATGGAGAGCAGCACTATTAGCTTTTTCTTGATATATATATTTTTTCAATACTTGAATATGTTTGTTTTATAACAAGCAATTAATGAAGGAAAATTAAAAAAAATTATTTAACTAAAAAACCCCAAATCCAACAGTCATTATTTAAATCTCCAAAACTGTTATTCTGAATGGCGATGATGAGAGCATCACACTTTCCTAATTTCCCGGGGACCGATAGCCATTGTCAATGATAAGCACTTACTAGATCTCTCACTGGTCCACACTGCTCATATGTCCTTTATCTTAGTTTTCCTGAAGTCAGGAACACTTTAACAGTGTTAAGCAAAGTTTGAGATCTGCCTGAAGCATATTATTTGCTAAATATAGTGAGAATTAAAAATTCCTCTACTAATTTTGGTTTCAGAGAAGTCTCTGAAATACCATGTTTTGCAGAAGTCCTAAGAAGAGGGTATTTCTTGAAGTTTTAATCATTTTGGATTCTGTCTTCAAACATATGTATTTGTGAATTTGCACAGCAAATGCCTTATAACTCTGAATATTATCGAATGAGAAGAGAGTAAGGCATAAGGAAAGAGAAGTAGAGATATTAATGATGATTATAACAGCTCAACTGAATAAATTAAGTAATATAATGCCCTATAGTGAATTTCTCTCCGCCAATAATGTTTATCACATTCAAATGGAACTTTCTTCTGCTTTGACCCTTTTTATAGCTTTATTACAGAAAGTGTTAGCCTATATTAACCACTTACTAGATAAATATAGGAAAACTGCCTGTCATCTCAAATAGGGCTGAGTGGTCTGATTTCAAAGTGACAGCTGGTGGTGTCTCTTCCTGATACATGCTAATCCAGTTTTTATTATGGAAAAACTGCCTGTGCTTTCAGACAGCGAAAGGGAGTTACTAAATGTAATCACTAAGGAGGAACCTTGGGATCGCAAACATAAAAGACTAAAATGAACAGTTTTCTCATTACAGAATGGTTTCCTGATTAAATACAGATTAAGGGCAGGGAGAAATCATTTAGAGACCTAAATAGCATTCTCCGTTGTGTATATACACACAGAATCACAGATACACACGTCTTTAAAAGGATACGGGTAGAGAAGTGATGCACATCCGTAAGGTATAAGCACTGGTGTAACATACTATATAATGCTACATCCCATCATAGCATTTACTCTCGCTGAATAAACTCAACAAAGAATTTCCAAGTACATAGATCACTTCCCATTTTTCAGGCTTGATGTTTTTGGAGTGGGGGCAGAGAAGATGCTATTGTCATTTGAACAAAGTGCGACTTTCACAAAGATCACTAGTATGATTTTATTGTATCGTTCTAGTGTAGAGCGACTTGGGTCAGAGAAATGGAGGACTTCCCACTATCTTCTCCCTACAGAGGAAATGAAAAGCTAAGAGGAAGCTATCAAAAAAGACTTGGTGGCTAGCGCATCACAGCTGCATGACAGAGTCACCGGAAATGAGAACATTTCGGGCGTATACAGGCAGGCATTACCTTCCTCACACCCTACTTTGGGATCTTGATGCTATTTGTACTCTATAATAAACAGCTCTTTCGAATTTTAACTCCTAGCTGTCAGTTGAAAAGGCCACCTAGCTATTTCATTATGCCCTAATTAATAATACACTTCAATAAAAGTAATATCTTTACCCCATAATTTATCAGTATGTTGAATATCTTGCCCAGTACTCACTGCTAGAATAAAATAAGCATCCTATTTGCGAGAGGACAGAGAGGCTGTTTAATTGACAGACGAAGAGATGGAGGGTGAAACCTAAAAGCAATGAGTCCCTTTCTTCAATCTCTGTAGTTGTGGCCTCAATCATTTTGGACCTCAAATCACAAACACAAACAACTGTGCTGGAGTTAGGTGGTTATGCCAGCAGATGACCAGTTGCCAGCACAATTAGCCATCTGACCTCATTTCGAAAGTAGAAGGGCTCACAGTTTCTCGATCCTTGGTGCGATTTGTGCCCACACGTAATTCTGGGTGTAGGAACTGGCACAAAGAGCATGAGTCAAAGGTCTAGTGGAAAACTCTTTCAACATCTAGCTGTCAGTGTCAACACACTCTTTTTCAGTCAGCCTGTGAATTTGGAAAGCACAAGTAATCGTGGCCAGAAACAGACTATTTCGAGAAGGCAAAACTACTCCTGCCTATAAGGGGGTGTCTTAGTCTGTTCGGGCCGCTGTAACAAAATACCAGAGGCTGGGTAACTTATAAACATTAGGTATTTATTTCTCACAGTTCTGAAAGCTGGGTAGTCCAAGATCCGGGCACCGGCAGATTCTGTGTCTAGTGAGGGCACACTTTCTGGTTCATAGATACCACTTTCTTGCTGTGTCCTTACTTGGTGGGAAAGACTAGCTAACTCCCTGGAACCTCTTTTAGATGAGGGCATTAATCCCAATTCCTTATCATCTAATCACTTCTCAAAAGCCCCATGTCCTAATACCATTACCTTGAGGTCAGGATTTCAACATATGAATTTGGAGGGTGGGGCACAAACATTCAGACCATAGCAGAAAAAAAGCAGTTGTAATTCTAAATGCAAAGAATTATTAGTCAGGGCACCTGGCTGGCTCAGTCGTTAGAACATGTGACTCTTAATCCCAAGGTTCTGAGTTCAAGCCCCACGTTGGGCATAGAGCTTACTTTAAAAAAAAAAAAAAAGGAATTATTAGTCAAATGGTGGACAATGGACTCTGTAAATGGGCATTTCTTCTGTATATTTGATGACTTTCCATCAACCATAGCTAAGGAGAGCCTTCAGAGATCCCTGCAACAATGCTCTTTGATGAAACATTAGATGCTTTTCAAATGTTGCCACTTGGGGCCCCTAGGTGACTCAGTCGGTTAAGCATCTGCCTTCGGTTCAGGTCATGATCCCAGGGTCATGGGATAGAGACCTGCTTTGGACTCCCTGATCAGCAGGGAGTCTGCTTCTCCTTTTCCCTCTGCCCCTCCACCCCTTCTCGTGCTCTCTCTCTCTCTCAACTAAACAAAATCTTAAGAACAAATTAAATAAGTAAAACATGCATGTGGTTCAAAATGAACACAAGACATGCTGTGAACATCAGTTTCCCTCTAATGTGTGTCTCCCAGCCCGGTGTCCTCCCAAAAGTAATCACTTCTGCCAGTTTCTTGTATATTCTTCTAGAGATATCCATACACATTTAAGTGCATATAAATACCACTATATTTAGTACCATATACATCAACATGCTTTTTAAAAAGTGCATTTTAAAAATATATGCATATGCACATAATTACTTAAAAATAGTAAAATATTTTATTATTGTTTACAACAAATTTAGTAAAGTTAAAATGAATCTCAAAAGTTTCATTACCTTATCGTATTTTTAATATTTTACCCTGGAATTAATGAAACATCTTCATGAAGCACTTCCAATCTATAAAGCTATCTGAGAACCAACCCATGAACTATTAGGTATGCTAAAAACTACCAAATGATTTCAGAAAACATAAGAAAGCAGTGATTAAATAAAAGGTACTGTAATTGAGACTTTATTTTATTTCTTTCGGCAGAACAAACCACTGTTACATTGTGATTCTTTGTCAAGAAATATGTGATATTTCCAGAACTTTTGTCGCTTTCATTAGTATTCTTTTTAATGATCATGTAGTTATTCCAATACGCAAAATTTTACAAATATTTTTTCTGCTCATCTAGTTGGTTCCTGAAAGTGGTCAGTTAAAATCTTGCGCAATGATTGATTATTTTTGTTTCAAATTTTTATAATAGTTTTTCTCTTACATGTGTCAAAGCTATGTTTTTAGGCTCAAACAGGTTTAACATTATCATACCTCCCTGATGAATTGTTATTTTGATTATAATTGAATGACCTTTTTCTCCCCCCTAAATTGGTTTTGCCTTAAAGCCTAATTGCCTCATACTAATATCGCCATACCAGCAGCTTTGGGTTAGTATTTTCCTGGTTGTAGGTGTGTCTCCTGTAAAGAACATGTGGACAGATTTTAAAAATCTAACCTTAGAAACCTGATCTTAAAAGGAAAGTTTTATCATTTTACACTTATTAAGATAACTTATATATATGAATTATGGTTCTATGAGTTTTATTTATAATATTCTTTCTTTACTTATTTCTCTTCCAAATGCCTTTTTATTACATTATTGATTTTTTTTTTTTTTGCCTCCCCCCCAACCCACAAAGCCTTTTCCCTCCACTCTTTTGGAAATGATTCTTTCATTCATATTGTCTTTCAGCGGTTACAATGGATTACCTGCTAGGTCTGCCCGCATGTCTGTCTTCTCCATACCACATAATAACCAGCATACTTTAACTAAAATCTCTCCGTTACATTTTCATCTCCATGATACTATTGTTTTGTATTTCGGCTTCATCTTATTTTTCATCCCACCAAATGTGAGTTCCTACCATTATAATTGTTTTATTTTACATGAAAAATATTTGTCGAATGAGTAAATGCAGCAGAATTTTGACTCCACATTCACAGTTATTATGAGCTTGTGCTTTTGGTTTCCCCTCATAGATGTCTTTTTGTTTTCCTACCTAGATGTTTTGGGCATAAATAATGCCTGAATCTTCCCTGACCCAGTAGTTTTATTCATTTTATTTTTTTAAGGTTCATGGAGGATTGAAACTGTATTCCCTAATTTATAGGTCCTAAATTTTGGAGCAATGCCACCTTGGCTCCTGTAATATTGACTGGTAATAGTACCATCCTGCTTTCTTTTTTTTATTTTTTTTTAGAATGTGTTCAACTTTATTTATTTATTTTATTATGTTAGTCACCATACAGTACTTCATTAGTTTTTGATGCAGTGTTCCATGATTCATTGTTTGCGTATTGCAACGAGCACTGGGTGTTATACCATTCTGCTTTAAGTTTCATTCTTGCTTTGGCACTCAGGAATTTCTCTTTCTTCTGGTTTTTAATGCTGCGACAATCCAGCATTTCTATGTACTTGCAGTTGGAGAGAAATCTATACAGGCTCCATTCAAAATGTTGTTAAAAACTAAGTTCATATCTGTGTGTACACAATTGTATATTCTTTAATTTTGCTTAACATTATAAGTACTTTCTCAAATGCTTACAATTTCTTTGTAAATCTCATTTTCCATTGTTTTATATTGTTTTAGAGTCAGAATTCTTTCATAACTTGAATATTTTGGATAAGGTCCTTAATCTCTCTGTGCCAGTTTCTTAATCCATAAAATGGGGAAACTAATACCATTGGATTATTATAAAAAACAAATGAGTTATTAATTGTGGAACACTTAGAGTCATGTCAGGTGTCTTTTCATCACTCAATAAATGTTAGCTATTTTGGTTATTAGTTATTATTATCACCCTCTACCACCACCTTCATCACCACCACCAGCAGGATCAGTGCCTTTGGGCAGCAATTGCCTCCAATCCAAATTCAGCCATATATATCGTGCTTTGATTAACATGTCTTTGCACAATCTTTATTTACATTTCATTTTTTTTAAGAATAGATGTTCAAATGGAATTTTAAGGTAGAGATTATAGTCGTTTTAAAAGAACTTTGGATACAGATTTCCAAATGCTGAATGTTATCTTAAATGTTTTCTCTTCTCCCAATTTCATTCCTTTTCAATATATCTGTTTGCAGTGTCTGGTCCCATTTCCCCTTGATCTTCCTGAGGTCACCATTATGCATGGTAGATAGTCTCGGGCCTGCTCAGTTGCCTGCAGCTCTCTCCATCTCTGCCTAAGGGCTTTCTCTACCATCCCAGGAGCTGCCCCACAGATGGGGTAATCTGAAAATGCAACAGAGTTAATACCTTCAGGGGCAACTTTTAATCAATAAGGGGTGGGAGTGGATGAATAAATATCCCAGCCTTCCCATCTTCAGTTGGCATGATTATGAGATGTGTTCCACATCTCTCAGGGTACCCAGTGGTGCTGAACCCCAGCTGCCTGAGTGCTAGTCTACTCATTAATGCACTCATTAAGTTCTTCTCTCCCTTCCCTGCCCCACTTCCTTTTGGAGGAGTACAAACGAAGACAACATTCTACAACAGTTTAATCTTTCTAAACTTTTTTATAAGTTTATATGTAAATTTAAAGTTTATATATATATATATATATATATGTATATATATTCAACAATCTTTCATAGCTCCCATGCACACAAGGCAAAATACAAACTCTTGGCTTTGGAAATTAAGATTTACTACAACATGTCACTTTCTATTTATCTTGTCTCTTTGTTCCTACAAAACCATTTTCTTAACCAAATGGTTTACACATTCTTTACAAAATGTAACAGGCATATTATTCCTCATGTCATTTTTTCACACCATGGTATCCTGCTTAGGATACTAAGCCTCCTTAACTCTTTTGGTTAAATTATACTTTCTGCAAGACTCACCTCTGTGAAGATTCTCAAACTGCTCGGATAAGGGACTTGAGCATCCCTTTGAGGTCTGTTTTCCCCACTCATTTCGCTCTTGGCATAACTACCTTTTAAAGTCCTGCTCAGTTGTACTGTCCTATGCTTAGTCCTTCAAGATAGAGGCTCTGTCTTCAGGTTTCTACAATGCATATTCATTTCCAAAAAATCAGCATATCCTGAAAAGGAAAATAAAACTAATTTCTTGCCATGCTGTTTAAAAATAGCCAAAGTCAAGATTTTGAAATATTCTGCTCTAGTCTTTTTCTATGTTTCTTTTATTTAAATTACACATATATATTTAATGATCCTAATATTTATTGTGAGGATCCACTATGTACCATGCATTTTGGTAAGTGCTTTATATATGGTGTGCTGTACAATGGTGTGAAGGATGCTGTTAATTGATCCCAGTTACATGTGAGGAGGCTGAGGCTTAGTTTATATAATCTCCTATTCAAATGATATTAAGTGGTTAGGTTAGGACTCAAACCCAAGTCTGTCTGGTTGAAATTTTTATGCTCCTAACTGTTAAAACATATTGCCTTTTTCACTCTCACGTTCTGTTTCAGAATTTAGGTGCAAAAGAATGGATTAATCATAAACTTCAGTGTTATCTTGTTCAATTAGCCCTCCCATTTTTTTCTATCTATGTATCTGTGTGTCTATCTTTTTTCTATTGACTACCTACCACCTATCTCTCTGTCTTCATCATCTTCATCATCATTAAAAAGCTGCATTATGTAATAAAAACCCATGAATCTAACATCTAGCTTGAAATTTAACAAAAACCTTTATCTATAAATTCTCCCCCATCCTATCTCACTGAATCCCATATTTATAATTACTTTGCTTTTCTTTTTCTATGTTTGCTGTATTTGTATGATGTGTGTGTTTGTGCTATTTTTAGAGTCATACAAAAAATATCATGCTGAACCTAATTATTTTAGACTTACTTTCTCATTTAATAATGTTCGGATTCAACTATATTGTTGCATGCCAATGTAGTTAAGTCATTTTGACAACTATATAATATTCTAATATGGGAATACACAAATTTATATATCTGTCCTCCTCTGGTGAACATTTAGACTTCTCAGTTTTTGCTATTGTGAACAATGTTTCTATGAACGTTCCAATACATGTCTCTTCTTCCCTTATTTATAATAATTTTGAATTTAATTTAATTTTTATTTATTTATTTATTTATTTTTAAAGGTTTTATTTATTTATTTGATAGAGAGAGAAATAGAGAGCAGGAACACAAGCAGCGGGAGTGGGAGAGGGAGAAGCAGACTTCCCGCGGAGCAGGGAGCCTGATGCAGGGTTCGATCCCAGGACCCTGGGATCATGACCTGAGCCGAAGTCTCCTAAACTTTACTAGAGAATGTATGGACATAATAACGAAAGAGAGGAAAATGAAGAAGACTGAGCCACCCAGGCGCCCTTGAATTTAATTTTTAAATTTTACCTCATGACTCAAGTATTTATCATCTTATTAGTTTTTTTAATTTTTATTTTGGCAACTAAATTGCTACCTAATAGTCTGTCATACTTAATAATCCCAGTTGTTATAATTTGTGGATAATCCAAATTTTCTTCTATTATAAGTAATACTGTAGTGAACACCCTTGTACTTAGAATTTTTCCTTTGTAGGAGGATCCGATTATGATCCATATGAATTATGGGCATCAAGATGGGGATTTCAAATAGTATACATATGCTAAGATTATATTCTAAGAGTATATGATATAAATGGTAGGGTCTCAACTGTACTATTAGAATAATCTTTTTTTTAAAGATTTTATTTATTTATTTGAGAAAGAGAGAGAGAGGGAGAAGCAGACTCCCCGCTGAGCAGAGAGTCCGATGTGGGGCTCAATCCCAGGACCCTGAGATCATGACCTGAGCCAAAGGCAGACGCTTAACCAACTGAGCTACCCAGGCACCCTAGAATATTCTTTTGTCAGCTGTTATGACAACAGCAACACTATGGTATTGAAACCATAATGACATCTAATACGATGTAGTTGTCATTTTTTTCTTTGAATCAACTATAGGTTAATTCAGTTCTGAGGTAGTAAGTCTTATTGATCCAACATTTAATGGAATTTGATTTGGGAAAAACTAAGCTTCCTCAACTGAAAGTATATAGTTTGTGAGTTGGAAATGGCTCAAAGTTCTCTAGAGTACACCTAATTTAAATGTTTATTTGACTTAAGATCTGTGTATGCATGTTGTAAAAAGGATGTGCAATTAACTTGATTCAGAATCAAATAAAATAGGATGGATAGGGCCATGAGCAATTGTCTTTTTGCTAAGTTTAAAAACCCTAACTCTTCATTTCATCTCATGGAGTTATTTTCAGCAACACCTTGTTACTATTTCCACACCTATCCGAGAGAACTAACAAGGTATTCTACTTCTTTAACACCTTGAGCCCTATAGCCTTCATTGTTACCTAAGCCAGTAATTGACAGAACTACCCCATCTGTCTTGGACTCTTTGTAATGACATAACATTTACCATAAAATTATAGCTCCCCTTACAGATAATCAGTGAGTTTATCCTCTCTAATTGCCACTATTCAGAATTGGAGGGATGCTATCTCCTAAACTTTACTAGAGACTGTATGGACATAATAACGAAAGAGAGGAAAATGAAGAAGATGGTCAGAGCAAAAATGTGGATCTCCTTTACAAAGTCTTCCTCGGGAAAAGTTTGCATTAGTTCTAGAGTAATGCCCATGCTGGTCGAAGGCCATGTGGTGGTTAAAAACCTAGATACCTTTTATAGATATCTTACTTATGGAGTTAACCTTATGCTTAGTTAAAGAAATCAGCTCTACAATATCTGGAAACTATTCCTTAAATAAGTGATAACTATCAATGTCATATTGTGTAAAAAATTTAGTGGTAGACTACAAAGATATAATAAAACTTGCATAGATTATCTTCAAACCACTTTATATCAGAATTCTCAGAAATCTTAAATTGTCTACTAAAGGTGGCAAACTGTTTCAAATCTGTCACCATGTAATAAAGCATCTAACTACATATAGATAAAAAGCATAGAGAATTGCAGCAATGTGTGTACCTTGCAACCATTTCTTTCTTCTATTAAAATAGCAATTGTAGAATTTTTGTGTTAGAAAGGATTTTCAAATTTCTATAAAAATAATTTTAAAATCACATATTTTAGTCATCTACAATATGGAAAAAATTAGGTAGGTAGAAAATAGGACTTCTACAGTAATAACATTCGATGCTACTTGTAAAATATTTGAATAAAATCATTATTAACATTATTCCAAATACTATATTTGGTTATCAGCATAACACATATTTTTGTAAAATTATAGTCTTGCTGAGAAGCAGGAACCAAGTTATACAACCTCAGTTTACAAAAAACACAGCAAGAAAATTATTATCATAAATAAAGCTATCAGCAATGTGTCATGTAATTAGAAGGATGAAAGTTAGGGTTAAGAATTTTTTTTAGTGTTTGAAACATTTTTTTAAGTGAGAATTATTAAAATTATGAGCAATTTTATACAATCTGAACATAATCTGAGACTCAAGGTTAATTGAAAAGTTATATACCCCATATCATTGTTTTCAACATAAAAATATTCTCAATATTGTGAAATAAAACTGTAGAAATTTAAACTGGCTTAAATATGAAAATAGTAGAAAGGGAAAAATTAAGACCGGGAACCCCTTCATTGTTCACATAACTCCAGATCTGCACACATGTTCTTATCATTGTGGTGGGCAATTATGCCATTTCAACTATTCCTAATATCATCCTCATTTGGTGGATTTAATATTATTTGAGCATAATTTTTATGGTATAATACAAAATGATTTTAGGTTCGATTTTGGTAGAAAATAGCCAGGGCCCATTTGGCTGCTACTTTTCCTGGAAGAGAAAAAAAATAAAAGCTTTATCTTAATTAAAGTTTAATTAAGGATCACGTTTGGCAGTACTTTTCACACCGATCTACACCAGCAGATTTTCTAGGGCTTAACTTTATCGTGCAGAAAATCCTCTTTTATTACTCCCAACCTGTTGTAAAAGCTGTTGGCACAGAGAGGTGGTTGCTTCATTCAGACGCCTTGTTTGCCACTGGAAATATCCCAAGTCTCTAGAGATAGCACCACAGTGGTTCAATTTAATATCTGTCCTATCACTACAAGACTCCAGCTCATTATTAATGATACTATTCATTAATTTCTTGTTGGGCTGATGTTGTTATTTATTAAAATATTAAAGAATGCCCCTGGGACACATGCATAATGAGGGACACCTCAGTTTCATGAGCGGTACCAGCTGAAGGAATGAATGAACACACCACAGATTTCCCCACCCTGCGCTGCACCATTCCTCCCTCATTAGTCCTGCTACATCTCTGAGTGACACTGTAAATTCATTTTGTGCTCTGTCCAATCAGAGCTTAATACAAATGCAGGGCCCTTTTTTTTAATGAGCCATTCCTATGCAAAATGAATTGACTACTGTCTTATTCATCTAATCCGCCTGTATTTTGGGGAAGAACTAAATTGCCTGTATTTATATAGGAGATAAATAAAAGTTGACAGATTTTTTTCCTTTTCAGTCCCGCATTTGGAAAATTTCAACATAATAAATTCTCCATCTTAAGAACCTGCCACCTTAGTTAACTAAATCCCAGCATGACATTTAAACATGTGATCGTCGTATTTAAAAAAGCCTAAACAAGCAGTTTGTACACGGCAGTGGTCATTTGATGTGTGTTTGCACATGCATTCAGGTGCAGCCTACAGAAATTCTAAGGATGCTTGATGTATTTGCTCACCCTTTTAATACATGGGTATTTAAAGACATCCTCTGATTGTGTTCAAATGTATAGGGTAATAGGAAAGGGGAAATCTAGGAAATGTTATAACCATTTTCAACTATTTGGGGAATAAATGACATTAAAATATTTTGATTAAAGAAGAAAAATCTTATTATTTGATTCTCTTGCTGGTCACTGAATGCACAGAGTGAAATCTGCATAACAATTGAGGTAGCATCTGAAGGTAAAGTTTTAATTTGTTCTATATGGTTGTTATTTTCTCTCCTGTGCAAATAATTACTCTGGTGAAGAAATACCACACTGTTTTGAGGGGATTAACTGGGCATAATTGCAGCCTGTTTTGATCCCTCTTTTAATAATGGATTCTTTCAGTCTATATCTAGTAGAGCAGCTTTGTTGGGATAGTTGAAAAGCTTTTAGAGATGCCTATGCAATCTATATACTGTAAATTTATACGTGTTTGTTTCTGACTAAAATAAAGGCATTATATTTGTAAAGTGACGTCAAAGGTGCACATTGCAAATCTTAACGCATCTTTGCCCAAAACAGTGAGTTGTGGTTGTTTTAATCCCATCCAATCATTTATATTTCAATATTCATTCTTTCTAGATCACATTCTGCTAAAAGTAGAGTTCATTATATGTTTTATCTGGAAATACTAACTTGTTCTGTGAAATAATTTATCCTGGCCAATGCTTAGGTGTTCAAAAATCACTTGCAAAAATAAAGTATGCAAAATAGGCTGCAAAACATTTCATTTGTCTAAATTTGCAAATATTGAACTATTAAGTGACCTGAGTTCAATATTGAAGTATATTTGCTTCACGGTAGTGACTTAGAAGGTACTGAGTTTTAGGCCTTTTTTTTTTTTTCCAAGTCCTGATCAAGGTATCTTCCTATTTTAATTTATTGGTATTGGTCATATTCAAGAAGGGCATCGAAGTTTATTTTCTTCAAAGTGAAAAGAATCACAGTGACCAAATGTGTTTGGTTCTCATAACCACAAATCAAAAATGATTTAAAGAAACCTCAATCCTGGAAAAGGAGAAATGAGAAATGTCCTTAATCCTATTAACTAAACATAGAGGTTGGAAAGATGGAGATTGAGAGAAGAAATGATCAGATATTAACAAAATCATGAGAATGCAATGAGGAAGAGCTTTATTGTTATTATTATTATTTTATGTAATTCACGAAAATTAAAACGGGTTCTTTTGGAAGGATGTTTTATGTCAAACCAAATGATAATAAAATAGAAAAAAAATGTTTATTACTATAATTCCTCCTAGGAAGTGAGCTGCATTCTTTGTGGAAGCAAATGCTTTCATAAATATCTTTAGGGTGGAAGATCAAACAAAGAGGGCCTCAAGTAAGGAGCGAAATCTTCGATGAGATATCAGGGTTGAGGGATAGGCGGTGGTGGGGAGTGGGGAATGCATTTGTTTCTCTGGGGAGAGAGCTAGTGGGCAAAAGGGATAGAATGACTGGCTGCCCGATGTCATGTTGTGTGCCCTTCCTGCCAAGGTCGGTAGAACCTACTAAAATCACCAAATGCTTGATGGTAGCGGATTTTAGAGGGGGAGTCCATGGAAAGCTGGTCTTCAGACAAAGGTGCAAGAGTTATGTAGATGTGGAAATGCTGAAGGAGAAAGGAAATGTGGCACCCTGGGTTGGACCAAAAGTAACAAATTGTTTTATGCATGGGAAACCCTCAGGCAGCAACAGGACAACACACACATTTTTATAGGTAGTGCTAGAAGGAACCGGTCCCATAGATATTTTTCAGCCCAACAAGCCCTGTTATTTACAGGTAATGCAAAACACATTAGGAAGTTAAATGGCACACTTAGTCACACACTAGTGTAGTTAGTATAAGTCCCACCCTACTATGTTTGCATAGGATGGTTATACACTTGTAATGTTAAGAAGTAGTCTAGAATTAAACTGTATAATGCAGAAGGTCTGAGATAAAATTATGCATAAAATATATATATATAGTAGGGGGTGCCTGGGTGGCTCAGTCAGTTAAGCGTCTGCCTTCGGCTCAGGTCATGATCCCGGGGTCCTGGGATCGAGCCCCCAGAAGGGCTCCCTGCTCAGTGGGGAGCCTGCTTCTCCCTCTGCCCTTACCCCCACCCCCTATGTTCACTCTCTCTCTCAAATAAATAAATAAAATCTTAAAAAATATATATATATACATATATATATAGTAGGCAACAGAGTTTTGAGCAACACAATTCCAGGATTTATTTAAACAGGTAAGATTAACATAGCGGGAGGTCCTTAGACATTATGACAACAATTTCTTTGAATCATCATCAGAGAAAAATATTTTGTAGGTATTGACTGGTGGTATGATATTCTTTGATTCTTATACCACTTTGATTACTTTATATGCGAAAACATTCATTTCCTGCACCATTATATTTAAAATTTCTGAAAGATTAAATGATAAAGGCAAGGTTCTTCATGAGTTATGAGGAAAAGAAACATAACTTCTCTTTGAGATTACCTTTAAAATAGAAAATTAAGGGCGCCTGGGTGGCTCAGTTGGTTAAGCGACTGCCTTCGGCTCAGGTCATGATCCTGGAGTCCCTGGATCGAGTCCCGCATCGGGCTCCCTGCTCGGCAGGGAGCCTGCTTCTCCCTATGACCCTCACCCCTCTCATGTGCTCTCTCTCTCTCTCTCATTCTCTCTGTCTCAAATAAATAAATAAAATCTTTAAAAAAAAAAATAAAAAAAAAAATAAAATAAAATAAAATAGAAAATTAAGTATCTACTTAGTGGCATATTATCATCATTGAATGACTATAGCTATATTTTGACTGTCATGTCTTAGAATTTAAAATGTGAAATATCTTGATGTTTCTTTGGTAGTATGATCTTAATCTTTTGGATTAAGAAGAAGGAGTGAAATGTACTGTTTGTTTAAGTCAATTAGTCTATATTTTTGTTAATTTTCAGAGAGTCATTTTATTTATTTATTTATTTTTTAAGTTTTATTTTATTATGTTATGTTAGTCACTATACAATACATCAGAGAGTCATTTTAAATATAAATATATAAATAAATATAAATATAAACTATGAAAATACAATGTAAAAAGAGAATATTCTACATGCCATTATTTAATGTCACTTTTCATTTGGCCCAAAGAGACTATATTGACAACCAATATAGTTTAAATATAGATTAAATAGTGACCTTATTTGTGACAAAAATGAACTTATTTGACAGATCAAACTGTGAACTTTCTCTTCATCTCATGTTATCCTATCATTTTTGGCAACCAATCATTATTATTTTATTATCTTTCAAGTACTAAGTTAATATTTATATTCTTCCAAATGATGCATGGGAAATAATAAAAGCTTAAAGTATATTTTAGAAGAATTTCTTTTCTAAATTTATGTTTTGAGTGATATGTTTGATTTTTCAATTGCCGGGATGTTAAACTTAATAAAAGAATCTCTTTTTCCCCCCCAGTCATATCTTCCCATATCTTCACTTAGAAATGAGTTATTTTGCACTCTGTTTTGTACAGCATTCTGTTCCAAACTGAGGAGTTTTAAAAACTTTAGTGAAAATGGTTATTTAACATTTCTGTATGAAAAAGGCAATTTATAATATATAATTCTTCCTTGAAAAAGAGATGGACTATTAGACTGCTACATTAGTTCTCACTTTCCTGGAGATTGAATCTAATTTAATGAAGATTTAAAGGAAAATTTTACTTTTAAAATAAATTAAAAAGCTAATTTCTGTCAAAGACATATGGAAAAAGATTTTATTCTTTGGAATAGAGGAAGAAGAATGAAACTCTTGTGCTTAGAAAAGAAATGGCCTCTAAGGACTCCAATGTAAGAGAACATTTGTCAATGGCTTAACTATTAGAGGGAACTGAGTTGTCTTGAAATATATATATATATATTTATGTCTTGAAATATATATATATGTATATATATACATATACACACACACATATATATATACACACACACACACATATACACACACACACATAAATCTTAGAAAAGAAAGAAAACTTACTATTTTCCAGTTTTATTTTTTTTAAAAATCAAGATTTTACTTATAATAATTCTGAAATTTGGTCTGTCAGTATTCCTAAGTCAATAACTGTTTAAGAAATCCCCTTTAGTGTAGTAAATGTGTCTATTTCTCTTTATGCCCTTGTGCCTCTAATTAAATATCCTTACTTGGAAAAACTTCTTAAAAAAATGGTGACCGTACTTTGGATTTGAGGTTGTAGAGTTGTTTGTTTTTCAATTTATTTATTTATTTATTTATTTTTTTAATTTATTTTTTATTTTTTTATTTTTTAAAGATTTTATTTATTTATTTGACAGAGACAAAGATAGCGAGAGCAGGAACACAAGCAGGGGGAGTGGGAGAGGGAGAAGCAAGCTTCCTGCTGAGCAGGGAGCCTGATGTGGGACTTGATCCCAGGACCCTGGGATCATGACCTGAGCTGAAGGCAGACGCTTAACGACTGAGCCACCCAGGCGTCAAATTTTTTAAAAAGAGATTTTTTTTTTTTTTAATAGTGGTAAAAATCCTGCCCCTAAGCTAAGCCATGCTCTCTGCAAGCATCAACTAGTGGTGGATATGATCATTTCCATTTCCCAGAAAATAACCAAGAGACATAAAAATAATCTTTGTGCCATAGGATGAAGGATGAGAATTGCCAAGCTGAGATCTGACTCCAAAGCTGGGGTCTGGCACCAGTGTCTTGTCCTTGACCATTGCACCAAGTTGTGCGGTGTCAGAGGGTATGGTCGTCCATGATCACAAGTTTGAAACTTAGGGATACAACTTAAACTCGATCAACTCCATGATTTCCTATAACCCACGAAGAGGTTGTTACTTTTTAATTATTTTTTCTTTATTACTTATGGGCATAGAAAGGGCAGCAGTAATGAGCTTCTTAAACAATGTAAAGAAATGCTTTCTTTACTTAAATTTATACCTATGAATTTTAAGGATTCATCTACGACTTGGTGAACTAATTTGTATTCACAATAACCACTCAATTTATTGCTTATTCTTTGTTATATATCCTAATTAAGGAACATTAATCTTTTAGGAGTCTGTGATATGGATTAAAGGGAAAATACCTACACATAAATATATATATATACACACATTCACTCTTTTTTTTTTTTTTCACATTCACTCTTCAAACATGTTTATGCACTTTAAATCATTAAAATTATATTTTGATTACAAGTAAATTAGGTCCACTTCTGGTTAGGGTCTAGAAAGTTACAGCAAACTTGTATTTTGCCAACTAGAGAAAATCAGATAAACTATAATACCATATGTATGTATGGAAGGGCAGAGGAAAGCTTTGGCTATAAGAAAACCCAAGGAACTAAATTCCATAGAGGAAGGAATTTTCCTGGATAAATGGATATCAGTAGCAATTATTTTTGCTGGTTGCATTTGTCATATTGGGCACAAATAAAATAATTGGGAAGAAGGTGGGGCTCCCTTAGCTGAGAAGAAAGAAGAAACTGGTGATATTTTCATGAGCATACAGGCCAGTGTGACCTACCGGAATCTCAGGAATCCTCAACTCCCTGATGGGGCCTCCATCCTCACCATCAGTTTTCCCTTAAGGACGTTGCTGGGATGAGAGGCACAAAGGCTAGGCTGAAAAGGGGGAGGTAAAACTTTCCCACAGAGCATGATGCTTAGGATACTAGACATAAACACGAGAATGTTCTTGTCCTGAAGATATTTTAATATGAAGTAAAATGATAATAAATAAAACTGTAAACCAACCTCAACAAAGGAACATAGCTCAGTTCCTGATTATATAAAGGCAATCAGCTCCTCACACTACCTACCTGTCTTATGAGAAAGGAGCATGCCTTCTGGGGGGTGGGGGGATATATGTATATGTGTGTGTGTGTATGTGTGTATGTATAATCTAATATTTTAAAATACAGAATTTGTGGCACAAAGTCAAGTTACGAGATATGGAAAGTTGCAGAAAAAACTGACTTATATAATGGAGAGAAAAATTATTTGATGGAAGCAGAAACACATGATGTAAATGTTGCAATAAATGAACAAGTAATTTGATATTATAAAAATTTTTAAAAGAGATGGAAAAATGAAGAAATGATGGAAAAACTTAAGAGTTTTGAAATTAGAAGAATGTGCTGATACTCTAGTAGAAGTGAAAGATGCAACATCTAAAATGAAGAATTACTTGCATTGGCTTACAACAGCTCAATGCAGCAGACAAAATGCTCAGTAAATTAAAAAGATGATTCAATCTTAAGCATGAAGAGAAAACAAAGAACTGACGAGCAGAGCAGAGTGTGAGAGATATGTGGAGCACTTTCAAAACATCTCACATATGTGTAATTAGAAACCCAAAAAGGGAGGAGATAAAGAAGAGGTCAGGAGCAATTTTGATGAGACAGTTCCAAGAATTTCTTTTCTTTTTTTTTTTTTAAAGATTTTATTTATTTATTTGGCAGAGAGAGAGAGAGAGCACAAGCAGGCAGAGTGGCAGGCAGATGGAGAGAGAGAAACAGGCTCTCCGCTGAGCAGGGAGCCGGATGTGGGGCTCGATCCCAAGACCCCAGGATCATGACCTGAGCCGAAGGCAGCCGCTTTAACGGACTGAGCCACACAGGTGCCCCCCAAGAATTTCTTTGAAACTAATAAAAAAAATTCAATCTGCATATTTAAGAAGTTCAGTAAACCCCAAGTCAGATAAACACAAAGGAAGCTGCACTTAGGCACATTGTAGTGAAATTGCCGAAAATCAAAGATAAACCGAAGATCCTAAAAGCAGCCAGAGAAAAAAGATACAGCATGTTTAGGGAGCAACCATAAGATTGAATGCTGAAACCATGAGAGACTATGGACTCTGAGAAACAAACTGAGGATTCTAGAGGGGAGGGAGGTGGGAGGATGGGTTAGCCTGGTGATGGGTATTAAAGAGGGCAAGTACTACATGGAGCACTGGGTGTTATATGGAAACAATGAATCATGGAACACTACATCAAAAACTAATGATGTAATGTATGGTGATTAACATAACATAATAATACAAAAAGAAAAAAAGATTGAACGCTGATTTCTAAACACAAACTATAGAAGCCAAAATTGCAGCAGAATAGTAGATATAGAGTTCCGGGGCAAATAACTGCTGACTTTGAAACCATTGAAAACATCACTGAAAAATGAAACAAAATAAAGACATCTTAAGAAAGTTTAAAAATGAGAGAATTTATTGCTAAAAGATCCACAGCCTAGGAAATAGTACAGGATGATTTTCAGGTTGAAAGGGAACCTTTTAGAGAAAAGAATTGGACTGCAGGAAGAAATAGAATAAATCTTTAGTTAAATATAAAAGACATTTAAAAAAATTAAAGAAATTATGTAAAACAACAGAAGTATTGATGTATTGTGGGGTGTATAACATATACAGAGGTAAAATCCAATCCCCAACAGCACAAAATGCAAGAGGAGAGAATAAATAGAAATACGCTATTGCTAGGTTCTTACATTATTCATGAAGTGATAAAATACTAATTTGATGTAAATTCTAATTAGTTAAAGATGCATATTGTAATCTCTAGAGTGGCTAATTAAAAATGCAAAAAGTTGTAACCAAAAGCCAATGGAAGATTTAAAATGGAATTCCAAAAAATTGTTGACTAGCCCAAAAGAAAGCAAGAAAAGGAGAAGAAGAAAACAGTGAAGAAGAAATGAGCAAATAGAAAACAAATACCAGAATATATTGAAATTCAACCATACAATAATAACATCTGGTCTTAGAAAAAAAAAGTCTAGTCAGAAGATTTTGTCAGGAAGTATAAAATAAGATCTAAAAGCTATGTATATGTATTTAGGTACATCAAGGTAAAAAGATGAAAAGATCTATAGTTCACTATATTTATAATGATAAAGTAGATTTAAGTCAATTAACAGAGATGATGCAGGACATTTCAAAGTGGCAATGAAAGACCTAATGATACTAAATTCAGCAGGAAGTCCTAAGGAGACTGTATGTATATGCAAGAATTACCTAATTACAGAATATATAAAGGCAGAAGTGGAGAAATCAACAAAAAAGGAGAAATAGACAAATCCACAATCATAGTTGGAGATTTATAATACCTCTTGCAGTGATTTTGAGAACAAACACATGACCAGTCAGTTATAGAAGTTTCAGAAAATGTGAACAACCTTCACCAAATTGAGCTAATTAACATTTGCAGAACACTATACCGAGCCACTGCAGAATACACAGCATATAGAGTTTTCATTAAAATTCCATCATAAAGCAAGTGTCAGATAATTTGTTTAATAGTGCCTACAGAGAATGACCCCAAAATGTTCCTACATGCTGGGGGAGAAGGGTAGTGGGAAAAGGGATAGTCACTGGCCTGCCCACCCCATGATCTCCATGTATTTGTCACATTTCAAATGGGACGAGGCCGTTTCAGGTAGTTTCACCAATGTCTTATCTTATTTCTCCAGGCAGAAATACTTGCAGCCTCAGAAGGAGTCACACCCCACCTTACTTCTGGATGTTTTTAACCTACACAACGTCATCCTTACTCTCAATTTTTGCCTGGGAAATGTGAGAATGCAGCTTACATTGTCTGTTTATTAGGAAGATTGCCTTGTCACTCAGTTATGATGCTCTGCCTTGTCACTCAAAGTTATGATGCTTTGCTGTGTGTTTCCAAAATACCTTATGCTAATGCCTAGCATAGTTTTTATTACATTGTATATTATTATTATCTTTCTGGCACCCCCGTTTCAAGAAACCTATAGATTTTGTCTTGTCTTGAGGACAGGAACTACATTCTCAACATGTATTTACAATGCCCAATACAATGAATATTTGAAATAATGAAGCGATCCTCACTTCCTCCATTTGGTCAAATATTTATTGAGATTGGATATGTGATAAGGGTGAGGGGATTAAACATAAATCAGAAAAATTTCATGACTCTTAAAATGTTATAATCAAGTCACGGATATAACACATGTATATCAATAACTTTGTTATAATGTATAGTCATTAAATGTCATTAGTTACAAATGAAGTGCTACTGGAGTTCCAATAAAAGAGGGATCTGATTAATTACTCCGGTGTTGTGTGGTCAAGAAAAGCCTCATGTAGGGATGTACATTTGACGTGACCCTTGCAAAATGAGTAGGATTTGGGCCCAGTGAGATAGGGAGGAAGGATATTCACAGTAGAACCACAGAGGTAACACAGGAAGGCACGTGAAAGGGAAGATTTTCAGTTGCTTGGATTATGGGGTGCAGGGAGTTCTTCGAAAGAAAGGTTGCAACATGTGATTGATATTAGAATTACCAGTCTGGATTTCATTATGCCTGTGGGTGGACAAACCCTGCATTTCCTTAAATCCAATAACTTGTTGCAGCTTCTTGCAAGTTAGATGGAGTATCTGCGGAGACTGATTGTTGCTCCTTCTTAGTTTGAAGGTTTCCAGAATAGAATCCCAAAAGCTAAAACTCAAAAGTTAAAACATGACCTTCCAATAAAAGCAACTTGAGGGGAACTGGTTTTCAAGAAAAGCTATAGCCTTTGGGTAGGCATGGCTTCCATTAGTTCTGTGAATTCAAGATATTCTGAGAACACTTCTAAAATCACTTTAAAAAAAAAAAAAAGTCTCAAGACTACCTCGTAAAACATATCCTGAGGGTTGATGTATACTCCACAGTGTCAATAAAGTAGTAATTTCATTTTAAGGACTAGCCTGCTGCAAAGTGAATAAATTGTTAATGCTTTTTGACCCAAGTTTGTTTTGCTATGTAAAATCTGGAGGAACTAGTTTTATAAGAAAAGGAAAAAACGTGATTATAGTAATTGAATATTTTGAACTGCTATTGTGAATGTCTCAGGGAATCTGTTGTGCGAGTTAATAACTCTGGGAGAGGGGAAATTTTTGTATCCTCAGCAACCTGCAGGACTGTGAAATGTTTCTAAGGGTAATTTTCTTGAAGTTAAAGTTGGGGTTATTAAGGTTCACTTAGCAGATAAAGTTGCAACAATTTGCTGGGACTCTATGATAAGATGACAAGATTTTTCATTTACAAACCAGGACAGAATAATAGAGGGCCATGAACCATGCTCTGGGGACATTCCCAGAGTTTCTCCTTTATGTGGAGTCTGATTGACAAAGAACTCTGAGAGGGCTCAAGCTGAATTTTATGTAAGTAACCATCTTGGGTTATCTTTTTTTTTTTTTTTTCTTGCAAAGAGATTCGATGAACTTCATGAAAACAGTAAAAATGTTATTAACTAACTTCAGGCTTTAAGTGTAATTTCTATTTATGAAGATTAACTTTTAATTTGTATAGGCATACCTGGAATCAATATTTACTATTTTTAAAAGTCTTCTAATGGAGAGATATTTTTCTTAATAAACAAAGCTCAACAAGCAAGATTTTTTTAATTAAAAGAAAACTTTACAGTGAGGAAAATCATTTAAATATGACAAAAATATTCTAGATTTTATTAAAATATTAGAATAAATTGTATGATGGGTTTTTGAAATAATTCACATGTAAATAGGAAAATATAGATTGTGGTACAATCTTAAAATCTGACTGAACTAAAGTTTTATTCACAGGCTAACCAAACCAATGTTGGTTTTTAAAGAGTCCACCTTGACTTTTCTTAAGGTGATGTATTTCCTCATGAATGGGATAGTAGAGCAGGTAGCATGTCGTTTCCATTCAAGCTAACGCATCAAAATGAGATTAGAACACCACTACATTCTCATCAGAAAAATCATTTTATTGGGGCGCCTGGGAGGTTCATTCAGTTAAGCATCAAACTCTTGATTTTGGCTCAGGTCATGATGTCAGGGTGGTGGGATTGAGTGTTGCCTTGGTCTATCCGCTCAGTGGGGAGTCCGCTTGGGGATTCTCCCTCTCTCTCTGCCTCTCCCCTTGCTTGCACTCACTGGCATGCTCTCTCTCTCTCAAATACATAAATAAATCTTTAAAAAGAAAAATCACTTTATTAAATAGATACATATTACTTTTTTCTAGTTTTTCTTATTAAGGCATAACTTACATATAGTAAAATTTACCCATTTTAGTGTACTATTCTGTGAGTTTTGACAAACACATAGAACTTTATAATCACAAACACATCAAAATATAGACAAGGTTTATTGACCCACAAACTTTGCCCATGCCTCTTTCAGTCCACTCTTTCTTCCAACCCAGCCTCAGGCAACCATTGATCTCTTTTCTATCCTTACAGTGCTGCCTTTTAATTTTATATATATAAAACCATCCAGTATGTATCCTTTTTGATTCTGTTTTTTTTTAGATTTTGAATAGTGCATTTGAGATTTATCCATGTTATCTTTTGTATCAGCACTTTCTACCTTTTCATTGCTGAGTAATATTCCATTGCATATATTATTCATCCACTTCCCTATTGAGGTCTATTTTTCAATTTCCTAGTTTTTGATGATTTTGAAGAAAGCCATTACAAATATTTGCATTCCAGTTTTTGTGTGAACATAAATTTTCATTACATCGATTTAATCTTACGAGTGGGATGTCTGGGTTATGTAGTGTTATGTTTGACTTTATAAGAAACTGCTACTGTTTTCTAAAGGTGCTTTAGCATTTTGCATTCCCACCAACAATGTATGAGAGTTCCAGTTGCTCCATGTTCATACCAGGTCCACATTTTCACCAGGTCTTCGTCTTTTAAATTATTAGTATTATTAGTGTTAAAATGGTAACCATTATAATGGGTGTGGAATGGCATTTCATTATAATTTTAAATGGTGTTCTTCTAATGACTAATGATGTTGAGTATGTTTTCATATGCTTATTTGCTCTATTTATTTCTTTTTTGGTGAAGTATGTTAAAATCTTTTCCCCATTTTTCAATTGAATTGTTTATGTTCTTATTATTGAGTTTTAAGAGCTCTTTATATATATATTCCGAATGATCTATTTTATTAGATATGTGATATGTAAATATTTTCTCCCAGTTTGTGTCTTACTGTTTTATTATCTTAACACTCCTCTAAAACTCAGAAATGCTTAATTCTGAAGAAGTCTAACCTGTCAAAAATTTTTTATGGATTGGGAACACATGATTTTTAAGTACATGTTTTATAAAAGGAAAAGGATATTGGAAATATCATTATTTTTTATACAAAGAAAATAGTATTTTTGATAACGGTTAAATTTTAATGTTCTCAAACTTATTTTGGGTAGTTAGTGTGGAAGAATGTGGTATTTTTAAAAAATTACAAAATTATGTTTATTATACTGAAAGCTATTTTATTATTATTTATACAACTGACTGAATGATACTATAGTTTTGAATTTATTTAAAAATCTAAGATCCTCTGATGCAATTAAATTATTTCCGTCTTCTAGAAATTTTGTATAATTTGTTTTTTTAAAGATTTTATTTATTTATTTGACAGACAGAGAGAGAGAGAGAGCACAAGTAGGGCGCCCCTAATATTGGTTTTTGAATTCTAGATATTGTAGATGCAATGAAAACATTGGAATACTATTTTGAATATTTCAGTTTGTAAAAATACTATCAAATTGGGAGTCAGGTTAAGACTGGAAATATTTCTTTCTTTTTTTTTAAAGATTTTTAAAAATTTATTCATTTGACAGAGAGAGAGAGAGAGCACAAGCAGGGAGAGGGGCAGAGGGAGAGAGAGAAGCAGACTCTCCTGCTGAGTAGGTAGCCGGATGTGGGGCTCCATCCCAGGACCCTGGGATCATGACCTGAGCCGAAGGCAGAAGCTTAACCGACTGAGCCACCCAGACCCCCCTGGAAATATTTCTTAATAGATCATGAATTTTCCTTGAGAAAGAATTGTTTTTTTGTTTTTGTTTTGCAAACAGCAATTCTAATTACTGATATATTCAAACTATGAGACATTAGGTCTTCCTAAATCTTTTGATCTAAAAATTGCCCTGGAATTTTTGAGATTTCCATAGCCCCTTTCAATTAAAAAGATAAAATATTGATGATTCTATATTATTTGAAAATTTAGGCTTTTACAAGTTGAGCTTAGTTTCCTATATGAATTTGCTGTCAGTATCCCAGATGTCAAGATTTCTGTTCCAGGTGCTTGTGGTTTTATTTGTTCAGAGACTATTTGATGATGGAGTTTGAGATCTTCCTGTCAGAATGTGAATGGATTTACCAGAGCTTAGCATAACAGAAGGCAAAATAGATAGAGAAACTATGTGATGCATATTCTCCTCAGAGTAACGTTCTTTCCACTCTATCAATAGAACACTTTTCTCATTAGATACTTAGTGAAAACCACAATTACATGGTCAGAGGATGGTGGCCTTGCCCAGATCATCTTTATTGTCAGGTGCAACTATCTCTCAGCTGCTCACCATTGCTCTTTTTTTCTAGAGAATTATCTTTTATTAAACACTAGCTGTCTGGCATAGAAGGAAGCATCTCCCCTACCTTGACAATCCAGGTGACACATAACCAATAATTGACCAAAAAAAAAAAAAAAAAAAGGAATGCAAACAAGCTAGCCACCTTCACAAAATGGGATTGATTTTGTGATACAATTTATGTTCTCCAGGGGATCTGACTGAAGCTATTCTTCAGGTAAAACTGTATTTTGCTCCTGAAAGCACTTTCTCAGTAAATCACTTGCATGAGAATGGCTGTCTCAAGCTCTGCTACTGGGAGATCAGACTTAAAACAAATATATTTGAGAATAAAAACAATAAAACTGCTCATTACTGCCTACTCTTGGAGAGTCCATGAACTTTGCATATTAAAGACTAATGTTCAGCAGTCACAAATACTATTAATTTTGTTTAATCCATAATTTCCCAAATGTATTTAATAATGGGATCATTTCTTTCCTCTGTAACATATTACATCTCTCAGGTCTAGTGTTTCTCAGAGTATACTTGGGGAAAAACTGGCTTAAAATATGTGGTTCTACATTTAGGCCTAAAAGACACAAAATTTGTAATTGAAAAATTGTATCAGCTCTTCCAAGATGATTCCACTTTTGGTCCAAGCTCCTTAAGCTCTAGCAAGTACCTTGCTAGTTAGCATGAAAAGATGAGTTTGAGATTTCAGTCAGGTATCAAAGGATAGCAGTATCATTCAGAAAGCACTCTTTGTTGTTATGACAGCTTTTTTTTTAATAGAATACTTTTTTTAAAAAAGATTTTTATTTATTTGAGAAAGAGAGAGAGTGAGAGAGAGCTTGAGAGGGGAGGGGGGGAGGGTCAGAGGGAGAGGCAGACTCCCCGCCGAGCAGGGAGCCCAATGCGGAACTCGATTCCGGGACTCCAGATCATGACCTGAGCTTAAGGCTGTTGCTTAACCACTGAGCCACCCAGGCGGCCATGACAGCTCTTTTTGAGTACTCTAACTTGATGGGATGCATTTCTGATTCCTTTATATTACCGTTTACCTTTCTTCTCTCTGTTGTCTATTGCTAAGATCATATGGGTTGCCCTGGACAGTAGTCTTGGATTCACTTGTTGTCTAGTGTAATTAGCCTACTGTTTCTCTCTTAAAAGTGTCCTGATAAGGATAATAAACTGTATATTTACTCAACCTATAATTCCAGTGATTTTGCTTGCCTGACTCTGGGATTTTTCCTAGGCTTGTTGTCATCAGTTGCTACTCAGTTTGTCACCAGTGATGATGTTTTGTTATTGTGTGGGTCTGCCCACACAGTCTTCTGACCTCTTGATGCATTGGACATCATTAGAGAAAGAAATTGAGATTATTGTGCCAAGGAAGAAGTTAATGATCTTATTTAAATGGGTGGATTATTAATATGTGAATACATTCTCCCTTCTATCCATATTCTTAACATCTGCTTACCACGTCACCAATTCTTTTTATTTTTTTACTTCTTTAGAGAAACAGGAAGTTGGTACATCTTTTTCTTTTGTGAAATTCTAGTTCTAAGATAGAATGGTGTGAGAGCATCACTACTTACGCCAACTTGGAGCTTAAATGGTGTGAAAATATCAAAAGTGTTGAATGTAAAACAAACTTCTGGAGAATATATCTACAGTCAAAAAAATAAGTCACTTACAGCTTAAGACCACAAAGTAGTTAATCAAAATCCAATAATTTGGATGAATATGACCAAAAGTAAACATATATATGTATACATATGCATATCTCAAAGGTTTTAAAACATTTTTTTTTTGTTCTCTGCAATAGAAAATAAATCTGGTTCATTTTTTTCATGTATTGAAAAATCATTTTATACTGTTTTATTCTGAACTTTAAACATAGAACTAATTCATATATTTTAAATCTTTACATTGAACTCCATAATATAATACTTCAAATACTTTTTAAATGTGATTTTTTAATGTTATAAGTGGAACTCATGTTTCACTGTACAGGAAATGAGTTAAGGAAGAATAGGAATCAATCCACTTACTCATGCTCAGGAGTGTGGAATTCCCAAGTCCCTGTTAAGAAAAACTGCATAGTTTCTTCTTTTGTTATATTTTTCTGTTTTGAAAATTTTTCACATACAGTTTTATATTGTTCTGTAACACAAAATCTTGCAAAAAAGTGATGAAACTTTTTCTCAAAATGTTGAGTTCTCCATAGACCTATGTCTCATGTTTTTGGTTCTACAGGTATTAATCTCCATGGAAGCCAGAGGATGTTGGCTTGACATTTTTCAAAATTCTGAAGGAACAAAAAAGGCAACCAAGATTTCTAAATCCAGAGAATTTATCCTTCATAAGTGAAGATGACAACATAATTCCAATTATAATGAAATTCCACAACATGCAAACTAATCTATACTGACAGAAAGCAGATCAATGGATGCCTGATGAATGGCAGTGGATGGAGAGCTATGCAATAATGGGGCTCTAGGAAACTTCTGGAAGTGATGAAAATGCTGCTTGAGTTTGATGATGATTTCATGGAGATTATGCTTAAGCAACTAGAAAAAGAAAAACAAACTAAGCCAAAAGTTAGCAGAAGGAAGAACCTAATAAAGATAACAGTAGAAATCAGTAAAATAGAAAACTAAACAACATAGGAAAAAAAAACAATGAAATAAAATGGTGCTTTTTGAAAATAATAAAATTCATATAACTCTAGCCGAACTGATCATGGGGGAAAAAAAGAGGCAACACAAATTACTTAAATCAGCAGTGAAAGAAGGGACAACACTATAGATCTTCAGAAGTTAACAGAAAAATAGGGTAATATTGTGAACAACTTTTTGCCAATAATTAAATGACTTAGAGGAAATGAACACATTCAGTATACAAAAATTAATTGCATTACTATATACTAGCGATAAAAATGTGGACAATGAACTTCAAAAAAATCAACTTATCATGAAAAATAAAAAACACTCAGGGTTAAATATAAAAAAATACTAAACAACCCATCCTTTGAAAATGGGTAAAAGTTAAAAAATATTTAAATAAATGGGAAGATATATCATATTCATGGATTAGTAGACTCAATATTTTTAAGATATTAATTCTCTACAGATTGATTTGTAGGTTCCATCCAATTGGAATCAAAATTCTTGTGGGATTTTTATAACTTGTCAATTTGAAATTCCCAATTTGTTTGGAAATGCCAAGATCCTAGAAAAAGAAAAAAAAAATTGAAAAGTAAGAAAAAAATTGGAGAACTTAGACTCCTGATTATAAGACTTAACAGTGTGGGATTGAAATAAGAATGTCAAAGATTATATTTTCAACAAACTATGTGACAACAATTGGATAACTGTGTAAAAAAATGTACAGTTGACTTGAACGATGTTGGGGGTTAGAAGTGTCAACCCTGCACAGTTAAAAATCTACATATGACTTTTGACTCCCCCCAAACTTAACTACTATAGCCTACTTTTGACCAGAAGCCTTACTGATAACATAAACAACTGTTTAGCACATATTTTGTAGGTTATATGTATTATATGCTGTATTCTTACAATAAAGTAAGTTAGAGAAAAGAAAATTTTATTAAGAAAACCATAAGGCAGGGGCGCCTAGGTGGCTCAGATGATTAAACATCTGCCTTTGGCTCAGGTCATGATCCCTGGGTCCTGGGATCGAGTCCCGCATTGGGCTCCCTGCTCGGTGGGGAGTCTGCTTCTCCCTCTGCCTCTGCCTCTGCCTGCCACTCCCCCTGCTTGTGCTCTCTCTCTCTCTCTGTCAAATAAAAAAATAAAAAATCTTAAAAAAAAAAAGAAAACCATAAGGCATAGAAAATAAATTTACAATACTATATATATATTTATTGAAAAAAATTCCCATATAAATGGACCCATGCAGCTAGAATTCATGTTTTTCAATGGTCAATATACTCTTATCTCTCATGTCATCCACAAAAATGAATTCAAAATGAATCATAGGCTGAAATGCAAGACATAAAACTCCACAAATTTTAAAAGAAAGCATAGAAAAAAAAAGTCTTTGTAACATTGGATTAGGCAAAAATTTATTTAAAAGGACAGATGAGCCATGAACTATGAAGGGAAAAATATAAGTAGGAACTTCCAAATTAAAAACACTTGCTCTTAAAAAATATGCAGAAAAATAAAAATGTCAGCCACTAACTAGGAAAAAAAAATCTCCAAAATATATACTTGATAGAGGACTTGTATCCAGAATATATAAAGAACTTTTTAACACAATGGTAGGATAAACAACCTAATTAAAAAAAAATTGCTCAAATTATGTGAACCCATACTTCACTAATAGAGAAATATAAATGATAATGAAGCAGATGAAAAGATGTTTAACATCAACACTCATCAGGGAAAGTCAAATTAAAACCAAAATGATTTATCACTACACACTTACTCAAATAGCTAAAACTAATTATGACAATACCAAGTATTGGTGAGGAAAAACTGAAACTTTTATTTCAGTTTATAGGATTGCAAAATAATATAGCACTATGGAAAGTGGGTAATCTCAAAAATTAAACATACTCTTACCATAGCAGCTAGCACTCTCACTCCCTGATATTTATCCAAAAGAACTAAATGCTCTTCACAAAAAGACATTATGCAATTGTTCATCACAGTTTATTCAGAAAAGCCCCAAACTGAAAATAATCCAAGTATTTATTAGCTGGAGAATGGATAAACTCACTGTGATATCTACATACTCTAGAATTCTGATATCCAGCAGTAAAATAGAGCTAAATATACAGTCGTACAACAATGTGTCTCAAAAGGATTATGCTAAAGTAAAAGGTAGACACATAAGACTACATATTGCCTGATTTTATTCACATGAAATTCTAGAAAATAAATAATTATAGTGACAAAATAGTGAGCCATGGTTAATAGTGATGAGGGATTTGCAAAGGGCAAAAGAATAATTATTTGGGAAACTGGAAATGTTTTACACTATGACTATGGTGTTGGTTATACAAACTTGTGTCTTTGTTAACATTTATTAAAATTACTGAGTCATTATATGTAAAGCATGCCTCAATTTAAAAAATAAAGAAAATACACAAACAAGAAAAAATTTAAAGAATTGTATCAGAATACAAATGAGATGAGGAAGAGATGCCTAAATGAAAGTAAGTATCATGGGTACAGGACTATATGCTGGTAAATGGAAAGACAAAAAAAAACCCTGCACAATTTGATGTTAGCCCAAGGCTGAGAAATAGAATTCATGGCCTGGTATGAGAAATGGTGGGAAAAAATGTTGGAATTGATTATAAAACCTAAGAAGTATGTGGGGGCCCCTGGGTGACACAGACGGTTAAGCATCTGACTCCTGATTTTGGCTCAGATCATGATGTCAGGGTCATGAGATGGAGTCCTGCATCGGGCTCTGTGCTGGGCATGGAGCCTGCTTAAGATTCTCTCTCTCCCTCCAGCCCCCATCTCTCTCTCTCTCCCTTTCTAAAAACCAAACCAAACAGAACAACAACAATAAAAAACCCTGAGAAATATTTGTTCTTTGAAAATTTTATAAAATTTTACTATAATAATACCTTCCTATGCTGAACAAAATTTTTAAAATTTAGATAACTGGCAATCCTTTTCATTTTATTTGTATTTATTTTTATTCAAATTTCTATCACTACTCAAATTTTTCTGTTTAAATTTTCTAAGAAAAAATGACCTCTTTCATTTAGATTTTATTAGTTAACAGAAAATTATCTTTTAAATTTTTGAAAGTCACTGTATCTGTGATAATGTGTTTCTTTTCATTCTTAACCTTCAATATTTAGTATTCTAAACTTCAAATTCTGTTGTTTATCTATTTTGTTTGCTTTAGAAACACCAGCATTTTGTTTGTTTAAAATATTTTTCCATGTTACTGAGCCATAAAATAGAATAAAATGTTGATTTACAACAACATGGATGGACCTAGTGGGTACAAAGCTAAGTGATATAAGTCAGTCAGAGAAAGACAAAATACTAAGTGATTTCACTCATATGTGGAATCTAAGAAACAAAACAAATGAACACACAAAGAAAAAAGAGATGAACCAAAAAACAGACTTTTAAATACAAAGAACAAATTGGTGGTTGCCAGAGGGGAGGTGGGTGAGGGGAATAGATGAAATAGATAAAGGGAATTAAGAGTACCCTCAACTTGATGAACACCGAGAAACATATAGAATTGTTGAATTATTATATTGTACACCTGAAACTATTATAACACTCTATGTTTACACGTGAATAAAATATAAGCTAACTTAATAAAAAAAAATTCTAGCTTTATTGATATAAATGTCATATAACATTGTGTCAATTTATGGAGTACAACATAATACTGGGAGATATATATAGATATGTATCTCTCTCTATATAAAATTAATTAACATACCATCACTTCATATTGTTAAATATTTTATTTTATTTTACATTTTACTATTTGTGGTATGAACTCTTAAGATCTGGTCTGTTAGAAAATTGGGCAACCTAGAAGAACCAGATACATTTCTAGAAACATACAACCTTCCAGGACTGAATCCTGAAAAATAGAGAATCTGAAACAAATAAATAATGAGAACAGAGACTGGATAAATAATCAAAAACTTCCCAACAAAGAAAAGCCCAGGACCAAATGGTTTCACTGGTGAATTCTACCAAACATTTAAAACATTAACAGCAATCCTATTCAAACTCTCAAAAATTCGAAGAGCAGAAAGCATTCCAAAACTCATTTTAGTAGGCCAGCATTAGCCTGATACCAAACCCAGATAAGAACACTGCAAGGAAAGAAAACTTTAGGCCAATATTCCTGATAAAAACACCTTCTGTTTTGATTGATTAGATTTATTATATGTGTGTATAGGGAAGGTATTAAAGGTGAGTCTATATCTTTAAGTTTCTGCTTTAATCTTTATTAGTTTTATTCTCCTACTTTTTATATTTTTATATTAACTTACCTATTGTCAATTGGTAATTTATTTTTAGAATAAGAGGCTTATAAACTTTAATTTTTGAAATAATTAGATATTTTATGATTGATTTTGTTTATATTCCTTATATATTTGAAAAAAGGGTCTAAAAAATTTTTACTATGAAATGTAGGTATATCTTATATTTGGATCATAATACAAAGTACTGTGTATTCACCAAACAAACCCATTATTTATCTTATTTAAGTCTTCCATGCCCATCTTTATGTTCTACCTTTTCTGTCAAATTATGGGAAACGTGAGCTAAGTTTGGAGGTTTGCTAATTTCTCCTTGTATTTCTAGTGATATTTTTCCTTAAAGTATTTTGGTGCTCTGATTTTTAGTGTATAAACCATGAAAGCTATTATAACTTCTACAAAAATTACAATTACTATTGGTAACATTTTTTCACATAGATGGAGCCTATTATATTTTTCTTGAATTTTAATTTGCCCCAAATTAATAGCTCCCTAATTTTTTTTCATCCATTTAGTATACCTGTTTTTGGTAGGCAGAATTGTAAGATAGCTTCCAAGGGACCCACCCTGGTGTACACATCTTCATGAGGCCTGCCTGACTTGAGTGTTGGAAGAAACTATCAATATGATGGACAGTCACTCTCTTTACTAGGTTACATTATGTGAGCCAGAGTGGTATGTTACTTTATAAAAGACACCATTTTAGTAGATTGGGGATTTTCTTCTGCTGGCCTTGCAGAAATAAGCTGCTCACCTGTGAGAGGCTCATGTGGCTAGAACCTGAGGCACTTTAAGGAGTTGATAGTAGTCCCTAGATGACAACAAGAAAATGGGGATCTCAGACCAATAATCACAGACACTGAATTCTGCAAACAGCCTGAATGAACTTGGAAGATGACCGTGGGCTCTAGATAACTTGGAAGATGACCCTGAGCCAAAAAATTGATTTCAGTCTTTTGAGACCCTTTGCAGAGAACCCAGTTGCATTGCACCTGTATGTTTTTTGTTTTTAAAATTTTATTTATTTGAGAGAGAGAGAGCTCACAAATGGTGGGGAGGGGCAGAGGGAGAGGTAGAAGCAGGCTCTCTGCTGAGTGGGGAGCCAGACGTGGGGCTCTATCCCAGGGCCCTGAGATCATGACCTGAGCTGAAGGCAGACGCTTAACTGACTGAGATACCCAGGTGCCCCTGCACCTGGATTTTTGACCTGTGGAAGTTGTGAGCTATATATGCGTGTTGTTTTAAGTGAAGTTTGTTATGCAGCAATAGAAAATGAATAACTTATTCCCACTTCTGAGTTGTTCTGATTTAGTTGTGGCTTCGATTAAAAAAACAAAACAAAACAAGATCATATTCCCTGAAAAGACATGGAAGGAACGTATATGCATATCACTAAATGGAAGAAGCCAATCTGAAAAGGCCACATACTGTATGATTTCAACTATATAACATTCTGGAAAGACAAAACAACACATAGTAAAAAGATCAGTTGTTGCTATGGGCTAGTGGGGAGAGAGGGATAAATAGAAAAAGTACAGAGAAATTTGGACACTGAAATTATTCTGTGTGATATTACAATGTCATTATACATTTGTCAAAACTCAGAATGTGTAGCACAAAGAATGAAACCTATACGGGCGTGTGGGTGGCTCAGCTGGTTGAGTTTTCCACTCTTGGTTTTGGCTCAGGTCCTGATCTCAGGGTTGTGGGATTGGGCTCTGCACTTGGCCGGGAGTCTGCTTGAGATTCTCTCTTTCCCTGGGCCCCTCCCCCGACTCTCCCTCTCTCTGTCTCTAAGATAAATAAATAAATCTTTAAAAAAAAAAAAGAATGAAACCTATGGCCTATAACTAACGTGAACTATGGACTTTGGATGATGGCGGTATTTCAATGTACTTTCACCCATCGTAATAAATATGCTGTGCATGTGAAGAGGAGGGAGCAGGAAGCAAATGGGAACCCCCTTCATTTTCGCTCAATTTGTCTGTAAACCAGAAACTGCTCTAAAAAATAAAGTTTATTTAAAAAAACATATATTTGATTTTTCATTTACTATATTAGCTGATATTCTTCATAACTTATCAGTAGATATTAGTAGATATGAGTAGATATAACTCATATTTATTATTGTTATAAATTTGCTAATAATGGTGTTATTAAATTTGTTTTCTATTTTACACTGTTTTCTTTTTTCCTTTCTTTTATTTTGCTAAATCAAATATTTGTGTTTCTTTCTTTTCTATTTAACTAGAAGTTTTGCATTATATTTCCATTCTATTAGCAGTTGACTTTAATTTATCCATTCACATTATTATTACATACTTTTTCTTGTTTATAATATTTTGTGTCATTTTAATAGGATTGGGAAAGTAATGAGAGGAAAATATAGAGATAAAATCTTCCTTTCTCCAATGTTCTAAAAATCTTCCATACTGCTGATATACAGTTAAAAATATTTTCATGTAATTCATTTTACGCAAATTTTATTTTTTGTTTAATTTTCTCAGTATAGGAGGGTTCTCAGATACCATGAATGTTATGTTTCTGCAGTTGGAGAGGAAAGGAATTCCTGAAATTTGGGGAATGATTGCAGAAATTATAAAGAATATACTATTCACAATCAATTAAAGCTACTTCAGTATTTGGCAGCACAACTTGGAAGTAAACATGAACTTGGACATATTTATTGGATTAAAAATAAAAACTGATTATTATCAAAAATAAAAGTCTCTTAAAAATATATGTAACCCATTAACTTAAGTAGTTAGAAGATGATATAAGACATTGAATGATTTGAGGTAGAGATTAGAGCTGAAAGGAAATGGGAATTACTGTAAAATTTCAGAGACAGTAGTCTTATGAACTAGGGAAAAGGAAAGGCAATCCTTTAAAAATGAAGGTAAATGAATGATCTTACTAGGCAGTCTTGTTTTGTAGGTAGACATATATGAATTATTATATAGTTGTAATTGTGCCTAGTTACAGAAAAGAAGGGGTAAATAAATATCAACCAAGACTGATTTCACATCCAAAAAAAAAAAAAAGAAATGATTTCACATCAGTCCCACTCCTAAAATTGAGTGTGCCCTACAACTTTGAAACTTACATTAACAAAACTTACGTAAAAATATTCTGACACGCTCCTAATTATTGCATATGAAATAAAAACTTAGAAATAAGAATTAAATAATAATACTGTACTAAAAATGTACATGACCATCTGTATATTTTTCTTACAAGCTTTCTCACAAGCTCAGATCACTTCCCTATTAGAGAGTCAACTTTACATTTTGTTTTCAAACTGCCAGGCATTTTTCTAAGCATTTTAAATGTATTTTCTTGGTAATACTTACAGTAACCTACACTTTACAGAAAGGAAACTGAAACATAGAATAATTCTTGCCCAAGGTCACACATGTGCAGACCAACCCAAAGTCCCAGATCAAGTTAAATCACTACATTGAACATTGTCTTCCACTGTATTTGACTGGTGTAAGTTATTCCAAAATTTGGAAGTTAAAGGAAGCAAAGATCCTAATCATTTCACTAAGATATAAAATTGGAAAATATATTAGAAGTTATTTCAGAATGACATCAATTGTGGCAACGACGCATGTGGTTTAGACTAATATTTGCAAAGTCTCCTCGATATAGTTTCATCAATTCAGACTTTCATTACAGTGAAACAGTAGGACATGAGATCGCTCACATTTCCACTACTAAAACTCATGTCAGCATACATGTGTACCCAATTGTTCTGCCTTCCATGTTGGTACAATAAAAATAAAAGTCCCTGGTTTTATCCAATGGCAAGCTTTCTTCTTGTGTTCTCTATTTCATTCTCCTGTCTATTCTGTTTCTGTTCTTGCATTTCTCCCTCTTTCTATCCCCCTTCCCTTTCCTCTTGTAATCCCTCCCTTTTTCCCTCTATAACAGAATAGAGAAGTACCACTCATGTCTCAGTCCAAATCATTAAGATAATATTTTTCAAGGCTTTTTTTTTTAAATGAAGAGCAGAATATTGCTGGTAAAAAAGATCTTTATTTATTGCCCGTACTAAAAATCCCTCCTATTCCCATCCGCTATTCCTATTATTCACTATCCCATTTACTTTATTTTCTTCATAGCAAAACTTGTCAATATTCTTTCTAAGATGGTTATCTCCATTTTCTTACTTGTCGTTTCTCTTGAACTCACTCCGATCTCCACCAGAAAATGATCTGATCAAAGTCAACAGTGACATCTGGTCCATTGCACTTCTGATTGAACTAATCAAAATAAACCTCTGAAATGCAGAACACCTCTTTGCTTGCTTCCACTTCAAAACATTTAAGGCAAAATTCCCCAAGGATTTTCCTGAGACTATATCTCTTCACTATTTAGACATTCTTAGGTAGATGTCATCCAGGACAATGGTTTGAAATATAATTTTTAAGCTGTTAACCTTCAATTATATTAACCTCCACAATTATGTCTTTAGCTTTACCCATTCTCCTTTACTATAGGCTTTGTAACCAACTGCCCACTCAGCATTCCACTTAAAGAAAAAATAGATTCTTTGATTGTAACATCCTTAAAAATATTTATTTCCATAGCTACTCTTTCCCTTGTATCCATTTCATTTAATGACCTGCCCCCAATTTGATCATCTGAGCCTCCAAAATACCCAGTTTCTCTCTTTCTCTCTCCACCCCATCCATAAGTAAAATCTAGCAATTATACCTTCAAAATACTTTTATCATCTCTCATTCACCATTTGCCCTCCTACAGTTTGTTCTCCACAAAGAGATCTTTTAAAACTGTAGATTAGACAGTATAGAACCTTTATTTAAAATAGTTAATGTCTTCCTGATACTAATCAGAATGATATTCAACCTCCTTATTCTGATCATTTTAGTATTTTTGATTTTATTGTAAATTTATTTCTAAGTAGAACACAAGTTTCATGGAGACAGGATCTCAACTATCTATTTCATTGCTGTTTTTTAGCATTTATAGCAGTGCTTGGCACTTGGTAGAAACAGAAATTTTGTTAATAAAAGAATATTATTTAACTTTTCACTCCCTATATGTACATGACATGTAGAATCTATGAGGATAATTGCTGGAAGAACCCTTAAAGACCAATCCATAGAGTTATTAACCTTAGTTACATGGACCCCTAAGAGGTCTCTGGGAAGAATTGTACTTCAATATCCCTTTGTTTCTATATATTTGATTTTACTCTTTAAAAAATATATTTTGAGAAATGTCCGTAAGCTGTGAAGGTGTCTATGGCACAGAAAAGATTTAAGGCCCCTTCTTTTAGTTTAATTTATGGCTTTGTCTAGCACTGTATTTTTTCTCTGAGTATACCAAGGAGGGCTGGGAGTTAAATAGCCACAGATACTTGCTTTTATCCATTTTGTGTATTGTGATTTTACATAATAAGCACTTAAAAAATGGGTTCTGTTACTAAAATAAAATTTTAAAACCTTGCATGTAATCTAATCCTTTTATTAAATATGTATCAGGAAATGGGAATTCAGAGAGAGGAAAGGACGTCTCCCGTATCACTGCCGATTACTATAGGTAAGTCACTAACAACAGAGTAGGGAACTTGAACTCATCTCAGTTCAATTCAACAAAACAGGAATTTATCAAATGGTCTATATATGAAAAGCACAATGCAAGTGGGACATAAGCATGGCTAAGAGAGTTCCTAATTCAGTGGGCAGATCCTATGTACAATCAATTAGGGAAAAAACGCGGAGTGAAATAAGAATTATCAGAGAAGTATTGTGTGACCAACAGTAAAGTCAAAAGTTACAGGAGATAAAATTGTGTGGTGGTAACAAACCTGTGTGGAATCAAGCAGATCTAGATTTAAAGCCCAGTTTTAGCAGTTAATTACTGTGGAGGTGTTGTTAGCCTTTTGCATAACCTCTCCAGGCCTTGATGCTTGGTACTCTCACCTATAAAATAAAGATTATAGAATTATCCTTGTGGGGCGCCTGGGTGGCTCAGTTGGTTAAGCAACTGCCTTCGGCTCAGGTCATGATCCTGGAGTCCCGGGATCGAGTCCCGCATCGGACTCCCTGCTCGGCGGGGAGTCTGCTTCTCCCTCTGATCCTCCCCCTCTCATGCTCTCTGTCTCCCATTCTCTCTCTCAGATAAATAAATAAAAAATCTTTAAAAAAAAAAAAAAAAGAATTATCCTTGTTTGTTTTTAAGGTTAGATAGTGGATAGAGAACAGTTTCATACACTGCCTGGCAAATAAATTCTCAACATGGGACAGATTATTATTTCCTTCTAGTTATAGTTTTGTAGCAGTATAAACTGCTTTACTCAGTCTTGTGAGGCATTACCAAGAAGTTTTGAGTAGTTTCTGCCCTTGACTTTGATAACTTAAGAGAGAGAAAAAAAGTACTTAAATTCATACCTAAGTCACCCAGTAATATATAAAAGATTGATAAATTAATTAAATTGTTGACCAATTCTCCAAACATTTATGTCTATGAAGAAATAGTATCTCATTGTTAACTTGCTTTAGGTTGGGATCCAAAATTCCTTAGTTAAATGTTTCCAATGACAATCATATGGAATACTTTCATAAACTAAAATGTATTCAGCTCAATATAAGGTAGAAAATACTATGTCAACCAATTGGAGACAAATGTGAATGAGTTTACATATACAGCAATTTAGTTAACTGATGAACAATAACTTACATTCTTTCAAATATGGCAGAAACTGATAGGGTAGTGGTATTAGATTTTTAATTAGATAATAAAGCCATTCTTGTTAAGGTTTTAATTATCCTTAATATTTCTCTATTATGCTCTGTCCATTATGGCAGCCACTAGCCAAATGTGGATATGGGTGGAAAAATTAAAATTAAAATGTGCTAACCTGACTCTGGAAATAAATTTTCTTTTTTCTTTTATTTTAATTCATTTAAATTTAAAAACTGATATTTGATTCTTTTTGATTCTTTTATTGGAAAACTGTTAAGTATGTTTAGAAAATTTGGGTATGTGGATCTACTTTTTGAGCCATAATTTGTATGAAATCTAAATTTATATCAAATATTTCCAATGAAAATTTAGTGTCCAAATCCAGATGTAGTTCAGTGTAAAATACACACTGGATTTTAGTATAAAAGTATAGGGTATATGATCAAATATACATTATATGATCAAATGATAATATTCTGGATATCCTGGGCTGAATAAAAATATTTTAAATTAATTTCACCTGTGTCCTTTTAATTTTTGAATGTGGCTACTAGAAATTTTAAAATTATGCATATGACTCTCATTATATTCCCATTGGACAGTACTTTTCTATATGGTTTTCATCTTCTATTTTTATTTTACTCATTATGTTTTTTAGTGTCATACTCCTTGGGAAATATGCAGAATTTTGAAAACTGATGAAAATTATAGATGTTTGGGAGAATTTTATAGAAGCAGCATTCACGTTTCTGTGAATTTCTGTCCTGCGGAACTGACACATTTTTGGGCGGGGGAAAGAATGCTTTTCTTACGTGTAATATGAATTTCCACAGAGGAATTTGCTTTAACTTCAGCTTTGAATTTCCACAGTTATCTTGAGATTGAAAATAAAAAAATGCTTTAGAATCTGGTATGTAATGTATGACTGAGCGACATAGAAAACTCTGGCATATACTAATTGGTTAGGGTTATTTTCCCTCCCTGAGAACTCTTCTGCATTTCCCTCTCTGAAATTGGTAGAAGGAAATAAATGGGACCCCTCACTGAACGATCGTCCTTAGTTATTCATGCCCCGGAGAACACTGCACTGTTTTTCAGAAGATAATAATTAAAGCCAAAATGATGTTGTGCAAGCTTCCTTTATCTTAATTTAGGGTAAGATTAAGGTTTGGGCATCTCTTTGTGTTAGGTTTTTGGAATATCCTGGATGTCTACTTCCGGTTTGGGGAAGATTCTAGCATATATTTTTGTCTTGTTGAATTAGTACTGTTTACCAGACACCCAAGCTTTTTGTCTGCTATTATTAAGGATGTGGCAAAGGGAAGGAAAAAGTGTCAGATGTATTATATGCTGAAGGCTTATTGGGTTAATTCTTATAGTCTGAGATTCTCAACTCAAACGAAAAGCTGTAAGTGGAAGAGATTTGCACTCTACATCTTTAGTCACTTTTTTTTCTTTAATGCTACAGTAAAGGAAAATATACGGGCTTATTTAGAAGTTGCTATGTGAGCAGTTATGTGAAATTTATGCTGTGTAATGGATTATGGAAAGTAGCTTTGAACAAACTAAATGCCCATTTCATTTGATCAAAGCATGTTTTTACAAATCCAATAATTATGCAATGTACTGGGTTTCTTTTCTTTCTTTTTTTTTTTTTAAAGTTTTCCAAAGTATGGTAAAGAAGCACTACGTTTTCCTCATTTGCACAGTAATATGGACTTATAAGCTAAGGGTGATTTATGTACTGAAGTAATTTAAATTCCATACCTTCAAAGTCACAATGCATATGTTACATGCCTATAATTATGCTCCTCCGGGTGTGCAAGCCAAGAAGGTGGCGGAGTCAGACACAGAAAAAGAAAGGAGATTGATGATATGGTATTTTGCTAATACAATGCAAGGTGCTAACAGATTATGAACCTCATTCTTGCCTTGCCTAGTGTAGTACCTTCTAAATTACATTTTCAAACTGATGTCTTCACTGGTCTCTCATTTTCAGAATCTGCTTTCATTACAAAGAAACCTTCTTGAAAAAAATTTCCAGTATTATACTTCAAACTTCTTTGGTTTATGGATAAAGGATCTCCCCACCTCCCCACACACACTCTCAATGATTAGATTTGAGATATATGTGATTCAATATCAAACAATTTCTTTTTCTAAATGGATTGTCATTTGAGGAAGAAAAAATGGTTAATGCGAGCCCAGATAATGCACTGGTGTCCTATAAAAAGTCACACTGAAGGAAAGGTAGAATATTTTAGGAGAGTACTACTCATTTTACAACTTTTAAGTTACAATTCTTGTATGCTGTTGTTTTAAAAAGAGTTATGTTGTAGATTTTCTTAGGTTTCCCACAGGTTGCTAGGCATTTTCTTATTCCTAAGTGTTGGGTGACCTTTAAGCAGACTGAACACTTATAGGGAATACAATTAGAATGGGTAAGCAAATTTCTATTAAATCATACATCCTAATTCCTTTATTATGCCGGTGCCATGATGTTTAATGGCTACCTCCTTTGGGCCAGTTCAACTTTGGGTTCTATAGATTCTATTTCTCCCTAAGCTATTAATGAAATCCTACTTAATTTCAAATTTTAAATACACATTTCAGTGCTTTTTTTCCCCTAAAGAAATATGTCATCCCCTTAATATAAAGATGCAGTGTCACAATGTGCCTGTTCAAAAGGGAAGAAATAAAAATTGCTTTACATTTTTTTCATGGTGGGGATTACTTTTTGATGCCATAGAAAATGTCAGCTTAATTTTCAGGTTTTTTTTTTTTTTTTTTAAAGCCTATCTGGCCACTTCAGATCAAGTTTTCCGCAGACCTACTTTGTACGTTTGATGGGATGAGAAAATAAGAAAATTACACACACACACACAAGTTGATTGACATGACATATCTGAAGAATATATGGGAATATATGAGAATATATAAGAACAAATTTAAGAAAATATGGAAACTTGTTATTTTTTACTAACAAAAAAAGGAAGATTCTTTGCATCATTTGTTTATGTTGCTTGGTTTGTTTGCTCTACCTGGAATTTTGTAGTTGGGGATATATTGTGTGACTGTGGAGATTTCCAACCTCTGCTGTTTACATTCCTAGAAATACAATAGGCTCACCCAGCTACCTTTTTTTAGGTAGCTTTTTCTTTAGCAGATGCTCTCTTGTCCTAAATTTTAAAAAGAAAATTGAAAAACTTAGATAAACAATTAGGGATGACTAGTGATTAATTTTGAGTGAGTTAAATCTGGCCATTTAAATTATAGGGCATAGTGGCTACTCAAACTGTGTCTTTTATATGATTTCTTTGTTTTATGTGAGTGTGTGTGTTTCTTTATGATCTTTTTTTTGTATTTGTACATTGAAGTCAGTGAGATTCATAGAGATCAACAGGACAGCATTAATAATATATGTGGTTTATTGCACACATTTGAGAGCTATGTGGGGGGGTTGATTTTTGAGAGTAAATTATTATACAGGGTTTCTGAGTTACATTGTATATATATTTTGTGACTTTAAAATAAGAATATTGTTGAACCAAGGAAATATCATAATGATGGTAATTATAACATTTTCAAATATTAATGACAATAAAGTTAGAATTAGGAAATTATTGCAAGTATTAAAGTCCCCTTTTTAGTGATTAGTCAACATTTATCATATTTAATAATACAAATTATTCTCTAATGGGATTAGCATTTGTTCATTAGTTATTCTGTGGTTTTCTTGAAACTACCCAGCAGTCTTGTTCATTAAAACATTTTTATGAAGCTAAATGAAGTCATACACTGTTTAATTGTTTCTAAGAATTCCCTTAGGAATGATTTGCTAAAAATGACTTTGAAAGTTAAAAATAGGGCGCCTGGGTGGCTCAGTTGGTTAAGCGACTGCCTTCGGCTCAGGTCATAATCCTGGAGTCCCTGGATCGAGTCCCGCATCGGGCTCCCTGCTCGGCGGGGAGCCTGCTTCTCCCTCTGACCCTCCCCCCCTCTCATGTGCTCTCTCTCATTCTGCCTCAAATAAATAAATAAAATCTTAAAAAAAAAAAAAGAAAGTTAAAAATAACATAAGTAAATATGAATATAGAGAGTCTTCCAGTCTGAAAATTCTCTTAATTAAAAAGTGCTCATTTTAACCCTTTATTTTTACTGAAAACAAGATATCATGTATAATGTGTTATTAATAATGATTCATTTTTTCTGAGGACTAATTACTGATTTTTATTGGTTAATAATTATTCAATCCACTAATATTTATTATGTGTACAATAAATTCTAGGTATTACAGATATAGACAAAAATATGATATTTTCTCTGCGTGTTAGTGAAAAGATAGAAATGGAACATGCTTACTGATCAAAACAATTATTGATATAATGAAGGTATTTCAGAGAATAGTAGGAATGTAGGAGAAAGACTACTGAAGTAGAAGGAAGAAATTCATTCAAGTTCCTATAATTTGGTGGATAGTTGCATCCCTCTTCTCAAAGCTCTTTTATATTTGATGCTATGTTTACAACAACAAAAGTCTGAACACCTGCCGACAAGTGACTATTGCAGTTTTATAGGAATTAAAGACAAATAACTATATGAACTAATTTGGGGACATTGACTAATTGTTTTGGCATCATGTAGATAAAGGAGAATTTTAAGAACACACATCTCTGGTCAAATCAAGAAGGCAATAGAAAAATAATATTCTGTTCTTTTAAAGATTTTTAGAATCTATCAAAAATAATGTAAACTCAATATACTAGAATCAAGAGTAAAAACTTTATGGTGCTGGAAAACCTTAGAGATTAGGTGATTGGCTACTTTCAAACGTTTTTGGTGTGTATGGGGTCAATCCAACCACTCAAAAAATAGATAAGAAGAATATAAACAAATAAAAAGGATCACGATTTTGATAAAGTGAGATCTGACCTCCCTGAAGCCACCAAAGGAGTCGACAGTGTTGTGTTAGAACCAATCATACTGGCTCATGAGGCCCAGTTGTATGTGCCTCTTCCCAGCTTTGCATTTGGTAACGTGATATTGGTAGATTGCAATTGGTCATGTTTTACACCACGGAAACTGGCAAAGGCTTCTCTTCTTTTCTAGAAAGGCATTGTCTATCTCCCACTCTGCCACTGACTGCTGACTATGGAACATGATGTTTGGAAAAAACATCAGTCAAGCGCAATATAGTCATGTTACTGGGAATCTCAGAGATGGAATAAATAGCATTCTCTGCAGGTTAAGAACACATTGTGACAGATTGTGACGGATGTTGAGGACAGGCTACAAGTCATGCTGTTGTGGGTTGAATTGTGCCCCTCCACAGTTCATATATTGAAGACCTAATCCCCAGTACACTTCAGAATGTGACTGACTGTATTTACAGACAGGACTTTTAAAGGGGTGGTTAAGTTAAAATGAGGCCATTAGGGTGGGTCCTAATTCAATCTGTCTGATGTCCTTAAAAGAAGAGGAGATTTGGACACACACAAAAATACCAAGAATGCACACATAAAGCAAAGACCGTGTGAAGAAACAAGGACGAGATGACCATTTGCAAGCCAACAAGAGAGAAACCAAATCCGCCAACACATAGATCTTGGGCTTCCAGTCTCCAGAATTGTGAGAGAGATTTTTCTGTTGTTTAAGCCACCCAATCTGTGGTTCTTCGTTATGGCAGCCCTAGCAAACCAATAATGATATTTAGGATCTTTGCCCCAAAAGAGTTTGACACAAAATCGGGACAGGCAGAGCAATCATGGAAGATCATGGCATGGCTTTTGTCGAGTGTGCTTCTGGTCATTGTTTCTGCCAGGACTGTGAGTTGTGGGAGCCTTGTTTTTCATACACACATACGTACAAACAGATGCAGATACTAACCTTAGATGCTGCCTCACTAGAAATCGGCATTTATCTCTAATTCTTTTGCACTTCTTTAAAAAATAGCAGGCATCTCTTTACACCTAGCTAATCTTGCATCAACTTTCATGGCATCATTTTGCTGTGATTCCAAAGCAAAGTAAAGAGACTCTTGGTTTAGTAAAGGGGCAAGTCATTTAGCAGAAAAACAAAGAATGTTTAAGGACTTCTCATCCTCTGATTGTATGGATTTCATGTGCATCTTTGAAAAAAAGAAAAAGTGAAGTATGTTAATGTACTTCCTGATCATATATGATATACTTTCACTTGACAGGTATTGTCAATTGCAGGAGCAAATTGTATTGTTCCTCACTGTGTTATCACAAAATTCTCATTCCTGGGCCTTCGTTATTATTTTCCTTCTTACAGCTAGATACTATTTAACTGTTGCTTTTACTCTCTACTTCCCCATTACTGTGTTTTACAGCTTCCTTCACTTACCCTTCTGTCTTGCTTTCTGATTTCTTGGAAAGGGTGCTGTCTGGCGGTAGTAAATAAACTGACCTTTGCTGTTTTTGATCTAACAAAACATATGCGAGGGTCTCAGCGCAACAGTAGAAGACAAACAGCTCCTATTGTAAAACAGCTTTAAGAAGTATTTCTACAGCAATAGAACTGGAATCCAGAGCTGCTACTTTCAGTAAAATGACCAATCACTGTTATTTTCCTGAAGTGAATACAAGCGATACACTTGCAAAGCCATAATATCACTAGAGATGCTCATTAGTGAATTGCATTTATCATATCTTAATGTGTGATTTTCCACATAGTTAGGGATTGTAGGGCTCTTCTACAGCACTGTGCTGTTCAACTTCCTTTGAAGCTCAGATTCTTGAACTCTAAACATTGGATTTCCAAACTTTAATTTCTAATGCATATCTGTCATTCTGTATGTATTTACTTCTGGGATTAGGATAATTCAGAGAAAAAGAATAGCTAGCAACTCATTTCTGGCTGTAAATTTGCTGCTGATGTGATTCATATTTTTGTGATGTATGTCATCAATATTTGAAAAAACTACATTTAGCAGAACAATTTCTGTAAAACTTTAGCACAACAATTTCTATGAAGCTTTTTGTTGTGAAAAAATTGATCAGAAGACACATGCCTTTCCTGCAAGGTATTTATCTAAGATGCTAGAATTTAAAATATCAAATATGTAAATGGTATATCGAAGTAAAAGAGTATTGGCGAATAACAATGCATTGTCTGTCCTTTGGTTCTTGACTTGATTTTCTCTTTTTTGCTTTGTGATTTGGGGGGGAGCAACTGAACCTCTCTGTACATTGTTTCATCAGAAATAAAATGACACTTTCTTTCCTATTAAATCATTCTTAGACAAGACCTGAATAGTCAAGTAGAAAGATGTCGCTAATATGGAATTGTCAAATGTAAAGTTACCACACTTTTTCCTAGAATAAATGTATAAAAACACCTCTTACTTCTCTGCATCAATACAAGAACGGATCCATTAATCACTTAGAAAACATTTCTCTTCCCGTGAGTAGGTGTTTTTATTTACGGGTATAAATTTTACTTAAAATAGTTTTATTTTTAAAAAATAGAATGTGTATTCTGAGGTAGAACAATGAGAAACTTGTTTTGTTGGTCAAGATTTCGGTAAAAGTAATGTGACTTTTATTAACAGTCTCCAAAAGTCTTAGCTGAAACAGACATTTGGATGAGAACGGCGTTCACAAATTGATGAACTGATCAGAGTTGATCAGTTTTGCATACTAGATACTCAGGTGGTTCTGGTACTCTTCAAATGTATTATTTGTAGAATGTCCTTTCTTTGAGGGTTCCAAATTCCTAACAAATATGATTTTACTAAATTCACATGAGGTTGCATCTTTTTATTCTAAGAATATGCTGTATACATGGGAAACTGAGGAGCTGCAATTATAGGTTGAAATTGCATGACAGAGGCTTTGGCAGTTGCCAAACAACTAGATTGCTTTGTCTTTTGAATCATTTTACTGAGAAATGTGCACCAACATCTTTGGAAGTGATGTTATGATATTAAAGAATTGCAAAAAACAAAATAAACAACCAAGACTTAATTGATTCTTACTGTTTCCCTGCATGAAATAGCACTGTATTGATTACAAGAAAATAGAATAATCTCTTTCTTATTTGATAAAAATGTAATACCCCATAACTTATTTTACAACTACACGTTATCGCTTATATTCCTACTGAAGAAAAAAAATAGCAAATATTTAGCAAGGTATTAAATTAGTCACTAAATATTTTGCTTACCAAAAACTGTCTGTGCCTTAGAAATGTGATAAAAATTTGCAAGCAAAACAAAACAGAAAACCTCCTAGAATTAATCTTTAGAAATATCACATAAACCTGTAGAATGTAGGATTTTATTTTGTGCAGTTACTTTAGTTTTACCTTTTAATTTTTAACTACTAAAGCAGATATATTTTTGCTGTTAAAATAAAATCAGGTAGCTCAGAATGCCGTACATCATGAAATTCTTTCTCTTTCCCCTTCTATTTCTATTCCTGGAGATACCCACTATTAAACATTTGGTGTGTATCATGTTAGACGTTCTTTTCTCATACAACCAAATATAGAATTTCAAAATGTATCATTCCATACATACTTTTCTACTGCTTGCTTTTTAAACATTTAACTATATATATATATATATATATATATATACACATATATATAATGCTTATCTTTTCATGAAGAGTTACTTCATTCTTGAAAATGACCTAACAGTATTTTATTATATGAATATGTCAGCATCTATTGGATTAATTACCTATAAGTGGATGTTTAGATTGTTTCCAATTTTGATCCCATTTCTAAAAGAATAATTGCAAAAGATGTGCTTTAAGTATGAGACATATTATTGGTTATTCAGGTGAAAAATACTAATTCCTAGAGAATTCTCACTGACTAAAGTCAGAATAAAAATCAAAATCTAAATGCTATATTATATTTTTATATCAGTCAGCAACTGTGTAGTATCTTGGAAAGACTATATAGATTAAGAGCAGAGGAAACTTGGTCGGTTTCAAACCTTGTCACTTATTAATTTAGTGGCATTAGGCAAATTATCTCACTTCTCGAAACCTTGTTTTCTCATCTACAAAATGCTGAAGGGAACTATGCGGTCTTTAAATAGTCTCAAAACTCTAAAATGGAAAATTACATAATGTTAACAAAAAAAAATATGTACCCATCACTTGCTAGGTGAGGTGAGGATTCCAGAGAAAAGTAGCAGTCCCCCATCATCTTAGGGTATTTATTTTGTGGTAGGAAAGGCTGACAGAGGGACAAACTGAAGAAATAAACATAAATAGCCAGGGTTTAAAACCCTTTGCATGCCTATATTTTAACCATTCCTTGTCTTCTACTCTATACTACAGATATATGTGGGAGAACCCAGACTTTTTATTCCTAGGAGGGCTGTCCTATCCTCTGACCCAGCAGTTTAATTCCATTTTGGGTAGAAGAGTTTCAAAGCCTTTGGTCAGTCTTGGATTGATCGGATTTTCTCAGCGCCTTCTCTGTCTGGGTAGTTTCTTGGTGTTAGACTTGAATTAGGACTGGCTGTTTAGAGTGTAGTATACCAAGGAGCAGCTTCCAGAGATTCTGTCCTTTAAAGGATGCTCTGATCTGATGCAGGACCCTTAAGTGGTTAGCTGTCTGTGAGGGGCTTAGGACTGATTCGGGGACCTAGGATTTCCTCTTGATTCGTCTCCAAATTTGCTGGATGATTTGTTATTGGCTCTGAATAGTTAGATAAAGAACTGATTAATAAGTTGATCCTTTAAAATGGTAACCTGGGAATCATTGATTCTGAGCATTCTGTTATTTGGTTTGATTAAAATGAAAACAAGCTTCTTTCTGGGCGTCCTTTGGCCACACATATCAGACACAACCCTACGATCTCTGTGTCTCTATAATGGCAATAAAAGCCTCAAGTGCAAGGATTCTCTTGCAGAAAAAATGCGTAAAATGCTTGCATGCACGTTGCTACAAGACAGTACGGTTATTAACATATCATGACTCTGTCATTAAGTCCAAAGTGGTTACCTGAAATCAAGCTAAGATATGAACTAAAAGAGGTTCTCTTGAAGTGGTGGATAGGTCATCTATTCTAATTGTAAACACCCTGTGCCCAGGACTATTTTTATTTAGGCCCTGGGTGGTATGAGATTTTATTTGCTTTTATGTTGCCTTTCCCAACAAAATGTATTTCAAAACCAATTTTCTTAATGGAATTCATACACAGTGTATTTAATAATGTCATTAATCGCTCTGTTACTAATTATTTCATTACCTTTCTCATATTAACAACTGTGAACACCCAACATTATTTATCAGGCGTATGAGTGCTCCCTCTCTCCTGGGCCGTAATGCTTACTTAGGAAAAGAAATGAAATCCTTTAGCAGGATTCCTGCCTTTTACCACAACTCCTACTGTCACCTGGGGTGAAGGCCAGCTCTAATTTCTAAAATAATTGCCGTGAACATAGTTTATATATACAAGGAACCTATGAAAACGGCTTCCGTGTTGATCTTCACATTAATCCTATTTTTCTACTCTCAGAAGAAAAACTAGCATTATCCTTATATAAATAATTTATACCAAGCCATTCAGCAGGGGAGTGGGGTGGTGCTGGTAGCTTATCTAAGAGCTCCAATAGGCCAAATTACTTCTTCTGGTAGGGGCTGGAAGATTGTGAATGTGGTTCCTATGTTTGTTTTAATCGTGTCCATAAGAAATATAGACCAGACACAAATATCTTCTAATGTATGGATTTGAACAAAGAATTTTGCATTTCATTATCAATAGTTGTGTGAATGCTTTACAGGAATTCACCCTGTTAAAATGAAAAGTACTAGGACTTATGTGTGTCTTAAATGTTTTGCTACTCACCTGAACAGAATGATTTCTTTAGTCTACCTTCTCTCTCTCCTTTAGGTGAGCTTCGTTTAATATGAATTATCAAGCAAGAATTGTAGCTGTTTATAAAGCAAATTCATTTCTTTTATTTGCACATTGGGATGGCTTGGAAGCATTGTTTCATTTTTTTCCAAAAAGTAATTGCGTTTTCCCGATGAACTTTATCAGATACCTTCACCCAGTTCTAACTCAAAAGCTATATTCCATCCTTTTTTCTTTTCTGTCTGTCTGTCTGTCTGTCTGTCTCTCTCTCTTTTTTTTTTTTTTTTTAGCATCTTGTCCGTAAGGCAGGCACCACGACCAACTCAGGGTGAGATAGAATGAATCCATTTTCTCAGCAAGACTCAAGACTTCATGCCCCCCTGTTAAGACTCATGCTACGAGCTGGGCTGGAACTGTTTATGACAGATGCAAATTATACTCAACATCATTTTGTATTTTACGATTTATAATCAGGCACACATCCCCCAAATCCAATTCTTTCGTTTGCAGCCCAGAATTCCGGGCACTTCATAAAGCAAAAAGCTTGCTGCCACCTTCAAGGAACTCAAACTATCTGATTTTTTTATTTGCTGCTCCCATTAGATTGAAATGATTTTTCTTCAGTTTGCTCAAAGCCAGATTTAAAGTCAGGTCCCAGAGGTAACAGGAAAGTCGATCCCCCAAGCTACTCAGTCGTTGTTTGCTTTTTTTACATGTAATATCCTACTTCTAAGCCAGAGTATAATTTAAAATACAAAACACACTCTACATAAATATGTCCTTTAGAAATTTTGTAATCTGACATTTAATGGAAGTTAACTAAGCGCCTTATATCATGTTTGTCGAGGAAAATGGAGAAATTATAAATATCCTTTAAGACAATTATTTCTTAATAGCTTTCTGCCTATTTTGGGGGCTAACCATTTCCTTACAACTTTAGATCCACAACACGATGCGCTCTTTTTGAACACAGACCTCCTAGATTTCTCGTTTACCATGCATCTAAATAAGCCAAAAAACCATTTTAAGCACTTCATACGTTATGAGCTTCTGATGGCCATTTGAAGAGCTTTCCGTGTGTAGTCACTGTTTGCGGGGGAACAGCAAAGGGTTACTTCAGCCCAGGAGCTGCAAGTACGAGCAACAGGAATCCATTGGCTTTAATTTGTCCATGTCTTTCATTTGATACTACCAGTATTAATAGCTTTGCAAGGAAATTCTGCAGTCATTAATCATAATAATTAATCAGATCCAATTATATTGCATATAAATGCGAACAAATTGCTGAAAAAATAATGATCTATCACCAACATGTCACAAGGAAAAAGACACTAAAATAGTAATTAGAAGCAGGGATTTTGTTGTGTACAAGTGCCCTGCAACTGATTTTAACAGTATGATGATCCGATGATGTAATTAGTTGAAAGTCTAGCAGGCTTTTTTAGCAGGCCGTCTAATGACGGTGCAACTGGAGAAAATAAGATCCACTTTTGTACGAGATCATTCTGCATTTGTTCCTCACTTTGCACTTCTGAATAAAGGAGATGTGCTGCTCTTGGTGTTCTAAGACTGGGAGCTGAATTGTTTCTGCCTGTGTTTGCTGGGTTTTTAAAGCCTATTTTTTAAAGTAAGGCAGTTTGGTAACCGAAGATTAGTAAAGTTAGGAATTAAGATATTTTACGTGTCATTTTTTTCCCTTTTTTCCTCTTGTAATCATAAAAAATGTGTAACATATAATTCAAAATGAAATGTTTTGGTTATAGTAAGTTAACACACTGCGGGTAGCATGCATGTTAGCTATTTTCACCTATCTTCTTTCCCTTGCACGGAACTGAAAACATTTCAGAAAATGGAATTACTCTGTTTTCACTTCAGTTAGCACTCTCCAGAGCACTGCCAGATTTTATCAGAAACCATTTAAAAAAAAAATACGTGTGCGTGCGTGTGTGTATAAATTCTTCTTTAACAGATTCTTAAACCTGACCAAAGTGAATTGCTCAACGCAAATTATTGCATGAAATAATTTTAACATGTCTCTCTTTTCTTTGTATTTTCACTCTCGTCTCATAGGATCGAGCTTTCAACAAATATTTTCTTTTTAAAACTTGTGATCTGCCATGCATAATTAGCACTAATTTATTGTGTGGTCAGAGACGTGTTTTTAAACCTTTCAGAACATTTCCTTGCTCGACTCACAGATGACACATGCAATGGTTAACTAAAGATTGATGAGCAGTTTTTATGATAGGTTTGCGACTTGAAAATAAATGTTAGGTTCATCATAGTTTTCAATACTAAGCACTGCACTTTACTGTCTTTGATCTCAGTGTTGTGACTACTACAAAGAAATAAAACCTTATCTTACCTTTTCCAGCATCTACTGCAGAAGACCTCAATAATGCATAAGAACATCTGGAAGTACGGTAATTTCAGCTATCAGAGATAAGAATTGACACAGAACAGGTAAACCCTACAAAGTCATCATGTTGAAATGAACTGATTAAGGTTTAGTAACATAAAACATCATGTATGGTGTTTCCGGGCTTGCTACATCTTGCTATTTTATATTAAAAAAGGAATGTCAATTATATATATTTAATAGGTTGATTAGCTGGTAGCAATATTATATTTTACATAAAGAGACAGAAATGTCTGCAGATCTATTGCCATACACATCTATTTAGAGTTAACTGTGAGTTCATAGAAAATACATGGGCATAGTAAACAGGGTTTTGAAATGACAATTTTTTACTGGTTGCAAGTGCTAATTGCTAGTTTCTCAAGGGTATAGAATTAATCACCTGCTAGATTTACAGTCTCTAGGTTGAGACCTGAGGATGGAGGCAATAAGAAAAGCTCTTGAGGGACATATCATATGGTGAGTCTAAATATCAGTCTCTATGCATATGTAAATTGGTAACAAAGTTTTTTCAAAGCTCAAGTATGCTAATTTCAAACAGGCAAGACTAAAGCTAGCTTTTAGCAGCTGTTTAACGTCTGCCTGTGGGTGGTAGAGAGAGCTTAAAATACAAGCAAACAGTGGTGCATAAGTAATTAAGCAACATTTTGCTGGGCATAAATAATTCTGTTTATATTGCTCTTTTGAAGAGTATAGAATACAAAATAACAGAGCAAGTGCACCTTTGGTCACCAGAGGTTAACTGTTCTTCCTCTTTACATTTTCTTTGGTTTTACAATTTAAGGGAAATAAATAACAAAGTCAGCTACACAATCTTTTATAACTTTATAGGAAATAAAATTACTTAAGGTAGAAAAAAAAACCTAATACAGTATCACTGTACTTATTGTTCAATCTTATTGTTTTTAGCATATTCCTCTAACAAGGTATAAAAAATGTAATACCTAATTACATATTTGTTTATTAAAATTTTATCTTTTAGGATTATTGAAAGTAGACTTTGAGGGTTGTTTGTTAAAATGTGAAAAGAATCAAACTTTTTCAAAGTCCACAAAAAAGAAAAAAAGCCCTCAGATTTTTAGGACCAATTTTAATTATCCCATGCATTAAAAATAAATAGATAAATAAATAAATGATTCACTTAGAGGTTGTTGCCTGAAAATAAGGAATGCTTAAATCAATGTACCACAAACAGGATAATCACCTAATTTGAACAGCTCTTGCTAAGCCAGTGGAAGTGTCTAGAAGCAAAAGGAAAGCTTGGCATAAAAAAAAATTGCATTTGATTCAGTAAAAACCTTGAAATTGACCAGAAGGAAGATGAAAGATTTAACACGATTTAGAAATACCTAGTCTGGAAAAAAGGATTATAGATACTAACTGTGAAAAGAGTCAGGTGTTTAAACTTTGTTTGCGTTAAATATTCATGGTTTAAGGAGTTAACGGTAAAAGGAAGTACTCAGTTGGGTATCAGATACTATAAAGGGCTTTATAACACATAAGAATGCTAGGAAGGCAGGAATAGCCATTTATACACAACATTGCTATTTCCTTCACACTGAAGGAACAGGTCAATAAAATAGAATTCTCAAAGCTCCCTTTTATTCATCCTCAATATTCTAAGAAAATATGTAAAATTTGGTGAAAAAAATCTTGTTTATTTCTGTCATTTCTATATTTTCTAATTTTGCATTTTTTAAACCATTATGAGGTTGGGTTTAATTTTATTTTAATTTTTAAGATTTATTTATTTGAGAGAGAGAAAGCACACGAGTGGGGGGAGGGGCAGAGGGAGAGGTAGAAAGGGAATCTCAAGCAGACTCCCTGCCGAGCCTGATGTGGGGCTCAATCCCATGATCATGAGATCATGACCTGAGCCCAAATCAAGGGTTGGACATTTAACTGACTGAGCCACCCATGATGCTGGGTTTTTTTTTTTTTTTTTTTTGAGGCTGGGTTTTAAAACCACCTGGCCCGAGCAGTAGAATGGATGTGACAATGGATTGTGGGTACAGACTTGATAGGGAAGATCTGTGACTTTCCCTATGAAAGATAGTGATACTTTGTTCTTCCTCTTCTTCCTCTGGATATTAACATCAGTTCCAGTCTCTCTAACGAAACAAAAAGATGAACTTCAGTTAAATGACTGGAGAATAGTCATTTCTTTGGAATCTTAGTATTCTACATCTTATCAAGTTCGTGGAACATCTTACACAGGATCACTTTACTGAGTAGTTCATTCTCTATGTACCAGTCGGTGCAGACCTCATTACTTTGTTCATGGAGGATGGATGGCAGAAGCAAGCAAGACACAGTCTCCCTATGTATACATGACAAGTTTTAAGATTTGTTTTAAAATTCTGAAAAAAAAGGGGCGGGGGACACCTGGGTGGCTCAGTCAGTGGACTCTTGGTTTCGTCTCAGGTCATGATCTGGCGACCGTAAGATAGAGCCCCGTGTCAGGCTCTGCGCTTGCCGTGGAGTCTGCTTCAGATTCTCTCTCTCCCTCTCCCTCCAGCTCATGCTTTCTCATTCTCTCAAATAAATAAATAAATAAATAAATAAATAAAATTCTGGGGGAAAAAAGGATAGTAATGAATCATCACTACTCAAACTATTGTAATTGATATTCTTTTTTCTTAGTCAATATTTCCCTGAAAATGGTATGTATTATCTACGCATATACTGAATAATAATTTTTGTTATCTAAAGAGGCCTTGATTATGTATGATTAGGTAAGAACTTGCATGTTATTATATGGTATTAGATTAACATAAGTCTTGGCCATGTATGATTAAGTAAGAGCTTTAAATATTGTTTTAGGAGATTTAAGGTGTTCCGCTTTGCCATAGCATTTTCTTCTTCCTCCACCTCTTCTCCTCCTCCTTCTTCTTCCTTTTCTCCTTTCTCTCTCTCTCTCCTCCTCCCCTTCCTCCTCCTTCTTCTTTCTTTTTCTTTTTGCTTGGTCTTCAGGCCACTGTATGCTGCTTAGTGCCTGTCATTTTGGACTTGCATTTACCCTGAAGTGTTTGTCCCACCAAAAATGGACAGTTAATGAAAAAGAAAAATAATATTAGAAGTGGACTTGCTTTAGTATGGGCTGGCATAGATACACCATGAAACGTTTGTCCTTCACCTCCTCACTCATTTGTCAGTGGACAATAACAGTTTATATACGTTAGTAAAAATGTTTTATTCTCTTATTATCTGCAGAGGTATGAAGGCAGCCAAGCTTAAGCCTCTGGTCATCAAATTAGTTTAATGCTTAGCAAAGAGTTGTATAATTTTGCTCAGAATGGTCAGTTTAATTTATATAGACCTCACAGTAGTGATGGATTATGATCAACTCACCTTGTTCCACTGACAAAGTTAATATTAACCTTCACGGTACATGGGAATAGTGTATAGCTGGCTAGGAGAGATCAGAAGTAGAGGTCTAAGTGGGAAAAAATGATTAGATAGACACTGAAATACAAAGTTGCATTCCAGAGCTTGAGTCCAGCACCAGCTAGGCAGGATCTGGCAGATAAGATGTGTATAGATAGCCAACCTACATCAGATAATGACCATGAACATTATGGGAGCAGGAAAATCCAGAAGAGAATTCTAATCCCAGGACAAAGGCTATCCTTATGGATAACAAGGCATGATCTCAGTTTGTGCTCTGTGCTTCATCTCAGCACAGGGAAATGCAGATTTACTTATTCCTTCATCCATTCACTCAGCCATCAGCTGATTACTTAGCTACTGCAATGTGTTGGACACTATGGAAGTTACTACAGATGGAAAGATGTAGAACATATGACAAAATGGCAGCATTAATAAATGCAGAAATATTGAAAAGTCAGATTTGGGTATTACTCATCACTGGCAGACTTCTCATTTGATTTCTGACTTTTTGAACCAGCATTATGATGGCATTATAATGGCTGTTAAGAGATGGGATTACCGGGCGCCTGGGTGGCTCAGTTGGTTAAGCGACTGCCTTCAGCTCAGGTCGTGATCCTGGAGTCCCGGGATCGAGTCCCACATCGGGCTCCCTTCTCAGCAGGGGGTCTGCTTCTCCCTCTAACCCTCTTCCCTCTCGTGCTCTCTGTCTCTCATTCTCTCTCAAATAAATAAATAAAAAATCTTTAAAACAAACAAACAAACAACAAAAAAAAAGAGATGGGATTACCTGTGAACGTGATCCGGCGCATACACAGAATATAGAATATCTGATTGTAAGCTTTCCTTTTATAGCCACTCTGCAAAATTCTGACCACTCGCCATGCCATGCTTTTTGGAAATTATTGCATGGATACTTTCTAGTATAGATCGCCTATTACTCTGCCTATTAGACACGATTAAATAAAAAAAAAAAAAAAACTTTGAATAAAGGGAGCATAATCATCCTTAAATGGTACCCCATATGGCATTACCCACTGTTCCCAGTGATCATTCAGAAAACATTTGTAGCTTGTTAATGAAAAAAAACCCTATTTCAGGATGAACCTTTGCTTGTCCTTGTCCCAATGCACAGACCAAGTTGATTTCAAATGAAGCTTGCATAGTTTTCTACATTGAGGATGACAATTTCAATTTGTGAATCACTTAGTAATATTTCTCTTTTTAAACTTGGAAACAGAACTCTGGTTTGTTTGTTTGTTTTTCTTAAGTTGTACTGCTATGAAAAAGTCAACAATTACACATATGGGACAGTTCACCTGCACAAATTGGTGGGGTAATAAATTCTGATGTAAGAACAGTGAACTAACTTGAAAGATATGTGTGTCTGAAAAAGGAGGAATCCTATTGTCTCACACCAATTAACTTCTTTTCCAGATATTATTCAGACCTTTTTGACATGCAAGAGAAATTCGTTTTATTAATTTCCTTTGAAAACATTTAAGCCCTTCTTCCTTTTTCTGGTTTTGACTGCAGTTAGTACATGGAGTTAATAGACACATGGACCAAACATGAAGGTGGACATTGGCAAATCACATACTGAAGCTCTCACCTTGGGGAAGAAGGTTCCTTCATACAGAATAGTGTTATGTGTATATTCTTGGGGGTAAAGAAACTTTTGAGAAAAAATTAATATCCACCATACTGTCTTTCCAACCAACCCAGATCAATAGCTATACAAAGGATAAGTTTGGAACAAGGAAAAATTAAAATTTACTCACATCAAAGGCCAGAGGCCTGCAAGTTACATGGGATACTTCAAACCTAGAATCATTTCATCCATATTCTCTCCCCTTCGATATCAGTCTGATATATGCACACACGATACAAAATGTTGATCCTTATTTTGCTTTCTGAACTTGAATTCTCCTTGAGGCCCTCATCAAATCTCTTGACTATATATACCTCATGTGAAAGGAAAAACCTAGATAGAACCATTTCAGTATTTGGGATTTTCACTTTATTTGTTTTCCTTTATAGCTTTTTATGGAGATGATTGTACAACTACAACTGAGAAACTTCTCTCATTATATTTACTAATTTATACAGCAACCAAAAGGTAAAAGGGAAATAAAACAAAAACATACTTGGTTATTTTGTGAATTTAAAAACTAGCCCTGGGGGAAAATGCATCACTTTTTATTTTGTATCACTGCTGTGTTTAAAGAAACCTAAAAATGGGAATTTCATATTCTCATATTTTGACAAGTACTTTACATTTGCTTGAATAAATATTTTACTACGAAAGGAATATGATTAAAAAGAAAAGAACCCCCACACTATTAACTTCTCAGGAACATTAAAGCAGTAAAAGTACACATTCCATAAGCCAAGGGATGCAGCCGCATTCAGTTAACTCCAACCAATCCTGGAAAGAGATTTTTTTTCTCTCTTATTTTTAAACTCCAAGAAACCCTACACTTGAAGAAAGGCAAGGTATGCTTCAACTGTCATATCAGTGTGGCAGAATTTAGCCCTTTCTCTGAAGAGCTTCATGTCCCAAGAGCGTAAAGACAATAGTACACTACATAGAGAGCCAATAAATCAATTAGCTCTAATGGCCAGAGTTCAGGAAATGCATTTATTCTCTTCAGTGAAAACACAGATTTTACTTGTAGCCATACTTCATATCGTTAAGGTCAATTTTTCATGTAGAAATTATATTCAGTGAGTGAAAAAAATCACTCATAAATTTTGTAAAGAAAAAAGAAGCACTTACTAATGTAGGAGAACAAGTTTGTTTTATTTGTAATTATCTATCTTTAGAGTAATTGAGATTCTAAACAGCAGCTAATAGCTTCACCTTCTCAAATTACTACTGCCTGTAACTTTACCTTGCCAAATATCAAAGAGCTTTTCAATTGCAACTCTACTACTAAAACCTGGGTCATTTTCTAGCAATTAATTGGAAGAAGTGATTAATAGCTTAATAATGGGTTGCTCTGTGTTTAAAAAGTGCAGGGGACGTGCATAGGAAAGGAATATGTAATTTTGTATCCCTGAAACATAACCTAATTGAAAAATCAGCAGTTGGTCTTATTTACTTTAGGCTTGTATTTCCAAACCCTCTTTTGATCTATTCTGAGAAAATGTGTAAATCGGGAGAGTATTTTTTAATTAACTCCTTGAACATTGAACACACTATGAATTTAAGGAGCACAAGCTACTCCATGGCACCCGCTGTGCTGCAGTCAACTTCATCGGAATTTGAGGGCAACACATGTCAAGTGTCTATCTGGATGCGCAGATGGTAGTGTCCACTTAGCAATTCACCCGCTATAGGGCCACCTGGGGATTCATATGGCACACTGGGAGCCTCTGTCCACTTCTACCCATGCATTCCTGTTATATTCGCCACCAACTTAGTGACTGCAAAATCTAGCGGCAGCCTGTCATGATATCCTTCCAGAAACATCCAAGGAGTCAGTCAAGGCAATTTAGTTAACTCACTAAGCCCAACTCTCTATGTTTTGAGACAAGGTCTCAAGAAAATGGCAAGTTGACTAGTCAGATAGAGAGTAGTTCAGTGAGGGAGGAGGTCTTGTGATAAAGGAGGCAAAGAAGGGGACAGCAAATTGAAAGGGACCAGGTCTCACTTGTCTAGCTCATGACAACTTTGCAAGAGGGCTGACTTGTACCTTAGAATTTCTGCTGGTTAGGTAACCAGAAGTTCTCACTGTGCTAAGGCTCAGAATGGAGAGCTCTACCTCTGAGATGTGGTGGAGGCAGACCAACACAGATTGGGTAGTCCTTTTATTGCACAGCTTTTTATAACTTTCATTGAGATAATAAATTGTTTTGATTTTCTTTTTTTTTTTTAAGATTTTATTTATTTTTTGACACAGAGAGAGAGCACAAGCAGGGGGAGCAGCAAGCAGAGGGAGATGGAGAAGCAGACTCCCCAATGAGCAGGGAGCCTGATGCGGGCCTCTATCTCAGGACCTGGGATCATGACCTGAGCCAAAGGCAGACGCTTAACCGACTGAGCCACCCAGGCGCCCCTGTTTTGATTTTCTTACTTTTCTTTATACCTATAGCAAATCTCCCTATAACCTTCAAATTCTTAGTGTCATTTTCTATGCACTCAAATTTTTGCATCTTTTGATTTTATTTCCTGGTGACATCCTCCCCAGAAGACTCCATTCAGGTCTCACGTCTGGCTTTATGATTCTTTTTAACCTAGGTTAATAGGTATTGTCTAATAGGTATTGTTTCATCATGGTTTTCTGGATTTCTCTTTATTTCTCTCTTGTTTTACTTCCTTAGTTCGGTGGGTTAAATCCTCTAATAAGCTTTCTGAGAAAGGGTTCTTGGAAGGTAACTTGTTGCAGCGTCTGACTGAAATGTCTCTACCCTATCCTTATTTGTTCTATTGTTTGCTAGCTTCCAGTGTGTCCTCTGAGAAGCCTGAAACCTCTCTGATTTTTTATCCCTTGTATATTAACTTTTTTAAAAGGGCAAGTTTTGTTTTTCTCTCAGCAAGCAATTATAATCTAATCATAATATGTGATATTTTAAAATTTCATGATTTTGTGCTTTGCTATGAGTTGTTCATGCTTCTTGCTGGGAACATGTCTGGAAACATGTATCAGTTATTTCTGGGAGATTTCCTTCTTTTATTTTTCTTAATAACTTCTTCCTTATCATTTTGTATGCTCTCTACTAGTCAGATGTCAGAGTTTGTGAATTGGTCCTCAAATTGTCTTACCATTTCTCATCCAATTTACCATGTTTTTGTTTTCCATGACAGTTCCTTGGCCTTATCTTCCAATTCTTATGTTGATTTTTAAATTTTATTTCCATATTTTATAATGTCCATGGCCCATTTCTTACTCTCTGATTTTAAAAGTAGCATGCTGTTTTATGAATGTAGTATCATCTATTATTTTCTAAGTGTACTAATGACATTTCCCCCACAAGTTTCTTTTGCATCAGCATTATCTCTATTTTTATTTTTATTTATTTCACTTTACTATTTATATTTATTATTATTTTTATTTTTGGTAGTCCCATTATTTCAAGATTTTCATTCACATCTTCTTGCAAATAACTGGCGATTATGGGCTGAACTGATTGGAAACATACTGTGGACAGAAAGGACTGTTGACTGGCTGTCTTTGCTGTGGGGGACCCAGCCTGCTAGCCAGCTTGCTTGTTTGTTAGAAAAGTATAAAGCTAGGAATGGGTACTGAGAGTGGGTGAGAAGAAGGTTTGAGGTCTCATTCTTAAATACAAAGACTTTTATTTTGTTCCCTGTGTACGGTGTGGAGGCTTTCCCCCATCATCTGTGCTGAGTGTCCCTGGATATAAGATTTCTTTGTTTTGTCTTGCCTTTCTTTCAGAGATTAAAATTTTGAGAATTGTGGGGATGGAGGAAATGCAGTGCTTGGCTGTATAGGTAGGGCCCGGGCTTCCTTTTACCCAAACTGCTTGTTTCTAGTCAGATGTTCATCCCTGTGCAAGTGTTCTCATTTAGAATGTTTTTCTTTTCCTCTAATATTGATACATTTGTGATGCCTCACTGTATTTGAAAAGAGGCAGAGGAAAGAGTCATTATTATTATTATTATTTTTTTACCACCGAAATTCAGGGTAGCCAAGACACTATGGTAATGCTATTTTCCCCAAATCTTTACAATAATGATATTAGTTACGAATTATCACCTCTTTTTTACAGGTAAGTAATTAAGAGAAAATTTTTAAGTTGCTTGCTTGAGTTTTCATAGTAAGTAAATGGCAGAGTCAGTATTTATCTCTGAGTCTCATAGGTTCTGGAGCATGTTTTTTAAACACTATACTATGATGCCTCCATTAAAAAAAAAAGATATTTTTAAATTGGATTCAAAGCTAATTTGAGCAGGAAAAGATCTGATGGGCTATAGAGCTAGCTGGACCATGAATCATAATGATTTCCTCTTGACAAAGCACCCTTTTGCTCTGCCTTTACTCTAGAACCTCCATTTTCTCCCCATTGTCGCTATTAAACTATTTTGAAGTTTTTAGATTATACTAGGGTATAAATAAATTATGGACAAAAACTAAAAATTGCTCTCCCCAGGGGCATTTGAAGGTTACTTAAAAAAAAAAAATCTTTGATGAAGTTCTAGCAATATTCTAGGAGGTAGAAGACAAATTTTGTACTCAAGTAATGTCCTGAAATATCTGTGTAGATAGACATCTTTGCTGTCTACCTACAAGGCCAATTATCAATGTTGAGAAGAACATGAAGCCATATGGCATTATGGGGTATTATCTCTTCACAGTATCCCTTCATAGTAGGGAGAGAAGGAGACAGAAAGATCGGCTTGGGATGCTGGTACAATAGGCCAGCTCATAAGATTTGACTCTCAAGGGTGAGCCTGGGACAATCAAAATATTTCATGTAAAGCAGCTAGGGATGGGAAAAACGAAGGTATGAAGAAAAACTAAGTGGGGAACAGTGAATAGATTAAACAGGAAAGAACACATAGTATTTATTCATAGGTTGAGATCAGATTATGGTGAGTCTTTTATTGAACCTTATTATATAGGCAATTGATGCTAATGGTAATTTTTGCACTTGGAATTTACAGAGCTAGGCCTATACTTGAAGAGATTTAGTCTGGTAGAAATGTCTTCTTCACCTTTATCTATATTTAAATAATTTAATTGATTATTAAGAATAGAAATAGACTTGAATGAACAATCAACTTCAGAGTTACTATAGAAAAAATGGCTACAATTTACTGTCCAAGATGGATCACTTGTAAGAGTGAAAGAGGAGTGTTGGGCAGAAGTCATAAACAGGGAATATCCCAAGCATATTGGAATGTATCGTCATCCTGTGTAGGGCGAAGTTGGAGAAAAGAGGTAGGATATAGTATATAAAAACATGCCTCAACGTTTTCAGGAAGAAAAGGGAAAAAGGAAGAATAATAAGTCATTATAACAAAATCTTTGGTTTATTAATCTCATATTCAAGGTTTTCTTTATTTTTAAAGATTTTATTTATTTATTTGACAGAGAGAGAAAGCACAAGCAGGGGGAGCAGCAGAAGGAGAGGGAGAAGGAGACTCCCCACTAAGCAGGGAGCCTGATGCGGGGCTCTACCCCAGGACCCTGTGATCATGACCTGAGCCAAAGGCAGACACTTAACCAATGAGCCACTCAGGTGCCCCTCAATGTTTTTAGATAATTAAAATATAACTTTATTTTTCCAGTGTAGATCTTTCTAGCTTTTAAAGACAATACCCAAAAAAGTGAAAGTGTACTCTTGTAAATCCATATATTCAAGGATATTAAATAGCAATATTTTTAATGACTTAAAATTTTTGCTTTAATTCGTTAAAGAAACATATTTACTTTAACTCTTTAATAACCATGGCAAACAACAGGCCTTGGATTTATTGTTTTATGTGTCTAAGTGTTCAAAATGTTGAATAATCATTTAATAATGTAAAATATCATAAAAAGAACTGTGAGGTGCAATTGCAGTGTTGTTTTGAATAACATTTAGCCCTTTGGTGAACAATTCATATTCAAAATATTTCTCTCTCTTTCATTTGAGTGAGGCCAACTTATCCATCAGGTCCACTAGTCACAGCAGCCTGGACCTAATATACCTTTGGGGATCCGTGAAAATGTTTTAATTTTTTTTTAAAGTCTGAAAAAAAAAAAGAGCTTATAGGTCATGGAAAATGTTTTAATATATAATAATATTATTTTTCTATCAATTAGTGTAGTAAAATATATAATTTTTGATAATTTTTATGGACAAAGTGGTCCTGTAAAAGCAGAAGTGGGCCTACAAAAGTCAGTGAGTCCAAATAAACTGAACATATATATATATATTCTAAAGAAATAATCTTTAAATACCCTGTGACTTCATACTAGAATAAAGTATTTTGGTCTTACCTAAGATTTCATTTTGATTTGAGTATCTGGAACAAGGTAATATATTTTCTTTGGGAGTTGAAAATCTCTAAACACAATAGTCCTCTTTCCTCAAGCACATTCCTATGTGCTTCATGGACTACTTTTGTTTCCTGACATGTTTTCATCAATAATGGTAAAGGTTGAGGACATTTCCTTAGGGAAAGTTGAGGAGATGCCTAAAGTTGGAAGCATCAGGCAAGCTTGGAAGCACAGGGATAGAGAGGAACGTTTGATTGTGGTCCAGCTTCCAAAAAGGATTGGGTGGAACCTCAGCCTCACATGGCCAGCTTCCATCTTATTTAGGTTCAAATCCCAGGTGACTGTTGTATAGTACAACTTTACCCATTGCTATGAGGAATAAAGCTAAACATATGCCCTTGTAACATCAACCCTCTGGTAGGAAGCCACGGTTTTCTTAACAGACATACACATTGTAAAAGAATAATGGGACAGAGAATGTTGGTGGCTACATTAGACTAGCTAGTTTAGCAATTAATTTAAGGTATATTGTTCAGAAAATCAAAAATGGCTGATATGGCTGGAGCATAGTGAAGAAGGAGGAGAACATAGAAGAGGACATCAAGAGAAGGGCATGGGGCCAGGTTGTGTTTGACACTGGAAACAAATAAGGTGAAACACAGAATTTCCATTTTTAGTATCATGGGGATTTATGGGAGGCTTTTAAGCAAGAAATAACAAGACCCTACATTTTGGTTTGAAAAGCTGCATGAATGGTAAATGAATCATCTTGATTGAAGGAGGAAAACTCACGAAGAAGCAATTGTAGCAAGAAAAATTAAAAATCATGTCTGCCACGTTAATTTTGTTCCACTGTTCAAGGAGCAGAATGAATCAAGCAGTTGGATGTGAGTTTTGAGTTTTAGAAAGGTAAAGACTCAACCTTAAAATGAGAATTTAGAGCTATGGGACTGGATGAGATAGGAAAAAGAAGGATGTGTAAGACAGTTCTGAAGGTCTTCAAAATTTAGACGTTGAGTAGGAAAAATCTAGAAAATGACAGCATGAAATGGCCATCTGTGGATCCAAAACAAAACCAAGAATGTGGGAACACTGAGGTAAAAAAAAAAAAAAAAAAAAAGAAAAGAAAAGAAAAGAAAAGAAAATATTTTCAGACAGGTGGAGAGGCGAACTGTGTCAAAGGCTGGCGAGGGTTTAAATTAGATCAGAATGGACTGGATCATTGGATTGGAAAATATGCTGACCTTCAAAGCAGTCTTAGTGATGCTGTGAGAATGGTAGTATGACTGGATTAGGTTGAGGTTAGAGTGGTAGGAGAGAATGTGGAGAAGTTGAATACAGATCTTCCTCTCAAGTAACGCTGGTGTGAAGGAGACAGTGTAAAGAGAAATGGGCGAGAAAGAGAATTGTTTTCCTCCCTTCCTTCTTTCATTTTTTCCTTCCTCCCACCTTCCCTCCCTCCCTTTCTTTCTTCTTTCCTTCCTTCCCTTCTCCCTCTCTTCCTTTCTCTTCTTCTTCTTTTAGTTTAAATAGGAGATTTTAGGTCATCTTTGTGTGCTGATGGAAATGATATTGTAGGAATAGAGAAACTAAGGAGCAAAGTTCTCCTCAATGTCATGGGTGGGAAGAAGGAAGGATTCAAGGCATAAGTGGAGTGGCTTCCATTGATAGGCAGGAGGGACTTCATTCCTAGTAATAGGTGGGCCAGTAGAGCCTGTGATTTTGACTGATTGGTCACTTCGATTGAGGAAAGATACAGCAATTGTTGTGATGTGGATACTGGCAAAAGAGAGTGACTTTATTGGAAGAGGAGAATTCCTAACCTGTCAACAAGAATGATAGAAACAAGGACTTAAAAACAAATTAAGTAGGAAAAAAATAGTTTTGACAAAAAAAATAGCTTTTGCTTGACTATCTCTTACAAGTACATTTGGAGTCTTTTAACAGGGAAACTTCCAAAGACACCGCTCATCTGAATAGTGATCACTGTCAGCAGATCACTCTATCGTACCTGGTACTTATGGCTAAATCAGCTTTTTTGGTACAAATGTCATATGTAAATATGTTCTATCTAAAACCCTGAAACCTTCGCATAGATTTTCTTGATTTCTTAGTGTTACAAATCATTTTTTCATGTATTTGCCAATCTCAGTTTGGGGACTCCTTACATTCTTGGAGTGTCTGTATTCCTATTGAAAGCTGTCTCCTCATTCTCCCTTCTCCCTGTACCCCAACCTCCCTCATTGTCCTGAGTTTTTTCCTGAAATGCTTCAGTCTGAACCATAGAATGTCATGTTTGATTGTATACGGTCTGCCCTGATATTTGATTTCTCAGATACATTTCTCAGTGAATTTTAAATACTAAAGGCCAAGGAGCCAGCTGGCTGATTGCTCATTTCCCACTCCTCCCTCTTTGGCTGGCTCCTTACCTAGGGCTTCAAGCATTGGACGTGTCCAGCAAATGCCTGTCGGAAAGCAGGAGTGGACCTATTTCTAAGACAATGAGTCTTATTTTGTTGACATACCTTTTTAAGATTTTCTTTTGAAGAAGTTACCTTCATATGTTTAAAAGAAAACCCAAAAAACACTTCAATCAGTGCCAAAGTGAAAGTCACAGCAAATAGGTCTTTCTGCCCCGTAACCTCTCACAGCCGTGATTCTGCCCCCAGAGGCAGTGCCGGAAATGCTGGGCGCGCAGCCTTCCTGGTGACATTCATCTCAGTCCGCAGTGTTCTGATTTGGCAGCTGGCCCTCTTTCCCTCCAGACAGGGCATGTGTGCATACCAAGAAAAGTTCTCTTTGAGTTGAGAGACTGGTTTATTTTTTAGCTGCTGTGAAATAATTAAAAATGAATGGATACGGTTGAATTGTAGGAAGCATATTTGTTATTTGGAGTCGTTATAAAAAAAATTCCTTGAAATTAAAAATCATACTTTGAACAGGTCGATTAGTCAGATTTAATTTTTCTTTCACTCTCGTATATTGGTGTAAATATTTTCATCTGTTATGCATAACCAAAAAGTATATTAAACTGTCAAAACATAAATGATTTCCTTTTGGCCACCATGGCTTGAGGGATTTATTTCAAGTCTGTTGTACTACTATTTGCCCCAGGATGTGTAATCTATATTTTAGGGGAATGTGGCTTACTGCAAGACACCTGTATTATTTATGTGTGATTAATATTTGCGTTATGGTGAATGAGGTCTTTTGGCCTTACTTTTCTCTTATAGTGACTTAATCATTTCTCACAAGAATGTAGTCATTGTAATAAAACATTCCACGTACTAGTTTGTTTTTCAGCAGTGACAAATGCAATTGTTGTAAAATGTGAATTTTCAGTTATTAAATACGGCATCATGAATGTAATTTACAGGGCTACGTCTACAGGATGCTGCTCTGTGGCACCACGGAAGCTGAAACCAAGCCAATCCTTGTTTGTGTGAATTTGAATATAAACACTGGTAAAAGACATCTTTAAATCACAGTGCTTAGGACACCAGACCTAATTTTCTGTTTCCGGAAATAAATCTGTAAACTGTACAACCAGTTGGTTATACGGATGCCCATTAAATGGGTCTCATTGTCATTTGCAAATTTGCAACAAATGATGAAGATCTTTGATCATCCCTGACAGATAATATCATCTGCCAAATTAGGACATATTTCAAAGTTCCTTTCTGTGGGTTATAAGACATGACATTTTTCACAACTTTCCCTCAGAAAAAGCACTTATGTCAGGGGAGTGAGGAATTGTTAGAGTTCCAAAATCTACAAGACTAAAATTCAATTAGATATTAATGTTACCTGCCAGAGCAGTCTTCCTTCACAATGGTACAGTAAAACATACTGCTCTTAGCAGTTATTACACAGATTTGGTGGCATATGGATTATTGAATATAAAAGGAATTCATCTTAAAATGTCCACAATGAGTCTTTTAATCGTGTTGTGGTAAGCTTTGCCAAATGGCGAGAAAGAAGCTATAAACATAAAAGGTGATGTATTTATTGTTAGACAGCTTCTCTCTGTGAAGACATGGAAGGAGTATTTGTGTTGCTGCTTCATGTCATATCATTTCAAATTTGAAAAGATACAAATTACTCCAAAATTTGGTATTTTTTTTTTCTTTGTACCATGTCCATTATGAGAGCTAGGGTCCGATTTTTACGCTCTAATACTGCAAACGGTAAATATTTAAAAAAAAACACACCTTTGTATTTCAGAGAAGGGATTAAGATATGTGTCTACTGAAGGTGTGATAGAAGAAACTTCCATGTAAATATTGGCACTGTGGCATATTAAATACTTTTCAGGTATACGTTAAAATTGTAAGAGTGCTCAAACTTACGAGCTTCCAGAGGAAGTCATCAAGAGTATTAAAGAATGATGTGGATAATCACACAAAATTCAACCAGGATATGCTGGACAAGGGCTTTAAAACTTCAGAAACATCAATTAAAGCCCAAGTTGTGTGCAATAAGCATCAAAAATTGATAAAAACTCAAATTTAGGTTTTTAGATTTACTGTTTAAATCAATCAACTGCAAACAAGATTTAATTAAAGAATATTATTTCAAAGTGTAATTACCTACTGGGATTAGAATGAACCTCTATTGCCCATAATGTTCTCCTACTGTGATCCCACACTGAAAAATGTTGAGTTTTAGATTAATATGCATCTTGTAAGTACAAGTCCTAATCTCAATCTTAAAGGACATTTAAAACACACTTGGAACCTTCTATGCAATCAAGCCCAGTGTGACTACTCTGTCCACCATGCTAAATTTGTGATTACATTTTTTATGTGCATGATTTAAATCGCTTTAGCAGCAGTCCAGGGAGCATTTTACCCTGCATATTAATTACACAAAGGCTTTGTCATGTGAGGGTCTCAGTGGTCATGGTCTGTAATCCAGCTCATTTGAACTGTGAGTACAGTTTTTGAGCATGCTGTGCACATCAAGCCCAGCTTTACAGCTAGAATAGGCTGAGATGGTTAACAGGTATGGTTCCTGCTTAAGGAATGAATGCCATTTATTTAGTGACATCTGCAAACTAATTGCTTCAAAATCTGAAAGTGAATATGTGTGCTCAGAAGGCCGTTATTAAAACATAAGGAAAGAGACTCCATGTCACGGCATTCCAGTTCCTATTGTCTCAAGCTAGCACTATCCAAACAATCATATGCTTCCTTTAGAAAATTCTTCATGTTACAGGAAAAGGGCTTTTCTCCACTTTAAATTTCAATAATTTTATCATCAGCGGTAGTTTTACATGTTTAAAACCATTGAGAAGTGTTATGCTTTAAAGAGGAATTACATTTATTTTTTCAATATATGCATGTATATCATCAAATACCAATAAGCAAAAAATAAAAGTGAAAGAGCATTACAAATCACAGCACCTCAACTGAAGAATTTCTAAATATTCAGGACTTTCGAATGCATTGCTTTACTATCACAGTGTGGTTCTCAAAGATCAGAAAGTTGATATAGCTTTTGTTTCACATTTTAGGGATTTAGTCGTACAATATTCGTATACTACATATTAATAAGTTGAAAACAAAAATGGAAGTGCTCACCTGATATGATCCTAGAGCCTCGATGTCACGGAAGTCAGTACTAGTTCTCAAGGATGAAGGAGAACATGAGGGAGAATCGAAATTACTTGAGCGAATGCCACATATAGATACCCAGGGCCCATGTTGTAAAATCAAAACTAATAAAGGACATGTACATATACAAGTATATTCTGAAAAAAAGGCACTGAGAATTCAGAACCACTGATGGTTAGCTGAGCAATTTCACAGAAAATAGCTCTGCTTTAGTCTCTGTCCAAAGAAATGTAATGACAGAAATATACAAAAGACTATAATAAAAGAAAGGCAAATGCTTCAAGATCCATTTTGCTGGGAAACTCCATTGCAGGTCTGTCACCTAATGAGAGAGCGAGCAATCTTTTAATTGACATGTATTACTATATTATCACACTTTACTGGGAGAGGAAAAGAAAGTACAATATTTTTAAATGTTAAATTATGTCTTAAAACATAAAATGGACAGACGTAGTCAGACAAACTGAAATACTCTATGAAGCCTATGTGGGAAGAAAGTAAGAATTGAGTGGCTCTTTCTCTCTTTTTAAGTTTAAAAGGGTGTGGCATATCTATCACAACCACCAATATTCGAAGAAGAAAATAATCATCTCTCAGAAAGAATGACTATCTCTGTTTTAAAAAATACGTTTTCAATTATTTATGTATAACTTTTCCTATTCAGAGCAATTTGCCTTTTATTTTTTAGTCTCAAAATCCCAGTCGCAGCTCAACTATTTGAAATTCTTGCGGGAACTCCTTGAAAAGTTCTCCTCATTCGATGTTCAATACAGGTATTTTCTGAAAGCACGTTCTATGTACAAGGCAATATGAATGGTGCCGAGGAGAGAGAGAGCTAAACTACGGTCTCTGCTTTAGAAACTCTGAGTCTATTGGAGGCAATGACGAAAAAAAATTAAAATGTAGGATGACAAGAACTGTATAAAAATGAAGAACTTTATTTTTCTGAGACTCTCAGTACTTTGCTGTCAGATTCATTTTTCTGTATATGTACTTTGAGGATAAATTGCTTCCCATATACTTCAAAATAATTGTTTTGAAATGAAAACAGAGGAAATGTGTTATTAGCATTTACCCGAATATGCATTCTGTAGATTTATTTTCATTTAATCAGGGTAAAGTTCATGATTTGAATGAGGTAAATTCATTCTGAACCAAAGTGGAGAACTTTAAAATGAGTTTTTGCTGCAGGAAGAATTGTGTGTAAGTTTAACATTAGGTTACAATATGCAAAGGGTATGTAAAGTCACAGATATTTTTGTGGAATTGGCTCAAATTCATCCTATGGATCAAGTTGCATATTTAAAGGACTTTGTGATATGGTATTTGAGGAGTCAAATGCTACGTTGACTTACACTTATGCATCATTGTATTATAAAAAGATCCAAGAGAAATTTGGCTATGCCATTTAGCAGGTCTGACAGCCTTTGTAGGAGTGTGAACACTCAAGAGGCCATGTAAAAATGCAGTGACTATGACTGAACATTTGTTCTCCTTATACTGTTGGTTTGGGTTACAAAAGATTACGTGTTTTTTAAAGGCACAGCATCAATTCAATCGATTTTAAATATTTGACTATTAATGTCAATTTTGCCAGAGCTTTGGAATGAAGTTTTAGACAGATATGTAGGGAATTCAAATTCTAGAGGGACGCTTAGCATCAATGGTCTGAATATATATCTTACTAAAAAAGAATTATCATTAGGGTGAGACTCACTTCGGTTTTTCACTTCCCATTTGGCAACGTTGATGCCAAAAGTGATGACTATTTGGAAACATCCTCGGCGATCGAGTTTTTCACTGTTCTTCTGGATGTTTGGAATCATACAGCCGTCGTCCTCGCTGATTTCCGTACCCTTTACAATGATTTCCTAACACAGAACACTATTCCATGTGAGGCATATTTTAAGAGCCTATAACTTAAATCGGTTTGAATACTAAATCCTGATGTCATTCAATTTACATTTTATCAAAGAGACACAGTGTTTTCTTAAAATAATCTTAGTCTTCTAGTAACTGCCTAACACTATTCATAATATAGTGTAACTCTTTGCAGACAAATTCACTGAAAATTATGTTTTTGCGATCCTTTATATAAACTCACCAGTTCTCTAAGAAATATCTTTCCTCCCTTAGAACTGGTCCAAAAGTTTGGTAATTTGAAGTTAAAGTGCCCTTTCAGAGTTGATGACTTTTCTTTAATGTACTTTCTCTTAGTCACTTAATAGAGTTGTGCATTAATAAAACTCTATAGATTAAAGCTAGGTAGTTATTTTTCCAATGAAAAGCCTCCCTAAATATCTGGCATTTTGGATCAAATTTTAATGTTTCCAATTTTGAAATCTCAGCATAAAGCTGTTGATGTGGGTCCCCTTTGATAAATTATAAAGGTAAACTTTAATGAACATTGAATGGGATCACCTTTGCTACTTGGGGTAATAGAATAAAATAAAACAAGCAAACACATTTTTCTTACTGCCACATGCCTCTCCTTAATAATAACTTTTGTCTCTTCTGCAGAAATAGATGCTGTGTAAGTCTCATTAAATTACCTGACTGATGGAATAAATACACAGCCCATAGCTCGGCAGTCCATAGTCAACCAAGCAAGGGTCTTGATATCTCAGAGTTCTGCTTATTTACACATGCCTTGGACTCTTCTCACAGATATGTAAATTATTCTGGTTAAAACTAAATGCTAAAGTCTACACCATTAGTCTTCCACTTCATGATCTCCACATGGGGCTGTTAGAAGGATAATGTACCATACAATACACGGTTTACTTTAATTAATAGAAAAAAAAATGTGAAATGAATATTAAATGTAGCTTAATGTGAAAGAAAGCTCAAAGCAGTTTGGTTATTATTTATTTATTTAAAAAAATACTCAGTCCTGCTTTATCATTAAGAAATAAGGAATGCCTTAGAGGACCAGGAGCCTCGCTGGAGGCTTGGAAAGAAGAACGGAGCTTGGAGAGGCCTTAACAAACCAGCTAATGGTACTGGGCCCAACACAAAGCAGGGGCTGCTGGAGGGAGAGGCTCAGGGGCCCTGCTCTGTGCCTTTTGAATCCTAGCAGGGCTTTTCCGCTGGACTCTCTGCATTCCCTGCTAAGATCGTCCCTTGCTCTATACCGTATGAATTGTAGGATTTGCTATTAAATCTTAGACTAAAAAAGCTCATCAAATAGAGCATTTAATTAAAACACAAGATCTGTTTGTCTGTGTTATAATTCAATGTGTCAAAATTAATGCCTCTGTTTTTAATAAATAGAATTACCAATTCGCGAACAGTTTATCACACTGTTCCCAACTACAGAATGGAATTTTAATTATATAACATTATTTATGGCAATGAAATGATCGTGTTTCATAATATTTGCCAACAGCACAAGTTAGGATTTAAAAAGAAAAGCTCTGTTAAATAATCCCTTCCCCTCGTGGATTCCCTTTTGTCTTATTTGACTCACCTAGGATAAGGTAAGGACCTTGGGAAAAGACAAAGAACTAGAATGACTCTGGCTAGGCTTTAGGAGATAACAAAGTCCTCACTGAAGGCACTTATTTGCAAGATTAAAGGGTTTGAAGTAAAGCCTGAAATTAGTAACTTTTCATCTCCTTTTACCCAGACAGCCAGTGTTTTGTAATAAAATAAAGACCTTGCACTTTCAAACCTTCGTGCCAGACAGACTGTGAAACTGAATGGTACTCAATTTTAAATTATTCATACATTCTTAATTGTGATGTTATCCTTATAAATGATAGTAATGGTACCGTTTAAAACCTAAAAACCAGCGGGCACCTGCCAGTGAAACAGGTTCATTTAAAGCACAGCCATTGAATCCTTAATATGAGAGGCTATTGAGAAGACTCAGCTAGGAGAAAGTCACTAAGACATTTGATTTTACAGTTAGGAATTAGGTAGCTTGACGTGATTAGCAGAAGGGAAGTGAAATGCCAGTGCTTAATTTACAGAGAATTTACAGACCATTTGGAAAAATCACCCTGGGCTTGGAGAGTACCTGCAGAAAATTCGACTAACTCTCCCTGTAAGAGCATTTGCTGCAAACAGTTGTTTTCGTATTATTTAGCAGCGATCAAAATAAATCACCTGGTGAAGAAGATATGTGAGATCATGAATAAAATGACTTGCTCACTTAAAAAAAATATGAAAGTTTGTGTATGTGTGTGTGTGTGTGTGTGTACATCTGTGTGTGAATGTGAGTGCTTAAAAAATAGTTTTTGAGAAAGATCCATGTAACTGTCCAAATAGTTCTTTTGCGTATTAAGAGAACTGAGTTAAGAGTCTGTAAAAACGAAGGTCTTTACAAGACATATATACCAAAATCATTTTACTTTCTCCAGCATTTAAAAAAAAAATTGATGTTGCTTTGAATTCATTTTCAGAATCCTTTTAGTGATATCAACACTTGTCATGGTGTTGGGAGAAGAAATGTCTCTCTGAAATGTGGCCATATTCTTTTGGAACATACTTGTTAAAAAAAATAGAAACTTTTTGAGGTTGTGTCATTTTTAGATGGACATTTTTATATGCATCAATTTCGGTAACCTTTTAAGCAATTTTTTCTGCTTTTTTTTTTTTCTGTTTGTGATTTCACATTAAAAGTCTTTAATAGGAAAAAAAAGAATTTAGCTGTTAAATATTTTATTCAGCTATCAGTTTTCAGACAGGCTAAATAAATAAGGAGATAGATAACAGATTTCTATGCTTCCAACTTTGAGGCCAAGACAGGAGTGTCTCAAGGACCCTAATGATACTGTTTCAGGTACCATTAAGTAAGTGATTCTAACGGGCACAGCATTAAAGGCTTAGATGAACTGGTGTTAGTGAACCACACCTGAATGCCTAGGAATCTGTTACTTATTTTTGAAGCCTTTTCTTGTATCCATCAAGAAAAGGTATTCTTACGTCCACAAGTCTAAAGTGACTAATATGAGATCTTAACACTATATTCCACAAAGCTTCAACCGAAAGGGTGTTTGTTATTGTTGTTTAGTTGTTTATTTGATTGCTTGTGTGTTATGTGGCCTCACTGAAATGAATTGCTTTTTCTACATGCATGTATACTGACAATATTTATTTTTAGTCAGGGTAATAAGTACAATGGTCAGATAGGAAACCTATAATAGTATACCATTAAAATAAGGTATCTCAGATTTGAAATGTATTCTGCACCTTGAATTTGAAATTTTAGAGTTGTAGAAGAAAATGTAGTTTACATATTTCAAGCATGTTTGCCTGATTCACACGACTTGGGTTAAAATCCAGGACCTGCTGCTTGCTTATAGCATGTGCGCCCTTTGACTTAATGAGGAAGAAACAAAGTCATATAAGTAAAGCATTTGGATAGGTGGTTGATTCCTAGCAACTGTTCAATAGCTATGAACTACTTTGAAGGTCAATTCTTGGACACTGTTTTTTGTTTTTTTTTGGCTGATTTATTACAAGAGTTTTGAAGATCAATTTTTGGAAAAACCAGCTTTCTACAATGTGCTTATAGCCTCACCAGCAAATGATTGGGGCATTAGCATATTGAACAAACAAAATGCAGTGAGAGCAATAATGAAATAAACTTTATTTAGTTGTCCCACTGCCCCTTTAAATTTTTTTGTTGGGGGGTGGGTAATTCTTACCTTGCTCCTTGACAGAAGTTCCAGCAGGCCCCATGATTTCTTGCTTATCTTTATGTCTAAAAAAAGGAAAAGTGAGCTATTGCTTTCTAAAATTCAGCATTCAGTTTCAAATCAATACTTAAAGATATCCAGTTCCAAAAAATAATAAAAACAATTAACCTAATGTAATCTTAAATATTTTCCCAACCTCTACTTCATCACACCACTAAGGGCTGGCATGTGCAGTGGAAGGCCATCGAAGTCTGCTTTTGCCCCACATGTGGTGCCTCAGCCTCCAAGGATGCTGACTGACCTTCCAGGTTCTGTCAGGTTCCCCAGGCGGACGCTAGGAGGAGGAGAATAAGAAAATTCAACACATGATGCTTTTTTTGCTTATGCATTATTTCTCTCCAGGTTGTCCTCATTGGTATGCTTGAACTTTATTTTGTTTTTTAAGAACTGGCTAGTTCACCGTCACCTGTTTTCATACAGCTTTCCTTGATTTCTCCAGTCAGAATTAACTGACCATATTTTATGTTCCCCTGACACTCTGTATATTTCTTTATGAGGACATTTACCACTTAACACCACAAGTAATTATTTATAAGGCTTTTCCCTTGATTGACTGTGAACCACATGAAGGAAGGACTATGTATACAGCTTGCTCATTCCCTGGGTCTCTAGACCGTAACACAGCTTCTGGAACATGGAAGGTAATAGCTAAATCGAATTTTTAATTGCATTTAGACAGACTGGGTTGATATTTACTTTTAGTAGAGTAATAATTTACACTTAAAAACCACTTGACCTCCATCATTCTAACGCTCAGTATGTAAATATTTTTGTGCAATGTTTTTAGTTTATGGAACAATTCTGGCACCTCCCCCACATTTGGAATTCTTTTTTCTTGGAAAACTTAAGCTTCTAATTCTTTTAATTTTGATAGTAAAAATTTGTCATTAGGCAAGTCTTCTTATGATAAGGAATTTAAATCCTTTGCATAGTTCTGATACTGGCTTAAATTTTTAAATTATTTAATATGTAATCAAATTATTTATAAAAATACAATAGACTATACAGAAAATTGAGAAAATAATTCATAATGCCATTTCTCACAAAGGAATGGAAAAATATTTTAATTTCACTGCCAAATTTGCCTGGTTTGTAATGACTCCAAGGCAGTGAATGGAGAGATTCTTTGGTCACATCTGGCCAAGGTACCTGTATTTGATCATAATGTCTGCTATGATGCAGAAAGGAGTGTCATGTATATGCCCTCTTCATCTTAACATAACCATTAATCACATGTTAAAAATTTCTTTTCGGTCATATTCACCTATGTATATTGTTTATATCATTGTGGTTATAGTGCTAAGCAAAAATTCTGGTCACTTATATATGTGACTTGAAGGATAAATATGACCAACTGTTAATCTTCCTCTTGTGAGCCTCATTGCTGCTTCTGAATTTATTGAGATTACCAAACCTTTATGAATTACTCATCAGTATACAAGATCAGCAGGAAGATTCTATCAATTTTAAAATTCCATGCAGCAGAAAATACACATCCACAACAGTGCTATGTATATTAACTCTATAATGAACTATCTTTGTTATGTTGAATATAAATATTTCACTAATTTTAAATATTTAAGTTATAATTCTGGTTTCAAAGAATTAGTACTACACCCTTTCTTGATGTTAAAACTATTGGAATAGGGCGCCTGGGTGGCTCAGTTGGTTAAGCGACTGCCTTCGGCTCAGGTCATGATCCTGGAGTCCCGCATCGGGCTCCCTGCTCGGCGGGGAGTCTGCTTCTCCCTCTGACCTTCCTCCCTCTCATTCTCTCTCTCTCGAATAAATAAATAAAATCTTAAAAAAAAAAAAAAAAAAAAAAACTATTGGAATAAACTTCGATAAACTTCTGGACAAAATATTTTTCATTCTGTTATACTTCACACATAGGCAAATAAGCTTGAATGCATCTTACTGAAGACAAGGTGATGGGCTTTATTAATGCTCAAACAACAGATAGCTAGACATGCACACACACAAATTTGGACATTTCATTTTGAATGGCAACTTTCTCATCAGAATTTACTACAAAAATAATGTGTCCTAAAGATTAGGATGAAGGCTGTATCTCCTAAAGATAACATTAATTATACCTTCTACTCATATGTCATATGTCTTATTAAATTTTTATTTTGAAAAAATTATAGATTTGCATGCAGTTGTAAGAAATAACAGAGAGACCCCATGTACCCTTTACTAGTTTCCCAATGGTAACCTCATACAAAACCATAGTAACATCATATCATAATCTGGTTATCGATATCAATACAGTCAAGGCATAGATTAGTTCCATCAGCAAAAGTATTTTTTCCATTGCTCTTTTATACCCAAGCACATCCCCCTCCCATCCCCTGCCCATTTCTATAATTTTGTCATTTCAAGTATTATATAGAAATAAAATCAGGAGGTATGTAACCTTTTGGGGATCAGGTTTTTTCACTCAACATAATTCCTGGAGATTCACCCAATTTACCTGTATCAATTATTTGTTCTTTTTTGATGCTGAGTTGTATTCAGATATAGATATACCATGGTTTATTTAACCATATAATCACTGAACATGTCTGGTTTTTTTTCATTTTCTGGCTTTTATGAATAAACTGCTATGAATATTTGTGTACATTGTGAACATAAGTCTTCATCTCTTTAAGATAAATACATAAGAGTTCAGTTGCTGAGTTATTTGGTAGTTAGTTGCACATTTAGATTTATAAGAAACTGCCAAACTATATTTGAGAATGGCCTTACCATTTTGCATTTTCACCATGGATATGTGAGTGACCCAGCTTCTTCAAATTTTCACCAGCATTTGGTGTTGTCATTATTATCTTTTTCTAGCCATTCTGATAGGTGTGTAGTGATAGTTTACGGGTTTTAAATTACATTACCCTGACGGCCGATGATGTTGAAAATCTTTTCATGTGCTTATTTGCCATCTGTCTATTCTTGAGGTGAAATATCTTTTATGTATTTGGTCCATTTTCTAATTATTATTATATTTTAATTTCTGAATTTTGAGAATTTTTTTGGTATATTCTAGAAACCAGTCCTTCATCAGGTAGGCGGTTTGCAAATATTTTCTCCCATTCTGTACTCTGCTTATTGTCTTCACATAGCTTTCACAGGGCAAAATTTTAAATTTCAATAATATCCAGTTTGTCAATTTCTTCCTCTTATAGATAGTACTTTTGGTGTCAATTATAAAAACTCCTTGCTAGACTAGATGCCAAAGATCTTCACCTATGTTTTTTTCCTAAAAGTTTTTTTTCTTTTTTTTTAACTTTTTCTAAATGTTTTAAGTCTATGATTTATTATGAGCTGAATTTTGTATATGGTGTGAGACAAGTTGAGGTTTATTTTGTTGACTATGGATGTGTAATTTTTTAGGCTTATTTGTGGAAAAGGCTAACTTTCCTCCATTGGATTGTTCTTGCATCTTTGTAAAATTTAGTTTGGTGTATTTGTATGAGTCTATTCATTTCTTGGGTCTCTGTTCTGTTCCACTGATCCTGTCTATCCTTCTGTCAGTATCCTATAGACTTGATTATTGCAATCAGGCAGGCCTTGATATCTAATAGAGGGTTTTCTCCTGCTTTTTCTTCTTGCCCAAGATCCCAAGATTATTTTAGCTATTCTAGGGCCAGTGCCTTTTCATACAGTTTTTAGAAGAAGTTTACCTATATTTACAGAAAACTTTTTTGGGATTTTGATAAGACTGCATTAAACCTACAGATCAATTTAGGAAGAACTGACATCTTTACTAAGTTGCGTACTTCCATCTATGAACTTAGATTCTTCTTTCATCAGCATTATATCATTTGAAACATAGAGATCCTGTACATATTTTGCTTACAAGTTTATACTTAAGTGGTTAACTTTTGGGGAGTAATTATAAATGATATTATGTTTTTAATTTTGCTTGATGTTGTTTAAAATTCTTCAACTGTCCCGTGGTTCTTTCCTTCTCACTTTCTGTCTAATTTGAAGTGAGACTATATGATCATTCACTTCTAGGCCTCGGCTTCTTCATCCTAATCATGTCTTCCTTATCCTAAAGAGTTTATAATGCAAAACTGAAAGCAGAACCTAGCATTACTAACAGAAATGTATGATGTTTTCTAAATCCATATATAGCTATATCATTTGAGAAAGTGAGGTTAAAACAAATTTTGAAGATGTAGACTAATGGACAGAATAGAGGTTTGCATGCTGGATGATGGCTTATGTGTAACATCCCCTGGTTAAAGCTGTAGCTTCCATAGTTTGAGATGGTGTATTTATATCTGTATAACTTTTTAAGCACCGCCATTATATATACACCCCAATTATATACACACATCTATGTGTGTATAAACACACACGCATATATATACATAAAACAGGTGGATAATAGTCCTGCAATATGTATTATGAAATAGACACAAAATATCTCAGAATTGTTGAACAGATGAAATAACATAAATAGAAATTTCACACTGTTTTTCTCTTATCTCAAAGCATTATTTGCATACTTAAGAAAAGTGTGCTTCACACTTTTGATATCACAGGTTTAATAACCATATTCGAAGGGTGATGACTAAGGGGCACATCATGATCCAAGGGGAGGTCTTGAGCATTGCGGTCTGAGCTTAACCCTGCTCAAAAGTTTTATTGATGTATTTTCATTCCTCCTCTTATAAACATCCAATCTATTATGCACACATGAGGTGAAGTGACCTTCATAAAATTTATATTTTGGATTATATCATTCTATTAAAAGCCTTACAATGGCTTTCTAGAGCACATAGAAAAAAAAGTCCAAATCCTTTGTGACAGCCTGCTTAATCGGGTGCACCCTGATGCTCCTTCCTTCTCTCCTGCCAGTGTCTCTCATTGCTGTCCTCACAGTGCTGGCCTGCAGTCTTTTCCTCAAATGCACGCAGCTCTGCTTTCACAGCCTGCACTATGATTTTCCCAGGCCTTCCCTTTGTTGCCTCTTGCAGTTTAACATGAGGGTTTCAGATTAAATGTGAATTTCTTTACGTTATCTTCCTTAAGCTTTCCACTTAAAGTGGAGTTTGTCTACCTTCGACCTCTTCTTCCTTCTCATTCTCTATCTTAGCATCCCATCCCCTCATTACACTAAAAATGATAATCATTTTGTTTGTCTTTTCTCTTGTTTTGTTTTCCATTTATCTCACCCAAGTGACTATAAGCTACAAGAGGGCAGGGTCTTCATGCTCTTGTTCACTTTTTTTTTTTTAAGATTTTATTAATTTATTTGTCAGAGAGAGAGAGAGCAAGCACAAACAGAGGGAGCAGCAGGCAGAGGGAAAAGCAGGCTCCCCACCCAGCAAGGAGCCTGATGCGGGACTCCTTCCCAGGACCCTGAGATCATGACCTGAGCTGAAGGCAGACACTTAACTGACTGAGCCACCCAGGCATCCTCCTTTTGTTTACTTTTGCATGGCATGAGCAGTATGTCTGCACAGGGTCAATGAATGGGCACTGAAGATAAGTAGTAGTTAAGGAGGAACAAAACTGGGGTGTGTTTAGACCTATACTTGACTTCAAAAATCAATTGTATATAATTTCCTACAAATAGCAGAGGATTTGTAATTTTTCTTGACTGCATGTTTACTATGAACCAGCAGCACTGCCATGGCTGAAAAATTAAAGTTGAAAGTGTCCAGAACCAGAGAGGTGACAGCTTTAGTGCATTATGTTCCATTATGTTCTCATTAGATGATGCCTGAGGTACTGTGTTCCATTTAGGTGACACACATATATATTGCCTTAGTGGTTTTGTTTTTCACTAAGGTATCATTCATAGTCAATAAAATCCGCCCATTCTGCGTGTAGTTTGATATGCTAATTTTATAAAATCATGTACACACCACCACTATCAAGATAAAGAACAGTTATTAGAGTGATATTTTAAAAGCGAACATCAATAATTGAAGTGCGTGTAAAAGAAGATCAAGATTATGGGGTGATTAGAACTTATGCATGATGGAAGAAATGGAAGGGATTGGGCATATTTTGACTTGGAGAAAATGCAAATGAATGAAACATGACAATGTCCTTCACATATTTGAAAGAGCATTGTTTGAGAAAAAAAAGAATTAGATGACTTTTCTGTCTTCAAGGCCCAATATATGAAGATGACAGGTAGATTTTAACTTAACTATGGGGAAGATGCTTTAGGAATTGCTGCATTGCAAAGTAATGAGCTTCCCATTTAACCAACAGTTAAATATGTCAGGAATTTCATAGCAAAGCTTCTTAAATTGGGTAGAGGTTAGAGAGGGTGATCTCTAGGCTGGCTCTTACAAAATATTTGTTGAATGAGGTCCCTGAGGGTTGGGAGGGGCAGGAAGTAGGCTACTCAGAGGAAAAATGGGATTTGAGTTAAAGTAGGGAGGCCTTGAGGGTTTCAATTAGTACAAAGGAACATAGGTACAAGTAATATTCAGAAGAAAAAGTATTAGAAAAGCAAAGGTATGCAACAACACATTTCCAATCAGTTTGGATTGTTCTAAACAAGCACTTGGATTTTATGGATCACAGACCACTGAAATAGGAATAAAGAGAGTGCTTTCTTACATTGCTTTCCTTATCCTCTTCTTTATTCCTACAATGTAAGAAAGATTTTTATCTACTTGCACAAACTCCCTGGTCTCTTAAGCAGGACTAATGATCTTAAATTTATAAATAGCATACAGCTACAAACAAATATATATTTTTCATTTAAAAACACCATGTAGGTTTGCTTTCCTTTCAGGCGGATAATGGTCCTTTCCCCCTCATAGTTCAACTGACAAAGAATTGGTAGATTTTCTCTATAATTTGCTATTATCCTAAAACTCAAAAGCAAACCCAAATGCCATCAGTGGTTATAAGCTGTGATGTGTTTGAAAATGGAAATTTGACCACTTCAAATAGCAAAATCTTCATTTCCATTAGAGTTTTATGAACTGTCTGATTGTAGATCAGGATAAAACGTACACTATTCTGTAGCCCTGCTACGATGCACCAGGCAAGATGATGAAAACAAAAGCAATTATTTGTACTAGAAAGAGCGTATTTCATTAAGCATTTCATGCATGAATATAGCCACATTGGTGCACATTACCTTTTGTTGGATTTATATGATCAAACTTACAGAGAGATCTTCTATTTTAGTTAAGCAGATTTGCCTCTGAACATCTGTCTTGTGTATATCTTTTAATTACTCATTTAAAATACAATATTTTATAAACCACCCACATTTAATAAACTAAACAGTCAATTAATTTGGGAATCCTCTTCCCCATCAACTCATGAAAGACTACCCATTAAAGAAAACAAAAAAGGTTATTTTTAATTACTTTAGCAAAAGAAAATCAGGATAAAAATTGAATAAATTATTTATATAGGATTAAACACAGGTAAGAAGCAAAGTTTAATAAATCTTTCAGAATTGACAGGAGTGACAAAATATTTTATTAAAAATAGAGGATCTAAATATGGTTTTGGAAAATAATCAATGGTTTTGGAAAATAATCAGAAAAATTGAAAAAGTCTTGCTAAAAAAATGATGAAAATATAAGTGCAAAATTATGGTTCTGAACCTCCAAGTTAGTAATCAACTCTGACAAAATCTAGGTTATTTTGTTTTTCTTATTGAGATAAAAATAATGTTAATAGAAAGTACAAAATTTTAGATTTTTGTTCTTTTTGAGGGAACTGACAACAAACACTCCTGAGTGGAATAAAATTGTTTGCCCAGACTGCTGGCATAAGTGAACATTCTCAAAATGAGTTTACTGAAACATTTCTTCTTTTGTATAGTTCAGAAAGATCGACTTTTTGTTTTTTTATTTTATTTTATTTTTTTTTAAAGATTTATTTATTTATTTGTGAGAGCGAGAATGAGAGAGAGTACATGAGAGGGGGGAGGGTCAGAGGGAGAAGCAGGCTCCTCGCCGAGCAGGGAGCCCGATGCGGGACTCGATCCCGGGACTCCAGGATCATGACCTGAGCCGAAGGTAGTTGCTTAACCAACTGAGCCACCCAGGCGCCCTCGACTTTTTGTTTTTTTAAAGATTTTATTTATTTGAGAGAGAGTGCGAGAGAGAGAGAGAGAGGGAGAGAGCACGCAGGAGCAGGGGGAAGGGCAGAGGGAGAGGGAGGAAGAGACTCCCTGCTGAGCAGGGAACCCAATGTGGGACTCATTCCCAGGACCCTGGGATCATGACCTGAGCCGAAGGCAGAGGCTTAACTGACTGAACCACCCAGGTGCCCCCAGAAATACAGGCTTTAAAAGGCAAGATCTTTCTTTAGATTCAGAATCTTTATGTACTTCCATCTCGGATATAGAAGCAGCCTATTGGTGATGCTTATTGGCTGGGAATAGATTATCTGGATGTTGGTCATCTAGGCTTGCAAGTGGTTTTGTGTTATTATCATAGATTGAGAAATCTTCGTATCTGTGTAATCCCTGATGCTTTTTTCTGTGCAGTAGAGTTATAATATTTTAATTTGGGACATATTTGGAGGTTGAATCTATCACTTTTTAGCTATGTTACTTTGGCCATATTACTTAACTATTCTGAGCTTCAGGTTTTCACCATGAAATTGGTTAATAATACCTACCTTCGAAAGATTGATGTGAAGATTAGAGAGAATGCATGTAAAAGACCTACGGTAGTGTTAGGTTTATAACACATGAAGCAAAAAATAAACGATTGTATTTTTTATGAAGGGAGATATAATCAAAAGATCATCATCATGTGTGGACAGAAGAAATGTGACTCATTTGTGGACTATTTGGTCAAACCTGGGAAGTACCGGATTTAGCTCTAATGGGGACTTCCATACTCTTGGCTCCAACTATTCTCTTCATTCATTGTTAGTCCTTCATCCAATATGCATCTATTAAGTGCCCACTATGTTTCAAGCACTACTTTAAATCCTAAGTATACAAAGATGACTAGAATAGAGTTCAGTCCATCTTTCCATGTGCTCCTATTCCAGTAGGAGAGGCTGATTCATAAACAAACAAAAGTACATTAAATACATTTGTGGAAGGACAGAAAGGTACTGTGAGAGCCTAAGGAGCAAGCACTGAAATCTTAGAAAAGACAGGGAAGGGGGGGCCTGGTGGCTCAGTCAGTTAAGCGTCTGCCTTAGGCTCAGGTCATGATCTCCAGGTCCTGGGATCAAACTCCGCATCAGGCTTCCTGCTCAGCAAGTAGTTGGCTTCTCTCTCTCTCTCTCTCTCCCCTTCTGCCCCTCCCCACTGCTCGTTCTCTCTCTCTCTCAAATACATAAATAAAATCTAAAAAAAAAAAAGAAAAGACGGGAATTTCTAAGCAAAGGTGAGATACAAGTTGAATTTTAATCAATGAGTAGCAGTTTGCCACGCAGATAAGGGGGAGAAGGGCATTCCTGGAAAAAAGTCCAGCATATGCAAAGGCAGGAAGTTGAGGAAGAGCATAGCATGGGAGCTGGGTTGCATGTGGCTGAGGAGAATTGTAATCACATAGTGGGAGTAGGAGAAAATAAAGCTGAAAAAGTACATGGAGATCCTGGTAACATTCCATGCAATGGAGGTGATCCTGCAAGATGTTAAGCAGGAGTCAGACCCCAGACTTGCAGTTTACAATGATTTATTGGCATTGGAGTAGAGAATTTATGTATTTCATGGATGGGAAGTAGGTGCAGGGGGATCAGTTGGAAGTCAGTTAAGTACTCTCACTCGTAAAATCTACTTCTGATACTTTAGTATCGCAATGATTATTAATCCAATCTAATTAACTTTTACACATTACCACTGTATGTGAGTGTCCATTAATGAATATGGTCATTAGTGCTTCAAAAAAATTTTGTGTCATTTTTCCCTGAAATCTTTTTTTTTATATAGTGAAAGTAAATTTATAAGGTGATTCAAAGTGTCAAACAGTGTTGTGATTTCGTGTCTATTTAAGTTTTCCCCCAACAAATTTCTTTTACTATTTGTGGAATTATACTGTGCAAATGTGTATAGTAAAATGCATTTTAAAATAATAAAACAAGTACTCATATACTCAGACCTGGTTTAAGAAATAAAGTTTATCAATATCTTTTAAAGTCACTGTTGTGCCTTCTTATCACATTCCCTGCCTGCCCTATTATCCAGATTTTTGCATGCCTCTTCCATTATCTTCCATAAGAATTTTGTAGTCTTGTAATTTCTTTGTTTAAACTTTTTCCCCGCCCCCATGCCAATTTAAGACAGGATTAAGATTTGTAGTGTCTACCCTATGTCTGATTGACATACATGAGAATATTCCCCAGTTGGTATTATAGCATAGAGTTGGTGAGGTGAAAGCACATTTTATGTTAGCACAGACTCAGAAATACTTGGAGCACTGGAATGCACATATGTTATCTTTGAACTCCTGCCAAATCATAAAAGAATGTAAAGAAATAGGAACACTACTATATAGAATGAGATATTGTCATTAAGACCATACATTCTTTGGTATCAGTTGTTCACATTTTCTTTAAAACAATTTGAAACTACTTGTACATTGTGACTGCTCAAAGATTGTAAATATGTTTTTGCAGGTCAATAGTAACTATTTTTTGGGTCTTCTTTGACATTCTACATAAAATTGTTCCGATAAAGTCCTTTCAATAGTGCCCAGCACAGAATAAGTATGCAACCAATATTAGCTCCCAGTGTTGTTGTTGCTATGATTAATATTATTGCCACCTTGATTTTTCCAGTGACATCCTACCCACTCCATTGAAAGAAATACAGCGGTGAGAGATGTTACTATATAATTTGGGGAAATCTTGGTACATTAGTGGCAAAACACGACTTTCAATATTGTGATATTTTACATATAGGTGGGCATTCAGTGACCCCAGAATTAAATTTTTGTGCAACCTTTCCCTCTTTCCATGTCCACCAGGTTAACAATCCCTTATGAGAGCCCCTTTTCATATGGTTTAAAACATAAAGCAGAAGCATAGATGTTACAATGGCTTATCGATTATTTCTTTTCTTCCTGAGCCCACCTAGCCAGCTTCAGGGAGGGCCACATGACTGACTTTGGCCAATGAAATGTGTCAGTTCTGGATGAGGACAATGAAAAGCCTCTGCGTGGAATTCTCCAGTCTCTGTTCCTTCAGTAGAAAGCATGGAAATTGTTTGTTGAGAGGGTGGAACAGCAAGATTGAAACCTCTTAGACTGTTACATTGCCCCACAGAGGACTGCAGCCCAGGAGGGTGACCTAACCTCTACAAACATTGCATGAACTAGAAATAAATCATGTACCAAGCCACTGAGATTTTTGAGGTTGTTTGTTACCTAGTCTGTCTTGACTAATACAAAATACTGCATTATTTTTCATGCACAGCTAACACTGGCATTCTTAAAGAAAAAACACATTACTCATCTTAATGGACTATCACTGTGCTTATACTAAAAGGTTGAAAACTCGGGAGATAAATATTTATTGCTGCTGGAGTTCGCTTGCTTTTATTCGGTATTCTAATGGTTGTTTCCAGATATTTAGGTACACATAATAAACTGACTGTAGCATTTTACCAGTTTAACACATAATACTGATCATCACATAATAATTTATTGCAAGGGTTAGTGTTGCTTATGAACATACACAGACAAACATATTAATCTCTAACCCACTATCACAAATGAAGTCATCCAGATAATGATGACCTTGCTATTACTTATGAAAGTACTACTTCATTGTGTATCTAACATCAAACTCAACCATGTTAGTTTGTGGATGGCAGATATTTGCTGGTGGAAAACTCTTTATCCAGGACTGAACAAGCCACAGCAAATACTGATTGGATAGACTTTATGTCAGGCAGCTTAGACTAAAGTATACTGCAGGAACAGCCTCAAGACAAGTGGCTCACAACACATTTACTACTCACTTGTATCACATGTGCGTCCTGGGTTGACATTGACTCTGCTCTGTGTCATCTTCTTCCTGAGAGCCAGGCTGAAGGAGCAGCCTGGTTCTGTGGCAGGGGGAAAAGGAAATATTAGAATCACATGATTCCTTCTCTTAGAAGCGTCACACATATCCTTCCTCAAATTCCATTGGACAAAGCAAGTTATATGGCCAAATCTGGTATCAATGGGGCAGGGGTGCTCTCCCACAAGAAAGGGAAACATAGTTTGAACAGAAACATAGTTGAACAGAAATCCAGCCCAAGTTTAAGCAGGAGCTCGGTTAAGCAAAGGGTAGAATCAGGAAAAAAAAAAAAAAACCTTCACATTTCCAAGAGCTCATGGTCACTATCAGCAATGCTGGTAGACAATTGGTGGAGAAGCAATGATGAATATCATCAAGGAGTCTGTTTGAGAGCCTGATCTCTATCCCACACCAAAATAGGAAAACAGGAGGCCCAGAAGAATAGGAGTGAAAAGAAAAAAAAAAAAAGGCAGCAGGTAAATGTTGACAAGATTAAGACCAGAAAATCTGAGGTAGATTTCCAGCTCCACATAAGATCTTAATTAAAAACAAAACAAAAACTTTGGATTACGTGCAATTGCAAATATATCCACAAAGAGAATAGCAATCAACCCCTTATACACTTATCATTCGTATTTGACAATTATTAAAGTATGACCAATTTCATTTCATTGCTCTCATTCTCAGAATTCTGGTCAGATTAGCTTGGATCAGCTGCTAAACAACATTGCCAATAGATTGGGGTAGATAGTATTTTCAGAAAAGACCACAATATGTTCTACAGCTCAATGAAAAGAATGTGGTAGAAGTGACTTCTGGTCTAGGTTGTAGAAAGAGATATACCTTCTGCCTGACTTTCTCTCTCTCTCTCTCTCAAGATTCATGCCTTGAGAGCTCTGTGCAGGCATATGAATCTGTCTCCCCTGAAGCCATCAAGATGGAGACACCACATGAAGATAGACACACTAAAGTCATGCTAGCTATTCCACCTCTCAGCTCTGTAAGTCTTTCTAGCCGGGCACCAACTTGTAAGCTTGTGAGCTTTCAGGTGAGTCTAGCCTCCAGACTTTGAGCCACCCTAGTAGACATTAAGTGGACTAAAGTGGTTCCAACCAAAGATAAATATCGTGTTGTTTTAAGCCAATGAGTTTTAAAGGGGTTTGTTACACAGCCATTGATAGAACCGTCATGGAATTCAGTTCAGTTTACTTCAGCAGGTATTTATAGATTTTCTACTATATGCCAACCATTGTAGAAGGTTATAGAGATTCAAAAGTTAGTAACACATGGTTCCTGCCATCATGTAACTTACTGTTCAACAAAATGGAATATAAGGATCATGATTTTCAAGGTTCTATGAAATAGGGTGGGACTTAATAAAAATATTCACCACTTACTACATGTGTGTCATATTATCAGAACTTATGCTAGATGTTTGACATAGTTCTTTCACTAAGCCTGAAATGAATCTCGTGAAAGAAGCATTAGGAACCTCATTTTGCACTTGAACACCCTGAAATTCAGAGAAAATAAATAAAGTGCTCAATGTAACCCAGTAAGGGGCAGGGTTGGAGTTTCAATCGAGATATGCCTGACTGTTGTGAATGCATATTTTTGTTATTCTATAATAAAATCTTTCAAATATTTTGAAGAATCTGTTTCAGTTGAACAAGGCAAGCATTACCCATTTTCAAGTTAATTCCACCATAATCCTAAATGATATTTAAAGTATACTCTTTCTTGGTCCACAGAGGCTGCAAGCGTTCTTAGGGGCACTCAGCGGTGCCTCAAGTTCTGGCATCTAGAGACCAGGGTAGGCCGTGATGGTGGCCTGAGCCAGTAGGGCCCACACACTCAGCAGGGGGGTCCAGCTGCCGGTGCTTGTGTAGGAGTAGGGGCAATTGCAGACAAACATGTAGTGGTCAGGGTCAGGGTCAGCAGTGCAGGTGCACGGACAGCTGTGCGGATCCCGGCCGAGGGTCCACACTCCTGCGGCTGCAGAGTCTGGCCATAGGTACATGCACAGCCATGGAAGCTGGTGATGGGAGTCTGGCTGGCAGGGTGTAGGCGCACAGCTAGAGGGGCTAGGTGCAAACAAGGTTGGGAGTGCAGGTCAGTGACAGGAGGTAACCCGCAGCGAGGCCTCCGACAGCTGAGGGGTCCTGGCTGTTGGCGTGCACCACTGTGGCTGCAGGGTCTCACCATGGGTGCATGGCAGTGAAGCCAGTGTCAGAAATCAGGCCAGGGGCATGCAGGTCCATAGCTGGAGGAGCGAGCTGTAGGGGAGCCCGGTGGTGCAGGCCGGTGACAGAAGATAGGGCCGCACCTGGGCTGTTGGCATGCACTTCCGTGGCTGCAAGATCTTGTCACTGATGCACGCACAGCAGTGGAGGCCAGTGACTGGGCTGCCGGGGGCACACAGTTAGACAGCTGGAGTAGCTAGCCCCAAATGCACGCATGTGGCGGGGTTTGGAGGAGGTGCTGCTGGGATCTAGGTCGGAGTCTTATACTCTTGCTGCTGGTGCAGATCCCAGGTTTAGGCAAGGGGGAGAGAGAGAGAGCAGGGAAGGACTCAGGGGGCTGGTGTCTGCAAAGGCAAATAGCTGTGGGCAGACCCTGGTGAAATCTGCAGTGGGTCCCAGCAGCTGTGTTGGGTCGGTTTCTGCAGTGGTGAAAGCTGCTGGGATCTTCTGCAGAGCCGGTCGCTCTAAATCATTGTCTCACCTGCTACGTGGCTGATACTGAGAACCCCTGCTCTTCATTCTTGTTCTTAGCTCTCTCTGTACAATACATCTCAGCTTTGTCAGTCTCTGGGTAGGGCAAAACCAATGTGGGTCCTTCATGTGGTGCCCCAAAAGGCTGGAGGAGTGGATTCCTTACCCCCGCTCTCCCTTTCCTGGTGAGGAACTCTTTCTAGCTGGGGCATTTTCTCCTGATGCTGAGCAGTGCTGCCCTGGAGGATGGGATAATGCAAGGGACATGAAGCTGTTCTTCTTTCCCTTTTCAGTTATTCTCAGGTTTTTTTTGTTTCACTGTGTTCCTGAAGTTTCTTAAGTGGACCCCTGAGCTTTCCCCGAACTATTTTGGTTCATAGATAGCTGTCTAATTGTTTTTTTGTGTGTGTGGCCATGGAGGCTGGGGTCTCCTACTCACCTATTTGGGCCCCTTTGCTTCTTTCTTGAAATGCTTTTCTTTATTTGCCTCCAGAGATACCATAATATCATCATATTAACTACTACTCTGGCCTTTCCTTTCAGTCTTCTTTGTTTGCTTCCTCTGTTCTACCTTTATCATGGGCGGTCCCTCGGGGCACGGTTCTGCTCCCTTTTATCTTGTCTATCTATATAAACTCCTTAGGTGAGCTCTGTAGTCTCAGAGCTCCAATGAATCTCAAATTTATCTCCAGTGCTAACTTGACATTCTCAAAGGCATTACTCTAAGACTGTGTAAGTCAAAACATGGCCAAAGCAAAGCTTTTATTCTCCTTTTTACCAAGGAAGAGGTTTCTCCCCTATTCTTGCCTGAATAAATGGACTCACATCTACTTGTTGATCATCAAACACCTTGGAATTATCCTTTAATCCTCCTTCTATTAGTTCTATTCCCATCTCTTCTACAAGTATCCCCCGTAAACTCTGCTTCCATAATATATTCCAAATCTATCCAATTCTTTCCATTTCCACTACCTGTCCCCCCTTCAAGCCTCCATCTTCTCTTGCTTGGACTATTGCAACAACCAACTGACAAGCCTATGGTTTAAATCCTGATTCTTCAGTTCTTCCCACTGAAGCCTGAGGAAGCTTGTAAAAATCCTACACTGTACACATATTTCCAGGCTTAAGAACTTCCAGGAACTTCTAATGGATCTAAGCTTATTTTTGCCTTTTGACCTTTTCACTAACTCTTCTTTTTAGTTGAAATGTTCTTCCCATAGATTTTATCACAGTTAGCTCCTTTGTGTCATTCAGATCTTCACATAAATATCACATCCTCAGAGAGATCTTCTTAAATCCTCAGTCTAAATTTGCATTCACTATCACATGCACTCTTAATTTTCTGCCAAATACTTATAACTACCTGAGAATCTCCTTGGTTATTTGTTTGTTGACAATCTGCCTCTTATGGTGTAAGCTGCATGATAAAAATGACATTCTTTGCCTCTTTTCCACTATGTCTGAGAATCTATATCTATTGCTGTAACATAGTAAGCACCCGATACATCTTTTTTAATAGTGAGAAATAATTGCATCTTCTAAGCAGACATACGCAAAAGTTCTAAAATAACTTAAGGATAAATTTATCCTATCTGTGCCAACAATCAATATATGGGGGACCTTATTCCCAATCTAAAAACTGATGCTGTAGAATGAATGAAAAACAATTGCTAAGTTCTATTTACTTCCGTAGCTGTGAAGTGGCAAGAAGCTAGGAAAAAAAAATGCAGAGAAGCTCATCAGTTAGCAGAAAAAAATCCATATGGTCTAAAGTTCCCAGCTGAAGGAAAAGTTTACAAAAGATTTGAACCTGTTGTGTGAATCACGTAAACAAATTTTATTAACAGCATTTATGAGTCACAAATAGTAGTGAGTAGAAAGACAAGAAACTAACCACAAGGTCAAATGTTGTCACTGAAGACAGTTTATAGTAATCCTGTTGTACTGGAGCAGAAATGGGAAATGACAGTGTAACATCATAAGAAATACATTATGTTGAGCTCAAGAACAATGCCAGATGAGTAGAAATTATTATATAAATAGCAAACAGACCACAATAGAAGAAAGCGATTGCCATTATTGGTATTCAGGATGATTGTATTATGCACTTCGGTAGGCAATTTATGGAATTAAATTCTTTCTACCCAAATGGGAGCAACAGGAAACTAAACACATATTTTTTGTAGTGGAAGCAGAGAAGGAACATCTCACAGGTTAATTTGACTGAATTAATTAACTAATTAATTAATTAATGTATTTGGTGTCAGGTGCTCCCTTTAACAGACTCCTGAAATTTACAGTTCATCCATATAAAATAGGTGAATATTTAAGAGTTGGTTAAGAAAAAACCAGCTCATTAAATGTTGTTTGGTCTATGTATTCTAAATCTGTTGGATTGTTGCATAAAGAAAGATTTTGCTTGAAGTAGCATGATCTCCCTTCCTTTCAATCCAAGCAGTTGAGGTTGTGATGACTAAGCCTTGCCACTCTTCCTTAGTAATGTGGCTCACTCTTGGAAAAAAAATTTTTTTTCAATAGAAAAGACCAGGAAAACAATAAAAACCACGACTTATCAACACTCTTCAAATAAGTCCTCGATCTTTAATACAAACAAATAGGACAGTTTCTCACAGCAATCAGATGGTTCTTGGCTGTTGGGGCCTGATTTGCATTGCAAAGGCTGACGTAGATAGAAGGGGTGTGTGCATGCAGGGAACAGAGTTCAGAGAGTCTGAGGGGAGGAAAGGATTATACTTAATAATGGATATATTTTTGAACTCCTTAGGAATGTTCTGTTGCCTCGTAACTGCAGAGCACTGTGGGATTTTGCTGTCCTGTTTCCCTAGGGTCTTATCATTAGATGGCTACCTAATTAGCACACAGCACATTCTTGCCTATGTTCTATTTGCACTGCAGATGCTTTCATTTCATACATCATTCACAACCTGCAGCAATTACAAAGTGGTAAATGACCTTACGCGATAATTACACTAATAGATCTGTATTGTTTCATTTGGAGAAGACTGGAGAAATGGGCTGTCTGACATGTAGGAAGAGTGGTTGCAGTTTTGTTTTTTCTTTAAAACTGGAACATAAAGTAAGTAAAAAGGTAACTTTTGATCATAAAGGTTACCTCGTATACTCAATCGGATGGATTCTTAGGTAGAGATTTCTCCTTGGAATGAATATAAACTTCCGGCCAATATCTCCAATGTCCTTTTACTTGGACAAACAGTATTTGGATTTATCAATTAGAAGTGATATTTTAATAAATCAATAGTATCCTGGACTGTTAAAATCAGAGAAGAGAGAGAATGATTATTTTCCCCTAAAGCTATTTTAAAACCCGGTCTTGTACTAATAATTGTAAAGATCCATAAATAAGCTATGATCCTAATCTTTAAAGTGGTTGTGGTTCAAATCAGTGGCAATTTTCAAAGGAAATATACACTCATAAAAGATGAATGCCAATACAGAAGGGAAAAAAAAAGACAAAAATAAATGGTCCATGCTGGTTTCTTACCCACCCTCCCCTCCTTCTATATAGTGAGGTACCTTCAGAAGTTGTCTTGAGATGATTTTTAGAAAAAAATTTGTATCATCTGAGCACACTAATAAAATAATCCAAAATTGGAACAGCTAAATATATACATAGAATTTCTAAATTTTAAATGTAGTCCACGGAAATATTTTCTACCCACACTTTCTGGATCTATGCTTATATATGTAAAACACTCTGAGGCTTACTCTATGATCTATTAATTAAAATGGAGTTTTATCAACTAATTAAGTGTAAAAATTTTAGAGCAACTTTCTACACAAGCTTAATGTCCAGAAAATATGAACTATCTTCAATGATGAAATTCACAAAATATTGACTCAGTCTCAGTTTTACTTGGTGCTGGCCGGAAGCTTAAATGTGAGTGAAGGACTATAGTATTTTTTCTGTAACTTTATTTGTCAGTGGGTGAAAACAATAATTAAAATAGTAAATGTGATAGAGTGAGAAAACTCTAGCTTTATAGTTAGAAGAGATGTGTTCTAGTCCTTGGAAAGCTTGTATTTCAGGGGATTTGAAATAATTAAATAAGAAAATCTGTACTTGTAGTGGTATTCCCAAGATTCTATCATATCCATAATCTGCTCCTTGGGAATTCTGTTGCTGTTGGTTTTGATCTCAATCTGGAAGTTTTTTTAATCTAACAGAGGTGAGAATGTAAGATGGATCTTAGATTTAACAACAGTTCTTGGTGGGCGAGGAGGATAATAAAAGAGGGAACATGGGAAAGAAAAGAAGGAAAGAAAGATGGGAAGGAAGAAAGGAGAGAAGAGAGGGAGGAAGGAGGGAAGGGAGAGAGGGAGGAAGAAATGAGGGAAGGGAGGGAGGGACGGAAGGAAGGATGGAAAGATGGAAGGGAGGGAGAAATAAAGAAGGAAAGAAAATTTTTAAAAAAAGAAATAAAACATGGCCTTTTAAAATGCATGCATTAAATGTAAATGCACTCATATTTCAGAATTGTAAAAATGTGGACAAATAAATACAAGATATATCATGAAGGGATTAAAAATCATTTTCCTGGCTATGGCACACACACACTCACACCCTGTGAGTACACCTCTCACTGACTACACTAATGGCATTGAAGAGTCATTTAATCTGTTTGAATTTACAATTTCTTCACCTCAAGATGACTGAAGTGATAGATCACAATTCTCTAACATGACTTGCACCTTCAGATAAATGAACTCATTCTATACTCATGAAGAGTAGATTTTCTTCTTTTTTGGAACAAAATCTGGAACTCATCTAGGTGGGATACCCACAAATCCCAGGGGCCAGCAGTCAAACATTTCTTTTCTGTTAACAAATGACAAACACTTAAGTGACTCCACAGAGTTTCTGCTTGTTTTCCTTACTGCTCTGGTTTTGCTCCATGAGGTTTTCTGTTATACTTTCAATATGGTCACCATTAAGGTCAAGTTTGTTTTCAGGCTGCCTGGCAATTTCTCTCTACCCCTCCCCAGTAGCTCTCTTCAGAGACATTTTCTTCGAGTCTTTCTCATTTAGTCACCCAGTGCTTTGGTGACCCTCACTCCTACAGGGTAGGTTTAAACTTTGCCTCTTTTGTAATTGCAGGGGTTTTTTTTAGATTCTGTTTTGGTAACATCATGGGACTCGCATCTGCCCCTCCCCGCCAGACTAGCTGCCATCTGACAGAATCAGGGATTGCATTATTTCACCCTCTTCTCATCATCACTATTGTTATTTTATTTATTTATTTTTTAAACCACACATTGTTCTCCTCTGCTCAAAGCTTGGCATTCTGAGCTCTGAGTAATATTTCAAACAGGATGAAATGAGGTAGTGGACCACACTGTGCCAAAGTGAGATGCTTGCCCCTTCTAATCAGTGCAGTTAAATAAGACTGACTTTGTTGAGTATCTTATTATAAAGCATTCCTAAGTACACATTTTACATGTAGCTGAGTAAGTAAAACAATTGGAGTACTGTAAGTTGCTTCACAGCATAAAGCTGAATTACATATTGAAACAACTTCAAGTACCACAATTCTCTTTTTGAGACCCGTGTTTTTCTTCATTAGAAAAGTCTTTTTGATAGGTTACATTTGGGGGAACTGAGAATCTTAATTTAGGCATTTTTCATTTGATGTTCCTTGTCCCTTTCTTTTGTTTGATAATCATACTCGAGGTAATCAGCTACAATAACTCAAACGGACTTCTATTAGCCTATGCTAATCATGAAAATACCTTTTCTGAAGCCCCGCTACATTTTGAGGCAGTTTCCCCCTCGTATGGCAGTGGGAGTATGGGGAGAGGGTTGAAGGAGGAAGGCAACTTGGAAGAAAATCATAATAAAGACAATCTTGGTGATCTAGTTTATTGGCTACCCGGGGGCTAGTTTCTGGTGCAGGAGGAAAACAGCCCAGGGTTGTGTCAAAATTCATGCATGGGCTGAAAAATCAGGCGAATCAATTCAACGCCCTGACTGCCATCCCCTAGATTTATGATTTTGAGCAAAACACTCAACTTCTCCAAGCCTCAGATTCATCTTCTCTAACACAGGATCGTACATAGTTCCTACTTCTCCGGGTTAAGAACTTGAAACGTTACTTTCTTTTATGTTAGCGTCTGCACAGCCTACAAACATGTAATACTGGTTATTCTCTATTATTGTTGCCACAACTATTGATGTATGGAGCTTTAAACGTATATAATGGAAAATGACAAGGATAGTTACAATGCTTCAGCCAAATCCCATTATCAGGCAGGTATAACTTCACTCAAAGAATTAGCCAGAAGAGATGTATCACTTCACACATTTGTGTCTTTACCTAGTATCCTCTTTCTTAATTTTGATGACAATTTTTAAAAAACAAATGCTTTTTTTTTTTTTTTTTGGTGACAATTTTTAAAAAGCAATGCTTTTCTAGAAAAGATAAACTTACACAATGAAGCTTAAGCATTGTCAGAAAAAGGACCAATTCTTACAATTAAAGGTTTAGAAACCATTTATCTCGACAAAAATTTTTGCTTTTTTTTTTTTTTTTAAACGTATTTCAGTTTGTTCACTTGAGAAAATAATCCCAGTTATTTTTTGGCCTATGTTGAAATGTCATGAGTAGAATGGAGCAGCATAATTTTCCTCCCCTGGGGTTCAAGAGTTTATTCCTTCTGATACAACAATAAATCAACCGACAAAATGGAATTTCTTTGCAATACATATGCAGCAAGTTAGGTTGCATGGACAAGTTGAGCTTCAGCTTAAGTATAGAAACTCTGGAACATTTTATTATAAAGGAATAGTGCTTGGAAGCTCCTTAAAGTAGCTACAAAAGTAACTATGAAAAGAAGATAATGTGATTAACACTAGAAAACCTTAAAAAGTGATCTCAGCAGCTCTGGAAACATCTGCTTGCCAAGTCAAACAGCAATATATATTGGGTGAGTATAAAATAATGCTGATTTACTGAATCTTTCTAACACCGTTATTTCCTTAGACTGGACAGGCTGGTAGAAATGTTATATGAATTAGCATAGCTTTGTCTTATGCTCAATGTATATGGAGCTTTTGAATCTAAGAGTCTAGGCTCAGGATCACCATACCTTTATGTCATCATAAGTTTGGAAACCTCTATAACCAGATCTGTCTCTTCAAGAGACAAAAGCCCACTTTGTAGTTGTAGACAAGACACAAACGTTAAGCCAGCTCATATTTTCCTATAGCTTCTCTTTCTAGTTAAGTCTGCAAACTAATTTGGATTAAACTAAAACAGACTTTTGCTCCAAGCATTTTGGAAGTTTAAAGAGTTTGGCTAATTTTGGTTGTCTTTTCAAAATATTTCTTATATGGCTTCATGTCTGCGTCCTGGAAGGGGACCAATATGTGCTTAAATCTTTTACGAAGTTGCTCTTTTCTTCTGCCCAGGCTTCTGAAAGGCAGCAAATACATTGAGGTTCTAAGGATTTCTGTCTGCTTTTCTCAGATGGGATGCTGGACAAAGTTCATTGCCATGAGTATTCAAATTCAACGGGGAAGAAATATAGACTACACATTTTAAATATACTATAATTATTCCTAAAACTTGGTAGGCATGTATAGCAATTTTTAAGAGAAATAAGAACAGAGCAGTAAGCTTCAATTCCTTGCTCATCTTTGTTTCTCCCTCTTTCATATTCACTATGACTTTATTTCTTGCCAGTTGAACCTGAAAGCAGGTTATTTTAATTTCTGCTTTAGATTCTGTGCTATCATTGGGACATGGTACTACATAAGAAATCTACTCTTCTAAAAAATCTTTGCCACTGATGCCACATACAAATACCGTATGGACTAGCTCTCGGAGCCAAGGCAGGAAAAATCGCCAAAGGGTAAAAATAGTTCTTGATATGATGATATGCTGCTAAAAGCCACATGGTGTTTGGGTGCAGCATTTCACAGTCAAACAATCATAATTTCATGCCTAAAATGTGCATGTTATTTCAGGAAAATACAAAATCTGAGCATTGCACATTTGCTACAGAATGACCAGTGAGTGTTGCTATAATGATTTGTTTTTCTTTTACAAATGAATATTTCTTGCTGAGCCTTTTCATGCCATATTGCCTGGGGTAGCGATGGGAGTAAGGACAGGCGGAGGTGAGAATAGAAGGGAGTATTGAATTTATCTGGTCTTTTCTGCTAAATTCCTCTGATTCTACAAACTAGGTAGGGTATAAAATAAGCCTCCCTGTTTTCTCCTTTGAGATGTTGGGTACTATAGTCTTCACCTCAGAAGAAGTGAGCTTTGTGAAACCTCTGCGTGATGATAGGGAACAATTTTTCAGTAGGAAGGTTTATATTCTGTCCCTAGGAGTCCTGGAATTCCCATGTAATTATTACTAAATGTTTATCACAGTAAAACATCCTCTCCCTTAAAGTTGTAATGGATTTGAGAGAACTCATTTGGTTTGAGGCCATGGTCATTGCAATGTACATACAAGAACATAATGCCAGTTCCAGGAAAATACTCATGGTATGTTTTTTAAAGACTTATTTATTTATTTATTTAAGCGAGCGAGAGAGAGATTAAGAGAGGGAGACAGAGAGAGAGAATCCTCAAGCAGACTCCACACTGAGCAGGGAGCCCGGTGCGGGGCTCGATCCCAGAACCCTGAAATCATGACCTGAGCTGAAATCAAGAGTCAGGCACTCAACTGACTGAGCCACCCAGGCTCCCCTCATCTTATTTTACTTAAGGTATAAGATGCTTCATACTCAGGTGGCAGAGGGAGAAGGATAGTGAGGTACAAGGAAGAATTGACAGGGGACACGAATTGGAAACAAAAAAGAAAAATAATTAGGGTGTGTTTTTCTTTTGTTTCATTTTGTTTTGGTAACAAAAAATTGCTTACTCAGAGAGAAAAGGGAAGCCCAACGTTGTTATTAAGCAGAAGTTGAAGATTTGTGGTATCTCACAAGCTAGAGAAATATTTAAAGGCCTGGAGACAAAAAGAATCTGTTGAAAGGTCATTGTACTTGTGAGGATGGATGATTAATCCAAACATCAAATCAGGGTAAATGGAAAATGGTTTGATCCCTTACCATAATAATAATTAATGGCATTATATAAAGTTTAATGTGTGCCGGGCACTTTACAAAAATTAACTCATTTAATTCTCTACAAAAAAACCCTTATAAGTATTACTGCAATCCCCATTTTACAGATGAGAAAGATGAGGAAGAGACATGAAGGTGTCACAGGCAGACCTCTAGAACACTGGCCAGTTGGTAAGCTGGCTGGTTTTGAGAATAGTTGAGAAGTGACACTAAAAGTGCAGGACATATCCTGTCCATATGAAGTCAACATAGAACTGAAACCCGGGGGAATGATTCCCGAGTGTTGGATTAATAAAAGAAGACTATATTAAAAAGGAAATTATAATTTAAAAAGTGTTTAATATAATTGAGTGATGTTATTCCATACACATATCATCTAACTCACTCAATACTTTCTAGCCAAGCAAAAATATACTTTAGAGCTGGGGTGGATCTTACCAGTCATCTAATCCAGTAGAATTCAACTAGTTGCTGAGAGAAGCTCACTTGGACGACAACACTCACATGGAGAACACACCCTGAAATGAAGAAACTAGGGCTAAAAAGATTAGCTCAAGGCTTTGCAGCTAATTAATAGTACAGTGAGGGCTTTCACTCAGGTGTTCTGATTCCCAGCTCAAACAATTGAATCTATGTGTGCTGAGTGATAAGAAGGAGAAGACAATAGCTCCAAGATCACGTTGTTAAAATGGCTACTGGGCATATTTATGACTATTATGTCTTAAGTGTTGTTATGATGCACAGAACAGATGTAATTCCAATCTTCATGTTTCCATAACTAGCAAAGGAGAGAGACTGGACAGTGGCAGTATAGTTGTAGTAGAATACAGTATTCTCAGATCATGGAAAACAAATATCAAATCTGGACTCACAGACTTGGGGAAGGTTTCCCAGATAGTCTCTGAAAAATGGGTAAGATTTGGTCAAATTTGGAGTTAGAGAAAAATAGATCCAGCCAGACCTAAAATAAAATTGTATAAGGGAGCACCTATAAGAAGTGTTGTTTGACTTGAATGCAGAGTCTAATGGGACATGCCAAAGGTGAAGCTGAAGGAGTAGACAGGGGCCAAGCATTAAAGAGCTTTCCATGGGGCGCCTGGGTGGCTCAGTCAATTAAGCATCAGCCTTCGGCTCAGGTCATGATCCTGGGGTCCTGGGATAGAGCCCCGCATTAGGCTCCCTGCTCAGTGGGGAGTCTGCTTCTCCCTCTCCCTCTGCTGCTCCCCTACTTGAACTGTATCTCAAAGATCTTGAAGGGTTTTTAAGAACATAGTGATATTCATCAGATTTAAATTGGAGCAAGATCACCCAATTTGTAGTGAGAATAGACTCATGACAAAGAAACCAATGGAAGAGGTTATAGTAATAATCCAAGTACAAAGGGAAGTGGCTCATAGTTTTGGAAAGCCCATGAAGATGGAGAGGAATTAATAGATTTGAGATGTTTAAGAGGCAGAATTGTAAGTACTGTGCTGATGAAGTATGGATAGGACTGTTGTCCTTATAAGAAGAAGGGACATGAGAGCTATCTCTCTCCATGCTTGCACAGAAGAAAAGCCATGTTAGGATACAAAGAGAAGGTGGCTATCTCTGAGCCAGGAAAAGCACCCTCACAGGAACTGAAGTGGCTAGCACCTTGATCTGGGACTTCAAAGCCTCCAGATATGTAAAAAAATAATTTTTTTTGTTTGTTTAGGCCATCCCGTTTATGACATTTTGCTATGGCAGCCCAAACTGACTTAAGCTTTGCAGTTTGTCATTTATATCAAACACAGTACATAATAGTGACATTTGCCAATTTTAGAAACATGGGAAGGTGAGTTTTAATTGTGATTCTCAGAGGAGGAACCTTAAAAAAAAAGAGAGGTTAAAGAGAAAAATTCTCAGTCTAGTGTCACAGAAGTTAAGAGGAGAGAACTTCAAGGAGGGAGTGGTCAACAATGTCAAATGCAGTGGAAAAGACAAGAAAATTAAGGACTAAAAAGAATTCATTGGTTTTATCCACTGGAAGCTTGGATGAGAATGATTTAAATGGTGGGGTATGACTGTTGATAAATTGCAGGAGGCTGAGTGTGTTGTCAAGAAAATGTCCCACTCTAGCATCCTGCTGCAGGAACAGAACTGAATGATGGCTCCAGGAGTTGCCCTTCTAGATTGACCATCATTGCAGCAGAGGCCATAATTCCTTTTGACTGCTCACAACCAATAACTGAGCAGAGAGGGTATAAGGCAGGTCCATTCCTGAGAGACCTGGCATTCCTTAACTGGGCAACTTTGGTTTGAGGTGTCCTCATTTGCCAGGTTGACACTATCCTAAAACTATGCCACAGTCTGAGACTCTTTGTAAGCCACCTACACCCCTGCATGCTCTCTCCTTCAAGGGCTCGTATCACTATCACAGTCTGAAAGCTCTCCTCACCTTCTTTTTTTTTTTTCTTTTTTTTTGGGGGGGGGAGGGGCAGACAGAGAGGGAGAGAGAGAATCCCAAGCAGACTCTGCAGAGTGCAGGGGAGCCCAACATGGGGCTCAATCTCACCACCCCGAGATCATGACCTGAGATGAAATCAAGAGTCCGCTGCTTAACCAACTGAGCCACCCATTTTCCTCTGAAAATGCAAACTGACACTGGGGAATCAATAGGATGAAAACTGGAGACATTATCATGCAAATAACGTTTTCCAGAAGTGTGACCATTAAATGGGAAGAACGGGTTCTCTGAGAAGTCAGAAAGGGTAGAATGGAGTCCAGTAAGTAAGTGGCCTGGGAAAAAGAAGAACCCTTCTATTTTTACACAGAGGGGAAGGAAAATGTGGAAAAGATGCGGGTGATTTTGTAGGTTTCCTGGTGGGATCTTTTCTTTAAAGATTTTATTTATTTATTTGACAGAGAGAGACACAGCGAGAGAGGGAACACAAGCAAGGAGAGTGGGAGAGGGAGAAGCAGGCCTCCCGCTGAGCAGGGAGCCCCATTTGGGCTCCATCCCAGGACCCTGGGATCATGACCTGAGCCGAAGGCAGACGCTTAACGACTGAGCCACCCAGGCGCCCCTCCTGGTGGGATCTTAAGGCAATCTTCACTTTCTGGTTTCTTTTTATTTTGTGAGATAGGAGGAGAGTCTCCCTTGAGAGCAAAGTGTATGATTAGGGGCCTAAGGAAAGAAATCTGAAATAGACATTGTGGTCCATGTAGAGTGTTAGATAGAGAACAAACTAAGGAAACACAGGAAAACTTTGGGGACAGATTCAAGGCTCAACGTGAATATGGTTGATTGCTTTTACCTTTTTAGATGAGCTCACTAATACTGCTATAGAGTGAGATAAGAGCAAGAGTTGAATTTCAATTTCGACTTCCCTGTTTTCAGGTAATGCTTCTGACTACATATATCCCTGTCACTATGCTCTGTCATTTGGCCAACTTGAATGAAAGTGTTTCTGAGATTTTGAACTAGAAGGCAATTGTGTCAAGACCCTTGCTCTTCAAGGACCCTGAGAGAGACACCCTTCATCAGTACTAGAAAGATTCTCTGCCTTTGGTATGAATACTGCTACCTGAGTCCTAGTTCTTGACTAATAGATGTCAAAATGCTAAAACAAAAAGATTACCCTCAATCTCTTCTACCCCTCCTTTGCATACCTCTCCTGAGGCATTTCATGTCTTCCTGATGGACCCACCATCTAGTCCTACCACTCATAAATAATAGAGAACCCAAAGGGAATCCCTGAGGGATGATATATAACCTTATGGATAGCCTGAAAAGACATTGTCATACTTGTAATTACAGTTTTGTAGCATCACATTTGTAGTTTTGGATAGAAGAATGAAGAGAAGTGAGCATCTAAAGTATCCAATAGAGGGCGCCTGGGTGGCTCAGTTGGTTAAGCGACTGCCTTCGGCTCAGGTCATGATCCTGGAGTCCCTGGATCGAGTCCCGCATCGGGCTCCCTGCTCGGCAGGGAGCCTGCTTCTCCCTCTGACCCTCCCCCATCTCATGTGCTCTCTCTCTCTCATTCTCTCTGTCTCAAATAAATAAATAAAATCTTTAAAAAAATAAAATAAAATAAAGTATCCAATAGACAGGAAAAGCAATTATTAACAACAAACTGATGGTAACAGGAATCATAGATAATTATGAGTTTTATTTTTTAAGACATAAATGAAAAGGTGATAGGATTAGCTGTGATATTGATAAGATATTGCTACATTGCACACAGAAAAAGTGAGTATCAGTTTCTTCATTGTATTTGTTAAATCCCATCGGCAAAATTGTTGGTAGATTGGGGTGTAAAAAGAGAATTTGAGTACAAATGTATTTCTTACTGTTAATTATATATATCATTTACTGAAAATTCCATTACCTGAAGGCACATCAGATATGAAAAGCAAAGACTTTGACCTGACCCCATAATGAAAAAGAGAATGGATGAGGTGTTCCAAAATGAAACAATAGAAAATAAGAGTGATTAGGAGATAAATCAATCCTAAATATGTTTATTATATTCCAAGAGACACTAGGTAAAAACTATTTGCCTTAATGAAGTTTTAACAACCACAAGTAAGTAATCATTCTATATTTTCTATTCTCCCTTCTTTTGTATGACATTTATTTGTTTGCTACAACATTCATGAAAGCCCCCTATAGATTGTAAGGGATTTAAGATAACACAAATTCACACTCTCTTCTTTGGGAAAAATGTATATTTATGAGTACACTGAGGATCTAAGAATCATTATTATATATTACAAGATCCTCATAAAAATGCTATAAAAATATGTATCCTTATTCTTTTCATGAACTAGGTATTTTCTTTATCCTGCTTTTCTTTGAAAATGAAAAAGATGCCTTTTCTATTTTCAATTTTTAATAAAAGAGGTGCATATCTTTTTTAGTTTTTAAGTTTAGCAAAGTTTTATCTAGTCCCTGTACAAATACAAGGTACTGAAATTAGGTAGAATTTCCCAGAATTAACTGAAGTGTGTGTGTGTGTGTGTGTGTGTGTGTGTGTAATGTCAAGAAAATAAAATGAAATAAGAGATATTTTAAAAAGAAGTTTTCAATGTAAAATCCAAATTTATCCTAATTATAAAAACTCTCAATACCTATAATACTTCATAAGTTACTCCTGGAAGGTATTCATGCATTTGAGATACCGTAAGATCATTAAGATTTTCTGAATAATTTGAAAAAAAACCTTAATGTTTAATAGTTTTTGTGAGAAACATATGTTACTTCTTTCTTAATCAATAATCCATGTATTGGATATATGTTAACTTTTTTTTGGATACGTGTTAACTTTTAATTAACTATAACATCATTTTCAAATTATTTCACTTAAATAGTCTATCCAATATTTTTAAATTATTTTTTATTTTAAAAAGAGAAAAATGTATTTAATATCATTCCAAAATTTTCACAAATTGTGTTTTCAGATAGGAAACAGATATTTCATGTTAAATATCAGACATTTTTATAATAATAAGGATGATGTCTTTTAGGTATTTACTTTAAATTCTCAAAAAACGGTTGTCTTATTACTACCAACTTTTTTAAATTTTATGTTTAAATCATGCAGATTGATGCTGGTTTTGAACAGCAAACAGAAAACTTAGACTTCACAAGCCAGCTTTTATATTCATGACCTAAATTTATGTAACTTGCTTAACTTTTATAGGCTCCATTTTGATTCCTGTGGTCCTTGACACATCTAATGTTTATTATGAGTAGATTGAACATTTTTTATATATTTCTTTAATATATGAACTTATTCATTTGCAGTCAAATTTAATACAATTATGAATAAATAAAATAGACCCTCTGTCAAACACAAAACCACGTAGTTACAATGGAAGTCTCATGATCGCAAGCCTACATGTTAAGGGAGTTCTTCTATCTTTAGTATCTTCGTAATGACTTTGCCATTATGACAAAACTAAGAAAGGGTTGACCTGAGTCATAGAGCAATGTTTTCCCCGATGATTTCTTTTCTTTCTTTTTTTTTTTTTTTTAAAGATTTTATTTATTTGACAGAGAGGCACAGCGAGAGAGGGAACACAAGCGGCGGGGAGCGGGAGAGGGAGAAGCAGGCTTCCCACTGAGCAGGGAGCCCGATGCGGAGCTCGATCCCAGGACCCTGGGATCATGACCTGAGCTGAAGGCAGATGCTTAATGACTGAGCCACCCAAGCGCCCCTCCCCGATGATTTCTTGATAAATCAGGCTCTCCTTTGGATTCTAGCGTTCTGTAATTTTTATTTCCTTTTGAGAACATGTATCGAGAGGTTTTTGTTGTTTGTTTGTTTATAAACTCAGTGAAACTTTATGAGGAAATAGTCTATGAAATCATTCTCAAAATTCAGATTCACGCTATTTTTAAATCAGATTTGAGAGTGACAGGCAAGCCCCTGGCAGGGCCAGCCTCATCTGAGCAGGAAGCGCCTGGGGCCCTAGCAGCTGAATGCCCCTGGCAATCTGTAAAGACTGAACTGCTCTCTGAACTAGGAATGCACCTCACTGGACAGATTTGCTTGCCAGAGACTTTTTTTTCCCCCTGGTTTTGAATCAAGATAGAGAAATCATTTTGCCATGACATTATAAAAAAAAAGAAGAAGAAGTCAGACAGGACTTAACTGGTGAGGTGTATATTCTCTTCTCAGTCTGTGCTTGTAACTCCCACTGACAGCGATGGCAGTTATGCAGATGCATGCGGAGGAAAATAGACACTTTTTAACATTGAACATCAGATTTGGGTCTCCCCAGAGAATGCTGGTTACTGGAGTGGCTGTGAATGATGCATTCTCGTGGAATGTTGAAGCCATAAATCAATCCTGAATCATACTTTTCCTAGAGTTCTTTCTCTCTTCTGAAATCCTAGTGTTTCGCGCCCGCACCGACTCTATTTCTGGCGGAGCCTAAATACATTTACCGAAATAAGATTCAAATAATTAAATGTGACTTTTCTAATTGTTTTCCTCTGAAGATCTAGAGCCTAATCTGGCTCTGGTTAATCGTTTTAATTTGACTTATAATACAGTGTTAGTTTATTTAGTTGGAATTAGTTTTCTATTTCTCTCCTTTTCGTAAGCGCTGCCTGTTTACTTAACAATATTTGGCTTTGCCTAATGATATGTACAGAAGACAGTGCTAAGTGGAACATCAGCTGTTTACATCAGCTCTAACAATTAATGCGTGTTAATTTTTAATTACACTGATTGTACTAGAGGCAGAATGTATGTTTCTTCACAGAACAGATGTACCAGTCAGCTTGGCTGGTGAACATGCATATCGATCAGATGTTGATGCTGCCAGCAATTCGGCAAAGTCTGCTGAGCGTCAGCTTCTAATGTACTTACAAGTTTAAGGCTCAGAGTCCTGGTGGAGGCAATACAGCTCGATGCTATATCCTCTGATGTTTACAGATAATCACAATATGTCTGTTTTGTGGTTAGCATTCTACAGTGTACGATTAGAAGATTGAATAGGTATGAGGGGATCCAAAGGTGTCTTCACTTGCGGAATGTTTTCTCCACCCTTATTTTGAGGTAGGGTCTTCCAAGATTTTTATTTTGCCATTAGAATTATTATTATTATTTTTTTAACCCATGGTTCTCGTAATGTTAGCCGCCTACCACAGGTGACCACAGTCGCTACAAGGGGAAATTGAAAAGATAATATGGCTACTGTACGGGGAAAGACAACCAAGCCAATTAAAAAAAAAGGGGGGGACAAACAACTACAGCTGGCATCTAAAATAAACTATTAATTTGTCCAATGTATGAAAAGATACTTAACATCATTAGTTATCATAGAAAAACAAATTATAACCAGAATGAGATACCACTATAGTCCTACCAGAAGGGCTAAAATTAAAAGGATCAGACAATACCAAAGGTTATCCAGGTGATGCAGCAATTAAAACCCTCATTTTTCGCTAGTGGGAGTGTATATTGGAAAAATAATTTGAAGAAATTGACAAATGTTAATAAGCCAAACATACATATATTCTATGATCAATAAGTTCCATTTCTAGGAATATGCTAAGAACAAACAACTGTTTATGTCCTTCAAGAAAATGTCTGAAAATTTGTTATAGGAGCTTTGTTTATAATAGCAGAAGATCGGTAACATTCAAGTGGATAATGACTAATTATGGTATATTCATACCACGAAATATTACATGGGAGTTTCACTTCTGGCATGACCATATGAGGAACTCTGCAACTCAGTAAAACTGGTGAAAATTATAAATACAAATAACCATTTAAAGTTTCAGGGAGTAGTCCTAAGGACATATAGCAAATGAAGAAACATTTATTCAAGAAAATCTACTATAACTCAGTAAGAACTGTGAGAATCTGTGGTATCTGAGCAAAGACTCATGCCCTTCCTCTGTCCTTCCTCCTACCTTAAGAAGACAGAAACTCCACTCTAGACTGGAAGAGCCAAGAACATAGGTCTCCTTTTCCCTCCAGCAACCCTCTGAAGTTCTATCTTTTCTAAGGGTGCAGAACATCAGCATTTCTCATCTTGCTCCCAACTACTTTTTAATGAGGCTAAGTTCCAGGTGAGTGTGGCTGAGAGGTGGGGGCTCTTTTCTTCTGTCTAGCCCCCGCTGATGGGACAGAGGCTCTATCTTGGGCAGATTGCTGTGAAAATACTGGAGGCCCCAATTGCCCCTATTCTGGCCCAGTAGGTGGTGTTCTATGCTAAGAGCAAGAGAAACAAGTGAAAGATACCAAAGGATGCTGCCCCCTTCTTATCCATTGAGTGCTTAGCTCCTAAAGTGGGGTGTCACTTAAAGAGAAGCTCACCATTGCTTCTGCTACCAGCACCAAAGACATGGCTCAGAGATTTTGCTTGGGGAGGACAAAAAAGCCATAGAACGGTGAACTCCAAATTCATGACTTTATTTGCAATATTAAAGAAGTTAGGCCTATGGGCACTCTCAAAAACAGTGGACATTTTGCTGAAAGGCAATTGATAAGAGATTAGTAGATTTATAGGATATATGGGCTAAACTGTAGGACAGTTTACTGGAGACAAATGGGAAAAGAGATATCTGGAAGAGTTCACTGAAGTTCCCTGCTAAGTGCCACAACATTTTACTGTGTTTGCTTTCAAGATGTAAATGAGATATCAAAAAGAGATTCAGAACAAATCTTAGACGGTGGGAACTATAACTTCCAGGTCCTCAAATTTGATTAGTCTGTGAAGGAATTCATGCCCCAGGGCATTGTTGAAGACGACAGAGCAATGAGCCAGCATTTAGTGGAGCTTAAGACTGGAGTGTGGGGAGCGTGGTGGGGAAGGGTGTGGGGGAGGGGAGAAGAGACAATCAAAGAGAATTCTGCCAAATACACTGTCGTCCCAGGGCCAGTGCGGGCATACTGAAGGCTGTGACCTTGAAGAGAGGGAGAGATGAGTGGAATAGACTTCACTAAAATCACCCAGTCAGTTACTAAACAAGTAAAGAAGCAAACTACAGTAACGAGCCCTGGAAAGGAGGGGGTGAATACTCAGAGTTGCTGCAATATATTGTCTAAAATGTTCAGTTTCCAACAAAAAATTATGGGCTATGTGAAAAAAAAGTGGAAATATAACCTAAACACCAGAATCAAAGCAGGCGACAGAAACTTCTTGTGAGAATATGCAGATATTGGATGTAGTAGACAATTATTTCAAAGAAGCCATTATAATTATAGTCAAAGAATTAAAGGTAACTCTTAATAAGGAAGTAAGGGAAGACTTGATGGAAGTGTTGCATTAAATAGAGAAAATCAATAAAAAGATAAAAAATTATTTTAAAAATGGAAATTCTATAGCTGAAAAGTACAACTGAAATAAAAAAAAAAAAAAAAATTGACCGGAGGGGCTCAATAGCAGATTTTAACTGGCAGAAAAAAGAATGAAAAAACTGGAAGACAGATTGATAGACTATGCAATCTGAAGAACACAGAGAAAGAAATAACGAAAAATAAACAGCTTTAGAGAAACATGGGATGAGAAACATGAGACACCAAAAAGTGTAGCAACATATGCATCATAGGAGTACCAGAAGGAGAAATAAAATGCCTTAAAACTTTCCAAATTTATTAGAAAACATGTATTTAGGGAGTACAATGAACTCCAAATAGAATAAACATAAAGAGATTCACAATAGATATGTAATAGCAACAAGGCTGAAAGATAAAGACAAGGAGAGCATCTTGAAAGCAAACACAGTAAAAGGATGTAGCACTTAGCGGGGAACTTCAATAAGATTTTGAGCTGACTTTACACTAGGAACAGTGGAGATCAGAAAGTAGTGGAATAACATTCAAAATCCTCAGAGAAAAGACTATCAACCAGGAGTCCTCTATCCAGCACAGCTGGATATCAACAAAAGTTTCTAAAAATAATTGTGAAATAAAGATATCCCTAGGTTAAACAACAAAAGCAAACACACAAAAATCTTAAGAGAATTTGTTGCTAGAAGACTCACACTAAAAAAATATTCAAAGAAGTTTTCGGGTTAAAGGTAAAAAGTAAAATGGCAGATGTAAATCTGACTATATTAGTGATCATGTTAAACATGCATGGATTCCAAACATAAGTCAGATATTGTCAGATAGGATAAAAAAAACAAGATCCAACTATATTCTGCTCACAAGACACACACTTTAGATTCAAAAGTACAAATAGATTTAAAAAATAAAGTTGGAAAATAATATGTTAAGCAAATAGCAACCACAAGAAAGTTGGAGTGACTATATTAAGACAAAACAGACTTTAAAACAAAAGTGTTACTAGACATAAAGGAAGACATTTACAGTGATAAAAGTACCAAGTCATCAGGAATCACTTATACCTGCCTAACAGCAGAGCACATAACTACATGAAACAGAAACTGACAGAAATGAAGGGAAACAGACAATTTAACACTAATAGTCAGAGGTTTAATATCCCACTCTCCATAATGGATAGACAAGGTCAACAATAAAGTGGAAGACTTGAGCCACACTTCAAACCAACTATACCAGAGATACCTGGAGATCACTCTTCCCCCTGCAAAACAACAGATTTCACCTGCCTTTCAAGTACATAGGGAACATTCCCCAAGATAGATAATATGCTAGTGCCCTCCCTGTCCTCTCCCCAAGCCCCCATAATATAAAGTATGTTCTCTGACCACGGTAGAATGAAATTAAAAATAACTAACACAAAAATTTTAAAACTCACATTTATGTAGAAATTAAACAACTTCTTCCTAAATATCCAATGGATCAAAGAACAACTCAAAAGTGAAATTAGAAAGTATTTTGAGACGAATGAAAATGAAGACATAATATACCAAAATGTTCAAGTAGTTCAAGTAGTGATTGGAGGTAAGTTTATAGTTGTAAATGACTAAAAAAAAAAAAAAGAAAGAAAATCAATATTGGTCTAATTTTTTACCTTAAAGCCCTGAAAAAATAAACCTAGAACAAGCAGAAGGAAGGAAATAATGAAGATTAGTGTGGAAATTAATACAATTACAAAAAAAAAAAGAGAATATCAATAAAACTAAATCTGTTTTTTTGCTCAAGATTAAAACATTGGCAAGGCTTTAGCTGGATTGACCAAGAAAAGACTCAAATTCCTAGAACTGGAACTGAAAGTGGGAATGTTACTAATGACCTTGCAGAGAAAAATGCTTATAAGATATACTATAAACCATTGTACGCTAATAAATTTGATAACTTAGATTAACTGGCCCAATTTCCAAAAACCCACGAACTACTGAAACTGACTCAAAAAGAAATAGATAACTTGAGTATATTTATACCACGTAAAGAGATAGATGTAGTAATCAAGAAATTTGTCATGAAGAAAACTCCAGGCCCAGATGGCTTCACAGGTGAATTTTACCAAGCACTTAAAGAAAAATTAATTCCAATTTTTCATAAGCTCTTCCAAAAATTAGAAGAGGGGAGGACACTTCCCATCTCTTTCTTGAGGCCAGTATAACCCTGATACCAAAACAAGACAAATACATTGCAAGAGAACTACAGACCAATATCTCTCATGAATATGGATGCCAAAATCCTCAACAAAATACTAGTAAACCAAATCAGCAACGTATAAAAAGAATTATACACCATGACCAAGTGGGATTTATCTGAGGAATGCAAACTTGGCTTAACATCTGAAAATCAATTAATGTAATAATATACCATATCAACAGAATAAAAAACAAAAAAACATGTTCATCTTAGTAGACACAGCATGCAAAAAAAAAAAAAAATGCAGAGAAAGCATTTGACAAAATCCTGCACTCTTTCATGATAAAAATAGTCAGCAATCGGAGGGGAGACGAACCATGAGAGACTATGGACTCTGAGAAACAAACTGAGGGTTCTAGAGGGGAGACGGGTGGGGGGATGGGTTAGCCTGGTGATGTGTATTAAAGAGGGCACATATTGACTGGAGCACTGGGTGTTACACGCAAACAATGAATCATGGAACACTACATCAAAAACTAATGATGTAATGTATGGTGATTAACATAGCATAATAAAGTAAAATTTAAAAAAAAATAGTCAGCAAACGAGGAAGAGAAGGGAGATTCCTTAACCTGATAAAAGGTAAGTAAAAAAGCCCACGACTAACACCATATGTAACAGTGAAAGAGTAGCTGCTCTCCTCCTAAGATCAATAAAAAGAGAGAGATGTTCACTCACATCACTTCTATTCACCATTGTACTATAGGTTCTAGCCAGGGTAACTAGGTAAAGAAAAGAAAATAGAAAGCAGGCAGTTTGAAAGTAAGAAACAAACTATAGCTATTTACAGATGACATGATTTTGTTTATAATAATCCTAAAGAATCCACTTAAAGTCTATTAGTTTTTTTAATGAATTCAGCAAATTTGCAGGATACAAGATGAATATATCTAAAATCAATTGTATTTCTATTCACATTTGCAATTAATAACCTGAAAATGAAATTAAGAAAATATTTTAATTTATAATAGCATCAAAAAGAATATATAAAGATACATTTAACAAAAGTGCAGATATTATACTCTGAAAACTGCAATGCATTGTGGAAAGAAAAAAACGTTTAAATGAATGGAAAAACTTCCCATATTCATGGATTTGAAGACTTATTATTGTTAAAATGACAATACACTCCAAATTGATCTACAGATTTAAGGCAATTCCTATAGAATCCCAGTTGGCTTCATTTGAGAAATTGGCAAGCTGATCCTAAAATGCATATGGAGTTGCAAAGAATTCAGAATAGGTAAAACAACTTTCGTAAAAGAACACAAATATGGGAGACTCACACTTTCCAATTTCAAAAGTAACTATAAAGCAATATAGTAAATAAGACACTGTGATACTGCCTTAAGAATAGACAGATCAATGGAATGGACTTGAGAGTCCAGAAATAAATCCATGTATTTATGGTCAACTGATTTTTGGCAAGGAGACCAAGACCATATAATGGGGCAAATAATTGTGTTTTCAACAAATGGAATGGGAAACTGGATATTTACCTGCCAAAGAATGAAATTGCACCCTTATCACACCATATACAAAAAGTAACTAAAAAATTTTCAAAGACCTAAATCGTAGAGCCAAATCTATGACAGTCTTAGAAGAAATGTAAGGTAACTGCATGACTTTAGATTTGGCAATGGATTCCTGTTTATGACAACAAAATATGAATAGCAAAAGAAAAAAATAAATTGAACTTTATCAAAATTAAAATCATTCTATGCTTCAATTGACTCCAATGCCTGAACTGTTTGATTCTTGTATGTAGTGTTCCTGTCTTCAAGAATCTGTCGGTCTGCATATTTGGATGCACAGTTAGACCTAACATAAAGCACAATGAAGTAAGAGCTCTCATAGAAAATCACAGAAGCTCATAAACAGAAGATGAATAAACACAGAATATGGAGGAAAGATCTGCTTGGGGGAATGTGGTAATGGTCATGAAACCACTCTGGAGGACAAGTAATATTTTAAAAGCATGATTTTCTTTGGCTCTTCTTATTTTCTGCTTTTCTAGTTTTTAATGATGGTAGAGAAAGTTAATTATCATAAATAGTTTAATAGAAGACTTGTAGCTAGTTTTGTCATAGAATGATTTTACTCTCTTTACTGAATCTTAAAGCATATTAAATATCTTAAAAAGCAGCAATAATTGCTGCATTGTACTGGCACAAAGATCAAGAGACAGATCAATGAATTCAGGGTCCAGAAATATATTCAAGCACATAGAATAGAGCATCTCTTATCAATGGAGGACAGATAAATTTTTAATAAAAAGTTGTTAGAATGAGATCATTTGGGGAGAAAAAAAAAAAAAAAAACCCTTAAAGCTGGATCTCTGTTACTTACAAAATAAATTCTTAGTGGATAAAATTTCTAAATATAAAACATTCAACCCAAACAGTCCTTGAAAAAACATAGGCTAATGTCAGGGAAAAAACAGAAAACTTATTTTAGCCTTTACTTTAAAATAAATTACACATTTTATTGGTTATTTCTTTTGCAATGCAGAAGATTTTTTAGCTTGACATAGTTCCACTTGTTGATTTTTGCTTTTGTTTCTTGGTGTTATATCTAAAACAATCATTGCCAAGATCAATGTCAAGGAAGTTCATCCCTATGTTTTCTTATGGGAGTTTTATGGTATCAGGTTTTATGTTTAAGTCTTTAATCCATTTGGAGTTAATTTTTGTGAGGTGCAAGATAAGGGTCCAATTTCATTTTTCTGCATGTGGTTATCCAGTTTTCCCAGCACCATTTGTTGAAGACACTAGCCTTTCCCCATTGAGTGTTCTTGTCTCCCCTGTCAGTTATCAGTTGACTTTATATGTGGGGCTTTATTTCTGGGCTATTTTTCTTTCATTGGTCTATGTTTGTTCCAGTACCATACTGTTTTAATTGTATAGCTTGGTAGTATAGTTTTAAGTCAGGAAATGCGATTCATCTGGCTTTGTTCATCTTTTTCAGGACCACTTTGGCTATTTGGAGTCTTTTGTGGTCCACACAAATTTTAAGATTGCATTTTCTATTTCTGTGAAAAACGCCACTGGAATTTTGATAGGGATTGCTTTGAATCTATAGATGGCTTTGTGTAGTATGGACATTTTAACAAAATTAATCATTCCTATAGGATGGAAGAAAATATTTGCAAATCATATATATTGGATAAGGAGTTAATATTCAAAATATATAAAAAATTCATACAACTCAAGAACCAACACCCCCCCGCCCCTGCCAAATAATCCAATTAAAAATGGCAGAGAAACTGAATGGATATTTTTCTGAAGAAGACATCCAAATGGCCAACAGGTACATGAAAAGATGTTCAACATCACTAATCATCAGGGAAATGCAAACTGAAACCACAACTAGATACTACCTCACACCTGTCAGAATGGCTATTATCAAGGAGACAAGAGATAAGGGTTGGTGAGGATGTGGAAAAAAGGGAAGCCTTATGCTCTAGAGGTTGGTGGGAATATAAATTGGTTCAGCTACTATGAAAAACTCTGGATGCTCCTCAAAAAATTAAAAATAGAACAATATAATCCAGAGATCTCACTTCTCAGTATATACCCAGAAGAAATGAAAACAGGATATCAAAAAGATGTCTGCAGAAGAGGTATCTACACTGCCATGTTTACTGCAGCATTATTCACAAAAGGTATGATATGGAAACAATCCAAGTGTCTGTCAATGGATGAATGGATAAAGAAAATTAAAAAAAAGAAAAGAAAATATGTGAAAGACAAATATCATATGATATCACTTACATGTGAAATAAAAAAAAAAGCCAAATTCATAGAAACTTATAGTAGAATGGTGGTTACCAGGGGGTAGGGAGGTAGGGGTGGGGTGGGGTAATTGGGGAGATGTCCCAGGGTACAAACTTGCAATCAGAAGAATAAATTCTGGAGATTTAATGCATAGCATAGTGATTAGAGTCAACAATATTGTATTATATACTTCAAAATTGCAAAGAGACTGAATTGTAAATGTTTTTACCACAAAGAAGAAGTGGTAACTGTGTGACTTGATAGAAGTGTTAGCTAATGCTAGATGGGTAGTCATATTGCAATATATAAATGTATCAAATCAACATGTTGTGCTACTTAAATTCGCACAATGTTACATGTCAGTTATATCTCAATACAAAAACTAATAAAAATAAAACAAAATAAATTGCATATGATAAAAGATCTAATTATATACAAAAATTTCAACCTAATTTTAAGAAGAAAATATATGTAAATTTTGTCTTTATACTCTTCAAGAGTGTAACTCAGAAGCATGTTAAAATGCCCTAAAGCTCTATCTCTTACTTGATCTTTTGCAATATCCTCATAAATGCTCTTTCTGTTTTAGCCTTTGTTTTCATCCTCTATAATCTATTCTCTGTAGTGCAGGTAGAACTACCCTTTAAAATTAAGTCAGATACAGTGTTCAAAATCTCCCAGTTGCTTTTCACATCATTGCCCACGAGGTTCTACCTGGTTTGATACCTGCCTCCTCTCTGACCTCATTTGTTTCTCTCTTCCTTTGCTCATCCACAAGGCCTTTGGCCTCTGCCATTCTGCCATTCTTCACACACGCTCAGCAGGATCATGCCTCACTTGCTGTTTCTCTGATTGGAGACCCCTCCCTCACTTCCTTCTGGTGTCTGATTAAATGCCACTCTCTCAGAGAGGCCTTCCTCAACTCCTTCATGTAAATGAGCAGGCCCATATCCCCCAGCACTTTGATTCTATCTCCTGCCTATCCTTTGTACAACATAGGAATCATCTCATATTTCGACAATTTTTGTCTATCTCCTTTTGCTCGATTGTACACATTTCTAATCCTTTTATATCTCTGGCTCCTAGAAGGGAGTCTGACACAGTGTAGGTACTTAATGATAAATAGATACAGGGAAGAATTTTTGACTATATAAAACTTGAAAAAATTAACAAAAAGCAAAATAAGCAAAGTTGAAATGAAAGACCAACATTAAACTGGGTAAATTTATTTTCAACCTCGATCATAGAAAAGGGTAATTTAATACACAAAGAGCTCTTACATATCCCTTAGGAAAAGACCAATAATACATATATAAATAGAAGAAAAAGTAATGATAAAAAATGCAAAAATAATATAAGGTTTGCAAACCCACTAGTACTCAGTGAAATGGAAGTAGAAATACCATTTCTCACCAGTAAGATTAGGGAACATTAAAAAAATGTGACGATCTGCAGGGTTGGCAAGCGTTGGGGAGGATAGAAACACTCAGGCAGTCTTGGTGTCAGGGCATGGTAAACGAGATTGGAAGGCAATTTGGAAATATTTGTTAACATTTTAAATGTGCATCTGTTGCACTTTTAGAACTCTTTATAACTGAAAAACTCAAAGGAGTACACAGCATTTACATGACAAAAGTCCATTCAGTTTCTTGAAATAGTAGAGACATGGAACCAGCCTATACGTCCTAATGATAATTCCATTCCCTGGCATAGCATACAAGCATATTTATCCAATCTCTGTTCAAATAGCCTCTACTGCTTTCTTTTTCTTTCTTTTTTTTTTTAAGATTTTATTTATTTATTTGACAGAGAGAGAGAGCACAAACAGGGGGAGCAGCAAGCAGAGGGAGAAGCAGGCTCCCTGCTGAGCAAGGAGCCGAATGCAAATGCGGGGGCGGTGGGGGGGGGGGTTCCGATCCCAGGACTCTGGGATCATGACCTGAGCTGAAGCCAGAGGCTTAACCGACTGAGCCACCCAGGCGCCCTCTTCTTGATCACCTTATCTAATACATGCTCCAGATTTTGTCTTGTTTCCCAATATGTGAGGAGCACTCCAGTATTTATTAAAAGAAATCTATCAATACTGTCACGAAAAGATAGTCATAATACGCTGTCAAGATTAAAAAACAAATCACAGGAACCTGCAAGAACATAAACCAATCTATGAACAATGATTTCTTTAGAGGAGTAGAATGGAGACTTCGCCCTTTTGCTTTATCTCACACTCCACTGCTTGATTTAATTTTTACCGGGGAGCATGTGTTTCCATGACACTTTAAAACATCCAAGAACAACAAAATGCTGACATCATCTTTAAAATAGATGGCTACTTGTACTGACTGCTATCCTTTAGCAGTTTCCTGTTGGGGTTGGTGTTTGGAATTATAACTTTATTGCATTACATTTTCTCTCTACAGAATGAGTGCGTGAGGGAGAACACGCATGCAGGCATATGATAGGACATACGAATGTGCACAAAGGTATATGCCTGGGAGATTTGCTTCTCACTCTAGCACCCCTTGGGAGGTGTGGGGCATGTGGGGACCAAACACAGAGGAATTGCAATATATGCAAGGGAAGGGAACACCCTCACTTTTCATTTTTTTACTCTTACAACAAGCACCCCTCCCCATCACCACAAAAGCAGTATTTTTAATAGAGAAAATGGCGGCTGGCAGCACGTGTCCAGTATTCCAATGAGGCTCTGTTAGTTGAGGGGACTGGCATTACAACCCCTGTTTTCTCCATATTGTTATTCTGTACTAATCTTGGTGAAACTTATTTTGTATTGGGACACACTGTATTTTCAGACAATTTTTAAATATAAAGGATTTCCTGTGAAATTTTCATCATCCTTCATAGATACTCATGACATAGTCTCTTAACTTCTTACTAGGACTAAACAGGACTTTTGGAATGTCCTTTTGGTGTAAAGCTGGATTTGAAATCTGTAACAAGACATGGAGTTAGAAAAAGTAGATAAGAACTCTACCTCATGTCTTTCGAGTACTATGACTAATACTAACAATAGCCATTATTATTACTAGCATTTATTGAGTGCTCAGATTATGCCAAAAACTATTCCAGATGGTTTATACATGTATAGACTCAATATATGTAAATTATTTAGAAGTGTGCTTGGTGCATATTAAATGCCCACAAGTATTAACTACTATTATTATATATAAAAAGGTGGGAACTATTATAATTGTATATTGGAGAAAACCTGAGGCATTAAGTTTCAGGAAATTGCCCAAGGCCATGCAGCTGACAAATGACATTATCAGGATTTGAACCAAGGCAGTCTGACTCCAGAGTCCATTCTCTTAACATTAATTCCATACTTCTTTTCAGTAAAAGAAATCTAACATGTTACACTATGTCGTGTAAAAGATTCATATGATTTGATCCTTAAATTAGGTGGGGGCAAGAACACTGAGAAAAATTGGTTCCTTTGTTGTATCTTGCCAGTGAATTCCAGAGAAGTCAGAACTAGTCACTCTAAACATTAAAAGAAATAATTTTAACCCAAACTTAAAAAGCATTCTTCTGTGTGGTGTAAGAAAGTAGACTTTAAGTATAACAGAGCTATGTTGCACAATAGTATGTGATTGAAAAGGAAAGGACTGGAGTTTTTTAGGCTGGTGGATTGTAATTACCTAATTGGAATATTAATTCCGTTTGTCTTCCTTTGAAGGATGTTTCATCTTTTGTTTTACTCCTTGGTGGTACATCCAATTACTGAAAGCAGGATGTGCCGGTAAAAAAAAAAAAAAAAAATCCACTTCCCAGCATTGAGGAGTAAACTCACATCTACTACTAATTGTTGTCATTGAAACTAAGTACAACACAGAGCCAAAACAACAAATGGTAATGTTAATAATTAAAAGAAGAAGAAGGAAAAGAAGAACAATCTCCCTATATTGTGTAATAGGAAAAACAGGGAAAATACGTTTCAGGGCTTAGGCTTGCTTCCCCAGAATTGAGACTACTAAAAGGGGAGAAACTTTGGAATGAGTTAGTTGGACTTGTCGGTTTCATTTCATCTTATTTTGTGAAATGTAGAGGTGGTACAAGGCTCATATATTTACTGGACACTGCTCCGCTGAAAATGCTGAGGTCTACATACCCACCGTCCATCTGAACTGCAGCAGCATTACTCACAGTGGACAACTTCTCCCTTTGGCATGTTTCTCTAATGATAACAGAATCCTTGGTATAAAACTCAATGCACCTATTGCAGTCAAATGTCAAAGGAAAAGAAAAGAGGCCATTTTAGCATTTTGGAATAAAGTGTTGAAAAACCCTTCAGAAAAAAAAAAAAAACTATTAGCTAGCTATGTATCTATCTATGTATCTATGTATCTATGTATCTATGTATCTATTATCTATCTATCTATCTATCATCTGTTATCTATTTATCTATCTGGTAGAATCAAAGACTAGATGAGACCAGACCATACCATGCTTTCGATGAAGTCTACGTTTTTATATTCTAGTGAATAGTAGAAAATATGCTCCAATTTTAAATCTATATACAAAGAGGTTCCAGAAGCTCCCTCACGAACTCCAATGGCAAGATGTACAGGAAAGATATTTACTTAATGTATTGATTGATGTTCTACAGTTCTACAACTGTAGAGAGATTATTTTACTTTATTGTTTGTATTGAGATGCTGCCATTTTGAAGGAACCAGAGCTGTCTCAGGTATTTTATTTAAGTGCTCAACCTCCCCCCTCCCCAGGTAAACAAAAAAAGACTTTTATTAGAGAATTCTCTTTTGAATTTGCCAGATTTTAGATTCCATTCCGTGATTCAAGTCAAACCTTTTCTAAGCATTAGAGGTTTTGTTTCCTTGTATATTTCCGGATTGTATATTTAACGATTTCAACTCTATCTCTTCTTTTTAATGAGTGCACATGAATATCTTAGATGTGAGATTTTCCATATGTAGGGATTGTGTCTGTTATTTATTCTCTACAGAAACCAGTACAGTTCTTAATACATGTTTTCTGATGATGATGATGATGCTGACGAAGGGGAGGAAGATGACACCAGGTTAAATGTGGCCAAATATTTCCAGAATGAAAGATGCTGGCTTCAGCTTCTGCTCCCCTTATATTAGGTGGGAGAAGCAGCAGTTGAAATCATGGTATGCAAGTCAAGTAGCTGTAATTGCCAAAGGTCAGGGCTGGGCTTGGTAACAAAGACCCTATCTTTAATTTCATTTTAATTAATACTTGTTAGATTTATCCTTTATAGGTATCCCAAGATCCTATTTCTGAAATCCAGTGCTTTTGATAACCCTCTAAACTTTGTGACCTCTTAAAATTCAAGAACTATGCTTTCTTTACATCACCCAAAGGACAAAAATGTGAGATTAATACAGTAGCATATCTCCCTTCTGAATGTTGTCAGTCCATTCTTCTGGACTCCTGTTGGGTTATGATTGTTCAATTAATTATCCACCTAATTGCCCAGGCCATCAGCCCTTATTGTTTCCACCTTCCCAGTGGCCACAATACCAGTCAGGATAGGCTAGATTTATGCTATAACGACTAATAACCCTAAAGTCTCAGTGGCTGTGTCAGTTTTCCACTGCTGCTTACAATTTACTACCACTCAGTAGCTCAAAACAACATATATTTATTATCTCACAGTTTTAATAAGTCAAAAGTATGGGCATGGTTTACTGGAATCTTTTGCTTAGGATCTCACAAGGCTGCAAACAAGAGGTTGACCTGGTTGCATTCCTTTCTAGAGGTTGGAGTCCTCTTCCAAGTTCATGTGGTTGTTAGCAGAAATCAGTTTCTAAGATTGTGACACTGTGGGCTCAGGCTGTTTTGTTAGGCGTTGGTAAGGGGCTGTGTTAAGGACCTAAGGCCTCACACAGTTTCTTGCCACATTGTCCTTTCTTTGGGCTGTCCATACCAAAGCAACTTTCATCTTCAAGGCCAGAAAGAGTCCCTCCCCTGAAGTCTGTTGAGGTAGAGTCATTAACAATGTAACATAGTTATGGGTCTAATGTCCCCTCATCTTTGACAGATAGCATCACCTATTCAAGGTGTTGACTGTCTCCTCCCCTTTGCCATATTCTATTGGTAAGAAGCAAAACACAAATTCTGCCTACACTCAAGAGATTATGCATGGTTGTGACTCATAAGGAGTCCCTTTAGGCTGTGCCTGCCACAGTGGTTTAACAGACGGAGGGGTTATTTCTTATGCATGCAAAATTTGTTGTAGTTCTGAGTAAATATATAGCGGTTTTCCTCCAAGTAGAGATGCAGCCATCCAGGCTGCCTCAATCTTGTGACAATTTCATCTCAAGTCAAGATCATGATCACCACGCAAGGGAGCAGAGTGGTGGAGAGTCTCACACCAACAGTTAAAATGATCACCTATCATTACCCAATGGCCAAAACTAGCCACAAGTCCCCACCTTACCACAAAAAGATAGGACGTGCAATCTTCCCAAATGCCTGAGCAGAGAGAAAACTGGGTATGAGTGAGCAATCCTGGTTTCCACCACAATTATCCTAAGAAATCTTCCTTAAAATTTTTGATGGTATGCATATGAATTTATTTTATTATCAATATGCTTTATATGGACTGACGTGTGTGTCTTCAAAGTTCATTGTCAAGTTCTAACCCCCACCGTGACTATACCAGATAGGCTTTTAATTATGTAATTGAGATTAAATAAGGTCTTAAGGGTAGAGCCCTAATCCAATGACTGGTGTCCTTATAAAAAGAGGAAGAGACACCAGGGATGCACAGGCATAGAGAAAAGATCATGTGAGGACCCAGCAAAAAGTCGTCATCTGCAAGTTAAAGGAGAGAGATCTCAAGAGAAACAAAGTCTGCTGACACCTTGATCTTGAACTTCTAGGCTCCAGAACTGTCAGGAATACATTTCTATTTTTTGAGCCACGTAGTCTAATATTTTGTTAAGGCAGCTTTAGCAAACTAATACCACACAAAAGAAAAAGAAATGTAATTAGCACAATATTTAAAGTTTTATCATTCACTTTTTTGCTTATTGATTTGGATGGCCATCTTGTGAATCATATGTTTGTTTGTTTTTAAATTTCCATTCTATAGATCAGTAGACAGAGATTCTGAAGAGGAAATATAACTTACGCAAAGTTACCCAGTTAACTAGTGTATCAAACTCAGTACATTGTTTACTTTGTGTACTGGGGTAATTCAGATTTTCAGTAATAAGTCATCTCAGGCAAAACTGGTTATTTAGGTAGCCTATAAAAACATTGGCTTTTAGGCATAAAGGGATATGTGAACTAAGCTCTCTACCTTAGGTTTATTAAGAGTTGACCCATGGAAACTTCAATTTAATTGAAAATTCCCATACAGCATTAATTTTAGCAACCATAGCTCCAAGTTTAATAATGCATTCAAATTTCCTAGTCTTAGAAAACAATATTTGAGGCAACTAATGGTAGCAACAACGTTTTCTGGTGCTATTATTAGGGTACATATGTTAATAGCCAGGTGTCTATGAATGGAATATTCAGGGATCTCCGTTTGGGTAGCTTTTGCTAGTAGGATTGTAAATATGACTGGGGGAGTGAAGAGATTATTGTTTAAGTAATAGGGAAATTCCTCCCACCCTCGTTAGATGTTTGGTCTTGTTAAGTGCACTCTTCCACAATGTGGGCAATCACTAGTTTCCATGGTACATTTAACATAATTAATATATGCATTTGTATTTGCAAGGATCTTTCTTTTTTCCTCCTTGTTCATGACACCCAAGCACCCCTAGCTTAACCCTTTAAACCATCGTTGCATCCCAATCTTATTTTCTTTGAGACTTGAATCTTTTTTGTTAATTACGACAAAAGTTCATTTTCTATTCCCCACCACCATCACCACAACTAGCCGTTCCAAGTCACTTTGGTGTCTGTCTGAAGATTTAGCCAGCTGTATCCCATCCCCAAATATCAACTGCGGCCACAGTCCAGTATCACGTTGGAACGCCCAGCAACCTTCTCGCTTCGATGTGAGCTGAGGACAGTCTCAAAATTCAAATGCACCTCAGGCTGTCCCCAGAGAGCTTCAGAAAGTGGTGAGCTGCTATTTCCAGCTAAGTCAACGGGGGTGTGTGTGATAGAGGGTTTGCTTCAGGTTAACAGACTGCTGCAGTGTTAATAAAAACATATGCCAAACTGCACACGCAGTCTTTGTTTTTTCTTAAATAAGAGCCCATTAAAAATAACTATATGATAATTAATGAGGAAGGAAAGTAGTACAGTGTAGATGGTTTGTCAATATTGTAGTTAGGTCATTCATCTGTGGAGCAGTGATATTCACCTACTTTCTCCTTTGTTTCAGAGATGTAGAGTTAATATTTCACTTCTTGTTTTAGACACTCTCTCAAGCATTATTTTAAACAAGCAAACAGGGACCACTTCCAAGATAAAGAAAGTCACCATTCTTTGATGATGAATTCATAATGAAGGGAATCCTCATTCCAAATGGACTTCTGTAAGGCACCATTCCCCTGAAACTAATGTTCCTAAGTATGTGCGGAAGACCAGTTAATGAATGTTAAATTAAGTTGTAACACACTTAGAGACATGGGCAATGTTTATGTGACACTAGTTTACTTTAAAACACTCCCCATTGACCTTTACAAAAATAATACAATAGCAACTTGAGATGAATATTTACAGTAGGTGGAAATAGTTTGGAAGTGCTAATTCCCAAACCGCTGTTTGTGAATGTCCTGCTTCCTTGATCTATATTTTCTAAGGCTTCTTCAGGCAGAAGCAGGCCAGACTGCCAAGTTCAACAAGACAATTTCTTACTTGAGAACGGGCAGTCCCCGCAGTCCCGAAAAGGTAGATAGACATCAAGTAGACCAGGTTGCTGAAATAAAATCACTGAATTTGTCACGATGGTGCCTACATAGAAACTACTAGCTACATTTGAAAAAGGCCTGGAAATATGCAAACTCTTAGACAATATATCGCTTACGTGAAAAGCCTGTAAATAGTAATAGTTGGCCCTTTTATACAAAAATGCTTTCTAAAAAATTCGTCCCATTTGGTGATGAATGTCTCCACAGCATCTTGTATCTCTCTATTCAGGCCTTATGTATTTGTAAGTTGTGAAGGAAATATTTTAAATCAAAGCCGTAAAATAAGCATAGTTAGAGAGCTAACATGAGGATTTTTACTTCATTTACATTCATTACATATTATGAGTTTAATTACCTTCCTCAAATAATACCAGTATGAAGGAAAGATGCTGAAGAAGGCGTACTTCTATGATGATTTTATTGATTGTGACTGATGGATGGCATCAACATTTCATAGTGAAGAATCATGGTTTTGTTACATCAGGAAAATTAAATTGGGAGAGTTATTTTCTTTCCCAGTGATAGTGGCAGTTAGAATATTTCACCTGTAATGAGATGTGTGCGTTATGTGCCATCGTGAACCACGGCTCAGCCATTAAATATATGTAAATGAAGAGAAACACAAGAGAGCCCGGGCATAATAACGTGCAGAACAGAGAAATGGATCCTGGAAAGTGATTAATTTATTTGATGATGCCTCAAGTGAGGAATTTTAGGTCACAAATGAAGTGACAGAATGACAAATTACCATTTTAAAGAATTTACTGGGCATCATTACTGAACAATTGTCAGGTAGTTTATGGTGGCTGAGAAGATGGTATAAATATAGATCTTTTCCTTATCTGAGATGAATTATTAATCACCTTTTTAAAAATCTTTGTGAGTGATGGTTGGCTGTCTGATTGGAAATAATGTGTTCTACAATTTTAACTAAATCCTAATATGATATGTAACAGGAATCTTTACAATTAAAGTCTCAGTGGAGAGTGGTAGGAGGTTTACAGTCAATTGCAGTTTTAATGTGATAGAAGAGGATGAATCCACTCGCATATTTCAATAGATTTCCTTAGGTATATCATCCCTGCTGTGATGTTATTCAAATGTTTACAGTTTATTTTCATTTGAAAAATGACATTCAGATACTTAAATTGTTTTCCTTGGTTTATTAGTTAATGAAAATGAAATTCTAGTAATTACTATAGGTTTGCAGCCTGCCACATTATTTAAAGCGAAGTGACTGCCTTTGTCAGTGGCATTATAAATGTCATCTTCTTGTGTTTTGTTCAATTTTTGTTTGCTTTATCTATGTTATGTCCCTTCTCTGTCTATATGTCACTGTGTCTAATACCAGTACCAACTGGAGTGTGGAAGACAAAGTTAACGATTTGAAATAAAGACATTTTCCCAAGTTCGTTTTTTTTTTTTGTACATTTTGATAATTAAAGCACACACTAACCTACTTTGTACCCAGCACTAACCATTCCAAAAATAGAAACAAAACTCTGTCTTATGAGGTACACTGAAAAATCCAAACACATTTTAAAAGATCTCTTTGTGTCAGGTTGCTTAAGACAGAGTTCATAAATTTATTCATGTCTGATCAGCTTCTTAGATCAAATGTATTTACTATTGCAAAGTGTTGTTTTTTTGATAAGGATTAAAGACAGGGGTTGTTTTTTAAACAGTGTATCCTAGTTATCTAACAGAGTAGAAATGTCTAGAGAACTATCTTTGACAAGCTCGTTCCTAAAGCAAGCAAATAGCAGTTGCTGTTTTGCTTTTTAGACAGGAAGGCCCTAAAAAACTCATCTTTCACCTGGAAGAAAGCTTGAGATTTTGCTCCTTTTGCGCTATTATGTGCTCCTCCTTGTTTTAATCTTGATTCATTCTGAGAGTATATGAAAAATTTAAATAAGTATTCCCTGTGTTACCCATGACATCTTACATTGCTGAACTGGCAAGAAATTTAAATTTTGAATGTACATGCTACTTTTTAAACTCATTTTGCTTTTACTTTCCCACCACCCCCAGCCCCCAACATGGGTGGTAGAATTTTACTGAATCTTTCTGTCACTAGAAAAAGAAAACTAAAAGAATTGTTTATAATTTCAGGTCCAGTCTCTACACGGCATGCTGAGTTTAGGGAAATCTGTGAGCTGCTTTCCTTTTCCACACAAAAGACACTTAGGTTTCCCTGATGTGCATAATGGCACGTTTCAGGTCAGTCCACTCCAGCATTTTTCTATTAGAAATGACCCTCACCTTTCATTTTTCTTTTATTCTTGCTTGCCACAGAAAATATAAACATGCAAACAAATGAATGAGGGCATGCCCCTCTAAGGAAAATTCAAATACTGGATGAGGTGCTAGAGAGAGACTGGGCTTGTTTAACCTAGCACCATTCGGAGTGATCAAGAGTGTATCAGAGGGGAGAAAAACTGTTGTATGTGAACTCAGCCCTTCTGCCACACTTTAAAAATCTTTCGTCTCCTGCCAGCTTACATCAGCTGTCAGAGGGAGTTGCAAAAATGCAATAAAGATGTTTGACTCCGAAGAACTGAGAGTGTGATAAAGAAGATTCCAAAGTAAAATAGTGAAGAATAGATTTTAAATGAACTTACAGACATGGGAGAGGAGATGCTTTATGCAGTCATAAGATGAGGATTTTTGTCTTTTTGCGTGATTCAAGACGAGGATAGAGGAAGAGGAACATTTGATTAATTGAAATGTCAATGATTGGTCACTGTGTGCCAAGTGTATAGAAAAAAATACAAATACGTTGACTGTGCCCATAACAAACTTACTCACTGAAGACCAGTTGGGCCCCCAAAGATGTCCAGACACTTCTTGTAACTCTGTAAGCTGAGATTTCTGAGAGTTTTATCACACCAAAATGATTTAATTATGTTCATTTCTGCTCTGTCAAGGTTGGTTTATTCCAGAAGCAGTGCTTCTCTGACTGCCTTTTCCCCTCCAAATTCTCGCAGTGGCATTCCTCCTTCCAAAGGGAAATCCAACCACATAGCTCCAGACACCTTCTCCTTACTTCCTAGTTCCCCAACACTTTGCTATAAAAATTTTCAAACACACAGAAAGTGAACATCCACGTAGCCGCTACCGAGATTCTACCATTGAGATTTTACTACACTCATTCAATCAAACATCTAACCATCCATCATCAATCTATCTGGTAATTTTTAAATGTATTTCCAAGTAAATTGCGGACATTATTACATTTCCCCTAAATACTTCAGCGTGTCTATCATTAACTGAACTTAGTATTTATTTTTGTGTTTTTTTTTTCTCTTGAACTAAATTTTACACACAATGGAATATATACTTGTTGAGTTTCAATAAATGCCTACACTTGTGTAACCCAAACCTCTATCAGGATGTAAGACATTATGATCACTCCAGAAAATTTCCTCATCCCCTTCCCATCAATGTCCTACCTCCTGCCCCAGCAGAAGAAACTGCTGTTCTGATTTTTTTACAACAAAAATTAGTTTTGGGGCACCTGGGTGGCTCAGTCGTTAAGTGTCTGCCTTCGGCTCAGGTCATGATCCCAGGGTCCTGGAATCGAGCCCCGCATCGGGCTCCCTGCTCCGCGGGAAGCCTGTTTCTCCCTATCCCACTCCCCCTTCTTGTGTTCCCTCTCTCGCTGTCTCTCTCTGTCAAATAAATAAAATAAAATCTTAAAAAGAAATAGTTTTGCCTATTTTAGAACTTCCTATAAAATGGAATTATACACAGATGCCTGGGTGGCTCAGTCAGTTAAGTGTCTGCCTTCAGCTCAGGTTGTGATGGGGTCATGGATCAAGACCCACATCAGGCTCCCTGCTCAGTGGGGACCCTGCTTCTCCCTCTGCCTGTTTGTGCTCTCTCTCTTTGACAAATAAATAATTAAATAATCTAAAAAAAAAGGAATCATACAAAATGTACTCCTTTGTGTCTGGCTGCTTTTACTATAGAAATTTTTTTTGAGATTCACCCATGTTTTAGATGTATCAGTAGTTTTCTTTTTATGGCTGAGTAGTGTTATATTCTCTGAATACATTGCAGTTTGTTTATCCACACTCCTATTAATTGACAATTGGGTTATTTCTAAAGTTTTGTAGTATTATATTTTTTATTTTTTTATTGGGTCATTATGAATAAAGCCATTATTGGCATTCTTTTTTTGGACATGGATTTTTGCTTCTTTTGGGTAAATGTCTATAGGTGGAATTGCTGGCTCATAAAGTGGACAGTTTTTTTTTTTTTTTTTTTTACAAAATCCTTGTGCCAGTGTACATTCCATTCACAGCAAATAAAAATTTTGGTTGTTTTACCTCCTCGACAACATCTGATGTCGTCATTCTTTTTATTTGAAGCCACCTTGCATTTTTACTGTTTGTTTTCCCTTCATCTTTTCTGTATCTTCAGTCATTCTCTTTCTTCAAGATGAAGATAATGATTTTTTTAATCAGCCTTCAAACATGCTTTGGTATTCACCCCCTTAAAAAACAAAGAAAATAAAAAAAAATTTTTTTGACCAAAAATCTCCCTTCAGCTACCAAATTATTTCTCCAGTCTCCTTAACAACTAAGCTTCTCCACTTTATCAACTAAGCTGCCTCTACTTTATCACTTGAAATTTCTTGACTTCTAGATGTTGGGGCTGCTCTTTAGCCTTTGGTCCTAGACTTACTAATGTTCTGGTTATTCATGTTATTCATTTTCTCCTTAGGAATCATGTTTATTCCTATATTCAAATCAATCCCAATGCCAACAATTCTCAAACTTATATTTCTGGCCTGAACTTTCCTTTGAGTTTCATCTGTCTACATGACATTTTCACATTTCTATGATTCTGATTGCTCGAAGTTACCATATCTGATTTTGATCTTGTGATCCTCCAATTATGCTGTTCCTCCAGGATTCTCAATCTTTGCTAGGATTATACATTTCTTCTTCCTGAGATTAAAAAAAAAAATCTAATAATTTTCAAACCCTGTTAAACAAAGACATTTACTTCAGGGAAAAATTAAAATAATCTAAAAGAAATACCTTAAGTATCTGATGTCTAAGAAGAAATTAAGCAATAGTTAGAATCAATTAAAAATCTATTTACAAAGAAAAACCTATTTACCAATACTTAGTGGCTGTAACTAAAGTCATTTACAGTGGAAAATTTGCAGCCTTGAGAGATTTATATCATAAAAGAAGAAAAGTAAACATGAATGAGTTAAACAATTTAATTCAGCTAACAGAAAAGGAATAAAAGAGAAATCTCAAATAAATGAATGATGCAAGGAATGGCAACCATAAAAGAACAAAATTGAATTGATGTAAGAAATAAAACAAGTGGCAGGGTCAAAAACTGATTTTAGGAGAAGGATCTTAACACTGTTTAAGTTGCATATTCTGAAAAACTTAAAGTCTCTAGACTCATTTTAGAAGTGGAACAATATTATAGAGTAGAGCTCTCATCTGATAGAACTGATGTCTTCTTAAGAAGAGGTAGAGACACCAGAGATCACTCTCTCCACTTGTACACAGAGAAGAGGTCATGTGAGCACACAACAAGATGGCAGCCACCTACAAGCCAAGAAAAGAGGCTTCAGCATCTTGCCAGCACCTTGATTTTGGACTTGCTAGCATCAAGAACTGGACCTGAGAAACAAACAGGGTTTTAGAGGGGAGGGGGGATTGGTTAGCCCGGTGATGGGTATTAAGGAGGGCACGTACTGCATGGAGCACTGGGTGTTGTACGAAAACAATGGATCGTGGATCACTACATCAAAAACTAATGATGTATTGTATGGTGACTAACATAACATAATAAAATAAAAAAAAAAAAAAAAAAAAGAACTGTGAGAAATAAATTGCTGTTGTGTAAACCAGCCAGCCGGTGGTATTTTGTAATGGCAGCCCAAGCAACCAGTGCAAAGAGGAAAGAGTGAGGTATTTTAGCTGTTCCTGAGTGAGGGAAGATGATTTGGATATAAAACAATTTAACTGCAGAGGAGAAGGAAAACATGAGAAAACACACTATGATTTTTCCGATTTAATATCTGCATCTAAGAAATAATTGACAAGAGCCCTCCAAAATGTCTCTGAAACAGATAAGTCATAGTAAAATCATCTGAAACTCTGTACTTGATAACTGCCAACAACTACACAAGGTGGTTACAAAATCTTTAGAAGATTTTAGATGGAGTGAACGGGAGAATCAGCTAAGCATTAGTAAATGAATTCCAAGGAATCAAGAGATTTTAAGTCAGAAAAAAAAGAAAAAGAGAGGCTTTAATTGGGAAATTAAGTTTGCTACATAAAATAAAATAACAAGGAGAACTAATATAAGATGCCTAAAACCTAATCTTGAAAATCTGGTACCTTACATGGCAGAAGAGACTTTGCAGGTAAGATTAAAGTTTAAGACCTTGAGATAGGGAGACCATCCTGGATTATCTTGGGTGGGTCCAATCTAATCAATTGAGTCCTTAAAATAGAGAAACTTTCTTGACTGTAGTCAGAGAAAGGGATGTGATGACAGAAGTTCTTTAGAGACTCAGGAAGGGGACCATAAACCAAGGGATGGGTGGCTTCTAGAAGCTGGAAAAGTGATGAAAATTCATTCTTCCCTTGATTCTCCAGAAGAAAAAAAAAAAAAATGTCAGTCCTGCTGACATCTTGATTTTAGTGCAACCATCTCAGAATTCTGAATTACAAAACGGTAAGATAATGCATTTTTTGTTGTTAAAGACAGCAAGTTTGTGGTGATCTCTTACGGCAGTAGCAGAAAATAAATACAAATTTTGTTCTACACATTTGGACCAGAGCAAATAAAATAAAGACACATGAAAGAAATGTAAACATGCCAAAACCTGCCACAGCACACAAAGAAAATATTTGTTCAACCATACGTCTAATATAAGGATGCTGGCTACTAAAATACCTATTAGTTTATAGAATTTCCCAGTATGTGAAAGAATGTAAGCGTGTGTGCTTTGTACATATGCATATTTAGACAAATAGATACATAGTGATCAAGTGGATTAAAGGAGTTAATATTAGAAAATATTATCAGTCATTTCATTGCATCTCATAATAATAACAACAAACACGTTTAGCATTGTCTATGTGACAGGCGTGGTTTTAAGTGCTTTACATATATTAAGAATTTTAATCCTCGCAACAATCCTGTGAGGTAAGTAGTTTATTTTTATCCCGTTTTGCAGGTATGCAAACTAAGACAAAAAGAAGTTCAGAAAACTGGCCAGGGTCCCACAAGGTGGCAAGCGGTAGAGTAGGAGCTTCAACTTGAGTGTTGTAGCTTCAGAGAAGCTGCTTTTAAACTGTACCTGGAGAAGCTGAAGCACCACTGGATGTTGGTGCATCACGTTAAATACATGTAGTGAAATACAGATAAGGTGAGATAGCTTTTATTTATTTATTTATTTATTTATTTATTTATTTTTAAGATTTTATTTATTTATTTGACAACGAGAGAGCGCGAGAGAGAGACAGAGAGCAAGCACAAGCAGGGGGAACCGCAGGCAGGGGAGAAGCAGGCTCCCTGTTGAGCAAGGACCCCAATGCAGGGCTCGATCCCAGGACCCTGGGATATGACCTGAGCCCAAGGCAGCCGCTTAACTGACAGAGCCACCCAGGTGCCCCTATTTATTTATTTTTTTAAAGATTTTATTCATTTATTTGACAGAAAGAGAGAAAGCACAAGTAGGAAGAGAGGCAGGCAGAGGGGGAGGGAGAAGCAAGAAGCCCGATGCGGGGCTCGATCCCTATTATATTAGAAAATCTATTAGTATGACACAACAATTAATTGCTTAGAGGAGATAAACCACACTATCCTCTCTAGAAATGCCGAAGTGGTATTTTGAATTTATTTAGCATACACTCTTGAATTTTTCAAAATATCATTTTATCCCAGAAACTCCTTCCTTCCAAAATCATATGCTAAACTTTCTAAGAATACTGGTTAGTCTTCTATTTGGATGACTACTAAGTTTTTCCCACTATGTTCACCTTCTAGTACTTTTGGATGAAAGAGAGTTATAATAATTTAAACAGCTTGATACTAGTGTAAGAATAGTAAAATATTGCTATTATATATTAATATTTTATATATGATAAGGAGTATTTAAAATCAGTGAGAAAGAGAGGTCTTTTCTAGTAAACATTATTGGAACAGTTGACTTAGCAATTTGGAAAATGCTAGAGTTACTGTCTTATCAAACATGTTATCCAAATAAGTCTTAGGTATGTTAAAGAAATATTAATAAAACAAAATTTGAATCATAACATCAGTAGGAAGAAACCATAAGCATCATTAGGAAGATAAAATGTCATATACAGGGGCGGAGCAAGATGGCGGAGGAGTAGGAGACCTGGATTTCGTCTCCTCTCAGGAATTAGCTGGATAGGGATCAAACCATTCTGAACACCTACAAATTCAACAGGAGATCGAAGAAAAGAATAGCAACAACTCTCTGAACAGAAAAGCGACCACTTTCTGGAAGGTAGGACGTGCGGAGAAGTGAATCCGAGGCGAAATTTGGGAGGATAGACGGCGGGGGAGGGGCCTCCGTCGGCCGCTTCTGGCAAGTGATAGAGCCGCAGAGCACAAAATCGGAACTTTTAGAAGTCTGCTCCGCTGAGGGACGTCACTCTGGTGGCTAAGTGGGGGGTGGAACCCTCATGGGACAGTGTGGTCTCAGGACCCTTGGGGTCACAGAAAGACCGGGGGTGCCTGAGTGCGGCAGAGCTCCCAGGTATCGGAGCGGGGAAGCCGGCTGCAGAGACGGAGCCCAGGCGCGGGCTCTCAGCTCGGGGTTGCCATAAACCGTGATCCGCGGCACAGTCGGGCCACTGCTCCTCCAGCAGGGACCCAACAAGCAGCAGATCCGGGGAGACTCCCCTTCCTCCCCTGGGAGGAGCGGCGCGGGAGCGCACCGCAGGGATCTGCTGGGTTTGGAGACTCCACTCGGGGTCCGGTGCCAGAGATAGAAATGCGCGGTCACAGGCCGGGTGAGCACGGAGTGCGGCCGGAGACCGGGGACACGGGAGTGACTGACGGCTTTTCTCTGGGGGCGCACTGAGGAGCGGGGCTCCGAGTTCTCGGCTCCTCCGGGGCAGAGATTGGGAAGCTGCCATTTTCACTCTCCGCCTCCAAAGCTGTACGGAAAGCTTGCAGGGAACAAAAGCTCCGGAGAGCAAACCCGAGCAGATGACTTAGCCCGGACTGGGCAAGGGCGGGGCAATTCCGCCTCCAGCAAAGACATTTGGGAACCACGGCAACAGGCCCCTCCCCCAGAAGATCAGCGAGAACAGCCAGCCAAGACCAAGTTTACCGATCAATGAGAATGGCAGAACTCCAGCGCTAGGGGAATACTGCACATAGAATTCATGGCTTTTTTACCATGATTCGTTAGTCTTTCAAAGTTAATTATTTTTTTTTAACTGTCTTTTTTTTTTTTTTGAATTTTTCTTTTTCCCTTTTTCAACCAACATCTTATCAATCCCTTTTTTAAAAAACATTTTTATTTTTCATTTTTAGAGTCATATTCTATCCCTTCATAGTAGTTACCCGTATTTTTGGCATATATATATAAGTTGTTCTCTCTTTAAAATTTTGAGATAGTTTCTTCTAACAGATCAAAATATACTCTAAATCTCTAGTGTATGGTTTTTTTCTACTCCCCTGCCTGATCACATTCTCTCCCTTTTTTTTTCTTTTTCTTTAAATCCTCTTCTTTCTTTTTTCAAACAACTTATCAATTCCTTTTATAAAATTTTTTATAATTTCCATTCTTTAAAATTTTGGGAGGCACTTTCTTTTAACAGACCAAAATACACCCAAAATCTAGTGTGTGGCACTGACCTATATACCAGCCTGATCATATTCAATCACATTCTGTTTTTGTTTTGTTTTGTTTTGTTCTGTTTTTGTTTGTTTTTATCTTTATCTTTTTTCTTTTTCTTTTTTTTTTTTTTCTTTTTCTTTTTTCTCTCTTTCCCTTTCTTTTCCCACTGCTTCAGGTCTTTTCTGATTTGTTTAGAGTATATTTTCTGGGGACGTTGTTACCCTGCTAGCATTTTGTTCTCTCATTAATCTATTCTCCTCTGCACAAAATGACAAGACGGAAAAAATCACCTCAACAAAAAGAACAAGAGGGAGTACCGACTGCCAGGGACCTACTCAATACGGACATTAGTACGATGTCAGATCTAGAGTTCAGAATCATCACTTTAAAGATACTAGCTGGGCTTGAAAAAAGCATGGAAGTTATTAGAGAAACCCTTTCTGGAGAAAAAAAAGAACTAAAATCTAACCAAGTAGAAATCAAAAAGGCTATTAATGAGGTGCAATCAAATATGGGGGCGCTAACTGCTAGGATAAATGAGGCAGAAGAGAGAATCAGTGAGATAGAAGACCAAATGATGGAAAATAAAGAAGCTGAGAAAAAGAGAGATAAATAACTACTGGATCACGAGGGCAGAATTCAAGAGATAAACGATACCATAAGACGAAACAACATTAGAATAATTGGGATCCCAGAAGAAGAAGAAAGAGAGAGAGGGGCAGAAGGTATAATGGAGAAAATTATAGCAGAGAACTTCCCTAATTTGGCGAAGGAAACAGGCATCAAAATCCAGGAAGCACAGAGAACCCCTCTCAAAATCAATAAAAATAGGTCAACACCCCGACATCTAATAGTAAAACTTACGAGTCTCAGAGACAAAGAGAAAATCCTGAAAGCAGCTCGGGAGAAGAGATATGTAACCTACAATGGTAGAAACATTAGATTGGCAACAGACTTATCCACAGAGACCTGGCAGGCCAGAAAGGACTGGCAGGATATATTCAGAGTACTAAATGACAAAAATATGCAGCCAAGAATACTATATCCAGCTAGGCTGTCATTGAAAATAGAAGGAGAGATAAAAAGCTTCCAGGACAAACAAAAACTAAAGGAATTTGCAAACATGAAACCAGCCCTACAAGAAATATTGAAAGGGGTCCTCTAAGCAAAGAGAGAGCCTAAAAGCAACATAGACCAGAAAGGAACACAGACAATATACAGTAACAGTCACCTTACAGGCAATACAATGGCATGAAATTCCTATCTTTCAATAGTTACCCTGAATGTAAATGGGCTAAATGCCCCAATCAAAAGACACAGGCTATCAGATTGGATTAAAAAACAAGACCCATCGATATGCTGTCCGCAAGAGACTCACTTTAGAACCAAAGACACCCCCAGATTGAAAGTGAGGGGGTGGAAAACCATTTACCATGCTAATGGACACCAAAAGAAAGCTGGGGTGGCAATCCTTATATCAGACCAATTAGATTTTAAACCAAAGACTGTAATAAGAGATGAGGAAGCACACTATATCCTACTTAAAGGGTCTATCGAACAAGAAGATCTAACAATTGTAAATATCTATGCCCCTAACATGGAAGCAGCCCATTATATAAGGCAATTAATAACAAAAGCAAAGAAACACATCGACAACAATACAATAATAGTGGGGGACTTTAACACCCCCCTCACTGAAATGGACAGATTGTCTAAGCAAAAGATCAACAAGGAAATAAAGACTTTAAATGACACACTGGACCAAATGGACTTCACAGACATGTTCAGAACATTTCATCCCAAAGCAACGGAATACACATTCTTCTCTAGTGCCCATGGAACATTCTCCAGAATCGATCACATCCTAGGTCATAAATCAGGTCTCCACTCGTACCAAAAGATTGGGATCATTCCCTGCCTATTTTCAGACCACAATGCTTTGAAACTAGAACTCAATCACAAGATGAAAGTCGGAAAGAACTCAAAGACATGGAGGCTAAAGAGCATCCTACTGAAGAATGAATGGGTCAACCAGGAAATTAAAGAAGAATTAAAAAAATTCATGGAAACCAATGAAAATGAAAACACAACTGTTCAAAATCTTTGGGATGCAGCAAAGGCAGTCCTAAGAGGAAAGTATATAGCAATACAAGCCTTTCTCAAGAAACAAGAAAGGTCTCAAGTACACAACCTAACCCTACACCTAAAGGAGCTGGAGAAAGAACAGCAAATAAATCCTAAACCCAGCAGGAGAAGAGAAATAATAAAGATCAGAGCAGAAATCAATGAAATAGAAACTAAAAGAACAGTAGAACAGATCAATGAAACAAGGAGCTGGTACTTTGAAAGAATTAACAAGATTGATAAACCCCTGGCCAGACTTATCAAAAAGAAAAGAGAAATGACCCAAATCAACAAAATCATGAATGAAAGAGGAGAGATCACAACCAACACCAAAGAAATACAAACAATTATAAGAACATATTATGAGCAACTCTATGCCAGCAAATTAGATAACCTGGAAGAAATGGATGCATTCCTAGAGATGTATCAACTACCAAAACTGAACCAGGAAGAAATAGAAAACCTGAACAGACCTATAACCACTAAGGAAATTGAAGCAGTCATCAAAAATCTCCCAAAACACAAAAGCCCAGGGCCAGATGGCTTCCCAGGGGAATTCTACCAAACATTTAAAGAAGAATTAATACCTATCCTTCTGAAACTGTTCCAAAAAATAGAAATGGAAGGAAAACTTCCAAACTCATTTTATGAGGCCACCATTACCTTGATCCCAAAACCAGACAAAGACCCCATCAAAAAGGAGAATTATAGACCAATATCCCTGATGAACATGGATGCAAAAATTCTCACCAAAATACTAGCCAATAGGATCCAACAGTACATTAAAAGGATTATTCACCATGACCAAGTGGGATTTATCCCTGGGCTGCAAGGTTGGTTCAACATCCGCAAATCAATCAACGTGATACAATACATTAACAGAAGAAAGAACAAGAATCATATGATCCTCTCAATAGATGCAGAAAAAGCATGTGACAAAGTACAGCATCCTTTCTTGATCAAAACTCTTCAGAGTATAGGCATAGAGGGTACATACCTCAATATCATAAAAGCCATCTATGAAAAACCTACAGCGAATATCATTCTCAATGGGGAAAAACTGAGAGCTTTCCCCCTAAGGTCAGGAACGCGGCAGGGATGTCCACTATCACCACTGTTATTCAACATAGTATTAGAAGTCCTAGCCACAGCAATCAGACAACAAAAAGAAATCAAAGGCATCCAAATCAGCAAAGAAGAAGTCAAACTTTCACTCTTTGCAGATGATATGATACTTTATGTGGAAAATCCCAAAGACTCCACCCCAAAACTGCTAGAACTCATACAGGAATTCAGTAAAGTGGCAGGATATAAAATCAATGCACAGAAGTCAGTGGCATTCCTATACACCAACAACAAGACAGAAGAAAGAGAAATTAAGGAGTCGATCCCATTTACAATTGCACCCAAAACCATAAGATACCTAGGAATAAATCTAACCAAAGAGGCAAAGGATCTGTACTCTGAAAACTATAAAATACTCATGAAAGAAATTGAGGAAGACACAAAGAAATGGAAAAACGTTCCATGCTCATGGATTGGAAGAACAAATATTGTGAAGATGTCAATGCTACCTAGAGCAATCTACACATTCAATGCAATCCCCATCACAATACCATCCACTTTCTTCAAAGAAATGGAACAAATAATCCTAAAATTTGTATGGAACCAGAAAAGACCCCAGATAGCCAGAGGAATGTTGAAAAAGAAAAGCAAAGCTGGCGGCATCACAATTCCGGACTTCCAGCTCTACTACAAAGCTGTCATCATCAAGACAGTATGGTACTGGCACAAAAACAGACACATAGATCAATGGAACAGAATAGAGAGCCCAGAAATGGACCCTCAACTCTACGGTCAACTAATCTTTGACAAAGCAGGAAAGAATGTCCAAGGGAAAAAAGACAGTCTCTTCAACAAATGGTGTTGGGAAAATTGGACAGCCACATGCAGAAGAATGAAACTGGACCATTTCCTTACACCACACACAAAAATAGACTCCAAATGGTTGAAAGACCTCAATGTGAGACAGGAGTCCATCAAAATCCTAAAGGAGAACACAGGCAGCAACCTCTTCGACCTCAGCCGCAGCAACTTCTTCCTAGAAACATCGCCAAAGGCAAGGGAAGCAAGGGCAAAAATGAACTATTGGGACTTCATCAAGATAAAAAGCTTTTGCAAAGCAAAGGAAACAGTCAACAAAACCAAAAGGCAACCGACAGAATGGGAGAAGATATTTGCAAATGACATATCAGATAAAGGGCTAGTATCCAAAATCTATAAAGAACTCATCAAACTCAACACCAAAAGAACAAAGAATCCAATCAAGAAATGGGCAGAAGACATGAACAGACATTTTTCCAAAGAAGACATCCAAACGGCCAACAGACACATGAAAAAGTGTTCAATATCGCTCGGCATCAGGGAAATCCAAATCAAAACCTCAATGAGATACCACCTCACACCAGTCAGAATGGCTAAAATTAACAAGTCAGGAAATGACAGATGTTGGCGGGGATGCGGAGAAAGGGGAACCCTCCTACACTGTTGGTGGGAATACAAGCTGGTGCAGCCACTCTGGAAAACAGTATGGAGGTTCCTCAAAAAGTTGAAAATAGAGCTACCATACGATCCAGCAATTGCACTCCTGGGTATTTACCCCAAAGATACAAAAGTAGGGATCCGAAAGGGTACGTGCACCCCGATGTTTATAGCAGCAATATCCACAATAGCCAAACTGTGGAAAGAGCCAAGGTGTCCATCAACAGATGAGTGGATAAAGAAGATGTGGTATATATATACAATGGAATATTACACAGCCATCAAAAGGAATGAGATCTTGCCATTTGCAATGACGTGGATGGAACTGGAGGGTATTATGCTGAGTGGAATAAGTCAAACAGAGAAAGACATGTATCATATGACCTCACTGATATGAGGAATTCTTAATCTCAGGAAACAAACTGAGGGTTGCTGGAGTGGGGGGTGGGGTGGGAGGGATGGGGTGACTGGGTGATGGACACTGGGGAGGGTATGTGCTCTGGTAAGCGCTGTGAATTGTGCAAGACTGTTGAATCTCAGATCTGTACCTCTGAAACAAATAATGCAATATATGTTAAGAAAGAAAAAAAAAAGAAGAATGTAGCAGGAGGGGAAGAATGAAGGGGGGGAAATCGGAGGGGTAGACGAACCATGAGAGACGATGGACTCTGAAAAACAAACTGAGGGTTCTAGAGGGGAGGGGGGTGGGAGGATGGGTTAGCCTGGTGATGGGTATTGAGGAGGGCACGTTCTGCATGGAGCACTGGGTGTTATGCACAAACAATGAATCATGGAACACTATATCTAAAACTAATGATGTAATGTATGGGGATTAACATAACAATAAAAAAATTTTAAAAAATGTCATATACAGAAGGATAAACAACCTTTTTAAATATACAAGAAGATGTGCAAACATAAGTAAAAAACATTAGTAGCTTTGATGACATGAACATAAAAAAGAGAGTGTATGTTCATACCTAAATTAGAAGAACAATGATAATGCTGGGAGACATTGCAGAATATTTATTAATAATCTTAATATCGGAAAGCTTCTACACCATCACCAATAGGAGTAAAATTTTTTCTGTGTGTAGGTAATTCATAAAAGATAGAATATGGAGATACAAGTGGTCTATAAATGTGCAAACAGTATTTAAAGGAATGTACCCCCAATTCACATTGGGATATGTTTTTTTCACCTCAAATTAACTACGTTTAAGAAAAAAAAGAGAAAAGCTTCTCCTACCTAGTAAAGTTTGAATAAGTGAGGAGGCAAAGTACTGTGCCCTAGATGGAGTGTAAAATAATGCCCCATCGGGGCGCCTGGGTGGCTCAGTTGGTTAAGCAACTGCCTTGGGCTCAGGTCATGATCCTGGAGTCCCGGGATTGAGTCCTGCATCGGACTCCCTGCTCAGCGGGGAGTCTGCTTCTCCCTCTGATTCTCCCCCTCTCATGCTCTCTGTCTCCCATTCTCTCTCTCAGATAAATAAACAAAAAATCTTAAAAAAATAAAAAATAAAAAATAAAAATAAAATAATGCCCCATACTACCCAGAGGAAAATTTGGAAGTATAAACTAAAGGATCTTTAAAATATCTTTTATCTCATTGACCAATTTTAATTAAGGAAAAAAATTGCAACATATGTTACAGTAATTTCAATTTTAGAAATGGTCAAGAGGGCGCCTGGGTGGCTCAGTTGGTTAAGCAACTGCCTTCGGCTCAGGTCATGATCCTGGAGTCCCAGGATCGAGTCCCGGGTTGGGCTCCCTGCTCAGCGGGGGTTCTGCTTCTCCCTCTGACCCTCCTCCCTCTCATGCTCTCTCTCTCTCTCATTCTCTCTCTCAAATAAATAAAATCTAAAAAAAAAAGAAAGAAAGAAATGGTCAAGATATGTGACAATGTCCAGTTATGAAAATGCTCACCAAAGCATAATTTATAATAGTTAAAATTGTATTTCTATGGTCAAACAATATCATATTGGTTAAATACACTGTGGAAAGTCTACAAAGGGATATCATGAAACAATTAAATGTAGTCTTTTACAAGAAGCTTTAAAGTCTTGGGAAATTTTAGCAATAGGTTTAAAAAAAAAACATTGAATTTACCCCATAGTTATTAAGAATCAGGAAGATATGCAGATATTGTACATACATCTACACAAACCCCAGCATAGAACAGTCCCCCTTCCATTGCCACTGGATGAGATTTCTACCTGATCTTTTTCTCCTAACAACCTGGCTCAGCTCTCCCTCTCTCTTTATTCCCTTCCAGGTGAAAGTCCCCTTCCCCTTTTCCCTCCATCCATGTCCTCACTTTCTCCTCAGCCTCTCTCCCTGTTTCTCTCTCTGTTCTCTCTCCCTTTCTCAAACTTTTGGGTACAAACTACAAATTCCTCTAATTCTTCAACGCAGAACATTTCAGTCCTGCTTTATTTTCTACCCTCTCCTTCAAGAACTTTGTCTTTTATACATATACCACATTCTAGCAATCTTCTCCCACAAAGCGACAACTTTTTGGTATAAATTATACACTTTCCTAAATTTGAAAGACAGATGCCATGTGGGGTTTTTTGGGGAAAATATTTAATAGCATATTTTTCCTATTGCTTCTACATAGAAAACTATGCTAGAGCAAAAGTCACAAATGCAAAGAGATATTTATCTATGAAGATGTTCATCAGTTTTTTTTTTTTTTAAGATTTTATTTATTTATTTGAGAGAGAGAATGAGAGAGAGCACATGAGAGGGGGGAGGGTTAGAGGGAGAAGCAGACTCCCTGCTCAGCAGGGAGCCTGATGTGGGACTCGATCCCTGGACTCCAGGATCATGACCTGAGCCGAAGGCAGTCGCTTAACCAACTGAGCCACCCAGGCGCCCCATCAGTTTTTTTATATAATGTTTATAATATATTTCTAAAAGATGAAGTAATCTAAATGTATTTCACTTAATTAATAGGTGCATTTTACACCTTGCCATAATTACATTATATACTGTTATGTATAATTATATATAATAATATATCAGCATAGTGTAAATAAATTCATATTACTAGTAGTATATATAACATATAACAATAGCATATTAGTAGTATATGTAACATAACATTAGTGGTATATATAATGGTAATATATATAACATATATATACATATACACATACACATGGCATGAGTTAATTCAAACGGATCACCCAATTATTCTGGGATGGGCCTGGGAGTTTCTAAAACTTCTAATACTTAATATGATAATTATTATCAGTTAAGTGTGAAAAATATTAAATTAGTTAATAAGATTAGCTTACATATGGTATATAAATAGAGATGAGCTGTTCTGAGAGAAGTAGTTTCCAAATTTGGAGGAAAGGTGAAGTAGGTAATTTTAAATCACATGAGATAGGACTGAGAAGTTGGGAAGTGATATAGGGCAATGTGATCACAAAAAGAAACATGTAAGAACAATGTGAGAACAAAAAGAGAATAATACTTTGAAATGGAAGTGGTGCAAAAGAGATAAACGATAAAAAGTTTTCGCGTTTTAATTTTTTTCTTAAAATGGTACCCTTTATTCCCCTCTTATTCTCTCCTGTCTATAATATCTCAACTAGTACTACAAGATTTATAAATTAGTCCTATTTTAGTTGAAATCATCTACTGTGGGAAATCCTGGTCTTATCTACAATTATAAATTTATTCTGTTTAAAGTACATTCTAAAGTTTGAAGAGTTCTTTTATCAACATTGGAAGCATGGTCAAGTTAAAGTTGATACCCCTTACTACTTTATTTTACCACTTTATTTCAACTATCCTTCCCTCCTCTAAAAATTTGGGAATATGTGCACATGACTAGCTCTTTAGCACTCAACAAATATTTATCATCTTAATCACAAGTGCCATCAAATGACATGCTGTGTAACAGTATTTCCCTGTCATTTCTCTGATAGGCAGTGATGTTATCTGAGTTTAGTGTCTCTTTAAATTTTACATTTCCCCAAGGGATGCAATAGCCAAGTGTAAGGCAACATGACTAAATTAGTTAAGAGTGTAACAGAATGTCATAAAACCAAGTGAAAATTTTCAAATTTGGACTTCCCACATAAAAGCAGAGTAAGCTGAAAACCTGTGTCTTAGGACCTGACAACAATTTGTTAAATGAGCTTAATCCTTCTCTGAAAGAAATGTAAAGCTATGTTCAATTTAGATTTCTCTATGTTCCTATGCTGAGCAAGACAACAATCATGGTTTGAACTACTCTTTTTTATCAGTGTTTATTCTAATTTACATTACATAAGTGTCCCTATAACTTTAAGCGAGCAGTTTAGTTCCTTGTATTTTATCCTAAGGCTCTAGGCAAATAGGCAAATGTCATTTTACAAATGTTCTTTGCAATAATGGTTATAATAAAAACAAAAATATCATAAATATATAATAGTTTACCTTCTCCACTAATTTACTAGAAACTGCACGTGTATTTAATTTTAGCTTAATTCATTTTAATTTAATTCATTAAATAATTCTGCACAGATATTTATTGTTTCCCCCATATAGTAAGCAATGAATTATAACACAGTGATGATTCCAGCTCTAGGTCTTGGCTAGTTTTTTAGCTGCCACATTATATCCCACTTCGACACTTAGTAACCTGCTGTGTGCTCACTGATATGAGGAATTCTTAATCTCAGGAAACAAACAGGGTTGCTGGAGTGGTGGGGAGTGGGAGGCATGGGGTGGCTGGGTGATAGACATTGGTGAAGGTATGTGCTATGGTGAGCGCTGTGAATTGTGTAAGACTAATGAATCACAGACCTGTACCTCTGAAACAAATAATACATTATATGTTTAAAAAAAAAAAAAAGAAGAAGATAGTCACCAGTATCTTTTATGATATTGAAAACTGTATCAATTAGTTTGGAATCATTAAAGCACTAAACTACTTTCAATAGCTTAATGGTCCTCATTTCTGTGATAATTGCTTTTGAATCATGTTTTTTCCTCCTCAAATTAGACTTCTTGTTTTGACACCATGTTACTTGCCCTTTTAGTTGTTTTTTTCTTAAATTTCTTCCCCCAAATTCTTCAGTTTATTTGTATTTTCTCAATTTAGTCTTCTTAATTTGTTTATTCTCATTCCTTGAACTACCACTTCCTTCCTTCATTTTTTTAGTAATCAAAGTTATCAGTACATATTGCTTGATTTTGTGGTGAAATACCTTTTCTTTTCATCATAAAATCCTTTTATCTCCTCTTTAATAGTCACAAATTCTACTCCCAAATCTCAATCTCTCTCTCTGTCTCTGTTTCTCTCTCTTATTCTCTCTCTCTCTCTCTCTCACACACACACACACACCCAACTATGCTTTTCATTAGGAGTTATGTACTTTATTCTGTAAAGTCAACTGATTTAAACATTTTCCCTCATCTGTCATCTTGAAAGAGAGACATTGCCTGTCTATTGTGAAATGGTTCTATTTTTGCTTAATCACACTGACGCAGACACAGGCTGTATTATTACTTCATTTTGCCATATTAAGAATATGATGATTCAGCAATTTATTTCTGGTGGCATAACTTGCTTATAACAAAGCTGAAGTGAGAACCTAATTTTAACCATTCTTAACTGATTGACTACTCCCCTCTGCATTTTTTTTTTTACTAATACAATAATTTGGAATTTGCTGTGGGATATTGAACAAACCCTGTAACTTCTCTGGTTTAGTTTCTCTATCTGTAAAAAGGTAGAATTACATTCCTTTAAACGTATCCACAATAAATAGAGTGCCATTTTACATATTTTATTTGCATTTGCACCAATTTATATTGTTTAACTGAAAGGACTCAAAAGACTCCACAGTGTGTACTCATGAGAGACTGTAAGAACGGGAAAGTAGACAGCACACCAGGGGAAAGAAAGAGCAAGCAATCTGAGAGAGAGGTCTGGAAACTTCTGGGCACAGTCCTTTGGGATCCTTCTCAGCCACATAGGGCAGGCTTCCCATTTGGATCAGGAAACACCAAGGTCTGTGCAAAGTAGCTCAGTTTCAAGGGAGCCCAAGCACACAACTGCAGAGGGGACATTTTGCCCTCCTGATCTCACATCTAAAACCAGTCTGGATAATCTTTTAAGCCAAGTACAAAACATCCATTTATATCTCCAAACTGTAGGTTTGGTTCCCAGCCTCACCCATTATGCAGCTCCATCCTGACTCTTGGAACCAGGATGCCCAGCTGTCTCCTGCCCAGGGCTTCTGTGAGGATGGAATGAGATGATACATGCTCATGCTTCTGACAACCCTAACTTCAGGTCTTATTTTCTCTTTGGAGGTGAGAAGGATCACACCGAATTTAAGCTATTAAGCAGTAGAGAAGAAAAGAACAATAGTATCTATTGGGCTGGATTTGCAGTCTGTCTCTAGATGTGCTGTTTCAAACAAACAAAAATGAATCCAAAGGTGTGAGAAAGGATAGCTGCAAATTGGAAAAATGCTTTTCAAGAGCTGAATTTTTTAGCTCTTAGATGTGCAGGCTTGTGATCCTGCAGAGGGAAATTTTCCGGGGGGGGGTGGGGTGTGTGTGTGTGTGTAGAGAAACCGTTTCCCACTTAGGGCTTTGAGTAGAAGTATAAAGGGAAGCCTAGATACCATATGTCTAAATATTTAAAAGTTACATATCAAAGTAACAAGCTGTGAAAGAAAATATGACTTAAACTCCTCCCTGTTAAAGGTACCTACAAAATGACTTGGATTTCCAGGTCATTTAGAACTCCATCTCATGTAAATAACATGTCCCTGGCCAGAGGTCTGTGTTTCTCTCTCTGCCAGGGGCTCCACCATTTTGCACAATGATAAGCCTGGCATGCATGTGTGTAGACACTCCAAACCTGGAAATCTCAGCTCCAGCTACTTAACCTAAGCCTGCAAGCAGCCACCCTTTGTGCATACAGCAGACCTGGTGTCCCACACTAGGAAATTCGCCCTTGGGAAGTGAGACCTGGGGGAGGGGCTCACATTGCTCTTGTTCTGGATGACTTAGATGTGGTGGGGGGAGAAGTTTTCAACATTCACATTTATTATAGTCCTTGATAAGTTTTGTCTCCTCTCTGACATTATACTTGGTCACTGACATGTTTATTTTATGTCTGCTCTTACAGTCAATGCTTTCTTCTTATATTTTTTTCATTGTTCGATATTTATTTTACTATTTTCTCCTGCCCTTTTCTCTTATGTTTTAAAACTGTTGCTCTTTTTCCTCTAGTGGTTTTGAGAATATATAGAAAGTTTAAGGCAGGGGCACCCAGGTGGCTCAGTTGTTAAGCATCTGCCTTTGGCTCAAGTCATGATCCCAAGGTCCTGGGTTTGAGCCCCGCATCAGGCTCCCTGTTCAGTGGGGAGCCTGCTTCTCCCTCTCCCACTCCCTGTGCTTGTGTTTCCTCTCTTGCTGTCTCTCTCTCTGTTAAATAAATAAATAAAATTTTTTTAAAAATAGAAAGTTTAAGGCCATATTATAATCAGCAAACAAAACTTTCCTCCAAATAAGACAAGACTTTCTTCTCCAACTTGCTTGTCGTCCATACCTTCTTTGCATTTTTTGACTTTGTTAATAAATATTTTCCATTTTATGCCTTTTCGATTTTAGAAATTTCCATTCAAATGAAAAATTACAAGTATTTTATCTTAATTATAAATTTTATTAGTACACATTCATCAATTTTACTTGTATTCTATGGCTTCAATGTTTGGCATTCTTTATTTTGTTGACATCCCCAGTGCAAGTACTCTATTTAGGGATGGTTTCTAGGTCTATGTGGATGGCATTATTTCTGTGTTTTGCATATCTGAAAAGTTTGCACCCATCTTTAAAGATAGTCTTGTTGAACATAAAAATATGGTTTTAAATCATTTTCCTCAGAATTTCATGGTTATTATTCTACTGATCTTTGAGAAGAAAATTTTGAGTTTTAGAAGATAAGGCAACCAGAGAGAAAAAAGTGAATGCAAGCTAATGTAAAGATATCAAGGGCTAAGAAGTTCCCACGAATGGGAATAGCAAGGGGTCAACTGAATATTTATAGGGACTATCCATGAAAGGTACAGTGTAGCATCTTCTGAGAGGAGGAAGACAAAGAGAATAAACAGAGCCAAAGAGAAATTTAAAAAGAAACCCAAGGAAAATAAAAGAAGATCACATTGGAAAATGTGTCATCTTTTGAGCTCTGGACTGGTGATACAGATTTGGCATTAATGATATACAGAATCTAAATTTCAGATGATAATTGAAGCTATGGAGATGAAGGAAGGTTGGGCAAAGTATATGTAGGTTGAGAAGAAAAGTTGCAAAAGTAAAGTTACACTTACATAAAGATTCAGAGTGAGTGTTTAAGGCAAGTATGAGAAGGTGTGTGTGTGTGTGTGTGTGTGTTTGTGTTTTAACCCAATGGAATAGAAATACTATAGTGGATGGTGTTATAAGGTGGATGATTTACTCCTCCAACTTTTATTCTTGTATAAATACTTCTGAAATAAAAAAAAGTAAAAATAATACTTACATTTTGCCATTTCATTGGCCTAATTTGCCAAGTAGAATAAGGACAAGAGAAGGCAAATATGAGAGGGGGACACAATAAAAGTATCCTTACTTACATATAAATTTTTTAGAGCATTTAAAAGATAACCATTGCATGTTTCAGAGTTTACATAATTTCTGAATGTCCCAATAGGTAAGATGTATTATTGCCAAAAATCAGTTGCTTTTTGAAAATTCATTAAAATTTCCTCAACTTTAGTGCAGTTTGGAGAAAGCAATACCATCGGGAATTCCCTAAACTGATTGCTCTCTGGATTATTTTGTGGTGTGGTCATATTCTGAGAGCAGACAGGAGAGAACTGGGAAAATACGACACCAGTTTTCTCCCTTTTCAAAGTTTGTAAGGCCCTTAGGGACTTCAGAACTTGATTTTTTTGCTTGGGTCAGTTTATCCTGGAGAGGATGAACAGATGAACGGAGCTTGCAAACAGACTATCAAGAACCATTTTATATTAAATCATGTCCCCAAAGATACTCAGGACAGAAGCTGTCCACATTTATGTAGTTGTACAATACCTGTAACTTTCCATTAAACTTTTAGTGTCTGTTTGTGGTTTACTGCATGCTGTTATCAAGTGGGCTGTGAGTTGTAGAAATGTTTAAGAAAGGTCTAGAACCAGAATATTCTGTTGATGTGACTCAAACCAAGTTATGTAACGTCTACGAGATTCAGCTGTCTCATCTGTACCAAGAACACAGTAGCACTCATCTTATAATAATGTGAATTTAAATAGGTCCCCAGTTCAGCACTTAACACATAGTGTGCATGCAGCAAGAGCTAGTCTTCCTCTCTGACATAGGCACCAGCTGCGAACACAAGACAGTTAGCTGTAATCTCAGGAGCAGTTATTGTGTTTGATATGACTCAAGATAGGGGGTGAGAAGAAGGAAAAAGTAAAATGAAATAAACAACCGGAATAAACATACATGTCTTCCTCATCAGGAGTTATTAATTTAATTATTTTAAAATAAAAATAAAAAATTAAATAATTAATAATTCCATATATTTAAGGAGGGAGTTAAAAGTCAATATTCATATCAGCAATGAATGAGTAGAATTAGAATTAAAACAAATCCCATTTCAATCAATAACTCCCCAGATGAAATACTTAGGTATGTCCAAAAATATCCACCAAATATGTACAAGCTCTAGATCAGGAATATCATGAAGCTCTAATGAAAGAGATCAAAGAACTAAATAAATGAAGAGATATTTCATGTTCATAATGGGAAGATTCAATATTGTCAAAATTTCAGTTCTTCCCCACATGATTTATGGATCCCTCACAATCTCAATCAAAATCCCAGCAAGTTATTTTATGGATAGCGTTAAATTGATTCTATTTTTTTAAAGATTTTATTTATTTATTTATTTGAGAGAGAGCAAGAGAGAGAGAGTGAGAAATAGCATGAGAGGGGAGAGGGTCAGAGGGGGAAGCAGGCTGCCCACTAAGCCAGGAGCCCGATGTGGGACTTAATCCCAGAACTCCGAGATCATGACCTGAGCTGAAAGCAGTCGCTTAACCAACTTAGCCACCCAGGAGCCCCATCGATAAACTGATTCTAAAGTTTATATGGACAGGCAACACAATATTGGAGGAAAAGAACAAAGTCAGAGCACTGACACTACCTGATTTCAAGTCATACTATAAAGCTACAGAAATCAAGACAGCGTGATATTGGAGAAAGAACACACAAATAGATCAATAAAAAAGAATAGAGAGTTCATAGAGAAGAGAAAAAAAATACAGCAAAAAAAAAAATAAGTGTGTCTGTCAGAAAAGTAAGGAATTGAATTTTTATGTTTTTTTTACTACCAATTATCTAGCTATAAAATTCTGTCAAAAAACAATTGTGAAATTTTCATATAATTAATAGAAAATGTGTTATATGTGAGTATTCTTCAACTTAGATCCTATAAACTGTAAATAAGATGTTATATTTCATCATGATTTTTCAAAGAATTATTGTCTATCAATGAAGATAGTTTTTAGTTACCATCAATTTTTTTGCACAATGTTCTTGACATAAAATAAATAAAAAAAAAAATAGTTACTGTGAGTAAACTTGCAACGTTTTTGTTCTCATGTAGAGATAGAAGATAGCCAATCATGGAAAGCAGCAATGCCAAGCCTTAGTGGGAACAAAGAGAGAAACTGGAAAACTCGTGTCGCTTTACATACAACTGTAGGAAATTCTGGTATGTAAAGGAAATGAGTAAATTAAAAAAAAAAATACTAGAGAAAACGGGCTCAAACATCTAATTGCAGATGATCCTTGTATCAAGGAAAACTGACTCTCAGTTTCTCTAAAGTTGTTTTTTTCCTGCTTGAATTTTAAGTTGAATTTTCAAGGTTAAGCATGACCTGATAGAGAGTATATCAACCTTGAAGTATCTATCCTCCCAATTCGCTTGATTCTATCTGCGTTATGGATCACTTGCCCAGTGAACATTCCTGGGTGACACAGCCAATGCCTCAGCTCCTAACATTTTTGGCTGGGTCAGCTTGACCTTGGATTAGTGTAAATCTCCAACAAGGCTTAAATTGTGCCTGTCATAGAGGTAGCAACAACAGTTCTGGCTTATAGATTCAACCGAACCAGATCCTGAAGATTCTGGAAACTCGCACCACTGTTGGATTCTGTTGAAGCGTTCCACCATGGTACATGGCTTTCCTAATGGCTACTTGGAGGGGACAGTAACCAACATTAAAAAAAAAAAAAAGAAAGACATGGAACATTGGCAGGAAAGATACAGGAGACAAGCAGTCACCAGCAAAGGTTATTTTGAAGCATTATAGTTCCATAGGGTCAGCGCAGTAATGTTCATGTTACTGAACATTGGGCTAAGTTTTCTTGTAAAGCCTTGACTGGTTGGTCAAGTACCACCTTGGATTAGTTTTTCCTCTTTCTATGTTTTACTCTCCTTTCCCCCTTATTCTTAATGCCTTGGGATTGCAAATCTCCCTCCTCCTCTCTATTTGCCAAAAATTTATCATATAAACATTGCCTCTAGAGGAGCCTGGCTAAGATAAGGTGTCATATTTTTTCAGTGGGTAAGAAAAAATTAAATTCGATTACCATAAATTACCAGATGTGTTATATATTAATAAGTGTTACCCAATAAAACGCTCTGCAGCCAATGGTGTTTGGAAAATGTTGGGTAAAACAAGTGTAGTCAAGTTTATTTACTTAATAGCCTTGATTTCTATTGCTCGTTTTTTTCTTCCTCAGAGCATCCACTGAGACTAACATATCTGAAATACATATGAAAACAACATTTAGAGAGGAGAAATGGTAGAAAACTTAAAAGTTCCATAGAATCCAGGGAAGTAATGTAAATAAGCAAAACAGCCTGGTAGTATGCTATGTTAAACGGGAGAGAGCTTGCAGCAGCTGGACTGGAACACCTTCAGAGGATGGGTAACATATATGAATGTGGGTTCCGAGCTGCTGCACCTACTGATTTTTCAGGATATACCAAAAAATCTAGATTTGATAAAAAATATGAAATCTTCTAATGTTAAAAGTACTGACAACTGACTCTAATTTTTAAGTTATTGCATGGTCCAAAGATAATAAGCCTATGGGTGGGGCCAGAGCCAATATTTTATAACAATGGTGAGACTATTCTTAGAGCCCTCTTATCAGTTCGCTGCCTTCTAGGCCCTGCAGGCTGAAGGAACAAAATAAGTCAAGGAACCATTTCCTACTTTCAAGGGACTCGGGAAGATCATGATTTTTTCTTATCATTCTATGTCTAGTTTGTGGAGGTATATACAATATATCTTCTCAGATCATCCCGGAGTGGAAATTTATCTTAGAGGAGAATTTGATGTCCTTGTTCAGTCTGGAGCACAATTCTACAATGCATTAATTCCACTTCATGGTGCATTAAACTGATGGTAAGTTGCTTACTCTTTTTTATTTTTCCATTTTGAAATCAGTGTGAGGATTAGACAAACATTTATACCTATATTTTATACATATATTTTTATACCTAGGTATGTGTCTTTGATGAAACTGAAATAAATTCTTGGGTGAGTGGTTTTGTTTCACAGAAAGGATTTTTTTTTTTTTTAAGCTGAGTTGAAAAGATCATTCTCACCAACTATTGCAACCTAGGGAAGTATAAGAAAGACGATGATGATTATTGATAAAACCTCTCAATATCCATCCACTTGTGATACAATGGTATGTGAGCAACACAAGAGTTAAGTTACAGGGTTATTGTGGGGCGCCTGGGTGGCTCAGCTGGTTAAGCATCTGCCTTTGGCTCAGGTCATGACCCTGGGGTCCTGGGATCAATGATTTGGGCTCCCTGCTCAGCGGGGAGTCTGCTTCTTCCTCTCTCTCTCCCCTCCCCCAGGCTTGTGCTCTCTCTCTCTTTCTCAAATAAATAAATAAAATCTTTAAAAAAAAGTTACAGGGTTATTGTGAGTGACTATGTGTCAGCTTATTCATGAATTCATTATTGCTACAACTAAAATATTTTAGTGAAGTAATAATGGGTATTGTTCTTTCATTAAACATCAGTCTAATGCAAATAACAGTGGTATGAGTACCACAGTTGGCAGAATTCTCAGGTAGGCCCCCAAGATCTCCACCCCCCTGGTGTTACTGTCATGATTATGTTATATAGAAAAAAGGATTTTGCAGATGTAACTGAGATTATTAATCTATTGAGAGTGAGATAGTGAGATGATCCCAGTAGACCTGATGGATCATATAAGCTCTTTAAAAGAAGGGTATTTTCTCAAGCTATCAGTAGAACACAAAGTCAGAGAAATTCAAAGCTTGAGAGAGGTCAGCATGAGGGAGGTTTTGTTTTGCTGGGTTAGAGGGGACCTCAAAGTGGCCATTTGGACCTAAGATCTATTCCTGGCTGACAGCCAGCAAAAAAATGGGGACATTTTCTTAGAACCATATAGGAAGTGAATTCTGCTAATAAAAATAAGAAATGAAAAAATTAGGTATCTGCCTTATATTTATTTTTCTTGTCTTATTACCTAAACAGGAGCACTGGTAAAACACTGAATATAATTGGTGGTATGTGGTATCATTGTCTTATTTCTGACTTTAATAGAAATGTTTTTAAGTTTCACCATTCTCTAGCATGCTTTCAATAGGCTTCTGTAAAATAAACTTTGTTAGGTTAAAAAGTTCCTTTCTTTTCCTAGGTTCTTAATAGGGAACTTTTATTTCTTCTTTGTGGGAAACATATTTTATAATTAAGGATTCTTTATTTCTTAAAAGACTTATAAATTTTAATGTAAGACTCTTTGTACCTACTGTCTGTAAGAAAGTTTATAAATCACCAACTAAATTTATTGGTATAATCCTGTTTATATTCCCCCTTTCTTTATAAGTTAATTTTTTGGCAATTTATATTTTTCTAGAAAAAAATTATCTATTATATAGATGTTTTCAAATATCTACATGGAATGTTCATGGTAATTTCTTATTTAAACAACAACAGCAACAACAAAAACAAAAAACAAAAAAACAAAAAAATTAGTTCTAGGCACTTCTGATTTTAGTTTCTAAATGTAAGGAGATTGGAAATTAGCAATTCTATTATTACAACAAGAAAAAAAGCTGAGCAAATGGAAAATCAATGACTTTTCTGAGGGCCATGAAAGAATTGAGATCACAGGGAAAATCATCACCCTGAGATCTGGAAAGAGGGGTGAATACAAAGAGGCACCACTGAGATCACCTTTGTGGAGTGGAAGCCACTGGAGCCATAACCTGGTAGGAAGGCTTAAATAGTAGTTTTGATGAATTGCTGGAGACTGAGTATGGGTTGTCCAGAGAGTGAAAAAATTCTGGAGGATCCAGTCTTAGAAGATCCCCACACTTTCATGGGTTTTACTTCCAGGAACCCTACCGAGTACTCATTTTGAAGAACCGAAAAGTACCCTCCATGATTGGCAGAGAAGGGGGAAAGTAAACATTTGAAATATGTCCAGTGAGTTTTGCATAACAAAGTCCTTTTCTCTAGTGAAAAAAAGCTATCAGAGTCTTATCTCACCCAGTCTGCAGAAGGGTAATTAGCCAGCAACAGCCAAATCTACCTTTCTGCCTCACCACAGGAGATGGAAAGAAAGAAAAAGTGAAGGTCACAGCCCAGGGACATAGGCCCACTAAGATTTAATCATAATATTAAATAATCCCCTTCTCTACATCTTACACATTAGCAGGGCTCCTGTGGGATAACAGTTGATCACAACTGGAGAATCAGCAATGAATAAATTCTATTTAAGAAGTTCTTAGGAAAACCCAAAGAACAGGGAAGCTAAAACCCAAGAATATTAGAGGAATTTGAAACTCTTGGAACCTACAACTTTAGCAACCGTTAATCACAGTCCACCAGATTAACATACAACCTCACAATAAAGGTATCTGTGTGTTTTCTGCTTTTTTGGAACAGGCTGGGAATGAGTTAACTAGGTTGCTCAAATCTTGTATAGGTTATAACTTAATTTTGTCTGCTTGATCTAGAAGATCCTGAGAAAGATGTATATAAACAATTTATATGTCAGTGCTATGACAGATACTCTTGAAAATAGAGTCTGAAGAAAGGACTAAAAAAGAAAGGGTAAAGGAAAGGAAACTGAGGTAGGAAATGTGAACTGAAGCTAACTGATGTGCTACCAAGATGGGTGCTGCTCCATGACAAGCTTCAAAGAGAAACAGCTCTATAGATAATGTCCATTCAGTATACAGGATTCTTTTGGAGTAATCTTTTTTTTTTTTTTTTTTTTTTTAAGAAGCCCATGAGAGCACGTACATGTTATGGATTGAATTCTGTTCCCCCAAAATTCATATGTTGCCCTAACACCCAGTGTGACTGTATTTAGAGAAAGGCCTTTATGGAGTAATTAAGGTCAAATGAGGTCATAAGTGTGGGGCCCTAAATCTGATAGAATTAGTGTCCTTATAAGAAGAGGAAGAGGCACCAGAGGTGTGTGTACACAGAGGAAAGGCCATGTAAGGACTCAGAGACAAGGCGGATGTCTACACACAGAAGAAGGAGGCCTAAGGACAAACCAAACCTGCTGACACCTTAGTCTTGGACTCTGAGCCTCTAAGTCTGTGAGGAAACAAACTGTTGCTGTTTAAGCCACCTAATCTGTGGTATTCTGTTATGGCAGCCCTAGCAAACTAATATAGTAAAGAAGGGGAATCTTCCAGGCTTTCTTCTGTCTCTTTAATCTATGGGGTCCCAATATTAAAAAATTGCATCACCCCTTGGACAACAGCCCAGGTTGTCCACCCCATCTTCTTGGTACAGAGCTTCAACCAAGTCTAGAAATGCCATTAAAGCTGGAAAACTCCATGTGTGTAGTTGGTGGGCTGAGATATGCAGGTGGCCAATATTCCCAGGCAAGTGAATATTTGCCACTGTATGTGGCAGTGTGTTATAGGAAGTGAGTCACATTGTAAATCTGAGAATATCCTTAACATATGTGTCCTGTATAATAGGGGAAGTGGGGAGGTTAATATCAGAACTCAGAGACCATCTTAACTAGAAGTCTTATAGACATTTTATTCTCATTTCTCTTATCTTAATTTTCATTTCACTTAAATGACTATATCTCACACTTAGATATACAACAAACTCTTGGGATTACCTGGTTTAACACTCTCATTTTAAAAATGAGAGAACTCAGGCTCACAAAGGTGATATTACTTGCATAATTTGTTGATACTAAGGAGTTTGCTTTACCTAATTTGTTTAGCCTTAGAATTTGGTACTTAACCCATTGTAAAATCCAAGGGACTTTTCATTATTTTATGCTTATGCTCTATGAGAATATATCAGTAAAAAATAGCATGAGACGTGGCATGAGAAGCTGTAAAGTTTCAAATGACACACAAGTTGAAGTATCTGCTTTTGTTTTGCAAATATGGTATCTAATAAAACAGAACTTGAACAGAATAAGGTGTTCAGCATAAAAGGTAAAGATATGATGTTGACTTCAAAGTTAGCGGATGAAACCAATCACTTCCTTACATTGAACTGTTAAAGGTCAGTTACCAGAGAGAAAAATATTAGTGGAAGCTTACATTTAGTGTAGCACTACTTTAGCTAGCATTGGATAAACAGGTGAATAAACTTGCCTTAGTGGCTGTCTTTTGTCATTTATTTTTCTGAAAAAGCATATTAAATTGCAATATTTTTAATTGAGAGGAAAGAATATGATTATTTGAAAAATATGGGAATCAGGAAGAATTAAAAAAGATTATAAAGAAAAAAAAACCATTACAAATTGAAACAGGAAAAGTATACCACATTTTTTAAGCACCTAAGTTAACGATATTGTGAGTCTATGATACAATTTTGGAGACCTGATCTTAAAAGCAAAAGTAATCAACAGCATTTAATGTATATTCAGTGTTTGAAAATACAACAGGAGCAAAATGAGAAAATCCATTCAGATTTTGTTCTTTGCTTGTTACACATAGAAGCAAACATTACTGTTTCCTGGTCTGATGCTGAGTGAATAGGTGATAGCGGGCAGTTCATCCAGAATCGTTCATATGTAATCAGTAGACACGATGCCTTATGTTGACAGCTCTTCATTTAGCTTAATTTACTGTAACTCACACGTATTAATATCCTAGTAAGCTCCCTGGTGTCCCATTTCTGGCAGTGTGTGTGTCTCATTTTCTCTGTATGGGATTCCCTTGTGAAATATTTGGGAATTCTATCATGGAAAGCATCAGGAAGGGAAGGATGCTGCTTGGAGGAGTAGTTTTTTATATGGTTGACTAAGTAATCTGTTACTCAAAAGGTGATAAAAACATGTAGTTTGGATAAATTGCTTTAACATTTATTGCAAAATTTATAATTACATAAATTGCTGAAAATAATACCATTAAATAAATGTAATAGTATTTGTTTTTCTTGCTGTATTTCATTCCTAGATTTTACAAAGATTTATTAAATTTATACTACGTGTAAACCACAGTGCTATATGTTTATAGATCCAAAACAGATTGTCAGAAATTCCATTTTCACTAGTATTAGTAAATAGATACCTCCCACTAAAAACAACTATGAATGCTTTATAAACTATTTATAGTTTATTTATTTGTTGTCTACTTATGTACTTATTTACCCTAGGATGGCTCATGTATTCTTGTTGTATGCAATGGATTGTATTCCTTTAATATAGTTATTAATGTTTGATCCTCAATTTGTGTCAGATTTCTTCAGTGGGAAATTCTTAAATCTAGCTCTTGTGTCTTTTTTGATTTTTTCCCCATCATTCTTTGAATACTTTCTTACTGAGAGCAGTAAAAGACATTTCAGGCTTCCTTATTCATTTCCATATCCCAGCTCTGGAATTAGTTTTTTCTCCAAAAAGGCCTCACAATCTTTAATGGAAAAAAAGATACGTAAAAGCTGAGATCAGGGTGTTATGTGTGCTTATTACTACCTGTATCATTGCTCCTAGGCTCTCTTAGAGGACAAAGAAAGGAAATATGACATATATAATATCATTTTCATATCTATCCATTTATTTTTTCTCTCTCTTAAAGACCATGAATTCATACTGATATTTCAAGTTCCCAAAAGCGAGAAATTTTACTCTCATTACTATCAATATGTTTATTCATTTGATCAAGTCTAGAACACACAGAAAATAGTTTCACAGTTGCTAAGTCCTATTACTACAAAAAGGAATTCATATCTGTTTATCGTTCTCTCTTTGTGGAATACATAAACCGTTTTTTCCCCAGTTTTATCAAGAAACAACTGACATCTATCACTGTATAAGTTTAAGGAATACAGCATGATGGTTTGATGTACATATGTTGTGAAATGATGACCACAATAGAATTCAGCTAACATCTGGCTCCTCACATGGATATACAGTAACAGGAAAAGAAAGAAAAAAAAGAAAAAGCAGGGAAAATTTTTCTCTTTGTGTTGAGAACTCTTAGGATCTACTCTCTTAACAACTTTCCCATATATCATACAGCAGTGTTAGCTTTAGTCATCCTGTGTACATTACATTCTAGTATTTATCTATAGCATTCAATTCGTTTTCCCAAAAGCAGACATTCACGTAATCTCCACCCTATCAAGTTTAGAATATTTTTCTCAGGCGCCTTCCTGGTTATTCTCCTCTCGTGCCCCGTTACTTTCTTGAATTTTTGTCCTGAATGTACCACAATCTGTTTATACATTCTTCTGTTGGTGGGCATTTGAATCATTTCCATTTTTTGGTTATTTTTGAAAAAAACCTCTACAACTATTCTTGTGCAAAACTTTGTAAAGACCTATTTTCATTTCTCTCGGGTAAACACCTAGGGGTGGAATTATTTGGATTATACAATAGGTACATATTCAATTTTGTAAGAAACTGCCAAACATTTTTTGTAAATTATTGTTCCAATTTACCTTCCCAGATTCAACATATGAGCATTCCAGTTGCCCCACATCCTTGCTTACATTTAATGTTGTCAATCTTTAAAATTTTATCCATTATAACTGATAAGATATGGAATTTCTCTTTATTTTTATCATTTCTGTTTCCATGATTTACTAATAATGCTAATTACTGTTTTATGTATAAGTTGTCCTGCCCTTAAAGACCTACATTCTGATGGTTTTTGATGGAGTGTGTCATAAATGTCGATAAAGTCAAGGTTGTTGGCTATGTTTCTCAGATCTTCTATATCTTTCCTGATTTTCTCTCTACATATTCAGTATTATTGATAAAGGTGAGTTGAAATATCCATGTATAATTATGGATTTATGTATTTCTCCTACCAGTAATATTAGGTTTTGCTCCTCATGTTTTGAAGCTCTCTGGTTAGCTCCTTATACAATCTGTGTTGTTATGTCTTTATGGCCATTTCTGCCTTTTAATTGATGTTTAATTTTGTATGCATAGATATAATTATTGTTATGTTTGTATTTTGATATACATTATATGTTTGTTTTCAATTTGTTTTCTCCATTTTTTAAATTTTTCTATTGTCTCTTTTCTATTTTGGACTATTTTAATACTTCAGGGAATTATTTTTTAATGTATCCATTGACTATGTGGTTATATTTCTCTGTTCATTTTTAATGATTTCTCTACATATTATAATATGCATACCTTACATTTCATGGCCGATTTGGAATTGGTGTTTTGCTACTTTACATAAAATGTAGGAAACCTTATAATTATACAGGTCACTTTCCCCTTTTATGTTATTGTTGCCATATGTATCATATCCACATATATTGAAAATCCCATGAAATAATGTTATAAGTTTTTCTTCAGTGGTCATATAGTCATATGTATTTTTAAAAACCTAGAAGAAAAATATTGTTAAATACACCCAGATATTTACCATTCCTCTTATTTTTCTTTCATTCCTGAAATTCTCTGTTTCCTGTTAGTATCATTTTCCTTAAACCTGAGGAACTTTATCATTTGCTTTACAGAAGATTTTTTGGAAAGAAATTCTCTTAATTATCCTTCATTTTCAGGTGACTTCATTTCACCATCATTTCTGAATAACATTTTTATGGTATGAAATATTAGACTAATAATTTTTTTAATACTTTAAATATATCATTCCATTGTCTTCTGGCTGGTATGGTTTCTGATGAGAAATCCAGTCATTTAAAACAGTATAAACCTCTAACATGCCATTTTTTCTGATTGTTTCTAATACTTTTTCTTTATTTTTGGTTTTGACATACCTGAGCATTGTCTTCCTTAAGTTTATTCTATTTAGGTTTGGTGAGTTTGTTACATTTGTAAATATATGCCTTTTGCTACATTTGGACAGTTTTTGGTCACCATTTCAAATATGTTTTCTGCACAAATCTCTCTTTCTGAGACAAATGCTACAGCATTTGATATTGTCTCCCAAGTTTCTAAGGCTTTATTATTTGATTTTTCAATTATTTTTGTTCTTGAGATTTCATAATTTTTATTGATCTACTTTTTAGTGAGTGAACTTTGTCCTCGGTCATCCTGATCCTATCAAGTGAATATCCTTTAATGGCACATTTTGTATTTTTTAGTACTAAATTTTTCATTTTTTAATACAGTTTTTATTTATCTGAGTACTTCTACCTTTCTATTTCAAAGCATTTATCTTTATGTCAGGGAACATGGTTATAAGAGGTGCTTTAAATTCATTGACTGATAGTTCCAACATTTGGGCCATCTTGAAATTGACATCAATTATTTTTTCCCTTTGCAATTTGTCATAGTTTCCTAGTTATTTGCAGGCCAGGTAATTTTGGATTTATCTTGAAAAATTAAAAATTATGTTTGAGTTTATTGCTCCTATTGTCTTGTGGAGAGTGTTGATTTTTGTTTGTTTTAGTAGACAATCAACTTGATTAGGTACAGACTTCAAATCTATGTCACCTTCTGTGGCCAGTGGTTCTAATGTCAGTTCAGTTTTCAGAGGCTCTCTTAATGTCTCAGTTCTAATCTGGCCCATATGCTTCTGAAGGGTTAGAGTCTGGGATTTAGGCTGTAGTTAATTTTCTCATTTAGTTCTCAGCTCATTGTGTTGTTTTGGTTTGATCTTGTGCATATCTAGTTGAAAAAGAGTCTGGGACTTTTACCAGTTTATACACAGAATTAGCATATCCTTTTTTCCAGATCATATCTCTGGAATTTTTCTCATACTATCCAGTTCTCAGGAAACGTTTCTCTTGTTTCTCTAGCTAGAAAAATAAGGTTTCTCTCCAAAACTCATTTTCCTACTGCTACTTAGGTCTTTCCACACTCTTGGTCACTCTCATGGCAAAGTAGCAAGAGAAGAGAAAGAAAAAAAAAATAAATAACAGGGATTCCCCTTAAGTATTTGGACCACAAGTTCTGCTTTTCCTAATTTCTCTGGCCAGAAAAGTGAATTTTCTCTCAAGATGGCTCCATCACTGGTATAGCTATACAGTTCCATGTCCAAATGCTACCCACAGAGCAGAAAGATGGGAAAAATGGAAAAGCCCCCACAATTTTCAGTTCTTTATTTTCTTTGATCACCTTTGCTAAGACTTATATATATGTGTGTGCATATATATACATATATATGAATAATATATATATATAGAAATGATATATATAAATGGAAATAATATATAAATAGAAATATATATTACAGATATTTTCAAAACAATAACTTTTATTTTTTGTTAGCTTTTAAAAATTTTCTTGGAGTTTTTTCTTCAAAATGTTCTGCACTCACTTTTGTTATTGTATAAGCAATGTTTTATGCATCCTTAAAATATTAATGTGGTCTATTTCATTATTTTAAAATATTTAATTTTCTTTATCATTTTTCTGTGATTCATGGTTTATTCAGTTGTATGTTGTTTAATTTCCATATTTGAAACATTTTCAATATATTATGGTTATGGTTTTTTAATTTAACTATTTTTATCATTTTGAAAATAGTACATTTGTATTTTTTATGATTATATATTTCTTTATGTTCTTGAACAGACTTATAATTGCTTTAAACCAAAATAAGTCAATCAGAGAAAGACATGTATCATATGATCTCACCGATATGAGGAATTCTTAATCTCAGGAAACAAACTGAAGGTTGCTGGAGTGGTGGGGGTGGGAGGGATGGGGTGGCTGGGTAATAGACATTGGGGAGGGTATGTGCTATGGTGAGTGCTGTGAATTGTGTAAGACTGTGAACTGTGTTGAATCACAGACTTGTACCTCTGAAACAAATAATACATTATATGTTAAAAAAAGAAAAAGAAGAAGATAGCAGGAAGGGAAAAATGAAGGGGGGTAAATCGGAGGGGGAGATGAACCATGAGAGACTATGGACTCTGAGAAACAAACTGAGGGTTCTAGAGGGGAGGGGGTGGGGGGATGGGTTAGCCTGGTGATGGGTATTAAAGAGGGCACGTACTGAATGGAGCACTGGGTGTTATACGCAAACAATGAATCATGGAACACTACATCAAAAACTAATGATGGTGATTAACATAACATAATAAAATAAAAAAATAAATAAACCCATTGTTAAATTTCACATTTGAGTCAGCTCTATGTTGGTTTCTACTGGCTGCTTTTTCTATTGAAATTCTCATATATATTTGCGTGTCTAGTTATTTTGAGTGAATATTGGGCATTTTAAATAATATGTTGTAGGATCTCTGTATTTTATCTTCTTTGGAAGTGTATTATTTTTGACTTGCTATGCAGTTAACTTGGCTGAATAAAAGCTCAATTCTCACTTGAAAGAAGGTGAAACCTCTGCTCAGTTTTTAGCCTTCCATCTACGTCACCTCACCTTGAAATCTTCCTTAAGCATGCACAGATTAGGGGTCGGATAGGATTTTGGTGACATTAATATGCAACTTTTATGACTTCTCCTGTGGCTATCTCCTTCCTGGGATTTCTTCCTTCATTTTCCATGCATTTAAGGAACCCTAAATTGTATCCTCTGTTTCCTTAAGGACTGTGCCTTTCTACTTGAGTTTTAGCTGCCCTGCACTGTAGGAACTGGAGAATACACTTAGGAAAAAAATGTATAAATCCAAGTCCTATTCACTATAGTGAATTCTTTCAAGGGTCAGGCTCCCTTATTTCTGTCTGAATTTGGTTACTCTTCAGTGTTTCAAAATAGTTATTTTTTATATTTTGTGCAGAATTTATAATTGTTATCTGCAAAAGACTCAGTTTGAGGGTAGAAACTGTCATTACTGAAATCTACACTATTCCACAAATATATGGAAGGTGTTTTATATAGTGTTTGTGAAGTAAATATGGCATATATACACAAGTATATTTATATTAATTTTATTAATTAAATCTTTATCATAATTTTTATTTTTGTTTTTCTTTTGGATGAAGAGATTCTTAAATTTCCTAGTATGATTTTTTCCCCCTAAAGTTCTCTTTGCATTTGTAATTTTTCTTTTTCTTTTTTTTTTTAAGATTTTATTTATTTATTTGACAGAGAGAGACACAGCAAGAGAGGGAACACAAGCAGGGGGAGTGGGAGAGGGAGAAGCAGGCTTCCCGCCGAGCAGGGAGCCCGATGTGGGGCTTGATCCCAGGACCCTGGGATCATGACCTGAGCCGAAGGCAGACGCTTAACAACTGAGCCACCAAGGTGCCCCTGTAATTTTTCTTTCTCTTTCTCTCTTTTTCATTATACAATTTATTGCTATGTTATTCAGGTAATAAAGGTTCATAATTGTTACACTTGTTCTAATGTAATATGACATTCTTTTTCCTGCTCATTATATTCTTCTTGAAATATACCTTTGCATCATTTAATCTATTACATGATTTACCATTGCTCATTATTTTTACTTACCTTTTTTGAGAATGTATTACTTCTTGAGGACAAATACTTTTAAGACATTGATAGACAGGATCCCATTTTCTAAACTTACATGAATTGTATGATGCTGGTAATCTATTGCTTAACTACTGGCTAAAAATACACTAACAGAAGTGAATTTTGTATAAGAGCAGGTAATGTAAATTATTTGCTTGAAAAATTTAAATGTGTCAAAATATTAGTTGTCTTTAGTTATCAAATGTGTTGAGGTCAAGTCAATGTATAATATTTTCTTCACACTTCCACTAGTAAGTTTATGCTATAAGGATTCCATTATTACACTGCACATTATAATAAAACCTTTATTTGTTTCACATATTGGTCTGTGTCTAACTTTACATGAGTCATTTTCTTTAATGTAATTTTTAAACAAATAAGCAGGAATACAGATTCTTTGTAGCCATTTATAGTTCACCAATTTTATAATCAAAGTGGCAAATAAACATTTGCTTCACTCTTGAATATTCAGCATATTTTAGTCTAAACAAGTTATAAGAAACTAAATTATATACAAATTTGAATTCCAAAATTGTAAAGAAGCTCTTAATGTGATTTACTTAAATTTTTAAGTGTATTATAATTTAATATTCTTTGACACATTTTTCCTGAATTAATTTTTAATATCCTGTGATGAATTAGAATTTTAAAACCATAGTTGATACTAAATTGATTAAATATTAAAACAGACAACACCAACTTAATAGTTTTAATATATAATCTTTTTTTCTGTATAAGAAGTGATGAAATATAGTGACATAAATATTTTAGTTAAGATATGATTTCTTTCAGAGTACTTGTATTTATAAAATTAACATTAAATTCTTGAAACAAATGAAGCCTTTTTTAGGTTTGTGTATTTATTTTGAATTAGCAATTAAGTAAGGATATACTGTTTTTTTAATTTGCAAAATACAGAACAATAATAAACAGATGATATGAGTAATTTTAAATTAATTAAAATAATTAGATTAGTTTGTCCATAGACCTCTGGTATTCAACATTATCATAATTATTAGACAGTTATGTCCATTCACAGGGAGCACACCACTATGTTTGAGTCTAATAGCTAATCAAACAAAAATCAGAATTTATCCTCATAACAGAGAATTAGTAAAAAAGGAAGAAAGAAAGCGTGGCCATAAACAGTAAGAAAAGTAAAAAAAAGTCTGGAAAGTGTTCTAAAGTATTCACATAATAAGTAACTTTTCATTAGATGAAAGAGATAAACTTTGCTTGGTATTGAAACATAATGGATCAATTTTTAAAGTTAGAACACCCAAATTCTAGATCTGTCTCTGCCACCTACTCAGAATGTGTTCTCGGAACAATCCACTTAAATATTTGAATTCAATATGTAAAATAAGAATAATAATACCTTTTCTCTCTTCCTCACAGAGTTGTTTTAAGAATCAAATCAAATAGTTTTATACTTAAAAGCACTTTCTTTTTTTTTTTTTTTTAATATTTTATTTATTTATTTGACAGAGAGAGACCCAGCGAGAGAGGGAACACAAGCAGGGGGAGTGGGAGAGGGAGAAGCGGGCTTCCCGTGGAGTGGGGAGCCCGATGCGATGCGGGGCTCGATCCCAGGACCCTGGGATCATGACCTGAGCCGAAGGCAGACACTTAACGACTGAGCCACCCAGGCGCCCCTTAAAAGTACTTTCTAAACTTGCCAAGCAATATATAAAAAAAGTTTTTATTTGTAGATATAGTCAATTTTACATATTCCTTTAAATTCCGTTCTTTTATTAAGTGACTTGATATTTTTTACTCTATTTTCCTTTGTCTGAATTCTTTTTTTTTTTTTTAAGATTTTATTTATTTATTTGAGAGAGAGAGAGAATGAGAGACAGAGAGCATGAGAGGGAGGAGGATCAGAGGGAGAAGCAGACTCCCTGCCGAGCAGTGAGCCCGATGCGGGACTCGATCCCGGGACTCCAGGATCATGACCTGAGCCGAAGGCAGTCGCTTAACCAACTGAGCTACCCAGGCGCCCCCCTTTGTCTGAATTCTATAAGAATATGGAAGAATATTCAAAGTCTTGCCATATTGCAGAGTTTTATAATAAAACAAATATGAGGTAAGAATGGAATAATCAAAGAGGAAGCAAGCAAAACCAACAGTCCTCTTAGACTACATGGTTCTGATCTTGATCAATCAATAAAAACTTTATTATATACTATGTACTTATGAAAAAACCTTGTAAATTGAAAACATAGTCACAATATTTTGCTATTTCTCATTCTAAATGTGGCTTATTCTTTAATCTTTTCAATCTGGTCTAGTGTTTGACTAACATAACGTGGAAATCACATTGTGTGAATCACCCAGCCTACTTCTCAAGAGGTCTTGCAGCTTCCACTTTCAACCTTTTAAAATGTTGCCTAATGGCTTCCATGTAAAATACGGCATTCTAGCCTAGAGGAGAGTTGGAGACCATGTGGAGGAAAAAGGAGCCAGATCCAAATTCCAAATTAGTTGGTGAGGTTATCTTGAACATTCCATCCTGGCTGTCCCTAAAGTGACAGCAAATCCAACAGAGGAATTATATAGCCAGCTCTCAGATTTGTGAGGAATAATAAATTATTAATGTTTTAAGCCACTAAATTTTAAGGTGTTCTTTTACACTATAGATAACCACTAAAATTTTCAAAGAGGAGGTAATATCTTGGCAAAATCTTACTATTTTCACCAATCTGTAGTGTTGGCCACAGTCTGACTAATGCAAAATCTTTTTGTATACTAAAATAAAACTTTGACAGTGCTCAGTTCATTGTTGGTTCTCAGTTAAGTGAGGCAAATTAGTAATGACTGAATAATAATCAGCAGTAGTTGTCTAATTCTGTGTATATATTTTCAGCTTGAGTCCTGCTGATAAAATAACTATTTCTATTTCCCCCTTCAAGAGGAATAAGGGTCATTGTAGGCATATAGATTTTGTGCCCAGCAAAGGATTTTTGCTTTGTGTTCCCTCCTATGTAGTACTCTGGTCTCAATCTGTTAGAGATTATATCCCACCCCTTCTTTACTAAACTTCGCAGTGCAACCAAAGCATGTCTTAGACTAGTGTTTAATTATTATGTTGGTTTTATATCATCACAGATGTTTAGGATAAGGGGAATCTGTATTGAATAAGAAATAATACTTTAAATTGGGGGAATTAAAAAAAATCTGCACTTACAGTTTTATTGGTATTGCTGTTATATTTAGATTTGATATTTTATTATAGTAATCACTATTACTATACTATTTATTATTATTATTTACTATTACTTTTTAAACTACTTTTACAATAACAAACTCTTTTGGGTTTCTGGATCCAATTCCAGGACATTATCTACCCAGAGATCACATTAGATTCCACAGGTTAAGAAGTTAGTCTTTCTCTTTCTCTTCCGGCCCCTCCCCACAACACACACACCTCAGATATCAACTGCAAGCTGCGGTTCTTACCTGTGTTTCTGGTCAACTGGCTATAAATCATAGGTTCCCATGACCCACTCCTCAGGTTTGATTTATTTGTTAGAGCAGTTCTAACTCTATAACTTAAAGAAACATTTTACTTACTATGTTACTGGTTTATTATAAAAGGAAATAACTCAGGCACAGCCAGATGGAAGAGATGCATAGGGCAGGGTAGGGGGAAAGGGCACTGAGCTTCCCTGTCCTGTCCATGTACGTCACTTTCCCAGCACCTCCATTTGTTCACCAACCTGGAAGCTTCTCTGAACAGTCTCCTTTTGAGTGTTTATGAAGGCTTCATTACATAGGCATGATCAACTAAATTATAGGCCATTGGCAATTGATTCAATCTCCAGGCCCCCTTTCCCACCCCAGAGGTTGAAGATGAAACTGAAAGTTCCAACCTTTTAATAAGCATGGTTGGTTCTTCTGGCAACCAGCCCCCATCCATAGGTCATTAATATAACAGAAAGATACCATTACTGTGCTTATCACTAGGAAATTCAAAGACTTTTAGGAGCTCTGTGCCAGAAGTGGGTACAAAGACTAAATATATATTTCTTATTGTAAATCATGATACCATATAAACATGTCTTTCCAGTGCTTCTTTTAAATGGTTACAGTAAGATAGATTGGCTTGGTTGGTAATTAATTAATTTTCGATGCAAAGTGACCAAATTTAAACAAGTTTCAAAGTGCCTCAATTTGAGTTTTATAGCATCCATACTCTAATTTTTAAACAATAATTTGAAAGAATAATGCCTTCCATTTGGGAAAAGAAAAAAATACATTATGCAAATATAAATTTAAATAGATATAAACATTATTAAATGTCCATGTAAATATGGATGAAACAGTTCACTTGATCAGAAGCATTAGTAGAAATTCAGCTGTCTAGTGTGGAATGGATAATGAAACCAGGAAGAATGTCCAGATGGGTTAATTGCACTAAAATCTTAATAAAGTAACTTAATTTCTTGTTTTTTAGAATTTTTTTAAAGATTTACTTATTTATTTTTGAGAGAGGGAGAAAGAGAGAGAGAGAGTGCACACGCACCAGTAGGGGGAGGGGCAAAGGAAGAGGTTAGAGAAGCAGACTCTCCACTGAGCGTGGAGTCCAACACAGGGCTGGAACTCAGGGCCCCGAGATGATGACCTGAGCCAAAACCAAGAGTCAGTTGCTTAACTGACTGAGCCACCTAGGCACCCCAAAGTAATTTAGTTTCTAACAAAAGTTGGAACTGGACACTAATGTTGATCCCTGGCTTTAATGTCATTTCAAAACCAAATACTTCTGAACATTTCCATGCCGTATTATTGAATATACTACTGATAGGTTCCTCCCCCACTGATCTTTTTATTATTTCCGTAGCCTTACCTTCTCCACAATGTCATATAGTTGGAATCATACAGTACATAGTCTTTGGCTTCTTCCACTTAGTAATATGCATTTAAGTTTCCTTCATGTCTTCTCATGGTTAAATAGCTCTCTCTCTTCTCTCTTTGTTTTTTTTTTTTTTTTTTTTAGCATTGAATAATATTCCATTGTCTGGAGGTATGACAACTTATGTATCCATTCACTTTCGGAAGGACATCTTGGTTGCTTCCAAGTTTTAACAATTACAAACAGAACTGCTATAAACAGCAGTGTGCAGGGTTTTGTGTGGATATAAGTTTTCAAGGCTTTGGGTAAATACCAAGGAGCGCAGTTGCTAGATTGTATGGTAAGAGTATGTTTAGTTTTGTAAGATACAGCCAAACTGTCTTCCAAAGTGATTGTAATATTTCGCATTCCCACCAATAATGAGTGGGTTTCTGTTGCACCACATCCCTGTCAGTGTTTGATGTTGCCAGCGTTTTGGATATTGGCTTTTCTAATAGGCTTGTACTGGTATCTCATTGCTATTTTAATTTGCATTTCCCTGATGACATATGATTTGGAATATCTTTTCATCTGCTTATTTTCCATCTGCATATCTTCTTTGGTGAGATATCTGTTAAGGTCTTTGGCCTACTTTTTAATTGGTTTGTTTGTTTTCTTATTGAATTTTAAGAATTCTTTGTATGTTTTGGATAACAGTCCTTTAATGGCTGTGTCTTTTACAAATATTTCTCCCAATCTGTGGCTTGTCTTCTCATTCTCTTGACAGGGTCTTACAGAGAGCAGAAGTTTTTGATGTCAGTGAAGTCCCATTTATCAATGATTTCTAAAATGTTGTTACTATATCCAGGGTCACCTACATTTCCCTTATGTTATCTTCTAGGAGTGTTATGGTTTTGTATTTTACATTTAAGCCTATGATCTATTTTTGGTTCATTTTTGAAAGGTGTAAGGTTTCTGTCTAGCTTTATTGTTTTCCCTGGGGATGTCCAGTTGTTTCAGCACCAATGGTTGGAGAGACAATCTTGACTCCATTGTATTGCCTTTGTTCATTTTTCAAAAATCAGTTGATTGTAGTTATGTGGGTCTATTTCTGGTCTCTGGATTTTATTTCATTGATATTTGTCTATTCTTTAGCCAATGCCACACTGTCCTGATTACTGTATCTTTATAATAAGTCATGAAGTCATGTACTATCTGTCTTCCAACTCTGTTCTTCTTTTTCAATATTGTGTTGGCTCTTCTTGGTGTTTTCTGCCTCCATATAAACATAGTATATCTTTTCATGTTTGTCTTAGGACAGATTCTCTTTTGTTAACTACTCAAAAAAAAATCTGACTTTAACATATCAAAATTTTCCCTTACTTACCTATAGTACACATTCTGAATACTTAATAGTACTCTTTTTAAACCTTGAGTTTTTGTGCAGTTTTTCACTATTTCTTCATTTGTTTTGATCTAATTCAGGAGACTCCACTTCCATGTGAATACAGTTTTAAAGAAGGACTTGACATCTTTTCTGACTCTCTCTCTCTGTTCTTTCTTTCCCTCACAGCCCCTCATATCTTATTCTTTGAGAGTAAGGCCCTAATGAACAAATCTTTCGTACTTTTTAAATGATATCAAAGTGTTGTAAAGATCATAAACACATGAGAAAGAGAGGAAGAAAAAAATAGCTGCAGTTATTAAACATTAAAGAATAAAAGGAAGTATTTACTTTTATTTCAAAATTCCAAGTAACTCTTTTGTATTTCCCCAGAATTCTAGTCACTGTATTGAAATGTGGAAAATGCAACTGTTGAAAAATTCATAATCTATTTTAGCTTTCAGACCAGTTGCTGTTAGGTTAATTCTGTCAACATGAGGACCTTTATTAAAATAAAACTATATTTCTTGAAGTAAACTTATTTTTAGAATAGAAATTCTAAATTATCAAATTGTATTTATGGTGTAAATTGACTTAGAAAAAAATGAATTAGATCCATAAACTAGTTTCCATAAGATCACTGTAGTAAATTTTGCTTCTATATTTTTGTAATTAAAATTTGCTGTATAACTACTACAGACAACAGTCAGTGAATCTCAGCTTAATCAAACTAGAGGTTGGCAGTTCTTCATGTGGGGGATCATATTTAGAAATTTATTTGCCTTATGAACTGATAGGGTAAAGTTGATTGGCCTCCAGGCCTGGGATCTTGGGTCAGGCCATTGATAAAGTTCAGTGGCTAAGAAAGAGGTCAGTGATTACTATTTATAATTTGTTTTGTGATAATTTTATCATGCACATGTAGTCAGAGGCCATGGGTTGCAGTTCATAAGTTGAAACAAATGAATAAAAATATGTAAAACTAATTCTGTCAATTTTCAAAGACTAAGATATTTGTTATAGTCATTTAAATTAGTATGACTTTATGCATTAACTAGAAAGTACAGATGGACAATAACAAAATATCATCCTGTGTGTGCCCCTTTATGAATTTTCAGATATGAATATTTATAAAAATGATATTGATGAAGAACTACAAGTCAACACAAAATATAAAGGGTAAGTCTTTTCATGTAAATTTGTTTCACAATTCTTCACGGCTATTTCTTTTTGTTCCTTAATGATCAAGAATTTGATCAATTATTTTATCTCTTTTATATGCATAATAAAATGTTCTATCTAAAATACATCTTATATATTAGTTCCTAGATTTGTCATTGGCAAGTATTCTCTTACTGTTTATCAAATCTCTTTATTGGTAAATTCTGCCAAGACTTTTTTTGGAGCCAAATGTTTTATTCTGCTTGATTGACATAAACAAAATCTATATTGAATTTCCTGTGGTATTCCTAACAAGTTTCGTTTTAGGAACATTTTTAATACCTTGAAAAACATAGTATATAGATCCAGTTTAAAATAATATTTTACCAAAAAACAACTAAGGTTTTGTCTGCATACATAGTCATTAATTAAATCAAAGCTCTTGTAAATATTATAAAATAGGAGATTAAATTAATTCTGAAAATGCTTTTCTTTCATTTGTCTTCTCTCTTTCTTGATTTTCATGGGACTCGATATTGATAGGGAAAAGAGGGTCAGTTCAAATGATGATGACTGCATAACCTCTATCTAATCAAAATGGGAACCCAAGGAGGCTGGAGAGCAGAAGGGTAGCTCTTTCTAATGTGACTTGACTATGCAGAGGACATAGTAAGGAAAATTTTCCTTGGAATTTTGTTCTTGAAAAGCTGAAAGTAGTTAGCAGCACACAGCAAATAACATACAAGCTTCAGGGTATACATGTGGCAACAAAGGTCAATATTTGATTTTGAGTCTTGGACAGATAGGACATCCGTTACTGGGGATCACTCATTGCCATGTTCCTTATATTTTCATAAAGATAGGGCTTTATCTGGCCTAAATAAGTGTGATGTGTTTAAATGGCTAATTTTTTTTAAAGGCTACCCTATTTTTTTTTTTTTAATTTATTTACTTATATTAGAGAGAGAGAGAGAAAGAGACAGAACATGAGTGGGAGGCGCAGATCTCAAGCAGACACCCTGCTGAGCTCAGAGCCCAACAGGGGCCTTGATCTCAGGACGCTGAGATCAGGACCCTGAGATCACAACCTGAGCCAAAACCAAGAGTAGGTTGCTTCACCAACTGTGCCACCCAGGACCCCCCAAACAGGGCAACTTTAAAAGATGCCTGTTAAAATGTTTAATTATCATGTAGAAGATGATCACATGATTGGGGATGGGGTATTAATGCCTCTCTTAGATTAAAACATAAACTAAACTTAGAAATGACTTATTGGTTAAGTGACTGTTACTAGAGAAAGTGATATTCTGAGGAAATGAGGGGATCACATTTGATCACATAAGGTGATCAGTTTTATTTGGCGTAAAGATCCACAGTGAGATAGATTGCTATGTACACAAATCAAACTTTGTGTGATCACTGTTAGTGGGGAGGTTGAATCGCCTTGTAGTTAAAAATAAGGGCATTGGAATTGGACTATGTCTATTCCAGCTTTGGCTATGGCTCATTCTAGCTCTGTACTAACTATGAGGAAGTTCCTTAAATTCTCTAAACCCCAATTTCTTCATGTATAGGTTTGAACTAATAATGGAGTTCGTGTGAGGATTAAAATTGATTGTGTGTATAAAACTCTTAGAACAGTGGCTGGCATATGTAAGTGTCCAATAGATGTTAGTATGGTAAGTGAGATTTAACATGCTATAGGACAGAATGTTTCTATGCTCACTGTATAGAGATATTTTACAGATATTAGTTGGAAATTAATGTTAGTTGTATCTCCAAACATAAGTTCTCCCTCAAGGGGAAGCAGTATTTCCCATGGACCTCAGGAGTAACTAAATCCGTAAAGTGATCAAGCAGCCCATAAGCTACATTGTGGTGGCAGCTGCTAGATTTACTTGCCACACTTTCATAAATGTGTAAGACAATGAGCCCAAATGAAAAAAAAAAGCTTATTACTCATGTAGCAGTTTATAGACTCACACAGAGACATGTGATTGTACCCTAAAATGAGGGCAAGGTAGACCTGCATACAACTGACACTAGGAATAGGGATGAGAAATGGTTTTGTGAAAATCTCCCATAAGATACAGATGAGAAACTGTAGGCAACAGTGGTTTATCAGGATGTCTGCCCTTGAAGGCCATTCCACCAAAACTGTGGCCAAGCATTGTCTATGTGGTCTATGTGGTGACATGCAAAGTGTCCAGGATACCACAGTAAACCTATGACCCTACAATGCCAATTATATTAAAAAGAGGACCAAAAGCTGGGGGATATTATTGACCTGTTCCAACTTCTTTGAGTTTCCCAAGTTAGATGTCCACTATAATAAACACAATATTATGGTGACAGTGCTAAGAGATGGTATTTCCAGAGTGTTAAGTGATTGATGAGAGTTTTTACATGGACTTTGTTAATTCATATGCATCATAGTCTCTCCTTGTCAAGGGCTGATATGGTACAAAATCCAGGCAAGAACCAAGGTGTGGTAGAGGGGAAAAATCATAGAGTCGATAGCTTACACAAGTTGTTGTTCTGAGTCTTAGGGAAAAACACATTGTTAGGTTTTCTCCAGATGTTGTGATTCTTTACACCATTTTTTTTAATTGGAAAAAGTTTATAATTGAAGATTAGGATTGCATCAGGACTCCTTTTATAATAGGTCTTGAGTTAGGACAGTTTTGATACAACACAATTTATCAGAGAATCTTAGTGATAAATAATGCAATTTTACTCAGCATGGTCCCTCTGGATCTTTTTCCCTAGGACCTGAGATTACAGGAGTACATGGGGATTTAGAGGAAATTTTCACTGGGAGCATGAATACAGCAGAAGGAGATACCTCGAAAATGGCAAAAAGTCTCGGTAGGATTGAGTGTCTTTCCTTCTCCTCCTCAAAACACACATTCCATAAATACTAAACACTTCAGTTTTCTGATGTGCACACTATCGTGTGCCTTTGGGTACGCTACTCTTTCTGCTCAGAATGAACCTCTCTCCAAACCCTATAAATTTGATGAATGCTTACTTATCATTTAGAATTATCTTAAATTCATAAATACGTTCTTCCCTACTTTCTCATCAGATAACCCTCACTCTCCTGTGCCTTGTATATATTTCTGTTATTATGTTTCCTCACTAAACTGTTTTATTTCTTTTATATATTTATTTGTGCTTATTAACCATATCATCTTTGAGCTCCAGTTCATGATTCCTGGTTTTGCATCCATGGTATAGAATTCTTTAAGTTTTTGTTCCACTGAATTGAATTGAATTGAATTGAATTTATTGGTTGTGTATTTTTCTATGAAACCATCTACACTCTTCCTTCATTTTCCTTCTGACCAATGGCAGGTGTTTGAGAGATGGACAGGTTTAAGGGCACAGTCTTTTGAAATGGAGCAGAACAATGTTAAATGAGCCACAAAGAGATCAATTCCTACAATTAGACCACAGAAGCCTAATACTCAAACCAACAAGCTCACCATCTTGAGGGCTGTAATGAAGCTAGAAATACATATTCTCTTTCTTTGCTGTGGTTTGGCCTGTAAGAGATCTATATTTCCAGACTTCTAGAAAACAGAAGCTATTAAAATATAGTAAATGTTTACTGGTAAAGTTATTCACCTATTTAATGGAGAAGGCAAAACTAATATGAATGAAATGTATTTTAAAGTCATAAAACAATTCAAAAATTTAAGGAACTAGAGTAAGATTGAAAATAATTAAAAATGTAAACTACTTCAAGGGAATTTCATAATATCTATATTTTTTCAATTTCATAGTACAATCTTTTATTTTAAAATGTTTATAAGTTCATACTATTCTATAATTTGAATTAGTAATAAATTGTCCTAAAAAGCCAGATGAATAAAGGTTATGGACTTTCTTTGTTCTATGAGATGCTTTCAAGGAAATATAATTATTTATTTATTTATTTATTTATTCATCAAAGTAAACAATTATCTCATAATAGGGGCTTGGTGGAATTAAGATTTTGTGTTATATATTTTTCTTAATATTTGCCACTATAGAAAAAAAACCAAAGGTGGAGTTTTTCATTTGGTCTAGGTAGTTTTTTCTCTGGTGGATCAAGTTTTGGCTCAAGATAAATAGCCCAATGGATATTGTAATGTTGCACGGATGTTTTCTGAACTTGTCAGATAATAACAATCACCAGGGATACTTGTTAATGAATGCATATTATCAGTTAAATTTGACGAGTATGTGTTGGAGTTCATGAATCTGCTTCTTTTAATGTGAAGCCCAGGTGATTCTTAGTTTTCAACATAATATTTGGACAACTGCATCTCTATACTATATCAATGATTGAAACAATTTGGAACTTTTGCAAGAATTTTTGGTCATTAATCCCCATCTTTCCCCTTGAAATATTTACTTTCCTCTCCAGATTCATCTTTCACTGCTAATCTGTTTTCTGAGGATGAGTCATATTGAACTGCCTGCATGCTCCCTTTTTCCTTTGTCCATGCTGTTTTCTGTGCTTTAAATCCTGGGGCCTATGCATTCCCTCACTTGGCTGACCACATTTCCATCTGAGACTTAAATCTAGGGTCCTCTAGGCATATTTCCTTGACATCCTGTTCCTTATATCTACCATAATGTGAAACATTCTTCCTAGCCCCCTTTTATTTTAAATCTCCCCAACTAGACCATGAGATTCTTGTGGTCAGGCAAATTACTCTTCATTTTCCCAGATGGGCATAAATCTGACATCTACGATAGATAACAAAAAAAATGTTTAACAAAGGAATGAAGACTACGAATTCTTTATGTTCTATCTTTAGGCTAGTTTTATGTTAGTTAAGAGATCATTAACACAAAAACATTTAATTAACTAATTTAAAAAAATTATCAAGATAATACATATGCATGTAAATAGTGTAAGGTAATACAAATTAAAAGTAAATTTTACCATCTCCAACTCACGATAGATAACCACTATTATCAGTTTCTTGTTTGTATTTCCAGAAATGTTAATATGCATAAAGGATGCATATGTAGATATAGATGTCATACATATTCATATATGCACAAATATACAAATATCCCTACATATATGTTTGTTTTGTGTGCACTTTTATACAAATAAGTTAATACTATATTTATGTCATGGAGAAAATTTCATATCAGCTTATATAAATCCACCTCATTCCCTTTATTGGCTATCCTATTTTACACATGCATCATGATATAGTTACTTAGTCCCCTCCAACCGGATATTCAGGTTATTTTCATTTTTTCTCATTACAAACAATATTGTAATGAATGTTCTTGCATATAAATCTTTGAGCAATTTTTCTTCACAATGGATTTCAGATAGATATTTCTCAAATTAACCTTGAGAAAAACTGTCACAATTTACACTCCCCTAAAGAAGACACGAATGTCTGTGTCTCCATACTCTCATTAATTTTGTATTACCCAATTTATATATTTGGGCTATCTCAGGTGTTTTAATTAGCATTTATTTACATATGTGTGAATAGGAGTGTTTGTGAGTGTATATTAAGGATTTGGATCATTGGTTCTGTATTTTCTTCTATCTTAGATACTATTATATCTCAGTTTTTCTCTGCTCTACAGCTCTCCCGAAGTTTTTTTCATGCTTTTGATCACTAGTTCTCTGCTCATTTCTGAAGCCCTAGTTTTCATACCTTATTTTATTTTTTAAATAAACAAAACTGTTCATCAACATTTGACTATTTGAAATAGTCAATGTTTTACGTCTATGATTTATATAATGTCAGTTTGCCAGTTTTGCCATTATACCCATTCTATAGCTTTGGTTTTCACTACCTGTCTACCTAGAGTTAATAATGCTTATTACCTCTTCAACAAGCACAGAAAAAACTTCGAAAGTTAAGGAAAGTTCTAAATGTGAGGTACACAAAGAATATTTAGAATGGAAGGTACCGGCTTCCAGTTATGGAATGAATAATTCATGGGGATGAAAGGCACAGCATTGGGAATATCATCAGTGGTACTATAATAACGTTGTATGGTGACAGACGGTAGCTACACTTGTAGTGACCATAGCGTAGCATATAGACTTGTCGAATCACTGTGTTGTACACCTGAAACTAATGGAACATCGTGAGTCATCAATCCTTCAATAAAAAAAGAATATTTATTTAAAAATATGGCACACTTCTTGATTTTGTGGATCATCCCTGCACAGGGGCCATGCTGATCTCTGTATTGTTCTAATTTTAGCATATGTGTTGCAGAAGCAAGGACTAGACTTAATTTTTCTGATCATAGAGTTGTCTATTCTGGTATAATTTGTGTATGTACGTGAGTGCTTGTATGTGTGTTCCAGTACTTAATTTAACTTGTTGTACTCCTACCTAAGTACGTTATCTGTTGGAGCTGCACTTGAGGAAGAGCCTGAAATGATTTGCATTCTAAGTTTTGTGTATGCTCTAAGTTTTAGCATATTTCATCCATCTTTATCCAATCCTAAAATAATAAAGGTAAACTGGAGATAACTTTTAATTATCCTGGGATTTTGATAGTTTTTGAACATTGAGAGTCACACATACCTTAAAATATTAGATCATTTGCCATTAGATATCTCTTATCTCCACCATAACGTTAGCCTCTTGCTTTTACCATCCTAGTTTTAAAAATGTATCTTAAAATTTTGCATCTTAGAATATTGATGCTCACACATTAGCTTCCTTTAAATTATAGTGGAAAGATATGTTTATGTTTGTTAATCTTTTGCATGGGTGTCTCTCTCTGTCTCTCTCTCTCCTTTTCCCTCTCTCTTTCTCTCTCTCTCTCACTCTCAGGAAGTCAGGAATAGAAAGCAAGAGGAGACGGGTACTTGACCTCTTGACCAAGTTGTTCTGTTTGGTGAGGTTGTACCACACTGCCCTTGCGAGATTTAAAGTAAAAGCCAAACAGAGGTGTGAAGTAGAGGGGCGAAGAGTGTTAGGCTCAAAGGCCGGATTGTCTGTTTTCTTGAAGTTAGGGTTATTGGCAACTGCCATTACACCATCCAAGCTGCTGTCACCCAGCATAGCCGACCGGCATGCACTAATTGCAGTGGCCTTTTCATCAAGTAAGATCATCCCACTAAACACAAAGAGCTGTCTTTCCATTAGCACAGACAGTAGCCAGCGAGATCAGCTGGGCTCCTTGAGTATGATTGCACTGTCATATTGTTATGATTTGTTCAAGTTCTGAGCATTTAGCAGATACCCTTTGCACCTCTCTTTGTACCTGAATACTATAACCTGACTGCCCCTATCATTTAAGAGGGTACTCTAGCTTTTCAAAGTTCAGCAACGCACAATTGCAGGCAGGCAACTGGTTTCTGACAAGAGATCAATACTGTCCTTCCAAACGCTGGAGTCAAGCTGCTGGCTCTGTCAGAGGGATGTGTGCTGTAATTGGATCACGGAGGCGGCGAGTCATCTGAGTTTCCCTTCAGCACTGTCACAGCTGTCAGATGTCATCCCGTTGTACAGCTGTCACTGCGGGAGGGTTGGGGCTCTCTTTCCGTTCTAACCCAATGCAAATGTCCACTTAGCAGATGAATATTGAAGATATTAGACACTTCTTTATGCCTTTATGCAAAATAAAGATCTGTGTCATCTGTGAATTTCATGGAAATAAGTTGCAATTTATTCACTGTGAGAAAAGTGAAGTGAAGCCTGTAAAAATGAGAAATTATTTGGTTCAGCCTATTAAAAAAAGGAATATTTTACAGAATAAACAACAATATGCAGATATTTTTCTTGAGATGGAAAAAAACTAATAGTGCGAAGTACTTAAATGGTCACGTCACAATTGGGAGATGTTTAAAAATAGGTATGTACCTTTTACTTCATCCATATTCTCAGAAAAGAGACAAATCTTGGATAGATTTAGGTCCTTTCAGATCATTAAAATTTGTTGAAAAATATAAGCCCAATATCTCTTAATGCAGCAATATGATGAGACTTAAGGAATGTAGTTATATTTAGAATCAGATCAAGGAGTCTCAAGAAAGTTTTTAAGACCTTAAGACAGGACAGTCTCAATAAAATGAGTATGATGTTTTGGCCACAAAATCATTTTTTTCCTAAATTACGACAAGTGAAATAGAAGGACATGTCCATAGTGGGCAAAATAATTATATAACTAATGGGTGGCTTCTATCAATTTCAGTGACTTTTGCTTCTGTTCAAATTAAAAAGAAAGGTCAAATAGAAATGCATATTATTTCACTGTACTATACTTAAAACACTCTATTTTTAGGAAGTGATGAATGGTTAACTTTAGAATTGTATAACTTGAGTCAGGTACATTTGCAACATACAGTAAAAATAAAGAGATGTCACCGATGTGTCTTTGGCAATTACGGGTCCACGAATTTCCCTAGACTATCCCGGAACAAAGTACAATTTTCATTTTTTTCACCATTTTTTTCCCCCTGCCTCTCTAAGCTGATGTCAGAATCATTTTTGGATGGCTGACAGGGTAATTTTTGATCTGGGTGGCTGACTTCCTTTTTCTTGAGGTCCAGACCACACACCACCTTCTCTGTCAAACAGGCAGCTTGCACTCGCCCCACTGACAGAGTAGCATGAACCTTATTTTCCAATATCTAACCTTAACATCCTGTCATCCACCAGGGGAATGACACTGGGTCAGCCTCTCAAAATATCTGAATTTTTTGCCTCCATCTGGCACGATGAAGTGACCTCCCCTCATGTGACGTGGCTCAAGGTTTGTAGAGTCTAAAATTAGGGACTGCCAGAATCAACACCTATGCATTTGGTCCGCGTTGTGGGGTATGGCAGTGGGAAGGGAGGAACCCACAACAAGTGAACACACCCACTGTTTTCCTTTAAAAGATGAGGTGTTTGAAATGATGATAACATACCCTAATGATGGAAAAAAAAATCACATTTCCCCTGCCTCAATTAGCATTTTTCTCTCAATGTGATTTCACTTTTACAAGAAACAGGCTAAAAATCCTGTGAAAATTAAAATGTTTTACTCCAAAGAAATGAATTATTGAGCAATCAACTCATAGTTGACTATCGCTGGTATCATAAAATGGTCTTTAAGTTACTTGGGCAGAAAATAGAGGAATGAGTGGAGTAAAAATTTTAAACTTAGTTTCTTAAGGTTATTCTTCTGTGATGATAACTGTGAACTTTATATGCAATGCTAGTGACTCAAGTAGGCACCCCCTTTTTTTTTTAACATGGTTTATGGCTAATTACATCAGAGATCCAAAACACTCTTTTTTACATTTGCATTAATAAGGGTGTCACATGACCACATTGAAGTAGAAGTATACATCAAAGGTAGATTAAAGGTTGGTTAAGCATCAAACCATGTTCCATATGTAAATTTATAGCAATGATGTGCTGTAGAAAGATAGCTTACCCTCTATTTCTCTGCTACTAAATAAAATTAAAAATTCACAACTCTGGTTTATGGGATTTTAAATGAATTTGATCTCTCTTTTGGGCAGGGCAAATAAGTGTTTTGTGATGTATTATTTTATAAAAAAAAAAAAAAAGACCATCGTTCTGGCTCATTTAATTTTGCGAGTGAATGATCTAAGATTAACTACAGACTAGTCAGTGCAGTTTAAAAGCTGAAAGCAATTTTCAGCCATAGATGGTAATGCCACATTCAGTCCACAACCGAATGACTCTAAATGACTAAGCTTCGAGGTCTTTGTATATGACCACAGGGCCTGATAAAGCCATAGGAACACAGTAAAAGCACAAAAATAGTTCCAATTTATTTGGTGCCATCACCTTAATGAGATTAATACAGACGTGTTCATGTGCCTAATTGGTGATTTTGTTTTAACTAGTAATGAAGGATTAAAACTTCAGGCAACAGGCTGCTTGCTGGAGAAGGGGATTTGAGGGAAAAAAGTTTTTAATTATAAAAGGAAGCCGGTGAAGGACACCGCTGCAGAGTTAATAATAATTCTTAAAAAAATAAATAAATAAACTGATTAAAATATGTACCCTGGATTGCTCCTGCCATCTGAGGAGAAAGGGTGATTTTATGAGCAGTACCACATATTGCTTTTATTTACCAATAGACCATTTTGCATACAAAAACCTATAGAACTGTTACTTCTGGTGAAAAAGCGTTAAAATTGAAAAACATTGGCCCCCAGGCTACTGTGGAATTTCAAGTATGTAGTATTGTATTCTAATTTATTCTTTTAACAGTGACTGCCACGGGATGACCTGTGGCTAGCTGTCCTAGGTCCCACAGCATCCCAGTAAACCAGAGCGTCTTTGGAGGAACTTCACCTGTGACTTGCAACGAGATTGCCCTCCTCAAAGTCCAGTTGTAACCATTTACATGCTAACAGTCTTGAGCATGCTGCTAAAACACAAACACTCAGCCTATGTCATTAAAACTTAATTATAAGGGGGCAGCTGAGCCCTGTTTGAGTTTTGAATCTGAAAAATCTTGTTCAAAAAAAACAAAAATGAAAGTACCAACCAAATCTATTAGCATCTGTCTCTACCAGCCCAGTGGACTATATTTAAATAGAATTGTAGGTTTTATCAGAGTTCAACAGCACACTCAACAATCCTCACATTAAAACCTATTTTGATTATGGTTCCTCTGGCATAACCATGAGATGGACCATTGTTTTATCTCACTGTTGGTGGCGGTGAGTTATCTAACTTGGGCCATGTGTATCTGTCCGCATGCTCAATTTTTTTTTTCTTTCAGCACAGAGTAAAAAATAAAAGAACTCTATCCCTACACTGCCAACCGAATAAAACAATATTATCTCGGCAATTATTTGCGCCCCCCCCCCCCCCACCGAAACTTGGCCCCAACGCTGACGTGTCATTTTGATTAGGGGAAAAAGCCCTGAAATGCAAGAATTTTGTCTTTGATGTTCTGTTATGAACCACTTTAAAAGGACTCTGGGTAGTGATACTGCGCAGTGTAAGATGCTACCTTCCCAGAGAATGAAGACAGAAATATATTTTACATTTCTTGTCAGATTGAACTTTAAGACATCCTGACTGCTTTCTCTATAATTTAAACATCACAGCCAAAATGGCAACATGCTTTGTTCAGTTCCAGTTGTGTGGAGTTTTAGTGCTTCATTGATTCAGAGGAAGTCTGAGGCGGGCACCCCGAGCCGGGGCGTCAGAATCACTCTCTCACTGCAGCATGTCAAGCCATTATATCCGGGACCAGAATGTCACCGTGGTCTCAATGGTTCGTCAGCTGAAGGATATGGTTAACAAATGTAAAACCAAACTTCAGAGGAGTTGGTTTTCTGTGCTAAGTGATCTGTATTCCCTCTGAATTTACTTTCCCCTAACCCCGTGAAATTAACAGTACTTTCTGACATTCGACCCCCTGACCTCACACATAATAAGAATTTAAAAAGCACCATGCATGAGTGTGTCTCTGTAATGCAAAACTGGAAAAAATGACCATGTCACAGTTTTATTATACAAAACCTTCTCAATCTCCATTGCATGCTTCATATATGAGCGCTCGGTTTAAAGTTATTATAAAGAAAAACACCATTTTAAGAGTAATAATTCACTGCTCGTGACTTTTATAGACAATAAATTGTAGCAAATACATATTGCTACCAAAAGCTTTGTACTCCATTAATGCAGATATTTACCAAGGTAAGTGTGAAAAAGAGTCCGCTGGAAGACTCTGATGGTTCAAAGGAAGGGGCTACCAGGGAGCCGGTTGCCAAGGGTGCAAGTGCATGCACAATGTGTAGGTCTCAAGGTTTAAGAGGCAGAAGCAGGAAAGTGTTATGTGGAAATGATTTTGTGTTATCAGGCTCAGGGGATGACAGCATACAAGAGTAAGAACAAGGTGCTATGTGGCTTTTTCTTCACTGGGAAGTAAAGATTGGCAGCTAGAAGTAAGGCTTACAGACAGACCTGCACACAGGACCTCTTCACCTAGGACTCGTAATCACTACTCAAAGGAAAACGCATTTACCAGGGAAAAGCGGCTGTAGCCATCAGAAGTGTGCTTAAAACACCACTTAAATATCACTTTATACGCTATTACTTGCAAACTGTGGCTTCGTATTAAATTATACTTGCATAGGCTTTTGCTTAGGTACTGATAATGCTTTTGAGGTTGCATTGGTGAAGAAGAATTTAGGCTGCTTTACAAGAGACGTGACCAGAATATTCCACGCAGCTGACAGTGACAGGGTGAAAAATTGCAGAACTGTACTTTCTTTCCCCGTATAGATTGTAATTTTAATTGTCATTGTGGCCCTTCTGTTTTAATTATGGGACTTCTTTGATATATACCAGGACATCGTATTGAATGAAAATATGGTGCTATAATAGTCTCTTTATAATTAATGACCACATGTAGATCTTGGTGCATAAAAGGGAAGGAATAAATGAACAATTTATTTAACTAGGTTTTGGATTTCTTTCTGTCTTCCAGTGAATATAAAATGATCCCAGGGCTTCTGAGAATGTTTGATGTAAGAACTGCACAGAATATCTAATAAAATTACTTTAGTCTAGATTACAAAACATATCATGTTTTAAAATGTTCTGCCCACAGATGGTAAAATTGTTCTATTTACCATATTATTCTTTTAACACTTTATCTCAAACAAAGGATCTTCTAAATTTATTTGCAAGGTATATTTTAAATGTGCCTTCTTAAACAGATTTTACCAGTGTTATAATTAATTTTTACAGGTGAAATGAGGGCTCAGGAAAGAGACCTTCGGAACTTGATTTATCAAGTTGCAAAAAAAAAAAAAAATTCTCTCTGAACTTTTGCTTTCAAAATACAATAGATCTGTGCTGCATTTTTCCTCTGGAAGGAAGAATAAATTTTTCTCAGTTCCCACCACTAAACAGAAACTGTTTTTCTACAAATCAAAAATAAGTGGTCTATTCCTAGGTGATTTAAAACCCTTAAAATCTATGAAGAGGAAAAGGGAAATTCAAAAAAGGCTTAACATTGTTCTCAAACTCTCACATAACAAGCTTACTGTATAGAACACTGTGACATAAATATGCTAGGCTCATATACATTTCAAGAGAGCCAGACCTCTGTGGATTTCTGGAAAGCAGACCTATTTGTCCAGAGTCTGTCACTGTAAAACAGTAAAATACCCCCTGACAAGCTTCTGCTAATTTTATTGTGGCATGGAGTCCTGTGCATACATCCTCTACTGTATGACTGCAGTTCAATTGCAGAACACGATGAAATTGGATCGGCAGGGACAGGGACTACCCTGGGGTCAGCTGTGACCATGCCACTTCCATGTGATGTCTAGTTGGGGTGATGGTGTGTAAATAAACGTAGAGAATTGCAAATCTTGTCATGGCCACGCAGAACAGCTCAAGCATTTAAAGATGGTTGCCCGCAAACCTAACTGGAAGGTGGTTGCTCTGTGTGGTGGCTGAGGAAATACTCAATCCTTCGCCCGAGTCGTCGTCTTGACATATCTGAAAGTACTGACCCAGCATTATGTTGCTGAAGGGATTAATCACTAAATTGTTTTTCACTGTAGTGGAAAGTAAAGAAACAAACTAAGCATGTTTGAATTTGGTGCTTTTAAAGCTATTATGCTGATAAAAAGACACTTTTTATTTATATTATCCTACTTTGATTTATTTGTTTTTTTAAACAAGGTGAAGCATCTTAATATCCTACTGTTTATTGGATTTAGCACATTAAAGTTCCATGAGTTCTTGTCATTATTGTGAACTTTCCTAATGTTAGAAAATAAAATATTATAGAATTCACATTTTCTGCTTATGAATCTAATTTTATTTAAATACTACTTACAGAACTCATTAAAATATACTTAGGTTTTCCTACCTTCAACCAATAAGATGTATTTTTTACCAGTTTTGCATTTACACATATCTGTTTTTCTGTTACTTTTCCCACATGACAATTACCTTTCATTACAAATTTATAAAATCATTTACATTTTAGCAGTTTAAATGTTTCTGCTGACATTTTGTAACTATTACCCTCTTCTAGAATGGCATATGTTCAGGCAGTTAATAAAAAATTAAATGGAATAGCACTAGACAAGGTGAAGCTTTGTATCAGAGTGTTCTTCACATTTCTGAAAATACCATCTTTGTGTTGCAAACTGTGAAGTGAGGTTAGGGCTGTGCCGATATGTGTATTTGTCACAACTGTCACAGGCACCGAGAACTAGCCAATCACGCAGCCCTTAATTAGACAGTTATATTTTGCTTTTTAGAAATTGTCCTCATGTAAAATGGTGTCTGTGATTCAAGAAAGGTGCTGAGAGTTAAGAGGGCAAAGAATGCCAGCAGAAAAACCCTTTAATTTTTTAAAGAGGATTTATTAACTGCTGCATGATTTCTTAAATATAGAAATGAAAGATGCAATGCAAAAGAAATTGTATAAATTTAGCAGGGAAGAAAGGTATTATAAGGATTTTTGAAATAGCAATAGGCTGACTTAACCATCACCATGGTGTAGTATGTTGTCATATGGATTTTGAAATTACAAATTTAAAAATGCATAAAATGAGCATTCAAATAGTGAAGAGATCATAGATGTTTTAAAAAAAAATCTTTATATCGGTTCATAATTATGACATCGACTTCACTGGAAAATTTCGTTTAAATTATTTGTTCCCGAAGGTAAATTGTGTATTTTTGTCAGAGATTATTTATGCTTTGATATTTTTTTTTGAATTCTAGAAACATCTATACAGCATCATTTTATATATATATATATTTTAAATGAATTCAGGGTTCTTCCCTCTCAAAGTAAAAGGTATTGTACACCTTGCCATATTTGAGAACATGCTTTTAACTTTTATATTTATACACAATTATAAAGTTTCATAGAGAATGAAGCAGACAAAAATATATCAGTAAAAATGTGCCTGTGCAGTAATTGTATCTTTATATGTATTTTCCTTGTCTGTAAAAATACACACTAATATACCTTTTTACTGCTGTTATCTCCATCCATTTTTACATTTTGAAGATTGGAAATTGAAATTACATTTATCTTTTAAGTAATAGATCACCAAGATACTTGGTAATGTTTGCCAGCAATATTGCCTTTGGATAAAAATGTGATGAATTTTATAATCTTGTGTATAAGTAAAAGTAAATCATCATGATTTCAAAAATATCATAAAGCTTATTATAACCTTTCTCTTTTATATGATTTCTGAGGTCTTAAAGTTTTTAAGCTAATTCCAACCAGAGCAGAAACATTCTGAATTCCTGGAACCTGAGGGTGGGAAGTCCTAAAAAATCCCAATAAATGAAAGCTATACAACATCACAAAGAGTCCTTTTAAAGAAATTAATAACAAACCCCAATTTAGATAAAAGAAATATGGCTTATTGGTTGGTGGTTTTTAACAGTGAAAATTTCATGTATTTTATGAGGAAAAAAAGTCTAATTTGGGATAACTTGCATGGTTCATCCCATTTTAAATCTTTATTCAATAGGCATATCATAGAAGTTTTAACAGTCATAGCAGATTAACCTTGCCTGTGCTTTTGGAGGCTAGTCATCTGATGAATTTACATGCAGCTGGATGAAAATGCTATTTGGAGAGAGATTGAGAGTTTATTTGATTAAATCCCTTTCTCCACTACCTTGACCTCTTTCTTGTGAAATAATCAGAACTGTTTAGCAAGAATATTCAGGCATTAATAATGAATTGCTTTTGAGCTGGTTTCTTCTGCATGCAACAAACCCATTGATTTCTCTGCTTATTTTATTTTCTTTTTTCTTTTTTTAATAGTGCTTTATTTAATGAGCACTATGCTTAGAAACAGTAAGAAACATATCTTTGAGGAATTTTGTTTTGTAATACATAGGCCATTTTGCTATTTGTAGTACTAATTGCTGTGGTTTCACCTTCCTCTTCTTCCAAAGACGGCGTCCCCACCACTGTATAAAGATGGGATGTGTTAGGCCAGGCCAAATGCTTCAGTGTGATTGGATTGCAGTTACGTGGTTTATCCTCACCAACTACAAGGATGATCTGGAGAGTTCATAGAATACTATGAGCTTGAATAGTGACATTGTTCATGATTCCGTTGTTTGCATACTTATATACTTTTCCTTCATAGACCCTTGGTTCCTAACAGTTTTGTTGCTCATTTGAATCAGTTCACAGTTGTTTCCCTGAGCAATTATTAGATCATATTTCATAGAATCTTTTATTTTTAAGAGACTTTAGAGATCATTTGGTACAAGCTATTTCTTAGAGAAAGAAAATTATCTGCAAGATTAAATTAATTTCTCATCTTATACAGCTAGGTACAGACAGATTTGGGTTGATTCCAAATCCACTCCAGGCTAGGAAAAAGCAGGGCAAGATATGGCTATTGTCCTCATCTACTTAAAATACAGTTGAAAGACAAGATATTCACATCTAAAAAACTAGTCAGCAATTAATACTAGTTACAGATGAATGAAATAGGGACTTCTGGCCCTGAAAGCTGAAAGGCGGAATTTGCCTCCTTCACATCTCCTTGGAGTATTACTGGATGAATCCCAGGCTTTCTTTGGCAAAAATAGCATTGGTCAGTGCATGGAAGCTAAGATAGCTTTCAAGTGTAACTCTGCCAGGAAATAATGGGAGCAAGTGGAAATCTTTAAAATTACAGTACTTATCACTCCTGGTGTATTTAGTGCTCTTGACAGGTGAATTTTTCGGCAGGGGCCTATTTGCTGTATATATACCCTCCTGCACTGTCATCCATTATAAAGCGACAGTATCTTGTCTTCATACTAAATTGAGCTTCATTATAATTTGTTTCTTAATAACATGCACTTCACTGTAATATGTAAAATGCTTGGCTTTCATGAACAACTCTATGGAAAACCTGTACAGTATCTCATTTGCATTTAGAAATTACATTACGATATACTAAGCTGCAGAAAATCTAATCTAAAAATTTAAAATAATAATTTCTAGTGTTTTACAAGGAGGATACAAGTCAGATTACAATAGCACATTGTACTATTTCTCTGTTGAGTAAAACAGAATTGGTTCATTATTTTTTTACCTCAAAAGTACCCAAGAAAGATTTAATTCTTTAATAATGAGAATAGCATTATATTGAGAGGGGAAGACCATTTAGATTGTTCATAGGTGGATAAAATTTGTCTTACTTAATCATAAATTAGTCACTTTAAAAAATATAATCATATCATTAATATGCTAAGTTTAAGGGAAAGATTTCATGAGACTCAAAATACCTGATAGCAATCCTATTGTACAGGCTATACATCTTATTTTCAAAATGTTCATATTTTCAATTATGAAGTAATACATAATTCAAAAATTCATCTTCAAAAATAAGAGAAAACATATAAAATAAAGTTAATTTTTATATTTACATCTAAATATACCTACTCTAAAACTTTTGTTATATTTTTGATGTTTAGGATCCAATAAAGATCATATAATGTTGCGAACTTGATGGATTTGAGGGTAGGGTTTTTAATGTTGATACATATATATTAGAAGATTTCTGAAAAATATGAAATTTATTTAAATAAATACTTGAGCACCGATGATATAACTTATTCTCGAGTATGTCAGAAAACACATTCTTTTGCCACCAAGTATTTCATTATGTATAGTGTGAGTGTACTTCTATGTATTAATGTTAATACAAGAATAAAGTTAGTGGCATAAAAGAATAAAAACTTCAGTATTTAAGGAAAGAAGCCATATTTAATAAGAATCAGAAAGTGTTCAATAGAGAAAGTTTTATTTTAGATGAGGATGAAGTTAAATTCAATGAAACCCAACAAGCATTTATTATCATCAACTCTGCTCTGAAGGAGATTGCAATCTCGTTGCAATAAGAAGACATTGGAAGGCACAACCAATTCTCCTGAGCTATTAGGGAAAGCCTCATGAAAGAAATCACATTTGACCAAGTTTTTAATTAAGGAAGAGATAAGTGGGTGGAGAAGGAGCCATCCTGGGATGAATGAAGAGCATAAGAAAAGAAAAAGCTTTAGGGTGTGAAAGGGAAACTATCTTCTGGAAAAATGGCTAATCATGGGAAGGGAGAGCCTTGTGACAGTTGATGAAACAAAATAGGAACAGAGCTTGAGGCCCCTTGGAGGACTTACCAAAAGAGTGACAACAAATGTCCAAACTTCTTTTCTTTCTCCATTCACTTTTTTCTTTTCCTCTCTATTTTTTCTTTCTCTTTCTGGAAGATAACCCTAGCAGTTTTTGTAAGAGTGGGAGAGTAGAGAGAAATAGCATAATTTTGCTTCGGACTGAGGCAAAGTCAACTTCTCAAGATAAGCTGAGAATTACCTTAACTTCTGACTATGTCGCTGACATATTATTAAGAATTTCTAGTGGATTTCTTACTTTATTTCCATTTTAGAAGACTATGATATGAAGTAGAGAAATTCAGACAATCCTTGCAGCTAAGAAAATCAACTTTTCCATTCCCAAATCATGCAAATTTATTATAGAACAAATTAAATTCCCGGGTTATTGCTCAGCCTTCTCTCGCTTTATTCCATAAACAAAACTTTATTGAGTAATCTACTTCTCAAAAGTGGATTCCTCTTATAAGCCTTGAGTCTTGGGCTCCTCCTGCGTAATACTAAACAAACCAGATGACAAGTATCAAGTACTATCAGTTTTCTTTATATCAAAAGACAAACATAGCAAATGAAATTAATTTTGTCCAAGTTTATATCTTTAAAAAACTGTTTATTTTTGTTCTTGTCTGCTTATTTCTTTTGCAAATATTGCTTTTCTTTACTTAGATTCTAAAATCGGTAAAATATGCCAATTTTTAAAAATATTTAAAAGAATGATATTTACTCTAAATATACCTCATGTTTGCGCCAGAGACAAATATTTAGAATTTAAAGCAATGTCTTTTTATTACTCAGAAAATCTGTGAGACACATCTTAATCATGGAACTAGATAAAGTTCTAGAGTGACTCTAGGACAATCATATTGGGAGATATTATGTTTTTGCTACTTATTATTTTGTATTACCCAATTCAATGTCCCTTCTCTGGGTTGTCTGCAAACGTATGATACTGGGAGGATGTAACCAAGGAACTAATGTAAAAGAATAAAATGAAACAGATAAAAGAAAAATATATACATCACCAACAATGTCAACTTATTTCTTATTTCTAAATACTATAATGCCAAGTGAACTTTGACTTTAAGCCTAAATTCTAATGAAGGCTGAAATTGAATAAATAATTACATCAACAAACAAGTAGATGATCTGACTAAACATGGGATAAAGTTTCTAACACTCAAAATGTTTTGATGTTTAGAAGAATGTTTTATCTATATTTTATGTAACTAGGATGAGGTTAGCACGACGTTTTAGCACATTGCTTTAACTAAAAACTGGACTCTGACTATATCTTAGAAATTTAATTGACTATTTTTCTAAAAATCCAAAATGGAGTTAAAAAAAAAAAACTCCATTGTCTTAACCAAACAGCCTTTCTGATATCATACAACCTGGTTGATCAGCATAGTCTTCATATCATCAACTTCCAATAAAGTTAAATGTTCACATTCAGTTCCACATATTTTGCTTTATGGTGAAAGGTATGCAACATAGTACGTAACCCTCTTATAGAGAGAGGTTTGGAGGCTAAAATCAACATCAAAGATAAGAGCCATGTTTTAAAACTGAGTTTGCCCTGAGAAAGCTGCCACATAAGAAACATATAAGTTCATTTTTCCTAGAAAGCTTTCATTGTGCAGAGCAAAACATCATATCAGGCTTCAAACAATCAATATACCCTCTAAGTCTAGCATGGCAAGCTTTCACTGGAACAGGAAGAATTCCATCCTTAGTCTGTGGCTTGTTCTCATTTCAGTTAAGTCTCAATGTTTCTTGGAAGTTTTAGATTTCATTCCTTGGCTATCTCAGCGAAATTCTCGAAGTTTCTTTCCCTGATTTTCTGTGCTTTCTTTAGGACAATAATAGCATTCCACAATGAAAGGGGGTGAATCTACTGATCTCAGTCATAGGTTGGTCATGGGACTTGGTCAAGGAAGAAGGAGTAGGGAAAAATGATGCATCCAAGACAGTTCCAAGAAATTGGGAGGATAGTGGTGCTACTACAGAATTAGGAAAACAGGAAGAGAGAATGTTTGTGGAAAATGGTAAATAATAAAAGTGAGATTCGATTTTACTTTGAAACTTATACCTAGATGATTTGCTAAACTCATGAGAACAGTTTTTGCACAGTGGTGAGAAGAAATCCACATTTCAGGAGTGTAAAAATCAGTAGATAGTGAGATATTAGCAATCATAAATGTTTGAAAATAAGGGAAAAACCAAAGATAAGTTTACGTCTTGAGAAGGAAAAGGGAAGGCGTTTTCCAGGGCAGAGAAATCATGCCTAGGGGTAAAGGCTGTAGGGAAATGAAGGGTGTTGAAATTCAAATGAAAGAAGCATCACTTTCTTGAATAAAGAGAGTAAAGGCAAAGTAAAAAGGTTGAGGTGCTGAAAGGGAAAGGGGTGCTCAAAGTAGATAAACTCCATCTTCTCATGAAATAATAGCCAAGGCAATATGCACAAAGTAGATCAGTTATTCTCTTGACCAAGGTGGAGATTGTTTCACAGGGTTACAATTGGGAAAAATAACGAAATTCCCACCCCTTCCACCACACACACACACACACACACACACACACAAACACACACACACACAAAAGTGAAAAGAATCTTGAGAAGTAGTGTAGTGAGAGCCTATGGTTTAGTAGAATTATTTTACATTTATTCTTGCAAAATACCCTAACTATTAGAGTGGGGTTACATTTTCTAATTGGTTCCTCCATTTATGGATGTTTTTTCCTTATAATAAAATTTTAAACACTGTGTCAGGATAAATGTTTCAGAAGCTATCCTGGGCCATCTTTGTGAAAATTTTCCTTATCATAAACTGAAACTTTCTTCTCTGTAGCTTCAGTGTTAATTTATCAGAAGAAAACCTCCTCCCTCATTAGGACTGCTTGTCAAAAGCTAGCACATCCTTCTTTGTTTTCAAGACTGAAGACTATACATTTTTTAAAAAGAATAATTTCTAATACTATTGAATTTCTTTCATCAATGAAGAAAAAAGTACACATTATTTTCACTCAGAAAATTGTGCATATATTTAGAAATAACTCATAGCTCAAATAATGATATATACGATTACAAATAAAGATCTATTGCATGACTTATTTTCTGTTTTGTACATATTTATATGAAAACTATTTTGTTTTGATTGAACTCTACAATCAATTTAGATGAATCTATACTAGCATTTCTGAAGATAGAGTGTCATGAGGATAACATGAAGGTGAAGGATCAGGAATAGGAATTAAAAAGACCATGAGAGAAATACTGAAATATTTTTATTTTTTGGAATTTTTATTCTTGATACTGTGATAAAATAGATTGCATATTAATCTCCAATGAGTAAATTTCTCCCTGAGGTGTGGTTGGAATGCTTTAGATTACAAGTGGGTATTTTTTTCCTCATTGCATTTTTCCAGAACATAAGAAAATGATTGGAACATTACTTTTTATGGTTGATAGCCTGGCTTTATCAGCTTTTTTTCAATGTTGTAGAATAAGTCCATATGTTTATGACTATTTCCTTTATTGTGAGTACCTATATTAATTAAAAAGAAAATATTCTTCATTAAATTTTACTCCTCACACCATGTCTAGAAAAGGTTAATTTACTTAAACAATATGATAATGTTATTCTTCATAGATTGCTTTCTTTATTGACCACCATGTAGATCCATTAGTTATTGATATACATGATCAAATGTGGGAACATTCTAATATGTTATAGAACTGTTTTCTTTGAGATTTAATGTAACTCAGAAAATAGCCCTCAGAGAATGTAAGAGTATGTATAATGTCAATTATACTTCCATAGCAAAATTAAAAAAAAAAAGCTTGTATATAAAAATTCTTGTGTCATATTAGCTTTGAAATCATTGTAACTGGCTTAGAAATGTTGGCAAAACTACAAAACTACCTACTGGTTGAGTCAATAAAATAGTTCATACCCAGTATTCAGTCCATTTTCTACATTAAAGTTAGTCTAAGTATTAATGAGAATTGCAACAGAGAGAATTGCGTTAGTTTCTGACAAGATTATAGACTGCAAAAGGAAATTTACAATCCCTTGTCATAGCCAGGGCCAATTCAGAATCCAGATACCCTCTGTCTTGTCAAGTGTTTTACCTTGGGCCATATATACCCTTCCCACCTGCCACATTTGCGTTAGGAATTTTCAGAACAGATTTATTAATCCTTCAAAAGCCCCCACACTGGTATAGTCTACACTGATTATCTAAAACATTCAGAATGCTTTGAAGAAATTAACCATTACTGGAGTGAATTTTCCCTCCTTTCTTTCTTTCCCCTTCCCTAACAGGGAGAGGGAGTAAATGGAGAACCCAATCTTTAATGCTTCCCTCTTCCAAAAAAAAAAAAAAAAATCAAACCAGTGTACCCAGATAATTTAAGCTGATTCTAGAAAAATAATATTAAGATGATGATTTATTTTGTGTTTCAGAAATACAAACTTAATCTGAAGTTTTCTATTCTTTAGAGTATTGGAATTTAATGCATGTTTAAATGTCTGATTAATTCTAAACAACATGTTATAGAAATTCCAGTCATTCATTTGATTTACATTCTCCCACATTTTCTTCTCGTTCTCTGTATTTCTTCTTCACTTATCGTACCAATGGTCTTTTTGAATATATCTAGTCCAAAGTTAAAATTCTTAAATTCCACATAGCAATTGCAACTTTAGTTTCTCTTATATTTTTGAGATGTAAAATGAAATTTTCATTAATTCTCCCAAATGTGGATTGATATTGCTTAAAATGACCTAACATACACTTACTGTTTGCTGAGGATTGCTCTAAATTCTTTGTATAAATAATCGCTATAATTCTAAGAACAACCCTAGGCAGTATTGTTCATATTATTATTCCATTTTTACGGATGGGATATTGTGGCACAGAGTTTATGTGGCTTGCTCAAGACCAAAGAGCTAGTTGATGGTAAAGATACAAACTTTAAATTGTGTAGCTTCCAGTTTTCACACTTAGCTATGGGCACTGGTGGATTATCATAAAGTAGGAGTTTCTAGGGCCAGAGCCAAAACTTTATTCCCAAATCAGACCAATTATTTTGTCTTTTTGTAAAATTCATCCTTATGTATAGTGGTTATAGAATACAATTTTAATAAGGCTTTTAGAAAAAGACCATCAACTTTGAAGTCAGGTAAAGTTAACTTGAAGTCTTATTTTTATTTTTTTTATTTTTATTTTTTTTTTTTTAAGATTTTATTTATTTATTTACTTGACAGAGAGAGAGACAGTGAGAGAGGGAACACAAGCAGGGGGAGTGGGAGAGGGAGAAGCAGGCTTCCCGCAGAGCAGGGAGCCCGATGCGGGGCTCGATCCCAGGACCCTGGGATCATGACCTGAGCTGAAGGCAGACGCTTAACGACTGAGCCACCCAGGCACCCCGAAGTCTTATTTTTATTTTTATTTATTTATTTATTTTTTTTATTTTTTTAAAGATTTTATTTATTTATTTGACAGATAGAGAGACAGCGAGAGAGGGAACACAAGCAGGGGGAGTGGGAGAGGGAGAAGCAGGCCTCCCGCCGAGCAGGGAGCCCGATGCGGGGCTCGATGCGGGGCTCGATCCCAGGACCCTGGGATCATGACCTGAGCCGAAGGCAGATGCTTAACCAACTGAGCCACCCAGGCGCCCCTTGAAGTCTTATTTTTATAGTTAGCTTGTTGTGTGGTTGATTTGGATTATTCTACTTAATTTCTCTGATCTCATTTCTTCAGGAATATGAGGATTAAAATAGTTACCTATATAAAGTGACTAGCGCAAAGCCTGGCTTACTGTTGTTTTTTTTTTTTTTTTTCTTTTTCCTTCAAGAAAAAAATAATCTATTTTCTTTTATCTTCTGCTATTCCATGTAGGTGAAGCCTGCGGGTGTAAACAATTCTTACCCTTCAGTCTAGGTGCAAAGGAACTGGGCATTTTATATACTGATTTGCAATATTTAAGCATTTAAGCATGCTATCTTTCTGTCTATTAATTAATTAGTTTGTGCCATAATATAAACGCTCAACCCCCACTGCTCCATAGTGCTTTTTCTTTGCCTTTGACGAATGAGCATCTTGTTTTACTGATTTCACTAGAACCACACAATTAAGAGAGAGAAACACTCTCCACCATTTCACAAACAACCACTGCTTGCCAAATCATATTTTGTGTTAAGTTTGCTCTTCCTTTGTGGAGAATGTAAGTAGCCGGGGATCAAGTTCCATGTGCTTTGCAAAATGCCTAAATAAACCCATTTAAAACTGGAGATTATGTCTATTGATAAAACAGTCTTGTGAATATTTCATTGAAAACTGGGCTACATTTTTTTTTTCTTAAGTCATTTCCGTTCTCAGATATATCATAATGAAACCTATGGAACTTTTGAGAATGAAGAAAAGTCCTCTTGCACACTGGGAGTACATTTCAAGTATTAATATCTGTCATCATTTTGAAGGAGTATAATATCTGCTGTTTATCGGGACTTTGTTTCATGTGTCAATTTGAGGTACTAAGGCCACATATAGTACAATATGTTGAATGTTATTAACAATACGCCTCAGTAAGAAAGGTACTCGCTATCTTGTTAATAGGACAGAAGATTCAGGTTAAGCTGAACTTACTGACAGTAAAAATAGATGAATGGAAAGAGTAAGCCAGTTATAAGGTTGATTTTTATTTAATACTTTCTGAAGTATTTGTCAAAAATGAGATGTATCGAGAATGGAAATGTTGCTTTGCTAAACATTTGTATACTGGCTGGAAGTTATTCAGCTATCTGTATGCACTTTGAAAGTATTTGAATTGCATGTTAAATTCAGGTTAGTTTTGTGTTAATAACATAAATGTTTATCACCAAGAGCTGTTAGGGAGACCCAGGAGGAGGGCGGATGTTACACTTGCCTCATGCAATGTTTTCCTTGTTTCTCTTTGTATCACATGTAACTTTCAAAACAAGTCCAAAATCATTGAAATGATTCAAGCAACATATACAATTACCAAGTGAAAACTGAGCATGTGCAAATTAAAAGAGACCCAGAGAATCTTTCCTTTTCTGATAAATTTATGGACTAATTCAATACTTAGGACTGATGCTGGGATAGCTTTTAAGAGCTTAATGACACTCTCAGTTATTTACTATAACCATGTTTGGGTTTGCTTTGTATAAAACAAATTCCCCAAATAGCTCCTCTGAAATGTAAAGTTCACTACCATTTATGATATCCGAAAACGAGTTGTTTTTAGCCAGTATCTCCCCTCCCCATATTTTATTTTACATTTCATTCACTCGGTTTCACTGTCTGGGTGATGATCATCTGTGTAATATATGTTAGGAATTTTCACTTGAAGGACCATGTATCTTTAAATGTCTTCTTTTTATTCATCCTAGTTCTAACACATGTAATTCCCCCTTTAATTTGACATCATTTAACGGCACATTACACGTCAATGATGTGATCTGTGAATATTTACAATGTTCATGTCATTTTTATTTTCTAATCCAATTTAAGTAGCTCTGCTTTTTATGACATCATGAATTCTTCAGTCTTTTTGGTCTTTTTGGGACTAATTATTCCATTAGTTCCTTTGAACTAGCTCTGTGTTGTCAGTCATTTCTTCCCTTTTGATCATAAGACCTTTGCTGCCCTCCTTTGCATGTACAATCAGTCTTAGGTTTTTGCAACCAAGCTAAGAAGCAAGTGCAGTCCTCATTCTTGCCAACTGCTACTCACGATGGTTTCTGTTCTCAACGCAGTCTGCACGTAAATCTTTCTATTGTAAAACCACGGCTTCTGAAGTTCCTACCTACCGAAAACAAATTTGGATACATTTAATAATGATACTTATAGTAATAATAAATGTCTTATATAAAGTACTTTCACCTGGGAAAACAGAGATTTAAGGAAAACAATAACAAAGAGTAAGAAAAATAACCAGATAAAAAATAGACTACATTTCACTTGTCACAATATTACCTGGCACATAGTCTATGTTTATTGTTTAATGCTGGTTTGGGCATAATTACAAAATGTCTTAAATTCAACTTCTGAAAAAATCTGGTCTTCCCTGGTATTTTCCATATCCATTTGCCTGCTAACTTATATGCAACTTTATAGATGTGATTAGTTTTAAGCAGCATAAAGGCAGAAGAAAATTTGGAGTGATTAAAGCATGACTTTGTCTTTAACCCTCTTGTTTACTAGGAACTTTTAACATTTCCTCTGTGATGCTAAGGAGCTCTGCTGTCTGTTGCTGCCCTCTGTAGTGATGAAGAAGAGAGCACAAGACCAGCTTTGTTAAAAGCAATAGAACTTGACTCTATTTTCTCCAGAATGCAAATGCAGCCCATTCGAGATTCACATACTCTCTGAAAATAAGAAGCCAGTAGGAGTATTTTTGCATCTGATGTGTCCTTCTGCAAGCAGTAGACACTGAGAAACATAACCAGACTGCCTTTTTAGGTATCATTTTTATAAATTGCAATACAACTAATTCAGTCAGATAGAAAGTACCACCAAGAATATGTAGGTGTAAGCTAAAATTAAAATAATATATTTAAAAAGTAGATTTATGATTTAAGGTTTCAGATAGGATTGCAAGGGCTAAGAACAGTTCAGAATTTCGGCCTTTATAAGCAATCTTAAACCATTTAAGTCTCCATGGGCTATTTTTTTTGTCGTTGTTTTTCAAATGAGGATAATTATTGTAAAGCTACGCTCTTATAAGGAATGTAGTATAAACTATCAAGTCCTACCCAAATACCAAGCATTTGCATTTCCTTATCTCAATTTAGTCTGATTTAACTATGAAATAGTTAAAAATCTGTTCCTCCCTTCTCATTCTACTCTTGAACATTGATCCCACTGCCCCTTCTTCTGGGAATAAGGTTCAAGAGGATTAGTCCAAATGACAGGGAGTTGTTGAACTCAGGAGGAACTTACTAGGACGTGGGTAGTGTCTAGGGAGAGTGACAACAGAAATGTGCCCTCTTGAAAAGAAGGCTGGCAGAGGCCAGACAGGGCGTAGGGCCCTAGCTAAGTGGGCTGAGGCTCGGAGCAAGGAATTCTTAGCAGAAAAACTGAAACCTAAGCCCTCCTATAACAATAAGGCTATCTTTGCTGGAGTTAGGGTCAGACCAGAGACTATGGTGACCCTGTGGAGGCACAGCTAATTTCAGACATCATCTGAAATTGTACTCTTTTTAAAACCCTCCTTTATATGATAAAGTCAACAAACGTGAGTTTGAGTACCAGCTCTACCATTTACAGACTGGCTGGGCATACCGTAGCCAAGTTCTTCAATTTCTCTGAGCTTCAGTTTCCTCATTTGTAAAATTGGGGATAATCGTGAAATAATATTGATGAAGCTCCTGATCTAATGTCTAATATTCAAAATAGTAGGTATTTAATAAAAGTTAACTGATTCTAAATCTGGGCAGGATGACAGCAGGAATTAGATAAGTTAACCTGTAGGTAATACCAATGACTTTATTTAAAACGGGCCATGAAATTCTTTTCTGAAGTTCAGAAACATGACATAGGTGATTGCTTATTCTATGTATTTCCATAGTAGAGAACTCTGGATCTCACTGTAGGAAGTTGATATATGGTCAGGGATCAGCTCATGTACCATGCTTTCTATGAGTCCATTGTCATGTTCATTCTTACATTGACTTATATTTTGACTTTTCAAAGACCCCATTCCTGAAGTGTAAGTTCTGCCGAAGTCTGAGTGAGACTCTAGGACATGTTTCTACAGTTTGTGGAAGTAGTTCAAATGATTAAGTCTTCAATATTAAGAACAAATTTGCCTAAAGGATACGTGGTATAATTACTTTTGACTGTTTTTTTTTTTTTTTTCATCTAGTGACATTGCCATTGGGAATTTTTATAGAGATCATATTTAACCCTTTCAACGTGTGTTGGGGGAACATTTGCCAAAAAAATAAATGGTTATATAATGGATCATGCATCCTTTTTCTTTCTTTTAACTTCAAAAAGAAGTGGCCAGTTCTATTTAACTTTACATAGTTAAGACTTCAGGGGTTGGATGAAGAAAGTTTGGGTTTCGGGAGGTGACTGATAAAGCCTCTATCTACTGGTCTTTTAGCATTGTCTCCATTTTCTTTTGAGAACAAGAGAAAACATTAAACACTTAAATATGTAAACTTTCATAAGTAGAAATAAGAAGTGATAATTTTTTTCTTAACACTGTTAAAAGTGAACTTTGGATCTGATGAAAGTAAATGTGTGGGTCCTAGAGCCAGAATATCTGGATTTGAATCCCAAATTTGCTACCTTAGCTGTGTAAACTTAGGCAAATTCTTATGCATGTTCGTGCTTCAGTTTTCTCTACTTTAAATGGGACTAATTATAGTACTCACAACATTTTTTCATGAGGAGTATACAAATTAATACTTGTGAAGCATCCACTTATATTTCTAGGTTTGCATGAAATCTGTATTATACAATGTAAATGCAAGGTTTAGAGACAGTTACAGTTTAAACAAAATTATGTATACGCTTTAAAAATAGTTGCCCAATTATACAGAATTGTTGAATCACTATATTGTACACCTGAAATGAATATAACACTATACATTAATTATATTGGAATAAAAAATATAATAAAATAGTTTTATTATTTTATGTTTATATGTATATGAATATCTTATGTTATATAAATATATACTTATATAATATTATATATAATGTGATATATTATACAATATAACTATTATATATAACATATATTTTATTAGATAAGTTTTTCTTGAAATAATTATAAGGCTATATGTTATGCAAAGTGTTATGCGAAGTCCATAGCATGGTAATGTTAATTAGAAATCTCTGAAGTTTCTCAAGAATACATTGAGTCATGGGGCACCTGGGTGCCTCAGTCGGTTAGGCATCTGCCTTTGGCTCGGGTCATGATCTCAGGGTTGTGGGATAGAACCCCATGTCAGGCTCCCTGCTCAGCAGGGGCCCTGCTTCTCTCTCTCCCTCTGCTGCTCCCCCTGCTTGTGCTCTCTTGCTCACACACTCTCTCTCTCAAATAAATAAATAAAATCTTAAAAAAAAAAAAAGAATATATTGAGTCACAGTATATGGGCAACATTCTCCATCACTTTGAGGTCAGAGTTGCTCATTGACTGTTAGATTGTTCTTCAGACAAAGCATTCAACACTTCGATGACGAGCATCTCCACTTTTTTTAGGTGCATTTTGTAAAATATGTGTTTCAAAGTCTTATGCATGTTACATTATTGGTGACTAGTTGCTTGTAAAAAATTAAGGTGGTTGTTGATAGTCAGCCCCTTTGGTGATGCCTCCTATTCTTTAGTGCCCTCTTTTGTAGTGTGCAATTTAATCAATGTTTTAACTATGAGTCAAAAGTACATATTTTATGAATTCTCCTTAAAGGTTTATGGTTTTTTCTTTTACTACTAATATACAAAATGACCATTTTATGTCTCTAATGATTGTGTCTCAATAGCCCAATACAATTACTAATAGAGAACTACATGGTCTGAAATGAACTCTAATATAATTATTTCTGTCCCTGGGTTGTGGGTAATTCAATCTTCAGTGCTGATGTACTCAGTTAAACATGGTGGATTTACATACCTACAGTCATAGGTATGTATCTAAAGAGGCCAACAAGTATCATGAATAATAATCATTTCATTTTGCTATTTATCTAGTGAAAATCTGGATTCTGAAAGCCTTATATGATTTTTCTCAGGTGCTCAATATTAATGAAGGAGAAGAAATTTATATGAATTACTTACACTTATAGGTAATTGAAACAGAGTCTGCCAAAAGTAGAAGTGGAACTTCAAAGTTTGTGTTTTTAAATTTATTTTTTTCCAAATGAATTTATGAAAAACTATTTCTCAAAAAATTTTCACAGACAGCTAATGTTTGTTCTTTACTGTACTAAAATTTGTAGTTTATTAGTTTATTACATGTTCTTGGTAAGGTAAGTACAAAAATGAATACTACATGAATGGCTGAAAAAGAATAATGATGATAGCTTTGACCTTGTTAAAGTAGTTATTCTGTAATTCCAGTTTAAGTAGTCTTCTACTCATTTTTATACTACTCTATAATTTCAAGAATTTAGCATATTTAATTGGCTCTGCTGCTAAGGAAAATTTTGGATTGACTGCTATGTTTATACATTTGTTTAACACCAAGGTTGCCAAACTACAAGGGCTACAGCAAACAGAATGAATCATGAAGACTATTAATTGAGCTTTTGCTACAGAAAGCATCTATTCAGTAAGTATAACCCAAAGTACTTATAGATCCAACTGGCTTAGAATATTTTTTCCACTTTCTGCTATGGTGCCTGAAATGTCTATAATTAGAGATATTCCTCTGGGTTCAGGCATTATCACAATTGTTATCTGGAAGTTTAAACTGTTATTGCACATTGGCCCAGGGACACATATGATCTTGGCCAATATGTAGTTTAAACACTATTTTTTTAAAAGATTTTATTTATTTGAGAGAGAGAGAGAGCGTGAGTGCATGAGCAGGGAAGAGAGGGAGAGGGAGAAGCAGGCTCCCCACTGAGCAGGGAGCCTGATACAGGGCTTAATCCCAGGACCCTGGGATCATGACCTGAACCAAAGGCAAACGCTTAACCCACTAAGCCACCCAGGCACCCCCTTAAACACTACTTCAAAAGGAAAAAAAAATAGTAAATTGGAATGGAAAAATCTCTGCTCAATGATTATTCTGAAAAGAAGAATTTTGAGTGGCATAAACAATGTAAGGTTTAGCTCTGATATAAAAAGTTATTAAGACTCTAATTTGCTTGCTGTTGAGCCCATGTAGTCATCCTTTATGAAAAAAAAAATTTCTTAACCTAAAATTAAAAATATATGACTTCTTTGGACTTGGTGAAATTCCCTCATTTTTTCATTTTTTTTTTTTAAGATTTTATTTATTTACTTGAGAGAGAGAGAGAAAGAGAGGGCAGGAGCAGTGGGGAGGCAGAGGGAAAGGGAGAAGCAGACTCCCCGCTGAGAAGGGAGGGAGCCTGAGGGGGGCTTGGTCCCAAGACACTGGGACCATGACCTGGACCAAAGGCAAAAGCTTAACCGTCTGAGCCACCCAGGTACCCGATATTCCCTTTCTTACACAACATTCTTCAATTTTATTCATATATTCTTCTCACATTATAAATTTTTGCCTAATCTTTGAAAGCTTTGTATTTAAGAAAATGACTACTTTCGAGTTCCAAATTAATGATTTGTGACCAGAGACAGACTGAACCATAAATATATTAGTTTAGGTTTTTTATTTTTCCCCAATAGACATTGATGTGGGAAACAAGGGCAGAAGAAAAATTATTAAATTTCCTTACTACTTACAGCCCATTGACAAGTCCTTGGAACAGGCAGAATGACATTCCTCTAGGGACTCAACTGCCTCAATGTTGACATTTTGCTAAGGGCAAAGGACAATCCTAGTCTGACCACCCCTGCCGCCCCAGCCGCCCCCAATCTTGTAAGTGTACTTTAACATATAAAAATTCTGTTGGAAACTTCCTTTATCTGTATACCCCCAAGATACATGTTGGCAATCATCCCCCAAGCATATGGCCCAGTGATATACATCTGAAGAGTCTCATGACTAATGTTTTATTAGATGGTAATAAATGATCTTTTCCCAATAACAGCTAGCCCCCACAAAGTCCTGGAAACCTTGCTTCCAAATTCTTTAGAAACTTACACTATCCTTAACCCCTTCCCAACTTGAAAGTATATAATGGGTCACTCCTCACGACCCCATTGCAGCTCTTTCTGCCCATGGATCTTGTCCTCGTGCTTTAATGAAATGAATATTTTGCACCAAAGGCATCTCAAGAATTCTTTCTTGGCTGTCAGCTTTGAATCCTAACGTCGTCTTTCCTACATCAGACATGACTGATAAACTCTAGTTTGGTTTTCCTTGTGATTAATGACTCAAATTTAGGAAATGGTAAGACCAATAGAAATGGAGTTCATTATGAAATTAGGCTGCTTATTTTTTAAAATTTTAAATTCATCTTCAAAAAGGATGCTTAACTTACATACTCAGTGGTACCGCAGTCTTAGCTTTGTGGCAGTCATTCTTTTAATTAAGTGATTTACCAAATATTTATTATATCTCCTTTGGCCACTGGATATGTACAAGTTCATGATTAGGGTTGGTGTAGGGATAGGATGACTCAGAGTTAAATAAAATGTGGCTTCTGGCCTTTAAAACATTTTCAGTTTAAAGAAAGAGACAGTTTGCACACAATTAGCAGTGGAGAATAATTGAAATACAAAGATGGGGGGTGCCTGGGTGGCTCAGTTGGTTAAGCGACTGCCTTCGGCTCAGGTCATGATCCTGGAGTCCCTGGATCGAGTCCCGCATCGGGCTCCCTGCTCGGCAGGGAGTCTGCTTCTCCCTCTGACCCTCCCGACCCTCCCCCCTCTCATGTGCTCTCTCTCTCAGTCTCTCTCTCTAAAATAAATAAATAAAAATCTTTAAAAAAAAAAAAAAAGAAATACAAAGATGGGGTTCTTCAGTAAGAAGGTGAAGGCCACATTTCAAATTGAAATCCTAGAATACTAGTTGTAATATAGTCTTTCAAATTGTTTTCCAGAAAGTAGTATGTAAATGTAATAGAAGGGGCCATTTCTAAAATAAAAAAAACAAAACAAATATAAAAACAGTTACTTTTCTTATAAAAATAAACATTCTTTTTCCAAAAATAAAATTAAATTAGAAAAACCCCCCTATAGCCCTGTAAACAACTGTAAGTTTATTAATACTTGTCCCTCCATGTAGACATATATATTTCTTCTTTAAGGGTCATACTAAAAAACTGTTTTGTAACCTATGCTTTAACTTAATATATTATGAACTGCTTTCTATGGTTATAAATTATATTGTATAACATTTGCATATTCATCATTTGTTTATTCATCTAATTAAAAAAATACTGAGAATTTACTATATCGTAGGCACGGTTATTGTCCAAGGATACAATTATATATTTCAAAGTTTGTGTTGCTGATGATGCCAAATCATACTAGAATTTAGTACAATAGAATGAGTTAAATAGAAGAAGACAAGGAAAAAATAAATATTTCCTCTTTATTTGGTCATTATTGGGGATGGTAACTAAGTATTTGGATAATAGATGTGTTCATTGACACATCTGCAAGACAAAGTTACTGAGAATTTCTTAAATTTGTTCTGCTTACAAAACAGAAGATGTGTCTATTTATTATAAACATAGACAAAGATTATACAATAGACTTGAACGTATAATAGGGAACTATATATACACTTATAGGTTCAAGTCCTGGCTCCATCACCCAAAAGCTGTATGACCTTGTGTAAGTCAATTACTAAAAATTGGTTGAAGACTTTCCGCTCATTACTGGCCTGGCCCTAGAATTCTAGTTCAAAGGACTCCAGAATAGGTAAATAAAACTATACTTTTCTGTCTCCATATGATTCTTTTTTTTTTTAATTTTATTTATTTATTTATTTATTTATTTATTTATTTATTAGAGAGTGAGCAGGAGAGAAACAGCATGAGAGGGGAGAGGGTCAGAGGGAGAAGCAGGCTCCCCGCTGAGCTGGGAGCCTGATGTGGGACTCGATCCCAGGACCCTGGGATCATGACCTGAGCTGAAGGCAGTTGCTTAACCAACTAAGCCACCCAGGCGCCCTCTCCATATGATTCTGATCATCTAACAGAGTAAAGCATAAAAAGAATGCAGGTAGAACTCACAGAGGGCTATACTATTTCTTACTAAAGTTATACGTTTTCAATCTACAATAGTTAGTTACAGTTTTTATGAACATCTCTTTGTTACTCATCCATCCATCTATCCATCAATCCATCCATCCATCCGTCCATCCATCCATACACTGTAGGGTCCCAAGGCAGGCTGGCAGGATGGGTCACTTTGGCAAAAAGATTATCTCAAATTAAAAGTAATCAAAACCCAGCAGATGCAAGAAAAGCTCTCCACCTCCCCTGAACTATCTACATTTACACTGGAAAGGACAGCCTAAACCAAGAAAGAAGAAAGCTAATAACAATGATTCTTTTTACCTAAGAACTCTATCTGCATATTAGGGCAACCTTTTTTTTCCCCCAAATATCTCCTTTCATCTTCTTGCTAATGGCCTTTCTCCCCTTTATATTCTTAGACTCTACCCCTCTTAGCTCAGACAAACTTCATGTTGCTTCATTGTCTTTGGAATTTCATGTCTGTGTGGATTTCCCATACACATGCCTATTAAATATGATTTTCTCCTGTTAATCTGTCTCATGTCAATTTGATTCTAAATCCAGCTAGAAGGACCATAGGCCAGAGGAAGGTCTTCCTCCTTAACACATCCATCCAACTGTCTATCTATCTATCTATCTATCTATCTATCTATCTATCTATCTAATCAACATTATAATATTTTTCCTAGATAAAGGGATGTGGACTTTGAATACATTGCAGAGAGAAAGAAATAGAGAGAGGAAAGGAAATATTCTTTTCATAAATATAAGAGCAAATATGTATTAAAACATGTGTCTGTATACAATTATGTGTGTACTGGGTCCCAGTTTTTTTTCCAAATATTTTCCTGTGCAGTTCTTGTTGACTTGCTTATAACATTTTTTTTTTTTGACCTAACCAAATATTAATGTACCAGAAAGCTCGTTAAGTGAGAGAAGGTATGCTCTCCAGTTGGGTGGGACTGGTCCATATTTATCAAGAAACTAAAGGGAAATAGAGAGCTGTCTACTTAAAATTAGTGTTCAAAACAGAGAGTAATTAGGTTTCAAAGAAAATTCAGTTAAAGTTGTTCTGTGACTACACTATTAGAATTAAGAGGTAACTTAGATTTCCCAAGTGATAACAGATAATTTGCCATTTAGCCTGTAATGAGGTTTGAAAAAAGATGCTCAACAAGATACCAGCCGTAACTAGAAATGCATTTCTTAGAAGGCCCACCCAGTGTGCATTTATTCCTTTATCCTTATAGACGAGACAAATTGTCTAATGCATTGTACTCTCAGTAGTCATCATTAGTGCCCCCCAAAAGATTCCTATTGACCCTAACAGTCTCTACTGACTCTTTCCTCCTCACCGGCTTCTCCTAGTTTTCTGCTGAGCTATTCTGTCATCAGCCATCAGAGCCAGATGTGGTGGGATCATCCAGAAAAATAGAAATCATAACATTCAATGTTGTAGCAATTACATTTTTACTTGGAATATCCAGAGAAATATGATGCAATCTTTAAATGCATATGCAAAACATGTGCAAATTATATGCTAATACATGTGTGGCCCGCCTAACTATTCCATATAACTGAATGCAGCCCTTGGGAAAATCTTACTGGAGATCATTGGTCTAATGAAAATTGCTGCCACACGCTAATTATAGCGAGATGTGTACTGCTGTATTGCCCCTTAGTGGTGAGGGGGATGACAGAGGTTAGTTGAAGGTAGATGACTGACAGAATTATGTCTGTGATCATAGAAGTAAATAGCAAAATATCTCTATTCTCTAAAATCCAATTTTTATGGCTTTCCATCTAAATTAAAATGTAATATCGGATAACCACTGACAATGTGTTCAGAAGGATAGGAGTCTCAAAGACAAAAGACACAAATTACCCCTTGACTCAGTTTAATCTTTCTTTGCTACCGTACTTTCATGACCTTTTCATTTTGTTACCAGTTGACTAAGTCATTGGAAATATACAGATTATAGAAATGTACTCTGCATTTAGAGAAGTAATTCTACATTTACATTCCCAAAATAAGTCAAGTGCTAAAAGGATTTAATAATTTCTTTGGAACAGGTAAATCCGTGGTCTGCTATGTTCTGGCTGTATGACCTTAAGCAAGTCTCTTAACATCTCTGAGTCTTCAGTTACTTAACTATGGAAAATATAATAATAAAGTACATACTTCCTTGGGTGGTTAATGGATCACATGAAATACTATTTGGTAGAGCCTAGGATATGAAAGATAAGTGCTCATGAGCCTATCATTGTATTTAAAATAGGTGAGTGTTAAAATTATCTTTTAGACCTCAATATCTTTCTTAGTCTAGCCTAATTTTTAATTTATGATATTTGCATTTCCTAATTAGAGACATACTCAATATTTGTGAGATGGCCCATTCTTATTTAAGCTATAAACTAAGAGAAAAACAAAAAAAAAATTACTTTCAATTATGATGTAGAATATTAAACAGGAGTCTAATGTGCGATTGTATGTAAGAGTTCTTATACCACCATTTGAGACTTAGGACTAAGAGATGAAGAAGTTGAATTGTGGTGGGGGGGTGGTGGTGGTGAAAGAATTACCTTAATTATTCATTAACCTAATTAGCTTAATTAATTTAAGCAGTTTCCCTACTAGAAAGAAGTACTTTCCTGAACTTGTTCAGAAATTACATCTACCTTCATTAAAGCCAAAATAGACATAAAATGTTTAGTGGTAGCTTATGAGAAATTTCAGGAATCAAAGGATTTGCTGATCTTCTTCCTCAGGAAATAGCTCCTGGAAAGGATCCCTTGATTTCTAAGTTTTATTGATTCTTGCCAGGCCTCTTCATGTGTCTTGTTAAAAGATAGTATTTTGCCATTTCTAGAACTATTCCAAGTTGCAGAATTAAGCACGTTCAAGAGCTTCTTGAAGCTTTGGTTAAAACCAAGGATATTAAGATTGTGGGGGAAAATTCACTTCATTTCCAGCTGTAGAATATGCAGCTATTTTTAAGTTTCAAAAAGGGAGCAATGTGGATCTTGTTGCATTAAATAATTATGCATTTAAATAACTATGTAAGCCTGGCTTACACTAGGCATAAGTTTGGGTAGTTGAGTATCTCTCTGCCTGTTCTCATTTAGACACATAGTGGATAAGGAAATATGAAGGATATCCAGCTCTTTATAAATATTAACAAAGAAAGATTTTGGAACTAAACATATGTTAGGTTTTTTTTTTGTTTTTTAGATTTTATTTATTTATTAGAGAGAGAGAATGAGAGAGAGAAAGAGAGAGCATGAGAGGGGGGAGGGTCAGAGGGAGAAGCAGACTCCCCACCGAGCAGGGACCTTGATGCGGGACTCGGTGCCGGGACTCCAGGATCATGACCTGAGCCGAAGGCAGTCGCTTAACCAACTGAGCCATCCAGGCGCCCCATAGTTTTGATCCATAGAAAGTTACTTTATATATAGTGTGTGTTTACTATTAGCAGTTAATGCTTTCATGTATATCTTCAACAATAAACGGTTTTCTTACTATACAAGCAGCTTTAAGAACAGTCCTTACTAAGTGCTTTTCTATTATGAGGATGGCAGCAAATACAATTTTTTTTTTTTTTTTTTGGTGTGACCGTTTTACTGAATGTGTTCTATCTGACATCTAAAAATTTAATACAGGTTTGCATCATGATGGACACCAAGTTGTATCTTAAATCTAATGTCACATTTTCCCTTGCACAGATGACTTAATTACTAAAAATAAAGTCATTGTCCAGTTCTTAATGACTTAATTGTTTGGAAGTAAATTGATTTATCCCTTTTTATCTCAATAAACTCTTTACTTCCTGTGTTAAGCAGAAGAAGGAAGTATGTTATGAAATGAAATGGAAGGTTTAAATATGTTTGATCACAGTTTTCTCCTACTATAAAACGTGTGAAGCCAACAGATGCAGCACTTTTAGCTTCAGGAAATGCTTGACTCTCTGCAAGGCATGTAATTGAGCGTACCTGTGGTACAGGGCTATGTCTAATCATTCGACTGTGTAGCTGGGTAGCGTCAAGTGCCATTCATCTGCCTCCCCTGAGATTTGTGGAAACAAGAAGGGGGAGCTGGCACAAGACAAAGATATATAACCATGTTGACCACTGAAGTTCATGGTTAACAACTTAATTATCTAAGTTCAGCTATCACTCAGAAACAAACCTGTGCAATTTATGCACATTTTATAATTTACAATAGAAATAGCATAATGCTAAGAACAGGGCTGCTAGAATTAGAATCTACATTAAGTGTGTTTAATTTAATTTTTCTAATTATATTTCTAATAGCTTAAATATCTGCACTGATAAAGCAGTTAACCACCTGCATTTAAATGCCACCTGATGCGTTTATTTTGGAACAGTAACAGATTGGTATAATTTGAGCTCAAGTTCCTCTGAAAATTCTTCTATTAATGGGTCCTAAATTAATCTTTGTGCCTGATCTGCAAATGATGTTATAAGGCAACAATCATTGTGAGAATTGCCATTACATGATAATATCCTAACTTTTTTTTTTTCAGTTCAAACTTGGATCAGTGGATAGTTAAATTAAAAATAGAAATTTGCACTGGCATTTCCATTTTCCTATAGAACTTCAATGTTGGAATAGTGCCTGGTTTAAAAAAAATCAATTCAGTGAAATGTTTGCATAGCACTATGTGAGGAAGGTTAGGTGAATATGCACTACACCTACTGTACCAAGTGAGCAAACATATGTAGAATGCGTCTATTTGCATATAGTTTCTGTAGGTGCCATATATTTTTGGGCTGATGATATAATATATAATGTAACTTTAATGCATTGCCCAAGCAGTACAAAGACTAACCCTTTGAAAGTCTGATGAATGATATAGATTCTTTCCTCCTTTCTCAAAAAAGAATTTAAAAAAATGCACAAAGAATGCATCAGCATTTCATCAAGGCAGTCAAATGAAAGTATTCTATTTCCTCTTGTTTAGAAATGAACCTAGTCCTAGCAAAGCTCAGAGAAGTGAACAGATCAAATAAGCCATCTTGTCCCTCCTTAGACACACAATCATATTTGAAAACCTTAAGTCTTAAGATACTGAAAGTAAAGATTTCCAAAGCTCTGAATCTAATGATACCACTCTTATTGAACCAGTCCCTAGTCCATGCTGAAAAATCCTGTTTTTCAAGGAAGCATGTGATAATGCAACCACGGGGAATAATGTAGTCCCACAGAAGTTCCGATGCTAACTCGAAGTATGGTTTCAATTAACAGTGATGATAATAGTACTGATGATTGTTACTATAAAATCTATTATAATCTTTTTAGTTGAATATGATACAGAATAAAGTTGATCTGGAAATCATGAACGTAGGGGTGGGTGCTAGCTAGCCCTAATGCAAATGTGTGACTTGATTAAGTCACTTAACCAATACATTATAGTTTTTGCATCTGTAAAGTGTGTGGAAGTTAAACAGGGTGATCTTGCCGGATAAAATTTCCATATTGGACACAATGTTGTAAAGGGGACAGAGCATGAGCTTTGGAGACCACAAGACCTGGGTTAATATTTAGACTGTAATCACTTATTATCTTTTGTGACTTTGTTCCAGACCAACCTCTCCCATCCTCATTTTTTTTTTTTTTTTTCTGAATGCATTTGACATAACTAAACTGATCCAACAGAGCTGAAGTCAAGATGAAAGGGTAATAGTCTTTGGCTCTTGGTAGGTACTTAAATGTTTGTTCATTTGGTTTCAAGATGACTACTGCTTTACATGACTATGACTGTGGCAGAAGGGACAGAAGCTGCATCTGTAGCCAGTGATGATGTGATCAGAAAAATATGTACGGGTTTATAGTAGCAACTCCTTGCAGGACTGTCACAGCAGGCTTTGTCCCACATGTCACAGAGCGAATTGACTGTGTTCTTCTGAAACTGAAATCCTTAATTTGAAAGCTTGTCTTATGTGTCAGACAGGCTTGTGAGCTCATGAAGAAACTGCATGAGGCTAAAGCAATGGCTCGTCTCTGGGAAATTCATGGAGATTTCTGTTGTTCTGCCCACAACCGTGCTCTCAAAAAGGACTATATGGCAAGGTTGCAGATTGCCCGTGGTTAAGGGCCCTTCTTGTAGCACTCTGTGGAATTATAAGCTGGAACAAACACCGTATCTTATATGATCATCTCCCAGCAAATGTGAAATGGCTGAAGGTTCACTTGTCCTAGATAGTTTGAGTTCTTTCCTCTCTTTGGCAGAAGGAATTGAGCTCACTATGGCTTCTGAAATATATAATATGGGAAACCATGTTTTGGATTGACAGTGGGGAGGGAAATGGCATGCATGACTCCTGTTTGGACAGGGGTAACTGTTGGGGAGGAAGTGAACCCTGAATGACACTGAGGAGCAGGATAATGAAGCATGAATTGACAGGTGATGGGATAGATCTAAAACATTTGAAGGGCCTGTATAATAAAATGAGTGAAATAGGTTGACTCGATCAAGGGACATTATGGGAAATTATGTCTTTACTGTACTATTTGTTTCTGTGATAAATGAATAACTCTATTTCCTTGACTCAGGTTTAAGATCTTTTCTATGTATAATTTCTTCCAAATCTACTTTGGGGGAAAAAAAATGAGATTCATTTGTAAAGTATTATTATATTTGTCTCCTGGTCCAAGCTCTGTATGTCATTTTGTGCTACCCAAGATGAATACTGTGGTAATGATGGTCTTATTTTCTTTCCCCAGTAGGAAAGAAAAACAATTCCAAGTAATGGTCAGTTTTGAGACCATCAAAAATAGCCAGTATATGTCAAAAACGTATTTGCAAAAAATTACTTAGAAATTTATTCAGTGATAAATGGATAGGGTAAAAAAAGTATGGCAATTTGGATTCAAGTCATTCTTGACATTAAGGAGAATGATGCTTCTTTACTCTTTCCAGTATTTTTACTTTCAACCAGTGGCATATTCTGGCTCAGGACTTGCCAATGGGAGAGTGTTTGCATCCTATTCCATGCAAGGGTTACTAGTCTTCTGAGAAGAAAAGTTACTTCTAATTTCTTTGAAGCCTTGATATCACTGAGTGGAGAACAGCATCGGTAAAGCAGAGAGATCTCAGAAGGGCTGAACTGCAGACACAGGACTACCTGAGTGGACCTGGGGTAAGGGCTACGCTGCCAATTACTCTCCTCTCCCAGTTGGAATAAGGTCAGCCCACGAAAGGACATGTGTCAGGAATCAGCTAATAGGTCTACTTGTTGAGACTTTAAGATCGACTGATAACAACTTGTTTGCAGGTACTTTGTCTATGTGAAAAGTGACCTATGTGCTCTATTTAAATATGTGAAAATAAAGATGGTCATTCAAATCCAATTGATATTTGAACACACTTTTAAAGCACTATAAAGATGAATGCTCCTGGCATTGAGAAGAGTTTAATCAAGCAAATAATGAAAATTATTGAAAATGTTGAAATCACTATGTCCTCCAAACCGGTTCAATGCTCTCAGGATAAAATCCTATTCTTCATTGACTTTACCTGTTTGTATCAGCCATTCCCCAACTGGTTCACGGTGGGCTGTAGCTTCTCCTTCACAAGCATCTCCCAAACCTGGCTGCTTCTTGCTATTCCCACCATTCCTGTCTTAGTTCAGAATCCTAGCAACTTCTCCAGGAACAGTCTCTTAATATGTCTTACTGCTTTGATTTCTGTCTGAAGGGCATCCTTCACTTTGCTTCCGGTTTCCTGTCTAAAGAACCTTACTGCCTGGACACAGCTCTCTTGGGTCCAGATCTGGGGGAAGAAGAGGGAAGTGAGGCCCAGAAACAAAGATTATCATGGAGGAGTCAGATGGAGATGAAGTAAGATGATAAATGCTTCCCTTTGGTCTTCTTGAAACACATCATCTCTTTTAGCTAAGAAGGTGTGCAATTGCTTTTCTGAAAGTATACATTTTTTAATTCATTGAGAGGAGAAATTTTCTAAGAATCATTCTTTATTTTAATAAAATAAAGATTTTTTTTTTTCAAATTAAGTAACTTCTTTATCTTTTCTTCATGCAGAGGATCAGCATGTATAATGGAGACTTTGGAATCAGAAATTAGGTTTACAACTTGTCTACTTAGGCACTTAACTAGCTACAACACCTCAGTTTCTGAGCTATAAGTTTTACTGACCTCTCCAGGCTAATTTAATGCTACACTCCAGGTCCACTGAATTTGTTTCTAAATCTGAATCAAGTCATGTGTTCTCCCTCCAACATTCACACATATTGCTTCCTCTGTCTGGAACAGTCTTTCATAATTTAATTTTAACCAGCTACTTCCCACCTCCACATACATACACACGCGTATACCTCATTTTTCACCTTCCTTCTGGCCTTAGCTTAAATGACGCCTCCTACAGGAAGCCTTCTTTGACACCTGATTGAAGTTAAACCTTCCATCCATTGACTCCCATGGGACCCTCCACTTCTTCCATAATAAGACATCTTACTAAATGATGTATTTATGTCGTCCCAAAAAGACCATCAGCTCTGAGAACAAAGGTCTGCCCCTCGTGCCCCCCACTCTATCCTTAGCTCCTAATCAAGCCCCTGGGAACCCAAAAGTTACTCCATGAATATGTGTGGAATGACATCCCCAAATGTGTTTTGCTATTTAACAGAGTCACATCTCCAAAATCTCACCAGTTGGGCTGTAGAACAACAGAGTCTGGCACACAGTAGCTACTCATCGACATCTGTTCAAAGAACGATGATGCAAATGAATGACAAAGTGCATGAGTGAGTGAAGTGGTAAGAACACAAAATCCCTCAGTCTAAAATATCTCTTCATAAAACTTGAAATCCTGAATAACGTTGTTCGTTGACTAGCTATCAGTTCCCCATCGCAGCAGCCAGGCCCTGGGAGAATGAAAGATACAAAGTGACAGGAAGCTGAGCGGGTTCCAGTTTGAGGACAGGTCATCGGAACCCTAGGAAAGAGACAATGAAGACCCCAGGAAACCGATGAGGGGAGGAGAAAGAAGGAAGAGAAAGAAAAAGAATGAAACCACCTGCTTCTATTCATTACTTGACTCCCAGTTGTAGCAAGCGAGAGGTTCTTTTTCTTTACTCCCCGGGGAAACATTTTGGAAGCCTTCTGTAGCGAGGACCGCAAAGACAAAGGAGACACATGCAAGCTCAAGAAAATGAAATCAGTATTTAATTACTAAATATTCTACCTCTAAAATTAAAGAAAAAAAGCTTAAATAATTCAGTTTGATTTGGTCTCATTAGTCTGATTTCCTAGTATTTAGCCTTAATGATGTGATACACATACAGTGTGCTCTCTAAAGTTAAAGATCAGAACGGATACTGACTTAAATGATAAAATATGTTAAATTATTAATGATAATTAATCTTACAAAATAGGCATAATTAGTTTAAGTACTTTAGATATTATTCTTAATAGCATTACAAATAATATGACACAGTTTGATCATTTTTAAAATAATTTATCGGGAAGCAAGGCTATGCACGCAGTGTTTTTTACTCAAGAGGGCCAAGGGCTTGCTCGGTGCTGTCAAAATATCTAGCTGTCCTTGAAAATGTGAGTTTGCTTTAACCCATTAAGTGCTGTGTCCTAAGCAAAATGGGAATATTGCTTTCAAAGGACATTTTTTTTTCCACGGATATAACTATCTTTACAAATAAAAGTACCTATGCCATTAACAGTTTGGGGGGATATTCTTTGTTCAATGCATTCTGGGTATTGTGCCATGACTTGTCAGCACTGTTCAGTTTGTTTTAATGTTTGACCTTTTAACTGCTAATTTTTTGGTCTTCTACTGAGATCAACTTAAAGTTTACTTATTCAGTTTTGATGCCATAGATCAAAGCCTTCTGTTTTAACTCTTTCCTGTCCCAGAATAAATCTGCTGTTGTCATTTGATAGCTAAGAGGGAGTTAAATCTGAAAAGTTCTAGAGGAATATAAAAGGAATACAGTTTGCCTTTAAAGCAAAATTTTGAAGTGGATATTTCTTTATTGAATGGAGCAATTCATGGAATCAGATAATTGTTTATCTCTGCTAAGTGGAGTTTAGTGATGAAGCATAAGATGATAAACCACACATCAGAAATCATATTACTTGCACTCTAGATTTTACTACAGTGTTCCAAGCCCAGGCTTAAGAATAATCTTGCTGAATACAATTGAGGAAAGTTCATATAATCCAACTGCAGAACATAGCCCAAGAGAATCACCAGAAACATGATTACATCCAGTAAAATCCTGATGTGATTATATTAACCCAATATATATAAACCCGTCTTGAACTTTGATATTATAAGATACCACAATAGTTAAAAGTAGGTAAAGAATGTTTAGGAGTATCAATTCTAAAGTCATACAGGGAAAGTTTTTAATATTAGGGCTTTGTTCTGATGGCATCCTTCCACAATGTTCAAATCAAAACTATATTCTTCCCAGACATCCCATTCACCATTTAATGTGTTCTTCAAAGCTTCCATCACCAACATTTTGAGCACATTTCTTCCCAATATTCAGTCTCCCCAATTAGATGTAAGGCAGTGTTGATCTAATATTCACTCAAATTTGGTTGTATTGAATAAACACTTGTTAAGGACAGAGATGAAGTTTGGCTTCTGGGTGGGAAGTCTGGCTAACGTGGGATCAGTCAAGGAAAAGAAACTGCAACACTGTCATAACGATCTACTGAGAGGGCTCCAAGGATTGTTGCAGTCACTCCCATACATTTTAAATTTTTAAATCAACAATAGCAAGCTTTCTTTATGTGAGATCTTGCATAGAATCTCAGTATATAAGACAGATAAAATTGGTCTTTTAGGAGTCAATGAGAAAATAAGTGTACTTCACTGAAGAAAAGAAATGCAAAATTTGGATATTACACAGGGCAACACCACCAAAGCTCAGCACTTAATTGATTTCTCATTTTGTATTAGTTGCACAATTTCAAAAAATCCACCCAGGTAATTTGCAATAGAGTATAACAGATTTTATAGTCATTTTATACGGATGGCCTTGAATATTAGACTGCTCTTCAACTGATTATGACAGTGTCAACAAAAGAAACTTTCATTTGAGGTGTGCAGAGAAGCAATTGTTGGAAATGTTGGTTCCTATGGTTTTGTTTAATCACATTTTATTGTGATCCATATGCTGATATGTTGTGAGTAATTTTATACAAGATATCCTTATGAAACTCTTTATTGCATATTTCATATTGCTTAGGACATACATTACATCATATGATGTACTCTTTATGAGATCTCTGATGAGAAATTCCTGTTTGAACTTTGTATCAAAAAGAATGGAGGTTTTGAGCCTAAAAAAATAAAGTCTTATGAACATTGCAAACTGTGTAACTGCCAAGTCTTTTTTATTTCGGCTGCAAAAAACCTAAGAGCCACCAATCATGGCCAAGTACTAAGGGTGTGTGTGTCTTTATACCATAAACTTTAGCCTCATTGCCAGTCTCTTTTACTTGCTTGAGCTTCTTTTGTATATTTTTTCCAAATTTTTAAAGTTGCTACTGTATAATTTTATGTCACCTTAAATGTTATCTGAAAAAAAAAAAAAAAACAGGTCAGGAAACATAAATAATGGAAACTTTAAAACAAGCTTTCTCCCACTGACTTTCCCGCTTGTGAAAATGAGACCATGCCTAATTCATTCTTTCATCTTCAGACCTAGGAGAGTGTCTGCATTTAAAAATTCTGTATCTCCATTTATAAAATTCCTATAATCACCTATTGATTACTAATACAAATATACGATAAAGGTGTTTTAATGATGAAGTTCCTTTTTTACTCTGAACTTATTTACCATCTCAAAAATTTGCAGATACGTAGTCATACCCTATATTATTTAATAATTATATTACTGCATGCAGTCATCCTTGCATTGTTCTTTGTCTTGGAATGCTTTTCCCCATCTTGTTAGTTTTAACCCAAATATCCCTTCCTCTCTGAAGGCTTTTCTAACTTTGTCAGAAGTGTTGATCACTCTCCTCTTGAATTTTTAGTATAATTGGCTTCAAAACTTTATATAAGTTCTTACCAAACTGTATCTTAATCACCAATTAATATAACTGTTTATCCTGAAATTCTGTGATCTCCTTATGGATAAATAAGCAGTCTTTTCCATCCTTGTGTCAGATGTATCATGAATGTTCAATATTCTTAACTAAATGTATGCTGTTAAGCAAATTAAAAACAATGATTGACTATCAGTCCAATTTAGTCCAATTTTCATTCAGTAGCTTAAATTATAAAAATAGCCCACATATGACTGATGTGATTTTCTGTAACTTTGGCTAATTTCTAGTTTTATTTTTACTGTTAAGAGATGAATTTTAAAAGTCTCTGTGGTTCTTTTCCTAAATTTAAAGATAACTGGTCTGATTAAAGTCTTTTATGTTTCTGAAACTTTTAAGAATGCTAATAAACATTTTTTAAGATTGAAAAATTTGTCAACATGAAGCTAAATATACACATACATATGTTATATGTGTTTCAATAAATAATTAACCAGGAAAGCAATACGCTAAGCTGTACATATTTGCAATTGTACAAATAGAGCTAAAAATTCGACATTACACGGGTGCTACCCAAAGCACGAGATTGAAATATTTAGTAACTTTGTGTTTGTTACCTCCGTTCAAGCTTTCTAAATGGCAATGGGGATAAGTTGGCAGTCTCAAATCTAAAGAAATATGTTTGAGGCTAGCCTCATAAAACTCAGGAATACTTTTTGTGTATTTTATTTTTTTAAAGATTTTATTTATTTATTTGACAGACAGAGAGAGATAGCAAGAGAGGGAACACAAGCAGGGGGAGTGGGAGAGGGAGAAGCAGGCCTCCCGCTGAGCAGGGAGCCCGATGCGGGGCTCGATCCCAGGACCCTGGGGTCATGACCTGAGCCAAAGGCAGACGCTTAACCAACTGAACAACTCAGGCGCCCATTTTTGTGTATTTTAATACCTAGCGACTGTTTTCAATTAAGAATAAATTGCAAAAGGGATAAATACTTGGAATGTCTGTTTTGTAAGTTCCATGTCATTGTAACATTTATTTTTGATCAAATAGGACACTACTAGTGCTTTGACATAAAAGACTTATTTTTCTACTTTTATTTCTAATTATTGCATCGTTCCTTTGACATGCATTTACTGATTTCTAAGTATTTTCCTTGCCTGGTTGCTTGGAATTAAATTAATAGAAGTTTCAAAACCAAATCCGTCAAAAGAAACTCCTGGGTTTTTTCATTTGTTTGCCACTTCTTTTTTTTTTTTTTTTTTTTGCCTCTGGAAAAGTTACAGAACAACCACAGTTAGGTAATTACATAGTGTTAAAATTATAGCAATACATAGTTTTCAAATGGGAATACTTATGAGAGGTTTTTGCACTTAATGAGAGAATTTGTGATAAACGGACATTAAAACTGATTAGCTGCATATCACCTTTATATTTATAATCATTTTTAACAGTATTTAATTGTTATGATACATGATAATAATCTCAATATGATAATATAGTCATGGAAAGTAATGATACTAATTTGATAGCAGGCTGTTGCCTGCATTGTCCAGTTTAATAATTATAACATCAAAATGTTAGTGTACAGTAGACTCATTTTTCTTAGGTATTTTTATCCTGGCTGTCTCCTCCCTGAGCCTTCCACTTGCTTATCAAACAGTTAATAAGATACCAAAGTCAAGATGACTGAAGAAAACATTTAAAGTCAATGGTTAATTCTATTTTTTCCTGATTTCTCATTTGTTAGATATCAGGTGCATAGGCATTTAATGCAGTTTTAATTCTGAGGAAAGATTTAGTAGTGTCAATATCTTAATATTGCTTTCCTTTTCCTTTTCTTGCTTAATTTTAGTTTTTTATATTATTCATTTGATGAATTTCAGTGCCATGCTTATTTTTCAGTCCTTAAGAAAGAAATATATAGGTCTTTCCTGTATTTTTTCCATTCCTCATTCTTTTAGAATTCATAATGCAGGGGAGGAGAGAGAGATAAGAGAAAAGAGAGAAGACAAAGGGACAGAGACTCATTTTCCAGATCCAGAGCTTAGGAGGGTAGAGAGAAGGTTGATGCTGCCCCAGAAAGATGGGAGAGGCCGGTGATGGCTAGAACTCTATAGAAAAGACAGAGCAGAAGCATCAATCTACCACAGGCTACTTCTGAACTAATTCAAGACATTCAGGAAAACTTAGTGTGAATATACAATTTGCCAAATTTTCAATCAGTCTTTAATCAGCTTTCACTCTGCTAAGCAGGATAGATCACACCAACATACCTATTATGCCCTGCTTTAGGTGATGAATTTCTTTTGAATCTTGAGCACTAAGTTTCATCAGAGTGGAAGGGAAGAAACCCTGCTTTCTGACTGTAATAATCAGGTAAGTCTTCAATGGAAAAGGTGGCAATTGAGTTAGACCTGACACATTTGTCACAAAGAAGGACAGAATAGCATGCTTTTTCTCCATGTCTTGAATACTCCATGTCAAGGGAGCAGAATGCATTGCTCAAGGAGAGGTATTAGGTAATTAGGTAGGGCTGGCTGATCAAGTTTGGAACCTATAATAAGGATTTCGAGAGTTAGGAAATAATACTTATTTTACAGAAAGAGATTTACGTGACTTGAATTTAATCATATTAAATTTAGTGGCAATATTTTAGGTGGTTTATAGTGAGGGGAATCTGAGAGGCTAAAATAAGCTTAGTAGTTAAGTTGAGACCTTGGTATATAGAAGTAAAAGTGAGAATCAACTGAAATGAAAAGTCATAAAATGTTCTTGAAGATGCTTAATTTATTTTTTTATTTTTCTTTATGTAACAGATCAATAAGTTCTTATTTCAAATAAGTACTGTTTTGAGTACTTACAAATATTAATTCATTTATTTTATAAAACTTATTCCTAAATATTTGGGTAGAATGAGAAACAATTTTAAAATGACCAAATGTGTGTATGGTCAGAAGAATTAACACAATGCAAGTCTAATGGAAGTATAATTTAAAACAAGTTGTGCCTCTGGGTGGCCTATAGTTTGTATGTTTAATGAGATAATCTATATGAAAGAATTTAATAAACAGCAAATACTTGAACAAGTGCCCAAGATATTATTCTAATTATTCAAAATTGACCAGAAACATTAAAAAAACAAATAATATTTGAATAGGGTTGGAGTCAGTCAGTAGATTATCAGAATTACAAGAGAACTAGTTAATATATAGCATTTGCATCTAGGGAAGGGTGGAAAAAAATGTTTGCATGGTAACAGAGCTATATAGCCATTATCTGGAAACCGTTATGTGATTATTTTTCATGTACTTCTTAACATTTTTTTGAGATGGAAAATCCATGGAATGCTCCATTTTCCTTTTTGCATTAAGAAGACTTTCATAAGAAACTCATTGTGCCAGAGTGATAATTTTGCAGTTTAATAGTTCCCATGAATCATGAAACTACTTTCAACCCACACATCGTTTGACCCTTGTCAGCTTTTATATACAATCCCAAAAGACAGAATTTGGATAAAATAAAGAAGTGCCAAGCATGAAAAATTATTCTGGGTTAAAGACAAAGATGAAGGAATTATTTTGATTGCTATATCAATGTGCTTTATGATATGCAAAGCAAAATGATGCACCATATTCTTGTGCATGAAACGGAAGTGATAGAGTTAAGTCAGAAAAGGAAATTCTGTGGATCCCACAATGAAATGAATTGGCTTGATTTTATTATTTTTAAAAATGATAATCATGCTTTTATTTGAGCTACTGTGTAAGTCAGTTTCAGTTTTGTTAGTTACATAATCCAGAAAAAGATATGTTGTGGACTTCTTGGAGAAAAATCTATTTTCGCCTTTGAAAATTTCATCTACTCTCATTTCAAATAGTATTTGTAGGCTTCATGTTATCAAATGTTTATCTGTAGGAGTAGCCATTCCCAGATTTCTAGATTCATACAGTTAAACTGGTTGTCCCGTATATACCTCAAACTTCGCGTGTTCAGAACTGAACTGATGTTCTCATCTGTGCACTCACTGCCACATATGCCAAGCCCCAGATTTCCTCCTCTTTTTCTTGTTTGGTAGAGTGCAAAAGCCTAAAATCAAGGCACTTTCTTTTACTCCATTTCATCCCTAATGAAAAGTTGTTAATTTTATCTCCGAAATATCTCAAATATGTTTCTCTCCTTCCTGCCCAACTGTCACCCACGTATTCAGTATGTCTCTCCTGGCTATCGAAATTAACCTCTGAATTGATCACCTGACACCATTCTCTTCCTTGTCCAATCAGTGCTTCACACGGTTATTCCAAGTGATGATGCCGAGATGCAAATCTGGTTGTATGCTACTTAAAGTTTTGCGCTTGTTTCCTAATGCCTAAATCATCAATCTGAATTCAGTTTTGCTGCTATACTACACAAAGTTCACACCCCAAGTTTAACAAACTCTCTGAAATGCATTTGATAGTGTCAAGATAGGACCAGGTAGGTCTTATTCAAAACAGAGGGTGGGGTGAAGTCACCTGAGGAGTGAAGTGAAAACTTAGGTAGAGAGACATGTATGCATGCATTCGTTGTTTCTTTCATCAGCATGTGTTTAGTAGGCATTTACTAGGTATGCCGTGCTGTGCACCCAAAGACTGGTACAACACAGTCTTTACCCTTGAGTTGTTTTTGGTCTCCCATGAAAGACATCTAAACTGTCATTTGAAGCTATACATGTATTTGTGCATAGGTTAGGAAGGGACACCTGAGCAAAATCTTGAAAGACAATGCAGCGTTATTCAAGAAAAGAAAGGAAACAGAGTTCTTTGAAATGGTGTAAACAGAGCTGTTCTAGGTAAATTGCAGAAATGAAGGACAAACACCAACCGTATGTTTATATACTCTCATTAAATGTTTATTTGGGTCGATCAGATTCATTTAAAGTGGTTAGGATGCAATGACATAATTATTCCAGTCATGGTCTTACAAACAACAACAAAACCAAAACAGATATCTATCCTTCAGTTTTTTAGGAATTCCAATGTAAATGACACACTTTTTTTCTGATTTGAGGCACAAGGAGTTACACAATATATATAGTTCTTTATTTTTCTGTTTATGACTACGAAATTCCTTTGAGGTTGGGAAGCTGTATACTAAGTTATGGATATTGGCTCTGAACACTCCCTGGTTTTTAATAATCACCACTACTCCTATTTCTGTCTATTATTTATGGACACAAGAGAGTCAATAAGGGCAAAGTGATGACAAGAGAGATTATGAAGAGAAAAAAGATGTAAGTGACTTTAGGAACTACTAGGGCATTGCTAAAACTGCTGAGCTTGGTTTAAGATTAAACACTCAAACTAATTTAAAAAGGAGGCATTCTTCAACATTCTAACCTCGAGTCCTGAATATAATTAAAGCTTTATGATTAAGCTTTGATGGAACAATTTCCAGGTTTTCCTTTTCTACTTTTGCAAGCTTTTTTAACTTTAATTGTTCTTCTATTTAGAAATTTAATTGCTTAAATTTACCACTTGAGCAATTTTAGTTAACCAAAAGAGCTAGCGGATATCCAAATTTTCTGTTCCATTTTTCTTTTATCTTTTATTACCAATATGTTTACGGTTAACTAGGGACTTAAATGTTCAGCTCCTTTTTGCTCTGTGTCAAAAACAAACTGGCTGCAAGTTAGAGTTGTAGTTACTTTGATGAGAAGCTAAGATCCCTAATGAATTCTAGAAACTAGGAAAGTTGGTTTGTGAGGGACATGGATATGCGTGAGAGATGTACAGAATTAATCCAATGAGGAAATTTGAATCATGCCCCAAGGCCCATGATGCCTGTGAACCAATCATTACATAAAGACTTTTTTGTTGCCCCATGCTTTTGGCCTCTTAGTGAGGTTATTCTTTTGGCAAATGATCTATCTTAATATTACACAAGGGAAGCTTTGTATGGGCAGTGCATCATCAGAGTTCTCTTGTTCTATAATAATGTAAGGAAAAGAATGTGTGCAATATCAAACACGAGGGTCCAGAATAAAAATAGTATTCCTTTGTTACATAAATGTAAAAGTAATAGCAAGAAGCAACAACTAAAAAAGAACACTGGAATTATGGAAACTCAGCATCTTTGGAAGATTATCTTCAAATTACATGTTCATATCCCCAGTGAGAACATTAATAGTAGTTGACACGTATTAAGTGTTTTACATGTGCCAGTCATTGCATTGAGAAAATTGTTAGGGATTAACTCACCTACCCCATACACCTACCAAAGCAATCAGTTATTAATCACATAACCCAGATGAGAGAACAGAGGTTTCCAAATGTTAAAAGTTTACTCACAGTCACGCTTTCTGACCCAGAATTTCAACTCAAGTCAAGTGACTTTTGATGTGGTATTTATAGCCACATCCGATATTTCCTTCCAATAATGATGTAAATTTTAATTTCTCAAGAAATGCTTAATGTTATGTAATAAAATGTTTTGTTTACTGTTACATTAAAGGAGATCTTTGGTATTAAAATGTGGATGTGAAGCCTAGGGAAATTTTAAAGCTGAGTCCCCCTGTCTTCCGTATTCTTAATCTTTCTAAATTGTATTTGAATCATGGATTATTATTTTAGGGTTCATATATTCCTAGGAGGTATCCAGGTGTGCCTTACAGGACTGATGACCTTCCGGAACTGTATCTTAAATTTCATGTACATGCAATTTGTTATATGTTTCAGCAATGTCCATATCACGATCCTGGGGATATAGCTCAGTGGTAGAGCATTTGACTGCATATCACGATCCTCCCCACCAGTTTAGCAAGATGGAAGCTCTACTCCAGGAGGATGCAACTAAGATGAAGCTCTCTCTCCCTTAGCATTCAGTCCAGGACTTAGGTTTCTCCCAGGAGTGCCAGGCTACCAGCATTTCTAACCACCCTCTCAATCTTGATGTTGCAGAATCTCTATTCTAGGCAAAAGCAGCAGAGAGGTCGGGGGCAACCTTTGTCCATTCAGTCCCCACCTGAAGGGGAGAAGCTCTACTCTGGGTGTGACAGGCTGAGAACTCCGAGTCCTCCTCGTCATCACCACAGCTCGCTCATAGGCCAATGAGTTTCACACTGAGAAGGGTAAGCTCAAAGCAGAGGCTATCACTTCCCATTCATTGCCCCACTGATAGAGCAGGGTTGTCACTCTAAGAGAAGCAGACTGCTATTCCCACCCCAGCTCTGGAGCAATGATGCAGAGGAACTATCCAGGGGAAGAGGCAGGATGTAAGAACGGAGAGCTCCATGACTCTCCTTAAGGGGATTGACTGTGCTTGGAATAGAGTGAGGAAGTTCAAGCCTAAAGACACTGTGTCAAAAGCAATGGAGATTTTGATGGAAAGTAATTAAGAGGAGGATGGTGGAGGGGTGTCTGGGTGGCTTGGTCAGCTGATCATCCAACTCTTGATTTCAGCTCAGGTCATGATCTCAGGGTCGTAGGATCAAGCCCCGGGGTCGGGCTCCATGCTCAGCTCCCTCTCCCTCTGCTCCTCCCCCCGCTCTCTCTCTCATTTTCTGTCTGTCTCAATAAATAAATAAATAAATAAATAAATAAATCTTTAAAAAAAGAGGAGGATGGTAGACAGCAACAAGAACAGTAGACTAGTTCTAAGTTTAGAAGTCAAAATACATGCATGACATTTGTTTGGATTTTTGCATTTTTCAATCTCACCACCTCTGCCAAGGATTAAAAGTCTATGGACCCCATGATTCTAAACTCCATTCGATCTTTCAGTTGCCCTATCCACCATCCTTCCTCCAAAACTTGCCAACACTGTCATTTCTGCACACATTTTTTTGGTGTCTCCAGCTATTGTCCCCAAATTGAGCACATTCCTCATCAATTATTCCTATGGACATGCTAAAATAGAACTTAAAAACTGTCAAAATATTACGGAAAATACTATCTCTTCTTTAGCATGTATTCACCAGTGATTTTGAATTCCTATAATTAGAATTACCAGTCCTTCCTCCTGGAATTCTTAATGCCTAATTCAGTTACTTCCCAAATCAACTGTTGGGCCACTTCTTTCCATAACACCAAAGTTGGCAAAGACCCTTTTAGCTTTAGCTTGAGAAACATCTCATGTGTATCTAAATCCATGTTCTTTAATTAATAGCAGTAAGTTAAATAGTTTTTTGTTTGTTTGTTTGTTTGTTTTCACAGCTATGCTTTTCATTAACAAATAAATTGTGGAAGGCAATAGAATTTGTTTCAATTTAGTATCTCTTTTTTTAAAGACATTACATAGGCATTTACAATTTTTCTGACATAGAAGTTAACTGAATTTAAATTTATTTAATAAATAAATATGCTTAAAAATTCAAACAGTAGCTAAAAAATTCAGTTCGACTGGAGAGAAAGCTTATTCCTATATAAGGAAGGAGTCAATGTAATACAATTAAATGACAGTTTATTCTTTTTTTGTTTACTGTTCATTTTAGTGTATTCTAAATGTACTACTAGTTTTTCAGTTAGTATACATACTTATGGCCTGTAGAGGATCCTGTATTAAAATAAGAAAGCAGTTTTATAAGAATGGCACACTAAATCTTGAATACTTTCTTTGAAAACACTTTTATATCTAAAATTCTATGAGTCTTTTTCATCTCTTTCTGCCAATAGAAATATGATCTATGGTTTAGAAGAAATGTACCTTTGTGAACTTCCCTGTAAATTTCCTTTAACAGAATTCTCTGTTCTTACTAGTAAAATAGGAGATTATATTTTTGGAAGAAAAGTTCCTCTAAAGATTAGGTAAAATTTGTATTTAAGTGTGCAATAATCTACTGTCTGAATACTTAATATTAAAATAACTGATAGTATCTAAATGTTCTAATCTGCAAACTATAAATAATTTTCCAAGTCTGAAATCTTTTCCAGAAACTTTTTGTCTTTAGAGGCTAGAATCATATAAGAAGATAGGTCCTTCTTGTCCCTTGTATCCACCCACCCCCCTTCCTTTATTTTTAATGCTGAAAATTTTTCTTAAATATTTTGTAGGGAGATTTTAGCTTCCATTTCAACAGTTGATATTATGCCAGAAAATAGCATTTATAGGACTTAGAGCTGGAAAAGACAATAGAAATTTTATAGTGCTAATACAACCATGGTATTTTGTAGCTAGGGAAGAGGAGTTCTAAAAATTACGAGGAATTTCTAAGGCATTCACTAAAGTAGTACTAGAATCTGGATTTCTTTGGTACACTAGAGTCTTCTTATAATTCCAAGAAGTCAAAACACTTGTATTACAGTTCTATTTGGAGAATTTTTGAGGGAAAGTGAAACTTGATTTAGTTTTTATTATTCTTTATTCTCTATTTTTCTCTTTTTCTAAACTTCATAATCAATCTTTCTTCTGCATGTCTCCCATAAACAAATTATCTATTTTCAGTAAAGCCACATTTGATGTCAGGACTTCCTCAACAGCCAGTCACAAATGTCTTTTGTAGTAGTTGGTAATTTAATTCACTGCTTTATCAGTCAAATCCAACAGCTACTGTTTGACAGGCAAGGGTTACCAACCAGGGTAGCTTTTGACATAGATTGTTTACTAGCCAGAATCACAAATCAATGACTCTGAAGCTGAATCCTGCTGCAGGTGTATATTTCTTTGGTTGCATAGAGTTTTTAAAAATTGAATCAGAATGCCTTTATTGAGGACAGACTCACCAGTGTGTCACGGTTCCTACCTGCCTAGTACTTTTGTGTGTGACACCTGATGTTCAGTTAACATTATGATTATGGAGTTGAAACCAACATGAATATTGCTTTGTGTTTGTTTCCTTTTGTTATTGGAGAAGAGGAAGCATGGATGTTTTCTTCTAATAGAAATAACATTTGGAGAGCATGACAATTGTCATCAGAGTAATAGTGCTATGGACGCTTCAAAGTCAAAACCTTGAGAGCATTAAAAACGTTTCTGATTACGCATAATATTCAGACACATTTCATATCCCTCATTTGCTAAATAGAAAGTTGCATACTCTCTAGTAATGTGATTAAATGGGTTGGTTTTTATTATTTTATTTTACTTTATTTTATTTAAAGATTTTATTTATTTATTTGAGAGAGAATGAGATAGAGACAGCATGAGAGGGGGGAGGGTCAGAGGGAGAAGCAGACTCCCTGCTGAGCAGGGAGCCCAATGCGGGACTCGTTCCGGGACTCCAGGATCATGACCTGAGCCGAAGGCAGTCGCTTAACCAACTGAGACACCCAGGTGCCCCTAAATGGGTCAGTGTTTAAACATCGTCTTATTTAATGCTGCTATCTTTTCAATTTCTTTTTATTTATTTATTTTTTTTAAATTTTTTATTAACATACAATGTATTATTTGTTTCAGGGGTACAGGTCTATGATTCATCAGTCTTACACAATTCACAATGCTCACCATAGTACTTACCCTCCCCAATGTCCATCACCCAGCCACCCCATCCTTCCCACCCTCCTCCACTCCAGCAACCCTCAGTTTGTTTCCTGAGATTAAGAGCTAATTATAGAATTTCAAAAAATGGCATTTTAATATATATCTTTGAGTATTATGGTATTAATACTTTTGTAGTCATGATTTTAACTAGAAACACAGTAGTAATATTTTACTTAATATTTTATATTAATATTATAATATTAAAATTAAATATATTATTATTAATATAATATTATTAAAATTAAAAATATTCCCTTTTACCGTAAATGCAAAGGCAAACAGCAGATTGCAATGATTTTATAAGCTAATTAAATGTCATTAATGAAAGCCTTAAAATATGTATAAATTGTAGTTTCATTTAGTAAATTGGAGAATGATCATATTTGACTACAATGGTTAAAAGAGCTAGACTTACAAATAACACTGAGTTTTTCTATAAGAAATTTGTCATGAAAATTGAATATTGCCTGCATAAGACAATAAGAAATATTATGTTGCAAATTTTGTTTCAAATATGCCTCCTCTGCAAATGTATTAAAATTAAAATCAAAGAAATTATAATTTCTCTTTTCAACAAATATTTACAAATAAGGATTAATCTGAATCTGAATGAGCACATCAAAACATCCGATAATAAAAGGGATTGGAATCTTGTTTGCAAACAACCAAAATTATGAAAATTAATGCTGCATGATCTAAATATCTTTTAGTTCTTCATTGACTAAGAAAATGTGATCTTTGTTTTGGGTCTGTATAAAATATATTATAATTGTTCATACAGTTTTATGAAGAAGAATTTCCCATCTTAAAGTTATTAGATGTTTTTAGCAAAAGTATTGACAAATGATGTTTATCACTTTTTCATTATAATATTATCAATATTTCTTATAAGCATCTATTCAATTTCATGTAATTATTTTAGTATTTGATAATTTGTTTACCCTTTCAAAGTGTGAAATATATAAATATGCCATTTATTTTTTCCAATGGAATAGAACTTTAATTTTTTGTATTTTTCTTTAAAAAACCCACTTCTATTGTGCATTGGATCTAAACCAATGGTTTGATTAATATTAATATAGCCATGGATTTGTGTGTGTATGAGTGTGTATTTCAAAATTTGTATTCTACATCACAACACTAGGAAAAAAAAAATCTGTCCCTCTGCCGGACTAGTGTTAGTTTGATGATTATACTAATATTAACTGCTTCACTTGAGTAAGCAAAGAAGAAGTAAAATACCAGTCAGACCAGCTGTTAATTCACAGAGTGTTGTACTATGCTTATTAAAAATACCCAAAAGATGTACCTTTGTGGTTCAGTCTTTTGAATTAGAATCAGAATATTAATCATGCCTCAGGCCTAAATTAAACATTGGAAGGCCCCTTAAGAATTTTCACCAAATTTTCTTGGATTTTTCTTTATTGGGTCTTCCTGGACTCTGTTTAGCTCTGTAATTGCTTTGCTCCTTTGTTGATAGGTTAAAGCACAATGTGATTTTCTCCATGTCATAATATTTAAGAGGACGGCTCAATGGTCTACTCCAAGTTGCAACGTGCAGCTGAGACACTGATTTATAACAGAAATAGTGTTTACAATGTCAAATAAAGCGTGAAGTAAGAACAATTATGTATCTCCAAGTCCATAGTTATATAAGGATCTGAATCATTAGTGTCTTCATATCATTTATATCTAAAGGGGTTATCCTAAGTGATCCTGCCAAATTTGGTTGAGCATGCCAACGGAAGAAAACATAAGGAAAACCTATCAAGAATGTTTAAAACATATTATTGTCTGATTTTAGAAAATCGTCATTGTTACTAATGAATTACTGATTGCTTATATATGGACACGGTTTCAAGAGTAGAAGTGTGTGATTAACAGTATCATTTGTGCATATACCTGTCTAAGAACTGTGTCTAGAGTATATTATTTATACCGGAGTGTCATAGGACTTCCAAAAAAATGGCATGATTTTGAAATGTTTTTTTAATGTTTAACACATCTCTACTATTCACTCTCAAGGCAAAGGGATGAAATGAAAGCATACATTAATTTGAAAGAGATTGTATTATTTTTAAAAATAAATAATGATAATGAAGTGTGAGTGTTATTCATATATCACAGAATTTCTCTTCCCATTTCTCAATCGAATTTATGATAAATTACTAATATTTAAATAAAAACTCCATTAATTATGAACTCCTCACAATTATTTGTGGAGAGAGAAAAAACATGTCTGCCGAAACTGATATTTCAATTAATTGACCCATTTGTTTAAAGCAACATGCTCTGATTTTTAAAGGTTTGCTTAATAATATTTTGGCCTAACTGATACTACATGTGCTTTATCTTAGCAATATCTATATATTATATAACACAACAGAATAATAAATATAGCTGTGGGTGATAAAAAAAAAAAGGAAAAAAAACCCTCATCAATTCTCAGCATTGTTAAGACAAAACAAAAATAATTGTATGTTTTGGGACAAAATGGTAACAGCTGACTCACTGGTATGTTCACTAGTCCCCATTAAAAGAGTTAACAAAGGAAATATAAATTCATTTGACTTGATAGGTATCTAAAAAAATAGTGTTGTAAACTGTTACAAGTACTCTTTTTGGTTATGAGTAACCTGGAAAAACAAAAACAGTAACAACAAAAAAAATAAATAACATGCATTTCAGAAGGAGCTATGAGCAGTAGCTGGTGAGTACCAGGGGAATCTAACTTTGTTGAGTATGGCACCAGGAATGCTTTGTTGTAAACACAATTTTACTGATATTCTGAACTGGACCTCAGCTGTCTTCTTCCCTTCTCTGTGAAGTGTTTGTAGCTGGTTGGGTGATAAACAAATCCATTACAATTTATACATAGAAATGTATAGATTATGAAATAATCTAGTTTTCAAAAAAATCAAAAACAATTTTGTCAATTATTTCCATCAGATATCAAATTGTGACCAATAAAGTACAGGCAACAGAAGAAAATTTTCCAAGGACCCTCTTTGATAACATTGGTAATGAATATTAAAGCAAATCCAATATAATGTCAAATATCTTGCAAACTGAAGACATAAGATCTATGAGCTGAGCTTATGAACCTCTTATATTGTCCCCAAACTTTGATAATTTTTTTAAGAGGAACTGGTGTAATTATTCTTTGTAACCCAACTCTATTATAACTATTTTGCCAATTTTGTTTTGCGTATCCTTCATTTTTTGTTGGAATACTTTAAAACATATCCTATATAACATACCAATTCAACCACAAATACTCCAGGATGTATATTAACAAATAATGCTCCAATATTTTCATTGCAATATTTAAAACTAATTCCAAAAGATTGTATTTCAGCACAAATCCTTCAATATGTATCCCTAACAATTACAGTTTATTTAAACCAGATAAAATTAAAAATATAATTCCTTAATATCATCTAATGTCTTCACTTTTTAAACAAGTTTTTTTTTTCTGTTTTTGAATAAGGATATAAATAAAGTTTATGTTACACTTGATCAATTAAGCCCCTAAAATCATTTAAAATATATAATCACTCTTTTTTTTTTTTTTTTTTGACTTTTATTTATTTAAAATCCTGGATATTTGCCTGAAGGATTTCCCACATTCTGGATTTGGTTAATTTTCCTGTATTTACAATAAAGTTAGAGTCACATTTAGAAATTTGACTAGGTTCAAGTTCAACTGATACTCTGCACTTTGTAATTTTTCCCATCAGAACGTATATCTAGCTGTTATACTTTTAATGATAAACTAATAGAAATATGAAAATATGCTTCACTATTTTTAACAGCAAAAGATCAGAAAAAATGCATATGTCTATCAGTAAGAGATTGGCTAAATAAACAAGAGAATACTATGCAGCTGAATAAAGAAATCTAATATGATCTCCTGGATATGATATTCAATGAATAAAAGGATTTTGGGGGCGCCTGGATGGCTCAGTCGGTTAGCATCTGACTCTTGATTTTGGCTCAGGTCATGATCTCAGGGTCTTGAAATTAAGCCCCTCATTGGGCTCTGAACTCAGAAGGGAGTCTGCTTGAGATTCTCTCTCCCTCTCTCTCTGCCCTCCCCCCGATCTCACTCTCTCTAAAATATATAAAATATATAAATAGGCCACGTGGGTGGCTCAGTCAGTTAAGCATCTGCCTTTGGCTCAGGTCATGATCCCAGGGTCCCGGGATTGAGTCCTGCATCAGGCTCCCTGCTGAGGGAACCCTCCGCTACTTCCCCTGCTTGTGGTCTCTTGCTTTCTCTGTCAAATAAATAAATAAGATCTTTAAAATAAAAAATAATAAATAAATAAATCTTTAAAAAATCGTTTGGGAAAAATACAGTATGGTATAACATATATGTGCTTGCTACAGCATTGTACGCGTATAGTATGCCACCATTTAAAAATGAAGAAATGTGTCTATATACGCATATATGTATTATACTTAGTTATATTCAAATATTATTATCATACTACTATTATTACTATTATTATTATTTGTGATTAGGGTCTCTAACTTTGAAATGCATGACTCTTAGCCAAAACAACTCTTTAAATTGTTTCTAAATTTTACTGAATGTTGGTCGTATGCATTCTTTATATTCATTCTCCTTTTGGCCCTGCCCAAAGTACCCAGATTATGATTAATAAGTATGGTAGGCTGAGTAATGGCCCCCAAAGATATCCAGATATCTAGCTAATTAGATATCTAATATATGGAACCTGAGAGTGTTACATTATATGGCAAAAAGAACTTTACAGATGTGATGATATTAAGGATTTTGACATGGAGAAATTATCTATGTAGGTTCCTAAATGTTGTCACAAGTGCCCTTACAAGAAGGAGGCAGAGGGAGATGAGTATAGGCAGAAGAGAAGAAGGTAATAAAGCAAGGTGCTCTTCTCCTGGCTTTGAAGATGGAGGAAGGGATCAAGAGCCAATACAAGGAATGCAACTCCAGAAGTTGAAAAAGGCAGGGGAACAGATTCTCCCAGAACCTCTGGAGGGAGCCCAGGTCTAACACCTTCATTTTGGTCTAATGAAATCAATTTCAGACTTCTGGCCTTCAGAATTGTTAGGACAGATAAATGTATATTGTTTTATGTCACCAACTTTGTTGTAATTTGTTCTAGCTGCCATTAAAGTAGCATACAGTGAGCCTATTGGTAAATTCCATGGCTGACTGAGAATGTGTACTTGATCGAGTCTGAACTAATGAGATGTAAGAAGACTTTAGCTAAAGCTTCTGGCGCAGGAAAATATATTCCTTTCCCTGTAGTTCTCTCTTTCCCATTGGCCAAGAATATGTTCTGTCTTTTGCATATATAGCCTTTATCCTTCAACTTTGCTATAATCACTTATTAGTTCCAGGAGATTTTAAAGTCAACTCTTTCATATTTTCTACATGTATAATCATGTCATCTTGAACAAAGACATTTTTACTTCTTCCTTACCAATATGTATACTTTTATTTCCTTTCTTGCCTTATTGCATTACCCAGCACTTCCAGTATGATGATTACGACAAGAATTTTAATTCCTAAATTCTCTTTATTGATGGAAGAAGACCTCTTTCTCCAATCTTGGGAAATTGATCTTTATCTGTATATAAATCTATAACATTTTCATGTGTGAGAGATGCTTCATAAGTGAATGTTGTTTATTTATGAAAATTCTAACACCACACTGCCATGATCACAATGGAAATTAGATCCAAACATAACCCAGATGGAGAGAAAAGAAGCCTGATCCACAATGAGGTAGCCTGCATATTAATATGTTGCAAGATCTTGAAATAAGAATCAGCATAAGTCTGGAGTACCTGAAGAAGAGTTAATTTTAAGTATGTAAGTAAAAGAGATAAATATTAGATTGGAGTGAGAAGAATTCATTGATGTAGGTACACTGTCCTGGGATTTGGAATTTATTATGTCGATTTCAGTTGGGCCTCTGGCATTGGCATTAACAGTTTTTTATGTAGCTTAATTAAACCCTGCATTTAACAGTGGTCTAAAATCAATGAGGTTGCAATTCTGGCGTATTTCTGGCATGCTGTAGGCTCAGAAAGAAGGGATACTGGAGTGAATCTGTGATCTGTAACCCACTCAGATCTCTCTTCAAGCATTTCTCAGTTGAGGTTCAGTGACTTCTCCCAGCATCCTTGCAAAGATAATTGGTGGCTGTCTTCTGTAGGCAGGGGATAACAGCAGAAGGCATCACAATGGAATGGGGTTCTGTGGCTTCTGTGGAAATAGTGGAATCACTGAGGGAGAGAGGCCAGATTATGGCTCTCAACCATTAAAGAAAAGGTACCTACAAGACCATATAAGCCACAGAATAACAGACAGGGATCTTGACATTGTCTAATTAATAGTGTTATAGACAAAATAAATAGGGGACCTACTAAATTATTGCTTGATAAATACAAAGAGAAATAACTGTGTTTGACCAACACAAACCTTATATAAAATGACATGTGGGGATTGGTAGCTTCTTATTCAGCTCACTGTCCTAGCTTTGTCTTACATAAATTTACTGATTGAAAATTAATCGCCATGAAGTGGGCCATTCTCTTTTTATAATACAGTAAAAATTTCTATCTACTGGTTTTTGCTTTTCTCTCCAGAGCCACACAGATGGAATTTCTATTCTATCAGGTAATTCTTCAAAAAACTGAAGACCGTTTTATCTTCAAAGTTTTTTTTTTAAAGGTTTATTTATTTATTTGAGAGACAGCGAAAGAGATAGAGCGAGAACACGCAAATGGGGGGAGGGACAGAAGGAGAGAGAGAAAATCTCTGGCAGACTCCCTGTTGAGTGTGAAACCAAACTCAGGGTTTGATCCCGCGACCCGGAGATTATGACCTGAGCAGAAATCAAGAGTCGGATGCCTAACCAGCTGAGCCACCCGGGGGACCCTCTGCAAAGTTTTAAGCTTCCTTCATTATTCTGGCTGTCAGCTGTATTCTAGTTTGTTGATGACAATGTCTTGAATGCTTCAGTTGTGTGAGTTGAAGCTTAGAAGCTGGTCAGAATTATCACTGCCATGGTTCTGGTCATAGTGCTTCTAATAATGAAGCTAAGATTGAAATAGTTCTATTGCCAGCTTCATTGCAAAGTTGAATGTAACAAAATGTAATCTCAATAGTTCTGGGAAAATGGAACAAACAGTTGTTTAAAAATGTATTTTGATTACAAATCCTTTATAGAGTGCTCTTCTCAAACCCATTTTATTTGTCCATTCATTAAAACATATCAGAAAATCCTTCCTGAAATGGGCTTCACGCATTTTGTCTTGGCTTTAATGACTTCAGTGGTGCAAAATTGCCTTATATTCATGATTCATGTCAAGCTGAGGTACAGCCAGAGGAAACATGGTGAAAATTTAGGCCAGAATGGACTTTGTACCATAAGTGATATATTTTACCCACCAAAGATTGCTATTTCATGACACATGCTCAGTTTTCATGACACTCAAAATTCTGCATTTTTGAAGGACACTTGTATGGGTTAACACAAATAAAATCGATGTTAATTTAAAAATGGATTTGGAACAACATGCTCATAAGAGAGGTTGCCATAAATTCAGTCTGCCTCATTCCCCCACCACCTTGACAGTAATCAACCCATGAACAGAATGCTTTGATTACACCTCTTAGGAAAACCAATCCAGTATATTCTTAGGTTGTTGGTGTTTTCGCCCCCTCTTATGCTATTAATAGACTTATTTTATTCAGTTATTATTTATATAAAGATATCAAAAATTTTGCAGTTAATATCCCCACCTTGAAATTTGAGAAAACAAAGGAAAGTAGCTCATGTGTTTCTAATTAATATTTGGGAGGAAAGTTTTAATGAAATAATCCATAATCCCTCCTGGAATGTTTAATTTCCAAGCCTAAACTATTCCTGACATTAAAGTATATATTCTCTAAAAAACCTAACCATACCAAACCAAACTAAACCAAACCCAGCCAGAACCAAACACCAGAGCCCCTCTGCAGATAAGCATACTTAGTAAAGGAGAAACCGGCATATGTGCCTGCTAGAGGTAGTTTGCAAGTCATGTATTTGTTTCAGTGCATATTAGGGCTTTGCACAGAATTGCATGAACCATAACCAGCTAGGGTTCTTTATCTGGAGTCTTTGGAGTAGACATTTGGAGGCCAGTGAAATCCTTGAAACTGTATACACAGTTTCCAGGATAAATGGACAATGTGCATTTATCTAAAAAAAAAATTGTCAGATTTCCAAAGTAGTCTACAAAATGCACTCCGCAAAAGATTAAATAGCTTTGATAGATAAATAGGGTGTGTGATATATTCATAAACCGGTAGTCTCTGCTTTTGAAATTAGGGTTTTTGAAGGAGACACTGGAGCTTTCAAGTGGGATATTCCTGGGTAGCAGGAGAGCAAAGTCTAGATGGCAGATACAGTTTAGATTTGGCTCTGTTTGATCTGGCTAGAACACTATAGATATTATTTCTTTTAAAATATCTCTGGAAAGGCTAACACAGTAGGTGTGTTTATAGCTCTTCAAAAGAACCAGATTGGGAGACCTGGAGATTAATGATCCTTGTTGCATGAGGCCAGGTATAAACTCAGGGAGCCTCCTAGGCAGTCCTCCACATTATCGTGGCAGTGGATTTATGACCTGACCTAGAGAGGCAATTTCTATTGAAGAATGACAGAGCCTTCACATCTATGGGCCACAGTTCTTTAAGAAATGAAATAAAATATTTTATTATAGAATAGTATTTTTTTAATGTGACTATATTTAACGTATAAAGAAACCAAGCTGGAAGCAAAACAAAACTGTTAGATAAATTCATGAAATTAAATATCACCGGAGAGGAAATCTACAAATTTCCTAGTCTGTGGGACTTACAGACAACCTGATTATTTGTGTCTGAATTTAATTTACATAGTTGTTAAGACAAAACTCACCTTTCTTGAAAATACACAAGTTTATATTTTGGAAGAAGGATTCAATCCTGTGGGATATCATTTAAAAAGCACTTTGATCATTGATCATTGCCCTGCAAAATAATTCTCAATAATATGAACCTTCTTCCTTTGCAGTTAGAAACTAAAGTGCTCCAATGTGATCAGCCAGACTTAAAGCATAGTTCCGATTTTTGCTAAGAAAATATTGGTGTATTTTATATCCTCGCTAATCAGGCTATTGTTTTATATCCATGTCTCTCAAACTTTAGTAGCCACAAGAATCACAAAGGAACCATGTGAAAATGCAAATTCTGATTCCGTGTTCTGGAAGGGGTCTTGAAATTCTGCATTTTTAACAAGCTTACAGGAAGAGCCAATAGTGCTGGTCTCTGGACCACGCATTGAGCACCAAAGCCCTCTACAATATGCCTACGATATGCCTATTAGGTTTCCTCAATACGCTATGCAATTAAAACATGTCCAATTTCATAGGAGAGGCTTATTTTTATAGAGACAGTGCATCCCCTAAATGACATTGAACTAAGAATAAATTTATGACATGGCTCTATACTGAAAGAAATAGCAGTTGATAACTGAAGTAATATTAAAATACCATGCTAAAAGTCAAAGTTTTAGGTTAGAACCTTTCAAAAATTGCTTTCACCTGTGTTTCCAGAGCTGCGTAAAGAATCTTTGCCTAGTACCACTGCCATAAACACTCTACTCCCTTTTAGTGGATATTTTTACATAGTTTATGAGATTAGAAAACGGGGCAGTCTTATTGACAATTTCTCTATCATTTATTCAAATGGTGAGATAGCTTCTGGCAATAGTCTTTTTGGAGAGTGACTTAAATGTACACACACACACACACACACACACACACACGCACACCCTGCATTCAGAATTCAATGTTCATATGTAAAACTGGGTAGGATGTACCTAGTCAAATCTGCAATCAGTACCTATTTAACCTGCTGAGAACTGGCAGTGTTTGGGACCACTGTGTGGCTTGCTTCCTAATGTACAGTAAATTTCTTTTAAAACGGAGGTGCATGTGTTTTTTGACTTTGGCAGAAAGGACAAAACAGGAGCATAATGAACTATAAATTTTAGTGTATTTATGAGTATTTATAGCTCACTGTAAGGTTTTGCTTTCTGTGTTTTTCATATTTCCTCTGAACTTGGCTCCAGCAGCAAGTTCAGTCTGTTTGACCTTCTGACTGGAACAGCTACATTGGATCCACGTTAGCTGGCAAATGTTTTATTTTGTGGAGAGGCTTGCCGCATGAGGGGAGGCTAGAACGAGTCCTAATGAAACACGCGGATGGCACTACTTTTAGGCAGACACATGCATTTATTTTCATTTCAGTTGCATTTTTAAAGACAGAATTAGTGACTGACATTATAAGTCATAATATTAATCTTTTAAAAGAAATGCAGCTGCCATCATCTTTCCAATATGCATTATCATTTGTCCATAGGCAAGCTTTTGAATGTGACAATCCTTTTGAATGTGAAGGGACAGGTACCTATGCGAGCCTTCTGCCGATTCTTGGGACCCTTTACAAATTGCATAGATTTAAATCTCTGGACCTAATTGACTTGCATCAGTGTGGGGAAGATTACCCAAGTTAACTGTGTTAGGCTTGCAAGAAGAGAATACGGTATTGATTGACAATGACATCTCTGCCACTTCAACTGTGGCCTAGGACTTCACGTGAGATGTTTCTCTGCTATTCTAGCTTATTTTCCTGCACGCCGGCGCAGCATGGCAGCAGTGGGATAAGGGAGGGAAACTGTGTGTGTGGCCTCCCCAGCAGGAGCAAGTCCTGCAGGCCCACTGGTGGGCGGAGGCCTGCTGAGAAAGGTGGGAGAGAAAGGTCCACTCTAGGGACCGCGGCTGTCACTCAAAGAGCCCCTACTAGGTGGCAGGGCTCAGGGGGAGGAGTGTCCAATGGACCAAAATACTCTTATTTTCCATTCAATAGAATAAAAAGTGTTTACAATTGTGTTCATCCAGATTAAGTATTTAAAGCCTCTCTTTTCCTCTTTTTGCCACTTTTTCCTTAATCATCTCATTAATTTCCAGTTTGGCTTAAAATATTCAGCAGGCTGGAACTATACGGCTCATTTATTCTACGTTACTTTATTTACTTTTTCAAAGTAAAATGGATAAAATCAATTAATAAATTTAAGCCCATTTACTATGATTTCAAAGAGCGGCTAAATAATACATCTTCCTTTCTTCACTAAAATGCTATAAAGTAATTCATCTGTGAAAATTAGGCATACTCCTTCTTAAGAGTTTTAAGAAAATGGCAGATCATTATCATTCTGAGGTTTAAGTCCCGTTCGGCCCAGACCTAAGATATGGGTTAACTTGCCCACACAGAGATTCTAGCATACGCTATCAGAGCAATATTTCGTCACTGGCTTGTGTTACTTGTAGGCAAAGCATAAAGAATTAATAGATCAATATTCTGATTCTCTTCCACCTGGGTGTAGTAGTGGCTCTCTTTCTAAAAATGATAGATTCCAAGGACGTGTTTGGGTTTTAAACTAAACATGTAGAAGGAAGGGCAAAACCACTCTTAAGCACAATTTGGAAAGCATGTGATTAATAATAGTACACATACACACAATCTCTGAAATATTGTCAACTATGTTGGAATGAGTAAATTTATGTCCAGTGGGAAGACAGAGAAGATATGGCTTAAAATGGGAAAGGGCAAGAGAAAAAGTTAAGATTGCCCATAAAAGAGAAAAAAAAAAAGACATTGTAAATGGTCTAGAGAAGAATATCCAGGTAAACTTCTGACTTTAATAAACTGCCAATTTAGGCACAGGTTGTTTTCCTAGCTATAAAAAAAAAAAAAAAAAGGAAAGAAAAAGAAAGAAAGAAAGAAAGAAAGAAAGAAAGAAAGAAAGAAAGAAAGAAAGAAAGGAGGAAGGAAGGAAGGAAGGAAGGAAGGAAAGAAAGAAAGAAAGAAAAAAAAGAAGAAAAAGAAAAGGAGTAAATCCACCAGAAAAGAGGCTTTCAGGAACACAGGTCCATCAGTATGTGATAGTAAAGGAAAGGTGCACAGGCTGTCAGGGGTACTGAGTGGCATACGAAAGGTGCTTGGACCAATTCATAGCATACAGTCAGTGCTCCACAAACATTAGATGTAATTGAGATACACACACACACACACACACACACAACTCATGCACAACATAAACTTGCCATGAGATGTGTGTATCTCTACCTCTCTATCTACATATACACCAACTATTTATGGAAGGAATGGAAAAAAAACAGAGGGCTATGAAATAAATGCATAACTCTCATAAGGCTAGAAATATTTATCCTTTCATTTTTAGTTTTTAATTAAGTATCTATATGCTTATTGTGGAAAAGTTGATAGCTATTTTTGTCACGCACAGCTGTGTTACAACTCCCCTTCACACGATATGAACTGACAAGGTTGACATTTCTTAGATATGTATCTTTAGACATATATCTTTACCTTCATCTTCACTGATAAATTTAACAACATAAATGTAGCTGTTATAACAAACATCCAGTGAAAGATATTTTTAAAAAGTTTCTCTTAAACATCCCTGTTAATGACCTGATAACGTTTTGTTACGGCTTTCTGAAAATGTGTGAAGTGTTCTGACAATATGTCAACAGAGCGTCAAACGTGGTGAGAGAGAAGCCAGGAACTGGAATCATAGTGTCACCAAGTGTTAAAGCTGGAAGGGACCTTAGACCCCCTTCATGCTGGAAGTGATGGGGCTGCAGCCCAGGAGGATTAAGTGATTTGTTCAAGGTCACACATAGAGCGAGTCAGGACCAAGGAGGAGAACTTGGGTCCCCTGGCTCTCAGTCCTGTTCCCTGTTAGGTTTGCAATTTTGCCTCTAACTATATTAATTGTTTTGTTTTGTACAGAACAAAACACAGATTGTACAAATGAAAGAGTCAGTGCTTTTTTGGAATCTCAGTCATTTTAAAGGTCATCTCATCTCTCATTACTCCGAGTTTGTAGCTAGCTACCCCCAGTCATTTATTTAAGCATTTAGTCCACATGTAGCTCTTGGAGATGTGAGCTTCTCTGATCATGCGGAACTGTAATTGTGGTTTTGAATAAATATAGTCATCTCTCACTTTAAATTTACTTTTCATTGAGGAAGGAGATTTTTTCCTTCCTTTTTTCTTTTCTTTCTTGCATTCTTCCTTTTTTAATAGATATGTATTTTCTCTTAGCCCCACTAGATCCTGACAGTCAAGTAAACGAAAATTATTATCACGTATGCAGACACATAAACATCATTCATGGAACACCTGACAGATTACAAAGCACTTCCATATATGAATTCTTACCATAATTGTAAATTAGTTGAATGTTCTAAAAAACCCATTTTATAGATGGGAAAACGGAGTCAAGGAATTGTGATTTTCCAAAGTAAAGGTCAAAAGTAGGTCTTTTATCTTTGACATATGCTCCCTTTCAGTACATATATACACACAATAGATCATAGATCTTTAATGGATAATTAAGGTAAATGAGACTATTGCAGAGTATACTCTAATATTTTAGAGTAGATATAAGGGAGGATTAAATAAACTTTTCTACATAGTTCTCAGTGATAAAGGCCAATACAATATTAGAAAAGTGAAACTTAGACTAGATTTTTGGTGTTTTAAAATCTAATATTTAAAATTCTGAACCTACAGTGAAAGATAAGATTGATTTTCCATATTTTAAAATTAATTTTATAGCTATATATGTTCATATATCCAGAGAATGTACTTTATAATCTCAAAGATACCTATGTTTAATTTGGATAATCTTCAATTGGTTCCCATTACTTTCACTCTGTTTTGCTACGTTACCTTTCCTCCTTTAGCCACTTAAAGAGTTAACACCTTATACCATAGTCTTGGACAATGGAAATAACCAGTCCTGGGGCTTATAAAGAGTCTTGGACCAAGAGTCACAAGACCTGCGTTCTATTCCTGTCCTGTACAATAGCTTGCAATGTGCCTTTAGTCCGATCACCTAAATTTCTGGGTCTGAGTCTAGTCTCTTATAAAATGAAGGTTTTAGATCAGATGATCAACAAAGCCCTTGGACTGTTTTAAAGGTCTATGATTTATAATGTATTTCTCCCACGTATTGATTTTATTAAATTAAGATTTTATATCATTATTTGTGTTTCTTAAAACAGACACAAAAGAGAAAAATCTAAATATAAAAGCAGAACAATTCGTAATTATTACACACATATACCTGCATGAAAGCACAGTCATAATTTCTGGGGCTTCATTAACATGCCAGCAGAGTAACTACCTCTTTCAGTGGAAAACAATAAAAACAACTGGTATATATTTAGGATAAATTGGTGTTGCATGTAATTACTCAGTAGTAAATCTATTTAGTTAAGTAGTTCAAGCTGTTCAAGTACATTAATTTAAATGGCACCCTGATTTGGTTAAGAGGTGGACACTGAAACTAAAAGATATAAGACAAAATCTTGGGGTGCCTGGGTGGCTCAGTCGGTTAAGCATCCGACTCTTGGTTTCAGCTCAGGTCCTGAGCTCAAGGCCCAGGTCAGGCTCCATGCTCCGCATGGAGTCTGCTTAGGACTCTCTCTTCCTCTCCCTCTGCCCCTCCCTCCACTCGTGCAAACACGCGTGCTCTCTCTCTCTCTCTCTCAAATAAATAAATAAATCTTTAAAAAAATAAAAATAAAAGATATAGGACAAAACCTTGAGGCCATAAGCTATCTTTCAGTCTTCAGAATATGCAAACCCATTTTTGGTTGTATTTTTGAACATGGTAACATGTTTAATAATACCATGATTAATCAGCAACTTCATATGTACATATAGTCTTATGTACATGTGTAATACTATGGACCCCCCCAAGAAATAATTATACTCCCCCTACATATTTTTAAGATCCTACATAATATACACTTTAATATGATTTGAAATGTGTTACAAGTTTAAATTTTTAAGGTCGGTAGGGGTAGCATGCTTCTGACATCAATAATGGGGAATGATTTCTGATATTTTTCTTTGCTTGTTTGAACATTTAAAATTTTCTAGCGTCGGGTAAACATGAAGATATATTTTTCCGTAAATATTTCTGGAGTAAAATGCCTAATAAATTCAAATCAGAATATTCAAAATGTCAGGGGCATTTGACGTGCACCCATACTCCCAGAGCCTGTTGGCACCGCAGAGAGCATGGCAGGAGCTTAGGCGGTGGGCACTATCCGGGCAACATTTTATTCTCTTCTGCTTCGGAGGAAGCGTCCAGCCGGTAGGAGCCGATAAAACCACATTTCTATTTTTGTTTAAGATGCAGAAATTCACTGTTTCCTCTGGCTGCTGGAACAAATTACAAACGAATTTGGTGTCTAAAAACAATAGGTTGTTCTCGCAGAGCTCTGGAGACCGAGTCTGATATCAGTTTCACTGGGTCAAAATCAAGGTGTTGGCAAGGCCACAGCCCTCTGCGGTCTCTAGGAGAGAGTCTGCTCCTAGACTCCCAGTTTGTGGTAGCTGCTGGCATTTCTTGCCTTGTGGCCGTGTCACTCCCGTGTCGGCCTGGAAGGTCACATTGCCTCTTCCCCTCGTGCGTGTTATGTCCTTCTCTATGTCTTTCCTAAGGACATCTGTGATGGAATGGAGGACCCATCCAGATAATCCAGGGGTGTCTCCTTATCTCAAGATCCATAACTTGATCTCCTGTGCAAGAAGTTACCATATAAGGTAATAGTCAAAGGTCCCAGGGATTAGAATCGTGACATATTTTGGGGAGCTACTATCAGCCTACTACCTCTATTCTGCATCCACTCAACAATGTGTAGTTAGTATCCAACGAAGCCTTCAACTGAGCACCCGACGAAGAGATTCCGTCACTTACGAGGTACGGAAAAGTCACCCGTCCGGGCGACATTCTAAGAATGCTAGAAAGAAGATGGGAGACGAGAGATAAGGTGCAGTACTATTTAAGACCAGGAAAATGCACTTAAACTAACTGAAACGTATTATTTAAGATTGAAGTTTAATGTAAATATAGTGTGACGATTTGACTAGATCAAAGGCTTTTCACTTCCAAATTTTAAATAGATACATTTCCTTTATAATGCTCTGGCAAAAATGGCTTTTGCTCTTGCTGTCTTCTAGGCTTAGAAATGCCTTTTTTTTTTTTTTTAAGATTTTATTTATTTATTTGAGAGAGAGAATGAGAGAGAGAGAGCACATGAGAGGGGGGAGGGTCAGAGGGAGAAGCAGACTCCCCGCCGAGCAGGAAGCCCGATGCGGGACTCGATGCCGGGACTCCAGGATCATGACCTGAGCCGAAGGCAGTCGCCCAACCAACTGAGCCACCCAGGCGCCCCTATAAATGCCTTTCTTTTCAGCTCCCTATTCCTTTCTTCCTGTCTTTTATGTCTCAGCTCAAATATAACAGCAGCAAAGAGGAGGCTGTATCACATAACCTTGATACACTTTAAATCGCCCTAACCGCTACTGGACATTTTAATTATTTGTTGCTTCTTTTACTATTTCACCAATCTCTCCACAGGACATCAGCCTTATAAAAGTTGAGATCTTTTCTATCAAATCTCAGCCCCCAGAACTGCATGCACCTGGCATAGCAGGTCTCAGTGAGTGCTGCTCAATAAAGTAGAGAATCCTCAAAGATTTTATTCCGATGTCACTTTCTCCAGAAAGCAGTCCTTGCTCGGCAGAAATTCTCCCCTCCTCTATGCTCTCATCTTACAGATCTTGTGCCTAAGCCTAACATTCAACAAATTGCATTATATTAATTTATGCATTATATCTGTCTTCTAAGAATATTGTAAGTTCCATGAAGGCAAGGATTTTGTCTTAGCCCTCTTCATATTTATAAATTAATATCCATATTAGTTTCTTGTGCATAAAGTCACCCAATGAATATTCTTCCAATGAATTACTCTTTGAGAATGCCCAAACTGCCATAAAAGCAGTTTGTTAAATCCATCCTTGACAGTTTTGTGTGTCAAGATGACTAAGCCATAGAACCCTATTATTTAATCAAACACTAATCTCCATGCAGCTGTGAAGCTGTTCTGTCGGGGTTAACATCTACAATCAGTTGACTTTAAGGAAAGGAGATTGTCTTCTATCATGTGGGCAGCCCTCATCCCAATAGCTACAAGTCTTTGAAAGCAAAGTCTGAGATTTCTCAGAGAAGAAATTCTGCCTCAGGATTGCAGATTAACCCCTGCAGGAGTTTTCAGCCTGTTGGTCTGCCCCTGCCCCGCTGGGAGCCCCACTTCCTGAGAACTCTAACAGACATACCATCCATCTTTCCATTTAGGCCAATTTAGGGCAGTGGTGAGAATGTAACCATGTCGCACCAAAGCAGACTTGAAGCAAGTTGGTAGGCTTTAGAAGTAATGGCCGCAGAAAATTTAAACAATGATATGGCCATAAAGGAAATAAAAATAAATTAACTCTGAAAAATTGAACAAAGAAGTGAATAACAATTCAGAAGAGTAAATTGAGATTATATCTAATAGTAAAATATTCAATTGTGTTCAATAACATTTACTTTAGAAATTCGGATAGTACGAATTAGGATTTTGGGGGAAGATTTATACCTTATAGAGGCTTGAAAAAGAATATCAACTTGTTTGTGGTATACCATAAGAAAAGAGGGATATCTTTATAGTTATTTGAAATATTTCACATTAGTTTGTAACTTCTCAGCGAGTGGGGTTAGAAAAAACATTTTTTTTTTCCCCTTTAGACTGCCACTTCCACCCAGGAAAGGAGGCAGTGTCCATTAGAAATTCCTTTGGGGTTTTCACTACTACTGATTGAGCAGTGAAACTTTGTGAAGGGGCTGCATTTCAAAACCCCTGCCATTGGCCTCCTCCTGAGGCCAGCAGTAAAGATGGGAGCTGATTATTCTCATCTCTTCACCTTTCCCATCCCACTGCCTCCTCAGGGACCTCTTCCCAATCAAAAGCAAATGCAAAATTCTACCTACCCCGGATCCAACTATGTAAAAAACACTGCTATCTTAACAGATTTTATTTAACAGATTTTGAAAAGAGATTCGAAGAAGCACATTTTGTGTGTTCTGGCATTCGTACCGTGGAATGTATTTTCTTACTTTATTTCCCATGTTGTTTTCTACGTTTTTGCATAATAAAATAAGAGCACAAATAGAAAATTATGGCTACTGACATCTCTCCTGAGGTTTTGATATGCTAATTAAAAATGATTTAAGTAGGCTGGATTTGATCAAAGTTGACTTTCTGGATGAAGAAAGAATCAGAGGGACTATCCTGTTTTTCAGGGACTCAGAACTTCAAGGTGGTCTGGGAAAAACCAGGTGGAGGTGACGTCAGGGAGTAAAAGTAAAGAATGCAGGCTGCTGACTTAGAGTCGGACCTGATCTTTTCACTTTCCAGCACTTCTAAAACCCAACATCTTCTTCTGTAAATGGCCGCACTCCTGACTTTCTAATTTCTATAAGGAGCTCCACAAAATTCCAGGTTTATGTTCAAGCCCTCTTTGACTTTACTTCTCAGTTGCTCCTTCACCCCAAATCCTTTCTGTTCCCCAATTTTTTCTAGTTTTGTTATCATTTTTCTGCATCATTTTATCCCACTGCAATCACCATAATTCCTTTTCACACTCTTACAATGTTCTTTACACTAGACACCCGGACATGTAATCTCTCACTCCTTCAGCCTTTCGTGCATTCACAGTAACCAGATTAATCTTTGTATAATAAAACTATCAGGCTTCTCCTTGGTTTGAAAAATTCAATGTGCCCATGGATGGCAGGCAGGATAGTCAAGATTCTTTCATTAGTCACACAGGTTTTTCCAACAAGGGCCCTAACTGCCTTCTTTTATCCTTCAAAGTTCCACTGTAGCCAAGTTAATCTCCTGTCTTCCAAAATTATACCGAATGTGAATTCTATCTAAGTGCTTTGCCTTCTTCAAAAATAGAGCCAGAGAGTTCTTATTCAAGAAATTATGGTCAAATTCCAACATAAAGCCATCTCTTTCCCCGTGCTTTTCCTGTGGTGGGTCTTTTCTGAGATGTAGCATAATGTAGTAAAAAGAATCTTATAGATACATGTTGGATGCCCACTCTGCCATATGCTAGCTGTAGGAGTGTGGACAAATGGCTTCACCACTCTGCCTCTGTTTTCTCTTCCACAGAATGGAGATTAAAATGTTTATCTTAGTTGAATTATTTATTTCATTGTGTTTATTTTTATGTATGGCTTCTCTCCCTGCGTTATAATGTAAGTTTAAGAAGGTAGAAATGCTGTCTGCCTTGTTAGTTAATTTTTTCCCCCAGAACCCAGACTGATGTCTTGCTCAGAATAGGAAATCCACATTATTTGTTAGAGGAATAGATGGTGAGCATCTCGTAAGAGCTTCATAAATGGTGGCCATCATCATCATCATCATCATCATCATTTGTCATACAGCATCTTTTTAAATGTTGCCTGGCATTGCTTTTTATTTTTATAAATGAAGTCAGGATTATGTTATTTCTTCTTTAGAGGTACTTAGTGACTACTTGGTGATTGGCCCTGTCCAAAAATGTACCATAGCTAATACTATACTGGATTACATGAGGTTGACTATTTGAGGAAATGAGAGTCTGAGAATAGAATCAAAGCTGATTCAGTGGCATTTTTTTCCCTAGAGATAACACATTCACTTCTTATTACAAGTAATCCAACCAGAGATTATCATCTGCCTCTAGGCTCTTCATGCCACACATATTTACTTTTTTAGCAGCCATTTTTAGTTATTTTCTATTCCCTTTCAAAGCCCATAAAATAATAATATGTCACATTTTAATAGGGCCTCAGAGAAAATGATTTCTAACACATGAGACTTTTAAAAAGAAAAATTTGCAGGCATGTACGTGAGAAGGGATGATGTTATTAGTAGAATTCTATAGTGAGATTTCAATGCTGCTATGAGAACTTTAATTCTAACAGCTAACCACCCTCTCAACCCAATGCAACTCCACAGGATAATTCAGCCATCTAATTGGTCAGTTAGTCTTACCTTATACAAAAATCTGTCTCCCGGGAGGAAATGATCTCATCCTTCTCAGTCAGTTATACCACAGCTTGAGGTTTTGTTTTTTTGTTTTTTTAAGTAGGCCCCACGCCCAGCATGGAGCCCAACATGGGGCCTGAACTCACAACCCTGAGACCAAGATCTGAGCTGAGATCAAGAGTCTGACGCTTAATCCACTGAGCCACCCAGGTGTCCCTTGAAAGAGTTTATTCTATTCAGTCTTTCCTATGCAAGATTTGGTAAAGAAGAAGTCAGCGAGAGCAAAGCCCGCACAGTCTCATGGAATTTACCACTTCTGCTTCAAGAAGATCTGCAACCCACCAGAAACTTACCAAACCTTCCTAGTCTTCTTTTAAAACCGGCTACTCCTCAACTCAGAACTACAAAATAGGTGTCATTATCCCCAATGTACAGACGGAACTACTGAGCTTCAGCAAGGTTAAACAACTTGTTCAGAGTCCTGCTTCATAATCTGAAGGCCTTTACTTACTTATGAAAAATGAGACACTTGAACAAGGATAATCAATTATTGGCTTTAAATAATTTCTTTTTTGTACATTTTCTTACCAGTACTATAAAATCATCCATGTTGCTATGACTTAAAGAGCAACCTTTCAAATTCCTCTACTGATTGTCTCTCTCCAAGTGCAGACATCCATTGAGTAAAGGAAGGGGAAAAAGAAAAAAAAAATTTGATTGGTAATCACAGTGATTCTGTCCTACCTATGTACTTACTTGATAATTTTGGCTGAATAAATTTTGAATAGGTCAGGGAAAAGAAAGTTATGTTATATTAGCAGGAATTTTACATATAAATCTCTGGTAAGATAGTCTTAAATTCTGAATAGTATCTTTTTTATTCTTTTTTTATAAAAAGGGAAAATTAAAAGTATATTTTGTTCTTAAATCCCGAAATTATGGCTCTGAAATTTAAGCACCTATACTTTTTATGTGCCCTCTGTATTATTTTTGGAACCGTTACATAAATATAGATTCAGAATATTGTGATTGAAATTCCTAGAGGGGATTTTTGTGAAACTTAACAGCAAAATGTAGTTGACACTCGTTCTGTGTTACCCTAGGGCTATAGTTTTGATCATAGTCTGAGTGGGTTCATTCCTGTCAGCACAATAAATTTTATACTCTTGTCATAGGTAAATTTTACAATCCTTTGCCTTTTTTCAAGTACAAATGAAGAAAGAATGAATTCAGTTATAATATTTCAACTAAGATCTAAAGAAAATAATAGTATCAAACAGATTTAACATCAGTCCCCTTTCAATTCTGATAGCCTGATTAAATTTACTGTAAAGCTAGTATAAATGTAAATACACGCACATTTATACACTTACAACCATTTTTAACATCAAACTCATCATGGTAAACAGAAAATAGGAACTAATGAGGTAGGCATTTATCAATGACTGTAAGAATGCAGTGGCTACTTTGTTACTAAATCATGTAAGCAATGCAGTCCATTATATGTCATCCTTCACTTTTCAAACATTTTAAAGTGCCTATTCCCCTTTGCACAGGTATTAGACACCAGTGACAGTTGCTTTGAATTTTTTAAAAAAGTACATTCTGATCATAGGTTCCCAAGAAGGTTAGATATAAATTAGTCATAAAGCCAATGAAACAGACAGGAAATGATTAGGCTGTATGATTATTTCTAAATTTATAGTGTTTTTAACACTACTAGTGTTTAATTAAGGAGGAGAAGGAGCCTGTTTTATTTTACATGATTATTTAAGACCTCAAAAATTAATGTTCTTCTTACTCTGTGATGCTGCAGTTCTAAAGCAATGTTGAAGACAACAAAGTCCCATTTGATAGTCTAGCCTTTCAGCGAATAGCTCTTCTTCCTGTCTTTGATGTAGGAATGGTTTATTTAATCAATTATTAATCAAAGTTATGGCATTCTTCTTATATATTTAGGTAAAACTAAAAGATGACTTTCCTGAGCCTTATTGCTTAAATAAAAGTTTAAATAGACTGAAAACACTTGACTTTGACATGGCAGACATCGCAATGATTTCAGTTTCAGAGAGCCACTCGTCTCAGCTGGGCGCTTAGATGAAAAGAGGGGTGTGTGTGCGTGTGCGCGTGCGCGCGCACGCGTGTGCATGTGTGCACGTGTGTGCGTGTGCATGTGCGCGTGTATGTTCACTGCAATTTTATAGAAGTAGATGATGAGCATGCGCCAAAGCATCCAGAACACTTTTGATAACCTTCTTTCTGATAACAAAAGCCAGTACAGATAATTTGATTAGTGTTTTTTTTTGCATAGGTGTTAAAGTTGACAGGAAACAGCTGAAAGACACAGCACTGGGTGCAAGCCGGGCAGCTGGACACTTTGTGCATGGAGAATCTTGAGCAGTTGGTAACATTTGGCAGCTTAACATAGAAAAAAAATGACTGCTAGCAAAATCTCAACTGCTGCTAATTAGCAGCAATGAACTGTGGGTAGGATGGTGCATTTTAATGTGAGAAGATTTTTACAGTAACCACCACACTAAGGGGGGGGAAATAGAAAGAAATGCTCCCTAGCTGACCCTCGTGGCAATCCAAGCTGCATATTGCAATAATCCTGTAAATTACTATGCTTTCTTATACAGTAACTTGGAGTTAATTAGTAATTTAACATTCTTCTACACTATTAAATGTCTTTCTTGCATTATATTATGTTGTTTCATGGGCTTACCTTAACACTAATGGGGTTTTGTTATATTTTCTCAAAACAGTAACAGTAAAATAAAACTGAGATAGAAAAATTAATTAGTTATCTTTTACCTTTGATTTACCTGTTATTAACAATTAAGTGGTGGTACACATTTTTAACAGTAGTTTTGGAGGTTACGTTGAGATGAATATACTTCCAGGATATATTACAGAGGAAAAGTGAATAAAAATGAGTAGTGTACATGCTTCCAGAGACTATGCTGTAGATGCGGAATGCAATGCACACAGGTCTCATATTTCTTTTCCAGTAGGGAGGGGTGAGAACTTGTGGCTAGAGGAAGGCAAGGGAGGAGAGAGGTAGAGGAGAAAAGCTCATTTAACCACATTCACTAATTTTTAAGAGAATCCTTGCAAAGAAAAAAATCCATACTGTTCACGTGTTTATGTCATAAAGTGTTACTATGCTAGAGCAAAGTAGTGGATTTTACCATATAGCTATATAGAGAAGGAAAAAAATGCACATTTTTTGTAGCTTTGTGGTTTGTAAATGCCAGAGGATTTTGTAGGATTCTGTAACTGGGGAAACTGAGACTCAAGAATTTAAATAATATTAATTAATTAATGCAAGGTTCACTATCAAGTAGAAAACTCTGAGATGAGGAATTGTGGTAAATGAAATTATTCTTATTACTTGCACAGAATAAAGAAATTTAAATTATTAGTACTTCTAAAAATTCCTTAAGCAGCCATCTCCTTCTTCCCCTGCAAACCTGATTTCCCTATTGAACAAAGCAGACAAATAAAGCAGTATTACACACATGCACTTTAAAACTGTTATTGTACACCTGAAACTGAAATTCTACTGCATTCTGTATATTAAAGATAAAGGAAGTGTTTTTATTTGGCATCTCGATGATCAATGCGAACTGGAAAGAGGAACAATTTAGTAAAAGCAGGGCTTCAGAAGGAAAAAAAAAAGCTACGGATGTGTACGTGGAAAGGAATGAATTCAGTACAAAACATTTCCAAAAGATTTCGTCTCTTGGGGCTCCCTCTAAAAGAGTGTCTGCTACCATTTAAAACCCCATCCTTTGCAGCTGGATTTGAACATTCCATAAAAAATTCATCCGCGCTTTAAGAGATTTGTGCTTTTCTGTCCTCTCTATTGTTAGACAAATTGAAGTGTGCACTCGGAAGGAGAGTGGCAGTGAACTGCGAATTTATTTACTCATTCGATTCTAATATTGAGAGAATCTACTCGCTCCGTTCAAAGGGTAGAGCAACAATGCAAGTGACATCAGGTCACCCAGCACTTCATAGCTACCTGTGAGATAGAATTGTTCTCCTTGCAGATAGGAAGTGACTGAAACCTCTTTTTCTCATCAATGTCTATTATGATTGATGGCTCTATGGTCACATTGAATATGCCCTTTTTAAATAATTCACAATGTCATCACCATAGTACTAGTTTATAACTAGCCTGTTATTTTTACCTTTGTTCATTCACTATCAGAAGGTTAGATAAATTAAGTACTGTGTGAATTTTGGTAGCATTATAACCAACCAAAGTAGAGTGTTTATAGACCAACAACAACAAAGCATCGGTTTTATTTTTTTTTTTTTTTACAACACTCTGAATGTCTCCCTCTCAATAAATCCTAAAAGGAAATTCTGATAAAGCAGAAGCACTTGTAGCATACTTCAACCTGAAACCACACTTTGGTATTAAGTCCTCATAAGGCTTTCAATATAAATAGAGTCACGCTGCACTGACACAGATGAAATTTTTCCTAAATTCTACACTTACTTTAAAATAAAATATTATATTTATCTAATGACTCCATAACAATAAAATTTACAACTCACTTTCAAATATCTAATGCATGAATTGTTAAACCAGCATTTGTACAAGAGCAGTAAGAGCTTATATTTTAAAATATAATGCTTAATATTGGGAGGGTTCTAAATGGGAAGTAACATTTCAGTTTATTTTCTAACTTGATTAGAAATCTGTTTAATTCTTGAAATGTTGACGATGACCTTCAGAAGTCCTTAATCTTAGAAAATACATTTAAAATTATTATTTTGCAGCTTTGTTGGATGGATCAGCACTAGTCACTGAAATGAATAATCATGTCTCTTTTGTAAATTAAATTTTAAAAATTAATTAATCATTGATATATCAATTACACAAATTCAAAATATCAATCAAAGGATTATATATTGTGTTAAATGACCAGAGTTTCCTTAGATTTTTATTTCAACATTGAGATCAGTAGTAATTTAAAATATTTTATTTATGCAAGTTTTCTCACAGAGTATGAATGCTTCAGATCTAAGGTTAAGAATGTTTATTTTCATAGAACTTGGGTATCTGGTACATATTCAATCTATAATAAAATGTATAACTTTTAGAGATATATTGTGTGCTTAATGGGAGTGTACTTTTATAAAAATTAACTTTGGTGTTTTTATTTTCAGTATCCTAACTTTGGATTCTTGTTATTTGTTGATTTTACTATCAAATTCTGTTTCTCAAGCTATCGATCTCAAGTGGAATGAAATAAAACCTGTCTGGAGTTAAAGTATGTGATCAAAGTCTCAATATGCTATCATAATGAAATGAGGCCAAAGTGACAGCTAAGAATTGCCATATGATCAAGAACACTATAATTAAAAGTACAGAGCTTCTGTGCATTTATTCATCCAATAAATATTTATTGGTCACTAGGAAATGGAGAGAGCTGGTTCTTGTTCATATGAAGCTTGTATTCTACCAGACAACAAACACTTTTTTTTTTTAAATAAATAAGGCAATCTCAGTGATAAGTGCTTTGAAGAAAATAAAGTAAGATAATGTGCAGAGAGAGAGACTGGGGAAAACAGATCTTAAGGGCCCATTTAGAGTGGGTGGTCAAGGAAACCCTTCCCGTGTTAGTGGTAATGGTATGGAGACAAATAATGAGCAGTCACCAGTCATGCAAAGATATGAGGCCAGAGTATTCTAGATCATCAATTCCCCACTCCTGCTATGGAAAAAAAAAAAAGAAACATACTTGGGATTCCAAAATGACTGGAGTGATGAAGAGAAGGCAGATACAAGATGAGGGCAGGGAGCTAGGCAACAGCTGAGGCAAATGGGCATTTAGACCTTAAGATGTTTGGATGATCTTTTATATGCAGTGGGAAGCGTTGGAAGCTATGAAGCTGGAGAGTGACATCCTTTGTTTTATATCTTAAAAAAGTGCCAGGCTGTAGAGTTGGACAAATATTAGAAGCCTTGCTTTCATTTGCATCTCTATGCTGCTTAACTTCTGGAAGCTTCAGTTGCTTTGACTCCAGTAGAGAGATAGGTTCAATAAGAAAAATCAGTAAGAAAGTCCCTAATGCAGTGCTTGGCAACTTGAAAAGGCTTAATTAATGTGACATCATTTCTTTGTCCTTTCTTTTGAATGTAAGTTTTCAAAATTACTAAGCTTATCATTACTGATGTTTATTAATTCTCATTTTTATATTAATTCCATTTATCTTTGTGAACAAAATGAAGTAAAAAAAATGACCAAAGATAGCTAGCTGTTTCACAGGAGAGGCCACATAAGTAACTAGAAGTTTAGTAAAATAATTACATTTATTGAGACTTTAGGACACTATTCTAAGCTTTTCACATACATTAGTTGATATTATTTTAAAACAAGGCTATGAATTCATACTGTTATGCTCCCATGTTACAAATGTAGAAAGAGAAGGCCAGAAAGATTGCCAAGTACCAAAAGGATCTAATATGGTTAACATACATTTCTCAATTTATAGGTTAATTGATTCATACATAAAATGAAAATTCAGTTGACTATTAGCATTATCACTTTATAAACTAAGTGGCTTAAGCTTTTAAAAATATATATTAAAGATAATAAAATAAAAGTTAGCTTATTTGAAAAGAGAATAACCATTTTTGTTAGTTTCAGACTCAGACCTTCCCTTTTTAAATTTTGTTTAATTTTTTAAAAAATTTATTTATTTATTTATTTACTTGAGTTGGAGGGGAGAGGAACAGAGGGAGAAGGATAAGCAGACGCAGGGCTGAGCGTGGAGCTCAATGCAGGGCTTGATCCCATGACCCTGAGATCACAATGGGAGCTGAAACCCAGAGTTGGACAATTAATCAACTGTGCCACCCTGGCACTCCAGACCTTCTCTTTAATAAAAATAAAAATCAATTTTATTTAAAAATATTTAAAAATATTTAAAAATAACTTACAGATTTTGCTTTTCTCTATCAGTTCTTCCCTACCTTTGACCTAAAGATAGCCTCAAAGAACAAGTGAAAAATAAAAAATATAAAATCAATTAAAAATTTGACAAGCATTTAATTAGAGAAACATCTCCTTGCATAGAAATATGAGTTTTAGGGTTATGAAATGAAAATGAGCTCTTTAAATGGACTTCAGAACCTATTATCACAAACAAATACACAAGTAAGCAAACAAAAAAACTTCTAGTCCAGAATGGTAGTGGAAAAGTTCAACTGTGATTTTTTTGTTTCATAAAACTTTAAAGAAGAGCTCGCTTCATGTGTATGGCAATTTAATGAATGGAAAAAGACATGGGGAAACTCAAGAGGAAGCTAAAAAATCAGATTTAACAAAGAAGGGATAAGCTTTGAGAACTGTGGAAGCTTAAAACTCACCTTTAGTTTTTACTTAGGATGGAAGAAATCGTGCAAGGGAAAGATTTATGTGATAGTGGAGGCATGATTTCACTTAGCTAATAAATTATATTTTGTGAAAATAACTCTTTAAGATGAGATTATCTCTGGCTATCTTATTTACAATTTCAGTGGCTTTTTATAGAAGTAGCCCACCCTTTGGAATGCCATTTTTGCAGGTTTTGCCTCACTTTTAAAACACTCATTCATTAAAATAATCATAATAATAACTTTATTGTATGTCAACTGTATTCAAGGTAATCTGCTACACAGCTTGAAATATAAAAGACAACAGTAAACAATGCCTAGTCACAAGGTGCTCAGTTGGGTGATTTAAAGGAAATAATACAATTGGATCAGAACTCCCACCAATATGGACCGGGCTTGAACATGTTGAGCTTGGCAGTTCACATGATGATGTCATTAATTATTTCACATCAGTGAGATTGAAGTTATAGTTGCTATTTTTCAGGAAAGATTTAGGGATGACTTTTTATTAATTAATGCAAACATTCAGTCTTCTCAATAACTTCTCCCATGAGTGAATATTGTCTCCTAAGTCCATGAAGACTTTACATTCCAAGATGACTGATATCAATCTTAATTACTGGGAAGTATCAGCAGTCTCTGCTTAGCAGGGGGAAGATAACACCAACCGCTTCTACCATAGGAAAAAAGCTCTGAGTTTCCATAGGGTCAAACTTGATAAGTGATAAAAGAAAAAAAAAAAAAAATCCAGCCATCCATACTTGCAAACAACCAAAGAAATGAACTACAAATATCTTAGTACAAAGAAATTTAAATCAGGAAACTTAGGGTAAATATATGGAATAATAGCAATTTGATCAATGGCCATTATAAATTTGAAGGCATGAAGATAGAAGTTGGCACAATAAGAATAGATGATTCTCCAAAGGAAAATCTTGTGAAGGTCCAAGACAAAGTTCTAAGGACAGAGTTTGTGAAATGAGAAGTGGAATGAAGAATGACAACAAAAAAAGAGATGGGGGAATAGAGAGTATTAGGAGTCCAGGGAATGCAGTATCATTAAAAGGAAGAGGGAAATATTTTTCATCTCTATTTTCCTTTAAAAAAAAATAGGAACACTGGCCAAGAATGGTGAGATCAGCTTCAGAATTATTTCTTTTGGAGAGGGACAGGGAGACCTGGTTATGGGGGGATAAAATATGAAGTTAGTATCACTTACTTTCAAAGTTTGACAATTGTTTTTTATGATCATGATGGCAAAAATGAAAACAAAGGCATTTGTTAAATTTTAAAGATATTAAGAATTTTTAAAATTTTAAACCAGTCTATGCGATATTTTGAAATGCGCTTCTTATGTATGTTTATTAACACATTGTTTTAAACTTTCCTTACATAATTATCCTCTACCACATAATATAGAAATACCAGTGACCAAAAAATTTCAGGAAAATTTGAGAGGAATTTTCAGAGATGAATGTCACCAGTCTTGGCACATGAAAATGTGTCACTTCTGAGAAAGTTTATAGCCAATTCCAAATGGTTACCAAATCAAGCCACAACTGCAGATTTGAACTCCAAGAACAGTATCAGAGAATCTTTTGAGATTTATATATATATATATTTATATATATATATATAAAATGACTAAAATGTTGGCAATTTGAGTAATACCCTGCTACCTACTTTACGACAAAGCTACATATGACCAGGGTTCTAATTAAAGTGAAGAAATAAGTTTATGGTTTGGAACCCCATTAGTCTGGGAGCAAAATATCAAAGCCATGAGCAAATGCGCTCACTGCACTAACCAAAAATTTTTTTCGAAAACAAAAGACAACTGTCATTCTGTCATTTGGAACACTCTCAAGTATAGCATAGCATAGTATAGTGTAGTATATTATCACATACTATCACATTTTATAAGGGGACATTGGAGTTAACAAAGATTGAAGTGATCATCTTTCCAAATCCTCATTTATCACACACTTTTTTAGGAACTTAATAAATAAAACAAATAAAATCCCTGCCCATGAAGCTTATAATATAGTTTTAAAAGATGAAGAAATCCAAAGAGTTTAAGTGACTTTTCTAACCCTTTTTATCTCTCAACCCTTTTTATCCCTTGGCTAAAAATGGAAAATTATAACAAGAATTCAAGTCATCTGACCCCCAATTTACTAATATTTCTAATATGCTGGTCCTGGGAGTCAGAAGAATTATTCCAGCTTGCTATTTGTTGACAAATACTTTAGAAATGGCATTTGCATATGACATATTCATTATTTATATCTTTAAAAAATTTTCAAACCAATAGTATTTATGGGTCTTTTATGCCTTTGATAAGAATGTAGTTCTCAGATACTAACAACGCCTTTTTATTTTTTATATGGAGAAGGTGAGAAACATGGACTTAAAAGATAGCTTCCTGGTGTAATGACGTCCCATAGAACAATGAAACAAATGTGTTATTCATATTGTGAGATTATATGCAGAGTAATTGAACTAAGCCGGTCTGTGACAGCTTTCCACATAAAACATCTAATTTAAATAAAAAAAAAAATCCTCATTACTACAATACAAATTTCACCAATCTTACCACGTTTGTGAGCAAATGAGGTGGCATTAAAAGTAGTGTTCAAATTTTGTAAGTTACTTATTCATATTACCTGAGGTTGGGTATTTAGCCCTCTACAAAATCTTCTCTTTCTAAAATATTTCCAAGTTTTGCCAATGTTTCTCTGACATACTCTGCTACAATTCTGTCGTGAGTAACTCAGGCCTACCCTGTTTCACAGCATCTTGTCTGATGCCCAAGCATGTCAGTTTCCTGCAGGTAATTGCCTCCACTCTATCGGGCATTGGATTTATCATCAATTCACAACCAGCATAACCATCTCTACAAGATCTTGAAGTTGCCCAACCTTCCCAACTGAGCACCACATTCATTCCTATTGCTCCTCCAGGAATGGTAATTTACATTTGGAGGCTATACTGTTCCCCCACAATGCCAAAAGTGATTTGGCATTTGAGGTGGCCAAGAGGTATACTCTCTTATTTGTTTGTATTCTTGGAGGGGTGTCTGAAGGGGTACCGATAGGATTCCAGTATTGCAGAGATACAACTCTTAATATTCTTACAACACTCTACCATGTATTTGGTCATGTCTTAACGAAATAATACTTATGCTATAGAACTGTTACTCTCTTTTCAACATCTAGATAAATAGGACAAACTTATATTTAGCTCCTTATAAATGGTCAGTGGACTCAATCAAAACTCAAATTAAGGTTTTAAAGAATCTTAAAAATTCAATGTGAATAAGAGAATAATACTTCTAAAATAGAAAATAAAAGGCTGGGAGTTATTGACAACTCTTCAAGATGTCTTTTTAAATACCAAGATAAAGAGCAAAGGTTAATACTTGGGTATCTATCTTATAAATTCTTCACCCTGCCTAAGTAATAAGTAGTATCTTATAGATGGTCAGCGCACTGATGAGATATTTAGCTACCAGAAAACACTGATTCTGCCAAAAGTTCAGACTTTCTGATACAGAATCCTGTACTTACATGAATTACTTCTCTTTCCCAAAGATGTAAAGAGAAGGAACACTCACTGCGTCTTTCCCCTTTTTGTTTTTAATGGATAATACATTAGTGTTTTGCATTCTATTTGCAATGGAAAACATCTGAAGCCAAAATGTTGTCTTGTTATTTTTATTATTAATATAAACAGACAAAATAACAAAAAGTATGAACAATTAAAAAGAGGACCAACTTTATCATCGCTGTTGGCTGATGATCTTGTCTGATCAAAATACAGCAATAAGCCGTGATCTAAGAACAGACTAGGATTACACAAGAGCTTTCTGGATGTGGCTGGAATGTGAGAATTCCACACTGATTGTACATGTGCTTTGAAGGATTGATCTTCTACAAAAACAAAATAGAAATAAATTACCCTTATCCATACGAAACACATTATGAGCAAGATTGGTTTTCCAAAATCCATGTTAGATGGGATTGTTGTGTCTGAATGGAAGTCTACTTTATGAAAATTATAATTATTTTGATTTTTATCCACAATCAGCTTGAAATGTTGCAAAACTCTGCAGGTGCTCGCTGTTATAACAAAACCATGGGAACAGATGGTGCAAGGTACCAGGCCAGCTCAAGGGATTAAATGTGAGGCTTTTGAAATTTAAAATTAAAGCTGGGTGATCCTGGGAAAACGTGCCTGCCAAATATGGCTGCTTAAAAAAATAAAAATAAAAAATAGTTATCCAAATTCTCTTGACAAGCTTATTTACATTCAAATGACTGGGAAATATTAAGTAGTTATAAAGTACTCTTGGCAGGGTATGCCCTACCTGACCAAATTAAAATATGAAATGCTCACTTCCATTATGGTGCTAAGGCTTTGCATGCAGAGAACCCCCTATTAGGTTTAGTTACTAACCGGAGCCAAGTTATTTGGGCAAGGTGGTACATTCTAGGTGCTAAAATAAAGAGAACCTAAACACTATCTCTTTTAAATGGGCAGACTGAAGGGTCTTGGTTGAGTCACTGATAATGAAATTAGGGATTTACATCAATTGCTGTTGGCAGAAGAAATGAGAAAAGTAAAGTTTCAAAAGTTAAAATGGTCAATTAGATTTACTTATCTTAAGAAATAAACCCATGCTAAAACATACATGAATAGAAATATTTTTAAAATATCAAAGTTGTTATACTTATTTGGGAATTCCCAGTATATTCTTTGTAATAAAATAATGAATAACGCCTTATAATACATATTAGCACATAGTTAACTATTATGGAACATGAAATTTATGTATATTAACATTAATACTCCCAATTTTGTTGCAAGGCAAATACTATTATCTGTATTTGCAAATGTAGACGCATTCTACATTACTTGCCAAGAGGTTTTGAAAAATTGAGTGTAAGAATGGGTGAGTTTGGTTTCAAATATCATTTTCTTTTACAGTTTCCCAAATATATTTGTAACTGTCATCTCATCAGATCCCATCAACAATAGTTTAGGTCAATGCATATGTGATAATACCCATTTTAAAGATGAAGACAATAGAATTTTTGAGAGGAACTGGGCATTACAGTATATCACCATCGTGAAATGGCAGAGCCAGCCATAATGCCTGGATTTCTTGTGCTCTAGTTTAGTATTATTTCCACTGACTGATTGATTTGGTTACACTCTATAGTATAGAGTGAAACATCTGAGGATGTGGGTACATGCAGTTTAGTTTTTGTCTTTTCCTTTAGAACGTCTATTTTGTGGGTCAACATTATCATGTTTCTTCTCTTCTGGGTTATGATGTTGTTCTTGATCATGAGTTAGAATTCTTTATATATTCTCTGAGAGATTTTGAGGTTTCTAAGAAGATGAATGACACAGACATATGTATGCAAGATATTAGTCTAGGCATTTGAGACAGAGGGTAAATAAAACACAGACCCTGACATGAAGCTGGTCATAATCTGGTGAAATTGCATTCTATCTCAGATAATACTAATGACTTTACGTATTTGATCTCATCCAATCTCTTCAAAATATGTTGAGTTAGTATTGTTATTCTGGTTTTAAATATGAAGAAATTAAAGGCTCTGAAAGATTAATTCATTTGCCCGAAGCCACAAAGTTAAAATATGGGGATGTTGGAATTTATATACAGGTCCTATTGACTAAAGCCATAGAAAGGGAGAGAGAATGTACACAATTAAAGTAAGTGAGAAAGTAAGGTAAGGTGCTATAATTGGAATATAAATAAAATAATAAATAAAAACATTCTGTTTGGGGAAAGTTCTCATTGTAGGTGGTGACATTTGGGCTGAATTCTTCTTGAAGAAAGACTTTGCACCCTGGCCTAGAGAATGAGTGGATTTCAGGTGGGCGAGTACTAGTGGCAATAGGGCCATGAAGTCAGGAAAGTTCGTGCCACTTTGACAGAGAAGTGGGATATGAGTTTGCAAGCGTTCTAAATGGAAATAAATAATCGATAGTATGCAGATATATGGCAAATTTGAAGAAGGAGACGTTCAAGATCATCTATTTCTCTTGGATCTTAGAAGGCTATTATAAATGTTCAGGTAGAAGATCACGGTGGAGCCACTGTACAAATTAACCACTTATCTTTGCATATTTCTCTCTCAAGTACCCAATAGACTATTTCTAAAGCTATATCTTAGATTACACAGGAAGACTTGGATATATTCAGGAAAAAAATGCTTACTTTGTTTATGATAATGAGTTATTCCTCCCTAAGTTTCTACAACGTTTTTCTTTGCTACTATCTTCTTGGACTCATGAACAATGAAAGCTCCAGTGCTTGTTCATGAAGGACACAATTTTTATTTTGAGTTTAAAAGTCTTATACATTATACCTGTATTTTGATTGGACAGAGAATTGACTATAAATGAAACCAATTTTGTCTTGTAGATCTTTGATGAAGGTTTATTCAGAATAAAAGTATGAATTTTATTCATTTACTGTTTAGTGGATGAGTTTTTCCAGTGCCCTAGATATCAGACACCATTTTGTACCTGTCAATGGTGTTAAAATAGGAACACGTGTAGTTCAGATTTGGCATTCTCAACAGACCCCGAAATGGAACACTTGCACAGTTTTAGGTCTCTTTACTTAGCCTCTGTTTGCCTGTAGGAATATCTCAATATTTCTAAAAGTTGTGGCCATATTTGCAACAATACCAAGTATAGCTATACTAAATTGGTTGGTTATCACTCACTTCAATGTGAGAATAGCAGCAGACAAAGCCATTACCAAAACCAAACATACATATATGGAATAAAATTAAAAACCATAGAATAAAATTAATTGCAATACATTCTGTTACTTTTACTCACCATCCTATAGAAATATTTTTGCCCTTTACTGGATCACCCATAAAATATCCTGGTCATACATCAGCATTTTACCAACCATATTCCTCATGGACTTTATAAGGAGAAAAGCATCTCGTTCTCTTTATTCGCTGAAACGCTAAAAAGCATCAGCTCACAAGCACTTAGAGAATAATAGACTCAATGTGAAGTGAGGCAAAGACTGTGTTTCAAGAATTTCACTGGTATCCACTGCAAGTATTATGTCATGCACAAATGTGGGACATACAGGTTTTCTGTATATTTAGAAAAGACCAAAGCTAATTACAGCTTTTTAGGGATATTCAAGCACAATGAGAACGTATGTACTTTTCACCCAGCCATAAACTTGTGATCAGAGTTGTGCAAGGTTGCAGAGGCCACAACAGTTTCTTCAAAATTAAAGCATCTTGCAAATCCAATCTTACTGGATGATGTTTGCTTGTACCTTTGTTAATGTGCTAGATAACCTATTAATTATAACCTTATTATTCATATGAAAACTATGCCCAGAGGACAATTTAATCATTTATTAAGGCATTTTATGTACTTTCCCCTCACTTTCTTTCCCAAGAGTTTGTGTTCATTAACTAAATATGTTACAGTGGAAATATTCTGGAAGGCACACTAAATTCATTGTACAGTTGGATCTCATGACCTTAGAAAAGGAGTGTTCAGGCTCAAGTAAGCCAAAAGCTGATCTGATGGTACCAGGTGCCAAAGGCGTGGGAGAACCTGATAGTGGCAGAAAAGCAGATTGATGAGGTTTTGTGCCATTGACAGCCAATTTGGTAATAATCATTGACTGACTCTCTTATCTTCCTCCTTTCGTACATTTGACCTATCTCATATTAGTAAAGATCTTAAAGACTTGATTTAGATATTATAGTTATAGAGATGGGATGGAACAAAAGTCTGCGAGGATCAGACCGATCCTTTCTGATTTGCACGCTGGACATTTGATTGGGATGTTTTATTTGGCAGGTACAGGGTGGCAAGCAGAACTAATTTAAATTAACTAGAACAGGGAAAAAGGTATATTCAGGGAGCAATCTAAATTAAAAAAGAAAAAACAAATTCAGAGCGAAGGCCTTTGTCTGTCTCCTCATGCTGTGTCATTGGAGCACATATGGCTCTTTATATCAGCCTGACCTATAACAAAGCCAGTGTTTATTCTGGCTGATACTTGGAAAAAATGTAAGCTGCAGAGTAAAAGCATCAGGGACCATGTTAAGGCATTAATTATAAATGTATAGTTCTTAGAATGTTTTCTTCAAAACTTTACTTTCTAGGAAGATTTTCTACTTATATAAAAAAATAACTTGTCATCCAAGATTCTTTTATTTTCCCAATAGAAAGACAATGCCTCCACTAAAACATATGCGGAGGCAAAAATCCCATCAATCCTATAACCAGGTAAAATGTTATCCAGTGTGGGAATACTACAGCACATCAGAATTATAGTGTCTAGCACTTTGATACATAGTAATGATTTTGGTGTGAAGGAATATATTACTCTAAGAAAGAAAAAAATATATTACTTTGGTTGCATCCAAACTTCAAAGTGTTTCTTATTTTAAATTATCCATCTTTTTTCAATTTAGAAAGAGTTTGGTTTAGTTGAGTCCTATTTTTGCAATATCTTAGGATTTTAAAATATCACTCTGTTTTGAAATGTAAATTAGCACACATTGGTAGGGGAGGAATGGATTATGAGTTTTTATGGGCCAAAACTCTAATATCCAACCATATGGTTCTAATCCAAATTGGAGTATTTCTTTTTTAGTGGAAATAATTGGATTTACTCTGAGTCATTGAGACATTATCAATTTAGAGTTTTCAGGGAACTTAAAAAATATCTCCATCTAGATGAGGAAATAGAGAGTTAAGTCATTTCCCTCCTATCAAGCAGCTAATGAAAAGCATAGCTATAACGTAGTCTATATAACACCTTTCTTCCACACGTGCCCCCAAAATGCATGGAATACATGCCTCAACTCCAGAAGTGATTCATAGAAACAATAGTTAGAGGAGAATAAAAGTTGTGCATCAAAGATGAGCTATATCCACCTGCAAAGTAATTCAGAACAAATGAACATTGACCTTTTCTTATCATGGCTAGAAAGAATCCTTTGCAGATTCTCTTCACTACACCATCCTAACAAATAAATCAGATTACTTTTCCTTTAAGCATCTAAATATTCACTGTGAATTAAATTAGGGTTTAAAAAGTTAAAGGACACTTGCAAATACTTATGTTTTGATATATATGATACATTACAGAATTTACAGTCTTCATAATATGTTGTTTCAATTTCTATGGAAGTAGAATGGTCTTAAACATTATTTAAGTTATATACTAACAATGAGTATCTGACAATATTTAAGAGGGTCTAAATACCATGTATTTTAATCTAAAAGTTCTAGGGCTAAAAAAACACATTTATTTCGTCTTGATAAAAATTGTTCACCTAGTAGATTATTGTGGTCAGTTTGATGCCAGGCCAGCCATGCAGTGCACTGTATTGACCATCATCCATTACTTTCATGACATAAAATCTTAGGAAAAATGTTTGATAATAAAGTTAAATATGAGAAAATCAAAACAAAATCCAACAGTGCATTTCTAAATCAAATCAAAGGGAGTTCCTCTTTCAAAAGAGAAGAAAAACACAATCCCCTTCTCTTCTCAGAAATAACTTCAAAACAATGAAGAAAACAAGAAACAAAAGCATGTATTCTTCCTTGACAAAGCTAAGAGGTGACTATAACCTCAAACAATAATTTGTGAAGAAGCATGGCTAAATAGGAGGAAAACCAAATGAGATATGTAAAGATGCTGACAGAAGGGGTTTATGGTTTCAAATCTCAAAGTGGCAGAGCAGAATTCGTTAAAAAGAGAGGTTCATAATAAAGAGCCAATCAAACAAATTGCACTTTGGAATAATGGAATGGGTGTGTGTGAAAAGGAAGCACAGATATCAGGAATGAATTCCATGAGGAGTAAGAAAGAAAAACCCTGCATTAAGAAGAAAGAAGGTTAAACTGCCAGCATAGCAGCTAAGAAAAAGGTAAAATAAGAAGCTTGTGTCACAAGGAAACTTCCTACTATCCTGGAATATGTCCTTGGCTCCTTCTCTACATGAACCACCTGTAAACAACCTGTTCAGAAAGGATTAATTCAGGGGCACCTGGGCAGCTCAGTCGGTTAAGTGTCTGCCTTCGGCTCAGGTCATGATCCCAGGGTCCTAGAATGAAGCCCCGCATCCCGCTCCCTACTCTGCGGGAAGCCTGCTTCTCCCTTTCCCACTACCCTCCTGCTTGTGTTCCCTCTCTTGCTGTGTCTCTCTCTGTCAAGTAAATAAATAAAATCTTAAAAAAAAAAGATTCATTCAAAAATAAATAAATAAATAATAATTAATAATAATAAGAAAGGAATGAATACAGCCTCCTTAGAATAACAATCAATAGGGAACTAGCACAATATTTATAAAAAGACACTGCAAGTGAAAATATGAGAAAGAACTAGAGACAATGGTAGATGAAAGATACAAGTTAGGAAAACACTGTTACAGAGCAGACAAAAATTGAAACAAAAATTTTGCTCTGAGTTAAATTAAAAAAAAAACTTAGTGAACTATTTGTCTTTATAAACTAAGAGCCCAAAGCAGATGTACAAAAGCTTAGAAAAGATATGATTTAAAACTAAAGCTCACCATGAGCTGGTAATAATCAGGAGAGTGGAGAAAGAGGGGGAAAAAAACGTGTAAAGAAATGAAGTCCATAGTGAAAGCAGTTCAAAGGAAGTTTTCATTTTTGAATATAAAACAAAACAAAAAACAATAAAAAACAGTTAAGGCACAGTAGGCAGGAGTTAAAAGAATTTTTAAATAAAATGCAAATGAACAAAGGTTTTAACAGATTAGAGAAAGTGTATATATAGTCAGAAAAAATGGCTAACATATTTGATGTTCATGAGGATGAGAAACAGAAAGACAAAAAATAAAATGTTACAAAAAATTCCAGAAAATCTGAATCTATAAATTAAAATGGCATATCTTATCCTAAGAAATGCAAAATAATCAATACCCATACACAGTCTAGTAATATTAATTAGTCTAAGCAGCAGCATTATCAATCTCTGGCATGCCACATGGAAATAAAAAGCAACCATCTCCTAAACACCTTTTGAGACAATGAAGAAATCAATCCAATATTTTAAAAATATCTAAAAATAATGATAACATAAACTTGCACATCAGAACTCTGTAGTCAATTACTTACTTTCCAGAGAAATTATACCAAACCATTAAAAGTCAAAACTCAAGTGAATCAGCTGTTTGAGGTTATATGAAAAAAAATTCATATTTACACATTGCATTGATATAACTGACATAAATTGCATACAAAAGAGCATACAAAACAATCATATAAAAATATTGGTATTATAAAAATCCTGAATAAAGTATAGCAAATAGAATTTAATAGTACGGTTAGGTCACTACCTCAATATATACCACAAGATGGGTCACATTTTTCAAACAAACAAAAATCTATAAAAGGACTATAAGAAAACATGCTAAGATTTAAAAAATAATCTCATAGTGTTTCTATTTAAACAAAACTCAAAAGACATAAAAAATTTGATAACTAGAAATACATGAACAATTGAAATATTTTGCATGGCATGATACATAATAAATAAAAGCAATCAAAAACATTGTAACTTAAACAATACATACATTTTAATTTTCTTTTTTTTATAAAGATTTTATTTATTCATTTGACAGAGAGAAGGACAGCGAGAGAGGGAACACAAGCAGGGGGAGTGGGAGAGGGAGAAGCAGGCTCTTCGCTGAGCAGGGAGCCTGATGCCGGTCTCGATCCCAGGACCCTGGGATCATGACCTGAGCTGAAGGCAGACGCTTAACGACTGAGCCACCCAGGCGCCCCGAAAATGGGAAGTTCTATAACAAGTAGAACATCATCTGAATGAAGTACTATTTCAACAGTGAACAGTCTGCTTACTTCATTAACTGGTAATTGCTGAGCTTCAGCCTACAAAGGGCCATAATAGCAAAGACAATCAATTCAACCATGCCTCATACCCCTGTCTTCTGTGGCCACTGAACAAAACGCTGCCCTCCCGCTCCCCAGTCAGTAATAATCTTTCCCATACTTCTTTGTGTTGCTTCTTCCTGACTTTTCCACCCACTGCCTACATTTCTCCCAAACCTTTCATCTCCAATTCCTCAATCTCCTGTTTCAGTCTATCTATACAGAAACTCCCATTCATCCTCAACCTTCTCAAGAAACATTCCTTCTGGGGTGCTGGGTGGCTCAGTTGGTTAAACTTCTGCCTTTAGTCCTGGGACTGAGCCCCGCATCAGACACCCTGCTCAGCAGGGAATCTACTTCTCACTCCCCCATGACCCTCCCTCCTGCTCATGGTCTCACTCGAGCTCTCTCTCAAATGAACAAATAAAAAATCTTAAAAAGAAGAAATATTTCTTCTACCTCCTTAAACTTAATAAGAATGCTTCACATTTTAAGCACTACACTGCCCCAGCAGCCTTTGTGTGTAGATGCAACTTTTTTTTTTTTTTTTGGCTATGTAACACATGGAGGTGAATACAATTGTACAACCAGGTAGCCATCTGAAACAAAATAAATATCTCATTCTCCTCATTGTCTCTTTTGTGGAGGGGAACATCGAGAGCATTCCTTTTTCACCTGTGTAAAACCCTCTCTCCCATTTTGAGCTTCAAGTAATCTAGCTATATCATCCCCTTCCCCATTTGTACTCTTTCTCCAATATCCTAGATGATCTGAACATTAATATGTTGGATTTTATGTACACTAAGACAAAAACACCCATTCGAGAAAAGAGAGAAGGCAGAGAGGGCAATCTCCATTCTTGACTTTATAGCTCTTGAGTTGAATTCCTTGAGAGGTCTCCCTATCTTGGCAGCCCTTAGATTCTGTTAAAAAGTGTTGGATTTCTTCCAGTTAATTATTTTTAGTTCTTGGGGGAAAAATACTTGTCATAGTGAAAAACACACCGGCTGCTTGGTAGTCAAAGTAACTGAGTTTATTCATCTTTTTCCTTGAATCATATTGAGCAAATTTCTCTGTATTTAGATCTCAAGTTTTTCATCATAAGCCCCTTTAAGGACAGTATGTTACAGTGGATAGAACCCTGAATTTATGGTCAGTGACCAGGTTCTTTCTCCTTGTTGTTACTTAATTATCCATTTCATCTTAAGAAAGTCATTTAACCTTCAAATGCCTTAATTTCCTCCTATTGGTGATGACTCAAGGGAGTCATCAAAGCAAGTAGTCAAAGGGATTCAAATAGTCAAGGAAAGGAAGAAAGAAAGGAAGAAAGAAAGAAGAAAGAAAGAAAGAAAGAGAAGAAAGAAAGAAAGAAAGAAAGAAAGAAAGAAAGAAAGAAAGAAAGAAAGAAAAAGAAAGAAAGAAAAACTGATACCCAATCAGAACTTTGGCATATGATTATGGAAAATTATTTAGCCTTGTTAGATCTTATCTATTGGATAATCTGTTTTCACACTTCTTTTTTCAAACCAGGGAAACCCTTTAAATGAAACCTGCATGGGACCCCATTTCTAAAACTAACATTTATCATTATAGGATGGTGTCATAGCATTTGTTATTAAATGATGTCAGAAATGATGTCACCTACTGCATATATTAACAAATTAGCAATGGCAACTATTATTCCATAAGACCATACAGTTCAAACAGTACAATAACGTGGTTTTTCAATTCTTTGCAGAGTAAATTCCACTAGGCATAAACTGAATTCTTCTCTGTAATAAAGCTATAGCATATTATTAAAGTATGATTCATTGAAGTATGCTTCCTATGAAATAAAGTTTGTTCGTTATTCTCTTAGCAAAAATATTCCATTCTTCTGACTTTCTGTAGAATTGTTAGGATAAAGAAACTATAATACGTATGCGTATATATTTTCAAATCTCTGAAATTATATTAAATACATAGCTATATAAGTAGATACAGGTATGTGCTACTGTTATAAGCATGAAAAAGTTGGTTTCTGTCATTTTTTGGAACAATGAATAATTTTTTACTCATGTCCTTTCAAGCTCCATTCAAAAATCTGTGTTGGTTATACAAATATGTATTTTAAAATATTAGCAACCTCTATATCTTACTTGAATCTGTTGGAATTATTAATTGATCCACCAAAGCTTCCTTATTCACCAAACATATAGTTAACATTTAGGTCTTTTAACTGTAGTTTCTAGGTTGCTTGTAGATGTTTTATTCAATAATAAGGATTATATTGTGTTTAATCCTATGAAAAGATACTGTAATTAATTGGCAAATTGCTATGGCATTGGTAAGTATTTTAAACCTTAATTACTTCTTCCTTTTGCTTTCTGCTTCAGATCTTCAGTTAGGAAAGTCTGGCACACACACTTAAATAAAAAAGTGAAAGAGCATTTAGTCGAAGAACCAAAATGTTAATACCGAAGTTTCTTTATTTTACAGATATTCAAAGTCTAAATTGTCTGGTTCTTTCTAGAGTTCTAAATTAATGGCTAGGACAAAGAGAGGCTTAATTTGTGGGAAAGAAATCTCAGATGCAAAGAACTTACTTATTCTTTTAAGCTCTGAAGAAATGTAGTGCATTTATCAGCTTTGAGTGGATATCATTGTGTTTATAACAGAGTGGAGGCACCATGCAATTTTGCTCCTGAAATTGGTTTATATAGATGACTGGTTGCCGTGAAGTGTGTGTCAGAGTTCCATGCAGCTGTTACGAAGTAGTACAATTGTCGTCGCTTCTTACATGGTTGTTGAGAAGAGCTTGAGAGCCCAGCTCAGTCAGCTGTTGAATAGATAACCCAACACAGTTAACGTGGCATACATTGTAAAGAATTACATGCCTGCTACAATGAGCTTTGGGTCTTTGGTCTAGATAATAATCCTGGTGGGTGTACCACGTGTAGTGGCTGTCTGATCACTCAGATATAACTGACGAAACATAAAGAAAAATGTCAGTTGACTGAAAGAAAAATGCCGCTGCAAGTTTGTTTAAGGTTCACGTAAACGGCTATGTGTGTTTTTTAACCCCAAGTCTGCCGAGAACTTGACTGCCATGTTCAATGTCTCAGGCAGAAATGCAGGATCTGGAGAAGATGACCTATTTCAGGCTGCATTTAAATACGTTGGTGTGCACGAGAGCGCTGTCTATCGCTTTTGGTTACAGAGATGAGCATTTCTGTTTCATAGGAAATGAAACCTTTTTGAAAAACAACTTACATGTACAACGTATAAATAAAGCAATACTAGAAAAGATAATTATTGACAATTTTTGGTAATTATGGCATTTCATTTTGTTTTCCAAAAACAATCAGAAAGGCAATGTGGATATTTTGAGTGATTATTAATTATAATGAAATTAAAAAGTGGGAAGAAATACCACTGTTTGCCATTTAAGCATAGACACAAGCATTGGGATAATTAACATGTTAAAATAATGTTCTTGAAACCCAGAGGGGATGAAAACAACTGAAGTTATAGGATTTCCAACTTAATGCTTCTATTTTTTTCCATTCCCTAACTTGTGTTTCTGGACTCCGTTGCCGTAGCCCATATGGCATGTATCAAACATGGCTGGAATTAGGACTGCTTTCATTCCTATACTCATTGGGAGGATTTATGGATATAACATCTGCTTAAACTTGGAGGGTTTTTTTCATATCTGGTAATTTATATCTTCAAAACTCATCATTTTGTCTTTTTAACATCCATAAATATAAATGATTTATCAGCAGATAATTGCAAATAAAAAAATGAATAGGACGACGTCCTGATTTTCTTTAAATGACCCACATAATAGGGAATGGTTTTACAATGTAAGCTAATTTCAGGTTAGTATTATTTGGAACTAGATTTTACAAATATGTTTTTATAGTTTACCTTCAAACAGGACTTAGGCATACTTAAGTGTTAGTAGTATATTCTGAAAACAAGAAAATTCATCTAGTCATTTCCCCAAATCTCATATTCAAGCTGGAAAGAACTTTTTCTATCTTTCAGATCACCCTCTTACAAGAAGCATGAAACACATTCAAATTTGTATGACTGATTTTTATAATGATAGTAATAGATTCATATGAGGAATATTTTAAGCAATATACCACATACCATTCAAACTGTGTTTAACTTCTTTTTTTATAACTTACCTCTCTAGGGGTTGTCTTCTGTTGAGCACATTACTTAAATCTGTGTTTCTCAAAATCTGTCTAGGTACTAAGTGCATAAGTCTCTTGATAAAAAATTGCAAAGTTTTAGGCTTAATAACCTGCATCATTCTTCAAGATCTTTCATATGCACATTAAAATCACAGGATTTTTTATATAATATCAAAGCATATAATGAACTTGTAAAGAATATTTGTAGATCCATTAAAATCCAGTTTTCTGTGATGATCATTTTTACAAAGTTATATTTTGTCATTGAGGTCACCCAAAAATGATCATCTCACACCCAATTAATTATGACTTTTAATTATGACTTTTTCTCATATATTCACCTCTCAATAAATAAATTCTTCAAATGCTATCTTTGTTTACTCCTGAAAGACCTTAAACTACAAGAGTACCTGAACAATAAACAAATGATACTATTCTCTGTCCTACTTTTTATGGTGTGGATTTAAAATTTCCAAAATAAAAATGTTTAAACACATTGTATTAAAAAAATGGAAATAAGGAAGATTTAACATGGCCACAATTGTTTTCCATTCCTCCCATCAAAAGTTAATCCATTTCCCAAGCCCTTAAATCTAAACTGGTCTTTGAAATACCTTTGATCAGGGAATGATCAGCTTTATGTGACTTTTGAGTATAAGCCTCTAAAAGTCTTAAAGTTTCCATACTTTTGCTCTTGGTACACCACTGCCACTTTAGATGAAACCTGGTCTATCCTGCTAGAGAGGCTATATGGTGAAGATTCTAGGCATTGTACCTGACAGACCAAGTTACCACTAGACTCATAAGTGAGGCCATCTTGGAATGTCCATCTCTGGTCAGACTTCCAGGTGGCTGCTTCCACCTGAGTAATACCAAGCAAGGGCAGAAAAGAGGATCTAGCCCAAACTACGGTCATGAATAAGTAAATGATTATTATTTTTAAGCCACTAAGGTTTGGTGTGTTTTGTTATATGACAAGATAACTAAAATAAATGATGATTATTCAGATGATTTAATTTTTGTTGGTTTTTTTTTAGATTATTTATTTATTTATTTTAGAGAGAGAGAACAATTGAGTCTAGTGGGGGGAGAGGCAAAGAGGAGGGGAGAGAGGCAAAGAGGAGGGGAGAGAAAGAGGGAGAGAGAATCTCAAGCAGACTCCATGCCCAGTGTGGAGCCCCATGATGCAGTGTGCGATTCCATGACCCTGAGATCATGACCTGAACCAAAACAAGGAGTCGGTTGCTTAATTGACTGAGCCACCCAGACACCCCAACTGATGATTTCTTTCTTTGAGAAATATTTTTGTATAAATGGCAGCATTATAATAATAATAGCAATTTCAATCTCAAGATATTCCTTCTAGTTCAACAACTCTCATTCTCAATGCAAGAACTTAAGCACAGTGTATACTATTTGTGGTTGAAGAACCAGAATCACAAATGTTTGCCTGTGTTATCAAATAAACCATCTGCAGGGCGCCTGGGTGGCTCAGTCATTAAGCATCTGCCTTCGGCTCAGGTCATGATCCCAGGGTCCTGGGATCGAGCCCCGAGTTGGGCTCCCTGCTCCGCGGGAAGCCTGCTTCTCCCTCTCCCACTCCCCCTGCTTGTGTTCCCTCTCTCGCTGTGTCTCTCTCTGTCAAATAAATAAATAAAATCTTTAAAAAAAAAAATCTTCAAATAAACCATCTGGATAATGAAAATTTCATTCATACTTGAAAAACACTTGTTTTTGTTTTGTCTAAATGAAAACAAATGTGCTTTTTCCCCCTATCTGAATTGATTAACTTTTTAATACATTGACTATGTTTGGTTACTTGGAGGAAGACAATTCATCCTCCTCTTGATATAATGGGATTGCTGACTCTCTCAACTTGATGATCGTTCCTACAGAAGGCATATTTCTTGGATATATTAGAGCTAGTCAGCACCACCCAGTAAGGAGAAGATGGCATGTTAAATATTTATTCTTATTTTAAAAATATATTAAAATGGCATGGTTTGGCTGACCCTGAAGCTAGTTAACAAATTGTTTGTGAAAATATGCCACTTGGTGGTAAATATACAGATTGACAGTGATTTTTATAGAGATATTTCATCGATTCAAGCCTGGTTGCATTTCTGAGCAGTAGAAGTAGGTTATAGTCTAAAAATGTAATACATTTCTGTCCTTCCTTTGAGACAGATATAATGGACATTTATGAGTTTGAGTTACCAGTTTCTTTTCCTCACCCATTACTTCTTTGAAAACTGAAACAAATGAATGGGAAGGTTTCTCTTTGAGAGTCATTGCCAAAATTTTATTTCAATGGGAAATGCCAGCAACATCCTGCCCAAGATCAACACATTCCTATGTGAGAGACCAAGCTCATATTTTGAAGCCCATAGCTTCATAGACATTTCCTGATGTAAACCCACTTCTCACAGAATAAGCAAGTAAGAAAGCAAGTTTAGGAAACAGGCAAACAATAACAAAAACCAACAACAAATTATGTTGAAAACCTGTGGCTATCTTTAGACTTATTTTGAAAAGTAAATAAAACAGATTCTGGAAAAGTAGCCATTATAGAGAATTAGCCATTTTTCAGTAGCCCACATTTGTCTAAGATTATGATTGCAGCATGCATATCTTATCTGTGTTTATTGATGTAATTGGAGAATTTATAAACTATAAACCTTTAATACTTAGTAAATTCTGAAATACAAAACCTTCCATAGGACTTGTATGGTTAACATACAAAATGTGTCAATTTTTAAGGGTGAAAACTAGAAGGTTTTTAGTTGCCAGGCCTAGCAGTACACAACTGCAGAAGTCATCTGTGTTTCAGAGAGTATGTGTTAAAAATTTAAAATTAGAGTAAGTCACAAGTTAGATATAGAAGATTATTACCTACCAGATCAATTTCCAAACACCAATTAATTTCAAGGCACTCATTCTCATTGGTGTGAGATTCAAAGACTCTTCACTCCAAAAGAGAGCATGTGCTGTGTTCCCAGAAGGAAGTCCAAGTTTAGTAGTACATTTAAGATCAAGCTTCTAGGAGTAGCTAGGAATTGTTTAAATATGAAACATTTACTCTGAGTTTTTTTTTTTTTAAATATATGTGTATGTTGCCTATAACTTGGCTTCTCATACCCACACCCAGATTTGCTGAGACTAAGGTCTCTGCTCTAGGCAGGAAAAAAAAAAAAAAAAAAAAAAAGTTGTGAATGACATAATTATTTTGACAAAATTATTTATTTATTTTAACTAAAATTTTATCCTTGGATACATTCATAGTAGATCCTATGACCATTTCTTAATTCACTCATTTACTAGCTCAACAAGTTTATTGAGCAACTACTCCATGAGAGATTCTCTTCTAAGCTGAGGAGACAGTAGCGAACAAAGAAGACTATGTCCCTGCAGTTATGTGTTCAAGTGGAGAAAATGGTCAATAATAGATACGTAAATAAGTAAGTATGGGCATATACACAAACTCACACACAGGTAAAATTAGGCACTAATGAATAAAACAGTATAATAGAAAAAGAGTAAGTGAAAAGAAGTGTTATTTTAGATAGCATAGTCAGAGAATCTCTCAGAGGGTATGATATTTTACCACAGATCTGACCGAAATAAGGACATGAACCAGCAAATATGAGCAGAAGTGGCATTCCAGACAAAACTTGAAGGGAGAACCAGGTGCAAGTTTCCAGGAAGAAAGAGGAGAGCAAACAGATAAAGCCGATGTAACTGTATGTGTGTTGGATTTTCCTGGTTGCTTTCAAGCAAATTTCCATTTTTATTTTAATTAAACACGATGGGATTTTTATGCTTTACGTTCACTTCAATGGGTCCTATTCTATGTAGTATTCTCCTCTCCATCACTACTACATCACCACATGTGTCTGTGGTTGTGAACTTCAAAATGAACACTGCACTGCCAATAGTCTGCCCTCTGTGAATAGGGACAGTTGTGCTGTTTCATCTAGATGAATATTTACTACTTTTCACAATGTGCTTTAGACATAGTCACCCATAATGGCCCTGAGATCTCATTCTGCCAATCTGAAGTTTTCTATCACAATATGTGCATTTTTGTCATTTGCCTTTAGATATTATTGTGGAAAATCCTTTGTTGATCTCTCTTTGATTATTTCTATTGACTTCTCCTCCTCTTGGTAAATGTCAGGGCTGGAATTCCAACCCTGTTTTTAAAGGCTCTGGGTCCTTGTTCTGAAAACTGTTGTCATTGTCATACTCTTTATTTTGTTACATAAACTGTTGAAAATGTTAACTCTGCTGGATCCTAGAGCAGTGCTTGTTCTTCCCCAGGGCTGTAGCTGATCCAGTGAAATTTCTTCATTGACTTAGACTTGTATCCATTTCCTACACACTAAAGATCTTGCCCTTCAAAATGTGAGAAACAGACCTGCTGTGTCAATAGCACTGGAATCACTTGGGAGCTTAGACATGTATCATTTGGGACCCCACCTTAGACTTAATCTGATCTTCAGAGGATTCATATGCACATTCAAGTTTGAGAAACTCTGCACTAGATGACTTTGCAGCAGAGTTCCTCCTAATTATAAAGTTCTTTAAAAATAATCTCAAAGTCGTCAGGTTGTGATTCTCAGAAGAGGAACAACATGGTAGAAGCCAACATCACACTGTATTATAATTACCACACCAAAATTGATTATTTTGTACATTCAAACTATCACCTTCTTACTTCTGGTACTACAAGATGTTCCAACCTCATCTTGTAGATATATCCTGTGTAGTCTTAGTATCAGCCATTTCTCCAAAGAGCTCTGGTTCCTCTTATGTGGGGAATGGTATTAGAAACCAAGATTAGGGCACTGGGTATGCTCATTACTATTGGGGTCTCACTGGTTCTACACCCTTCAGGTGACAAAAACAGAAATTATTATGCATACTAACTCAGACACATATACACACACATGCACACAAACACACATTCCTATATGTAATCATATACTTCTGGATTAAACTAAGGATGAGTTCATACTGATGTCTCTAATTCTAATCCATTATCATGTAAATCAGTCAAGCCTTTTCCCCTTCCTTATCTGTACATACCCACTTCAAAAATGAGAAAGCTGGCTCCCACTACATGCTATCCATTTATTTACTTATTCAATCCCAGTATACATATATGGAAATATCAGAATTGTTAATCTATAACTCTGTGGGAAACAATTTTATCAACTATAATACAGTGTTAATGTGCAATACTCCCCGTTGTAAGTATTAGAAGTATTTTTTTCACCACAGAATATCTGCAGAGATTTGTGGAACCCCTGAGCTACAGAGAACTTCATAGAATATTTAGCATTTCTTGTCCTCACCCACATGTGACATTAATGCCTTTCCATCAATAGAACAAATAACTCTACAGATCTCCTAAACAATCTCACCCTATTGACAACCACTGGCCTACTAGAAAGCCAATATTAATAAAATAAATAAAACTCCCTTTAAGAAAGCATAGGCAAATTTTGCACAGTTTAGTTGCTATAAATGTGTACAGACAGAATGTTCATATTCTGGCAATGTTCCATACCTTACTCTTGGTGCAGTCTTCAGTGGTCCTAAGAACACCCAGACTTAAGAAACTGAGTCTGGTGGTTGGGTCTCCAACACATGAGACAATCTGACAAGGTATGAAAAATATATTTTAAAAATATTTAAATGTTTTTTTAGACATTTTTTTATCTTGTGGAATAAAGATAGCATAGTACTAAGAGGTTGTGAGGGTAAATTTGGGGGCTCAGTTAAAAAAGAGGTGCTTTACACTAAGCACTTAAGGAGAACTTCCTTATTCCTTGTGGAAGGAAGTCCCATTCGGAGCCTTGTGTGGTTTTCAGGTAACTTTATCCAACTTCACAGCTAAAGTCCCTGTCCTAATAAGAACTGATAGAAGTGATTTTTAAAAGCAAATACGTAAGCACTGGAATTGAGAAAGTTTGAATTATACTCAAAATTAAGGAGTTTATAGTGACATATAAGGATAATGCTGTTACTAGAGTACAATTTTTACAAATTAGTAAGTAAAATATAAATATCTGCTTTTTTTGGTCTCTTGCTAATCTTGCAGTAGGGCAATGTGTACAGTCGTTTCAAAAGTCTTAGTGATTTTGTTTAGTGTATAGTTACTTACTTTATTTTTCCATTATATTACTTATTTCCATTCTTATTCATTGGGTAATCTCAGAAAAGTACATGACTTCTACTATTACACCTGTAAACTACATATTCTCTAATACAAATTACAGATCTCATTCGCTTTCTCCAGAGCTGTAGACCCAATGGCATATAAACCTGAGTATCCCAGCTTTCTCATCATGTTCAAATGAACAAATCAGCTTCTTCTTTTGAACCTCAGAACTTTATAAGATTCTTCTTCTAGAACTCAGCCTTCCATATTTTCTGCTTCGGAGACTTCAGATAAACAACCAAAAGTCATCCTTGGTATTTTTCTTTTCTTCACACTTTTTATTTAATAGATAATAATTCCAGTCAATTTTAGCTCTTAATATATTTCATATCTGTTTTCTCTTCTCTATATCTACCACTCTTGCTTTACTTTAATTTAAGCCTTCATCATTTATATATGGAGTATTGACATAGATGCTTGGCAAGTTCCCCTCACTCTAGTCTCACTTACTTTAAAATACAATTCATCTAATGATAATCTGATCTTTTAAAAATGAAAATCTGGCCTTTCGGCCAGAACCACCATCTTCCAGTAATTCGCCAAAATGACCAATACAAAGGGAAAGAGGAGAGGGACCCGCTATATGTTCTCTAGACCTTTTAGAAAACATGGAGTTGTTCCTTTGGCCACATACATGTGAATCTGTAAGAAAGGTGATATTGTGAACATCAAGGGAATGGGCACTGTTCAAAAAGGAATGCCCCACAAATGTTACCATGGCAAAACTGGAAGAGTCTACAATGTTACTCAGCATGCTGTGGGCATTGTTGTAAACAAACAAGTTAAGGGCAAGATTCTTGCCAAGAGAATTAATGTACGCATTGAGCATATTAAACACTCAAAGAGCCGAGATAGCTTCCTGAAGCGTGTGAAGGAAAATGATCAGAAAAGAAGGAAGCCAAAGAGAAAGGTAGTTGGGTTCAACTGAAGTGCCAGCCTGCCCCACCCAGAGAAGCACACTTTATGAGAACTAATGGAAAGGAGCCCGAACTGCTGGAACCCATTCCCTATGAATTCATGGCATGATAAATGTAAAGAAAATAAAAGACCTCAAGACTATAAAAAAAAAAAAAAAAAAAGAAAAAAAGAAAAGAAAATCTGGGCATGTTTCTCTTATTCTTAACCTTTTTCATTATTACCTCATAGTTAAGTGATGATCCAAAAGTCTATGATTTGTTTCATTTCTGTAAATCTAGCCTCCACCTCCAACTACCTCCTGAATAAAGAAACTAATTCCCTGTCTCTCAATAAGCCATGTGGTAGAGTCATGGCTTTGGATATGCTATACATTGTGTTGATATACCTTACCCTTTCCTTGATCTGTTTGGTGATCTCCTATTAATTTCTTTACTAACTAACCTAGAGATAGTTCATTATTCTCTGGTCATTATATCAGTAACCCATGGTCATAATAATGCTGTATAAAAAACAAACACAGTACCTCAGTGGCAGTGACAACAAAGTAAGGTGTTTAGATGGCTCTGCTGATCTTGGCTGGATTTACTTGTATGTCTGAATGTCGGCTGATAGCTAGCTGATGTAGGCAGGCCTCAGCTGGGAAGATTAGCACAATTTAGCTCTGCAGGTTTTGCTCATCCTGGATTAGCCTAGGCATGTTTTCATGACAACAGTAGAGGTACAAGTAAGGGCAAATGAAAACACCCTAACTTTTTGAGATTTAGGTTCAGAAACGGCACCCTGTCACTTTAACTCATCCAATTGGCCAAATGAGTTGCATGAAATAAGGAAGCATGCTGCACATTCATGGGAAAAAAAATCTAGAATCATGTAGATTCAGAGAAGGGTGAAGAATTGAAACCATTAATATAATTATCCAACCATACCTCTTTAGCACATTTTCATATTTTACTAAAATTATTTTTACATGCTTCTTATTGCATGTTGTCTTACATAAAGGCCATGTCTTTTTAGCTCTTTACTTCAGAGACATACACCTGATAATTCTTAATAGGTAATTATTAAATAATAGGTCACCATAATTTAATGAAAATCAAATATATAAAAACATATAAAATATGTATTTTTATTACTTATGACATTTAATGAAGAACATATGTAATATAACTTTATAAATATGTGAATGTTTTTCTATTTGCTAAAATAAAATTTTTAAAAATATTGAAAATCCTATATCTAAAGAGTGATAGCATTTTTATAGAGCAATCACAAATATAAATATTAAATATATAGCATTGTAACAACTAAGTACTTTACATGACAACAGCTCGCATGTCCCAGAGAGATGATTATAATTTTTTGTTTGGTTTAGTGGGGAACTATAGCTATAAATTTGTGTTCTCAAAGCTTAATACTATGAAAAACAGAGAGTTTGTTCATATATTTTCATTGCTTTTATATTAGTTGTAATCATTTATCATAATTAATTTGTCTACACATGACACTTTGTGCTTTTAGTGATCATTAATTAATTCATTATATGCATGAAAAGTGTAGGTCAATGTTAACATCCCCATTTTACAGAAATAAAATGTTCTTTTTGATGATCAGAGTTTATAGAACATAAGCTATTCTTACCATTTTTTTCCTCAGTGATGAGAAAAAAAAATAATGGCTAGGTATATTCTAGAACATTTTCTTAGCTTTGTTGTATACTGATAGAATAAACCTCTTAAACAGTATGAATAAGAAATAAAAATTTCAACATTTCTTTTCATTGTATAAGTGACTTTCCTTAGAATAAAATAAGTCACTGCTAAAAGAATTTGTTATTCATTCTCCATGTGGTTTGGTTTATTAAAAGAGCACATTATGAAAGAATATTAGAATACCTAGACTTTTTTCCCTGATTTCCTCTTGTCTCACTAGTCACCCTATCCAGAAGCTTCAGTAGATGAGTGTTTTTGTCTTCTCTTTAGAGTTAGATAAATGGACATACTTCAGACATTTGCTCATAATTTCAAAGTCAGAGATTGCTTTGGCTATGAAATTCAATAGGATTGTTTGATATTTCTTTAGATATATTTAAATCAATTAATAGAAACTGCTCTAACTGCTGTTTCAAAGCCAGCCTTGGGAAGTTTGTGCACAATTGGGAAATTCCCATAGTACTGGAGTGTGAATTGTTAAGAAACTTTTAGAAAATGAATGTGATTTGCCAGCTAAAATGCCCATTTTTTAGAAACTCCTTTAGGACATCTCTGCTATAGAAAATAAAGTTTTGTTTTGCTTTGTTTTGTTTGCAGTTGCTCCAAACAGCAATCATAGTGTAATAATGTCAATTCATGGTCATTAATATTTCCTTTCTTTTTTTTAACTTCTATAGTGATTATCTTCTTTCACTGACTGTAAATATCTTTTTGCTTAAAAATAAGAATAAAATGTATTTTGTTACAAGATCTCATAATAATTGTCCAGAGTTAAAACTACAGAAGAACTATGATGTAGAATATTAAAGAATATTTTCTGATTTATTAGATTCACTCCTGATCAAAAATGACAACTTATAAGAGCTTATTATTTGGGGGCACCTGGGTGGCTCAGATGGTTAAGCATCTGCCTTCAGCTCAGGTCATGATCTCCAGGTCCTGGGATTCAGCCCCATGTCAGGCTCCCAGGTCAGTGGGGAGTCTGCTTCCCCTCTCTCTCTACCTCTCCCCTTGCTTGTGCTCTGTCTCTCAAATGAATAAATAAAAAATCTTTAAAAAAATAAATTAAAAAAAAGAGTTTATTATTTGGTTTCCTCATCCCTCCCCCTTTATACTTTGTTTTTTGTTGTATATTATAACCTTAATTCAAATTTTCTAATATTGTTATTTGTGGTCTTGTCCTTTAAATTAAAGCACTTTTATGAAATAAATACATTGTTTACTAAAATTTCAATAGCATGCTATTTGTTCAGACCCATTGTATATTTTCAAAGATTGGATAGGATCCCAAGCTTAACCCACATTTACCTATGCCTGAATCGTTTAGGTGATCTTCGTGGACAGATATATTGAGCATTACTGATATCAGATCCTGGGCCTTGAAAATGTTCATTTTGAGCCCTAAATTTCTTTAACCCAAAGATTTTCAATTCTAACCCCATCTAATTTCTCTGATAGTTCATTATTACTGATTGTTCAAAGAAACTCAACAGATTTTTGTGCATTGATTTTGTATCCTACAACTTTACTGAATTCCTTTATTAGTTCTAACAGTGTTTGACGGAGTTGATAGGTTTTGTATTTATGTATCATGGCATCTGCAAATAGTGACTAGTGCCAGTTTTACTTCTTCTTTTCCAATTTGGATACTTTATGTTTCTTTTTCCTGCCTAATCATTCCTGCTAGGATTTCCAATACTATGTTGAATAAAGTAGCAAGAGTCTTATTCCTGAATTTAGAGCTTTTCACCAGTGAGTATGATGTTAGCTGTAGGTTTGTAATATACCGCTTTTATTATTTTGAGGTATGTTCCCCTTCTTCTTACTTTGTCGAGAGTCTTTACCATAAGTGGATGTTGAATTTTGTCAAATGCTTTTCCTGTATCTTTTGAGATGATCATATTTTTATTCTTCATTTTGTTAATGTGGTGTATCACATTGACTGATTTGCAGATGTTGAACCAGCCTTGTATTTCTGGAATAAATCCAATTTGATCATAGTTTATGATCCTTTCAATGTATTGTTGAGTTTGGTTTGCTGATATTTTGTTGAGGATTTTTGTATCTATTTTTATCAGGGATATTGACTGTAATTTTCTTTTCTTGTTGCACCTGTGTCTGGTTTTGGTATCAGGGTAATTCTGGCCTCATAAAATGAATTTAAAGTGTTCCCTCCTCTTGTATTTTTTTAAAAGATTTTGAGAAGGATAGTTATTAAATCTTTGAATGTTTGGTAGAATTCTCCAGTAAAACATGTGTTCCTGGACTTTTGCTTGTTGGGAGGTTTTGGATTACTGATTCAGTCTCCTTATGAGTAATAGATCTGTTTAGATTTTCTGTTTCATCATGATTCAGTGTTGGTAGGTTGTATATTTCCAGGAATTCATACATTTCTTCTAGGTTGTCCAATTTGTTGTCATATAATTGTTCATAGTAGTGTTTTATGATCCTTTGTATTTCTATACAATTAGTTGTAACTTCTCTTTCATTTTTGATTTTATTTATTTGAGCCCTTTGTCTTTTATTTCTTGGTGAGTCTAGCTAAAGATTTGTCAATCGTTTATTTTTCCAAAAGAACCAACTCTTAGTTTCATCGATCTCTTCTATTGTCTTTTTAGTCTCTATTTCATTTCTTTCTTCTCTAGTCTTTGTTATTTCCTTCTACAAACTTTGTGCTTTATTTGTTCTTTTTCTAGTTCCTTGAGATGTTAAGATAGATTGCTTATTTGAAATTTTTCTTGTTTCTTGAGGTAGAAATTTATTGCTATGAACTTCCCTCTTAGAACTGCTTTTGCTGCATCCCATAAAGTTTGGTATGTTTTACTTCCATTTTCATTTGTTTCAAGATTTTTTTTTCTTATTTCTCTCTTTATTTTCTATTTGATCCATTGGTTGTTTAGTAGCATGTTGATTAATCTCTACATATTTGTGAATTGTCCAGTTTCCTTTCATAATTAATATGTAGTTTCATACCTTTGTGTTTGAAAAATATGCTTACTATTATTTTAGTCCGTTTAAATTTGTTAAGACTTCTTTTGTGACCTAACATATGATCTATATTGGGAAATGTTCTATGTGCACTTGAGAAGAATGTGTATTTTGTGGCTTTCGGTTGGAGTTTTCTGTAAATATTAAAGAAGCCCATTATCTCCAAATCTCCAAAATTAAAGATATGCAGAGGAGAGAGTTATCAAATACCAAATATATCACCCGAAAACATTTGGAGCTAAAATGTTATATTTGGAGGAAATAGATGAGAATGTGCATTCTGAAGCCCAGACATGTATAGCTAACCTTCTAAAAAAAAAATCTGAACCCACTTAATCTCTCTGACTCTACCCTTGAATGGAGAAACCACTAAGGTACATATCATAAAAAGATAAATCAAAGTTGAGGCAAGAGATGCAACTAGATAGTAGTAGAAAGGGAGAGACAACATTTTAAGGCTTGAATGAATGTAGGAGAGTTTGCAAAATGACCCAGGACAGAGGTCTGTGGGTATGTAGGGCTTTGCCTTAGAATATTTATGACTCTGTGTTGAGAAGTAGGTTGGAGAGGACCCAAATGATAAGTTTTTTTTTTAGTCTTTAATTCATCTGACTTAAGAGTGTTAATAAATGATAGCCTAATACTTTTTCACCAAAAAGGCCCAGGAGAATTAGCTATTATTTTTTTTTTTTAAGATTTTATTTATTTATCAGAGAGAGAGAGAGAGACAGAGGCAGGCAGAGGGAGAAGCAGGCTCCTTGCTGAGCAAGGATGTGGGACTCAATCCCAGGACCCTGGGATCATGACCTGAGCCGAAGGCAGAGGCTTAACCGACTGAGCCACCCAGGCGTCCCTAGCTATTATTTTTTGAAAGCTTTTTGTGTACTAAAGATTTTGTACCCATTAACTCATTTAATTTTCAAAACAACTTTATGAAATATGCATTGTTATTATTATCATCTTTATTTTAATTAAAACACACCTAATTAACTTGTCCACTGTTACCCAATTAACCTATGATAGGGTTGAGATTTGAACCCCCAAAAATCTAGCTTCCAAGCCCCTCTACTCTTGGAAACATCTTCTCTTCCTTCCTCCATAACTTATTCTTCAAACTGTTATTAAGTTTTAGGATTGCTGACTATGTCTTTTTCACCACTCAGACCCTTTTTCTTTCAGTATAGCAGATACTAGCTAGGAGGTTAGGAGGAAGCACTCTAATTAAACTTATTCATATTAATGTAGAGAGTGTTAGTCACTAAACCTTCCCCAAGGTGTTTTCATTTTTAAAGAGGATGCTTGTTAAAACAAATTAATCTATCAGTGCTGAAACACCCAGTTGTATAAAACCAGAAAACAAAATAATTTAGGAATGTGAGATGAAAATACTTTTGAGCAGAGGGGCCACCCATTAAGCAAGTTGATCTGTGCCCTCCCTAAATTACTCCTTCTTCATATAGCTGCTTTGATTCTGCATGTTACAACCCAAAATTTGTGTTTTGGCTTGTTGCTTTGCTTTTTCACTGCTATCTCAATAGTAATAAGAGTGGGGATTCTTGAGAAACAATGGAAAAAGTAAAGGAAACAGAGAATGCAAAGAAAATAAAGTAGATGGAAAGATAAATAGCCTATTTGAGGAAACTGCATGTACAGCCTAAGGAAGACTATGGAGAAAATACATTTAAATGTATCAATTTATTAGAATTTATTGATATCAGTAATCCTTAGCTATCTTACAGGACATAAGTTACTTTAACACCTGCAATGATAACTCAGTGTACATTCTTAAAATCATAAACATGTATACTCTCTTTGAAATTTTCATTATAACAATGAAATACAATATACAAACTCACCAATTTCAATGAACTAAGATAAATTATATTAAATTAAGCAAATCAATATTGCTGCAAGATAAACCAACACTTTAATCCTGAAATACTTTAGAGTCCAGCCTATTTTCAAGTGATTGTTTCTGCAAGTGTATTTCCTTCTACATGTTTAAATATAATACCTGAAATCTACTTCACTTATTTATTTGTAATAAGCTTAGGGAAAAAAAAGTCCAAAGTTGCCATCTCAATAGAGATTTTAGAGAGTCATCTTCTAGCAAAACTGTAGTTAAATAATTATATGGCAGACAATGATCCTTTCTTTCCTTGCCTTTACAAATTCCAGGCAAGAACTTTCTAATCAATGGAAAGCTTTTAGCAGCATCAACTTTATTGACATTTGCCAAACATGAAAGATAAGATATAAGACCCAGATTAATAGAGAACAGATAAATATTTGTGGCTAGTTCTACCAAATAATAGATCATCTTTTCATCTTTTTTGCATCTTTGTAGAGCAGGCCTATCCTGAGAATGTCCTTCAGAGTGTGAAATTGCCCCATGGTGTTGTAGAACAAGGCAAGAATATTTTATGGATGCGGTCATCTATCCTGACTGTTCGCTTGCTCTGATAGACTCTGCTCAGTTGAGAAAAAATCATCACTATTATTTTATAGGAAACTGTATTTAACCTAGTGGATTTAAAATGTACATGCCTCTCTCCTTTCTTTTTTAAGCAAAAATCCAAATTTGAAAGTTTAAGTTGGACTGAGCAGATAGAAATGTAATTCTAAGAAGGAAGAATTTTGTTTTTCACACAAACATTGTGCCAGAACTTTGCTGTTACAAGGAGGGCAGCTACACTGATACATCCCTTGTATGTAAGAAACCCACAAGTCACCCTTCTAAATTGTTCTTTTGTTTCTGTTTCTAAAATTCCAAACACTTGTATCATTGATTTAACTGTCCCCTGAAATGTGTAATTGCAAAACATTCTGAAAATTAAAATGCTTACATTCTTTTATCCATCCATTACCACTGAGGTGTTAAAATAATTTATTCCATTATATTAACGATTGCTTGATGCATCAAAAGATAATTTGCCATGTAATTTTGTTAAACCTGAAACTGTAGCATATTTTCTTGATAATACCATTAATATATCAAGAGTAAATAAAATGTTTAGTGGTAGGCACATTAATTATCGCCTTCATCTATCGGTGTTTAAAACTTAGAAATAATTAAATGTGCTTTAATAAGATATGGTTCTGAGAAAGCTGGATCATTTATGAATCACTAGAGGTGCGTGGAGCTGTGTTTCCCTTGAGAGACAGAATTTATGCCTAACACCCCGCTGATTGTTCAGGAGGTAAAGAACCAATAGCTGCATGTACAGAGGTTTAATTTAAAGTGTGTTTCTCACTAGGCTGCTCACAACACTTAATTAAACTCTGCTGTTTTGGCAATGACAAATGCTGTAGTGCAAAAGGAACCCGAGTCGCGGTGACTGAGAAGCTTTTGTAATTTCTTTCATGTGCACGGGCAGCCAGATCCAGGTCAGAAAGGAAAGTGAGAATAAAAGAAGACATATTTTGGTGTTTGGACAGATTTGCCACTCTTAAGCATCTATTGTGGGTACCCCAAAGTGCTGCATTATTTAAAGGATTTAATCATGCGGTGTTTGTAAAATATGGCATGTGACCAGAGAAAACAATTTGAAGTCCATTGCTAAGTTGTTGGGGTTTTAGGAAAAAGCTTCTTTTTCATCAGCAAACATAAAACCTGAAATAATAATGGATGCAAATTTAGCTAAATATGTAGTGCTTCGAGTGCTCGGCAACGTTTTTATGATACGTTTTATATATTTTTTGCCTTGTATGTGTAAGTTCATTTCTGGGTATATTTTCAAAATTAAGGAAGTCCATTATATTGATCAAAGAAAATGAGCTGAAATGGTTATATTTATGTAAAATTAATTACAAAAGAAAGCATGGACAACTAACTTTTAAAATTCTTCATGTTGAAATGATGCTTACTTTGAAAAATAGCCTAAAATTCCCTTCATGTGAAACTATCATCTCATCTTCCCAGGTTCATTTATACTGAGCAGTGCTTTTAATGAGTCATAGACCCATGACTCCATTTTTATATCATTTTCGTCCCCAAATAAGATAGAAGGTAAAAAGAACAAAATGTTGAAAAAGATAGCAAAAAAAGTAATGTGTAGTGAATGTTTACTATGTGTCAAAAACCACCTAAGCATTTTTACCTGTGCAAGCTCATTCAGTCACCAGGGCAATCCATGCATTCAGAATAATCATTGTCTCTACTGATCAGAAGACTGTGGTGCAGAGGGGTTAAGAAATTTATACAAGATCACAATTAGTGATCATTTAGTGAGAGCACAAGAATTCAAACCCAAGGTGATCTGTTTCCACAACCAAAATCCCTAACCAGTACACCATAGTGACAAATTGAAATATTACAAATTATACAGGGAGAAATCACATCAAATCAAAGAGAAAATAACATACACACAGCAGTTATTTCCTTGCTTATCATTATTTAAGGACTCTACTCTCCCTTTGAAAATCAAATGGCTGGAATAAATTTAGGTATCCTCTAACTCCTATCTAAGTACAGAAAGTGAGGTCCAGAGAAGTTAAGGAAATGTACAATATTGCAGAAGTGATCAGTGGTGGAGCTAAAAATTAAGTTTCCTACTGACAGCCTTGCTTTCCAGAATACAATGTTCCTTTGCTCTTGACTATTAGCATAGCTTATCTCAAAAGTAAATACTTGCACTGGTTTTTACAAATTAGTAAAGGTGAGATATATTTAGTCTATTATTGTATTCTTTATTAATTAAAATGTGGCCATGTTATTAAAACAATTATGTCACATGTTTTATTTGATTGAATTTTGTGGACAAGAACTTACATCAACATGGTGTTCAAAGAGGTTCAAAAATATTTCACTGAATGATTCATTGTTCTTCTCTTCAGCTGGAGTCATAGTTTCATATAGACTCATTTTATGTCATGGAATTCTAGAAAGAATTTCAGAGCATGGAGAATATAACTTTTATTCTCTGATGGATGAGCACTCATTCTTTACATGAAACCATCCAAGGTATAAAATCTCAACTTTGCAAGACAACCTGTGATATTTATACTACTACAATAAACAATTTTCTGGCTTATTTCAGCTACTGGAATTTGTTACATTGGTTAAAGAGTAGCCAGGGCCCAATGTTGTTTATCATGAAATTTGCTTTAAATTTAAAACAAATAAAGTGTGTTTAAAAACAAATAGCATGAAAATATTATGGAAGGTAGGGAATGTAATTCATTAGCTAAGTTCATTTCAATTTTAGATCTGAGGCTGTTATAGAACGTGCTATCTTAAAACTTTATAGAAGAAGTTTCTACAACTGCATCATATCAAATATTAAGTTATTCATTTACACTAAAAAATTGTTGAGCTCTAGAGTAACAAACTCAATAAGAATTTTATGTCCTCGGTTTTTAACAATCCAGGAACAAGTATCCTCGCAAAAGAATAAGGCATAATTCTCTCTTCTACTGGAATACATTGCATATTCAACTCGAGAGTTTCCAAGACAGGATACACCAAAAGTACCATGTTTGAAAGACTGTGCTAGGATGTGTGAAATAATATCCACAGGAGGGAAGTAGCATATATAGCTTTGGATTGAAACTCACGGTTTTGTGGGTTTTTCTTTTTTCTTTTTTCTTTTCTTTTTCTTTCTCTTTTTCTTTTTCTTTTCTTTCTTTCTTTTTCTTTCTTTCTTTCTTTTTTTTTTTTTTTTTTTTGCAATCCAAGGCAGAATACTTTTTATTTGCAGGGGCATTATACTACTAATGTATCTCTGAGTCTGAATAATATGGAAAGAGTGAGTAACACAGGCAAAAGAATTCTACCAGTGGTGTGGAGAGAATTGGATTTGTAGAAAAGAGGCCTCATAAGATTTTCCTATTTGCCTTTGAGGGAAAAAAATCTGTCTATAAACTCAGAAAGGTATAGCTCTAAAATGGGTTCTAAAATGGGTTATGTATAAAAATGTAAGCTACTGTTTTGGTCTTTGAAATGTGGAATAAAATGGCTTCTAAAGCCACAATGGGATCGACATATTTTTCTCATAAACCTATTCAGTGAAAGTGAACATTTGGCTCTTTGGAGGGCTAACAGGGCACACAGCAGATATTGATTTTATGTTCTCTACTTCTTCACATTTAGGCAACTTCACATGTAACAGAATACACACCTTCCTAATATCCAAGTGAAACATTTTGATCAAATGATTTCTGCTTCCACAATAGACTTCTCAAAACTTTGTATCTTCTCTGCATTGAAAATTTATTTTCTCCATTTATTTTATTTTATGTTATGTTATGTTATGTTATGTTATGTTATGTTATGTTAGTGACCATTCAGCACATCATTAGTTTTTGATGTAGTGTTCCATGATTCATTGTTTGCGTATAACACCCAGTGCTCCATGCAACATGTGCCCTCCTTAATATCTATCACCGGGCTAACCCATTGTAAAGACTATGTTTATTACTTAAGTAAATCTCTTTCATTTTGGTTTAAAGGCTACCTTCTTACAGATGCATTCTTTGGTTATCCTATCAAAAGTATACTCTTGACCTTTTTTAAAATTTTTTATTGCCAAACTCAGTTTCCTTCATAGCATTCGTCAAAGTTTGTAATTTCTTAATCTACATATTTATCCATCTATTTATTTATTTATTTTTCTACCTCCTTTTCTAAGATCTTCCAAAAGATCATGGGAAATATCTATGTTATTCTTTTTTTTTTTTTTTTTAAAGATTTTATTTATTTATTTGAGAGAGAGAGAATGAGAGACAGAGAGCATGAGAGGGAGGAGGGTCACAGGGAGAAGCAGACTCCCTGCCGAGCAGGGAGCCCGATGCGGGACTCGATCCTGGGACTCCAGGATCATGACCTGAGCCGAAGGCAGTCGCTTAACCAACTGAGCCACCCAGGCGCCCATATCTATGTTATTCTTGACTACACCCTCAGCATCAATACAGTCTTTGTCATTTGAATGGCTCAGTAAATTTTTACTGAAAGGATTGATAAATAAATGAATAAATGTATGAAAAAATCGCCCACTCTCTATATAGTCACCATTGTTTCTTTCTCTGTATTCTTACTTTTTATTTGCTGCCACTCTCGAAGAGCCTTTGCCTCTACTCAGGAGATTTGTCCTGCTAGCCAAAAGTTCACTGTTGTTCCCAGAAGAGAGAAAAACATTTGGAAGCTCACATTCTCAAGTCTAAGATGGCAAACCACAGGTTTTCTGAAGCCTGATAGGTATTTCTCCAGAAGGAGAAGCACATAGTCAAGGAAAGAGAGTATCTCACAGAAAAGAGCAGTTGCTGTAACAGAAAACCAGTGTTCTTGTGTTCAGTTTGCTTTCTAACTAGCTGTGTGATATTGGGCATATCATTCTAGCTGGTCTGAGATTTGTGTTACTGTATGTAATATGTGGGAATAATAAAACTTGACAGAATTGTGAAGAATCGATTGAGGCAACGTACTTGAGAAAGCTAATATAAGCTAAACAATTATATGAATTCAAGTTCTAGTAATAATAATGCATAGTATATTGGAGGTATATGACATTCAATAGTTCTTTTATACAAGCAACACTTTGGATTTTTTTTTAATCTTCAGCAACAGTAAATTTTTTTGCTCAGACATTTCAAGCAATGGTTCTATCGTCTATACAATGTATTTGAACAAATACAGGAAAACACAATAGTGAAGTGTAGTGATAGTTACAGTTTATTATTCCAAGCATCTGTTAAATAGACCTTTCTCTTTGGCTCTCCCCATTTTCACCCCCTTACATCTTTCTAAAAGCTGAATGGCTTCTGAGGAATCAAAGCAGCTCCCTCTCTTGTATTCTCCCTATGTCCTTTGCAATGTTTTAAATGAACTTAAGCTGTAAAAGGGCTTAGTAAATTTCACCTCTCTAGATACTCAACTCTCTGCTCACATCCCATCACCTAACATGTAGTGGTTACAGAATGTACTTGAGTGGTTAAGGCTGAACTTCACGTCCCCAACATTTAGAGAAGCAATTCAAAGCAGATAGTGAGCAATTCAGCCGGGGCCTATTTACCCTAGTCATTTATTTTAAAACCCTAACACTAAAACCAGACCATTTTAAATGGTAGATAAAAGGCAGTGAAATTGATGAATGCCTTTTGGCAAGTACAGTTGAGTTTCCATGGGGTTTTATACATTATTGACACTGTCAGTGATTTCGGTGATTGTGGCTACAGCTGGGATGTTATTATTACCATGTTGCAGTACTTCTGTTGGGAGGCTATTCCGTGGTCACAGCTGGAAGTGTTAGTGGCATTTGATGTTCATGACCTACAGTAATTGTACCATTTTATAAGAGGAGTTCACGAAATCCACAGTCAAGAATTAAGCTGTGCCCGACCAAGTGACTTACGCTAGTAGGCAAGAGAATGAACAGGAGTGGCCTCAGTCAGAATTCAATAGTTGCCACGAGAGACTGAGCAGGTCGTTGTGAGGGTAATGTTACCGCACAATGGCGCCAATCTACACAGAAGTCTGGGGGTTGCTGTGTTGGCACTGATACATTTCCTTCAAGGCTGTCTTTGGGGTGGGGATTTTTTATGCCTTTAAGGCCAAGTGAATTCTATTCCACAAACGCATTGTGTGATGAATAACCCTTTTACTTTCTCTAAATTTATTTTTTTCAGATTATAAAAGTAATACATGTTTATTATGGATAATTTGAACAATATAACAAAGAATAAAATTTGAAATCACTCTTAATCTTAGCACTCAGAGGCAGCCAATTTTAATATTCTGGGGGCATCTTTCCAAATATACATGCATAGATAATTTTAACAGAAATTGAATTAATGCTGTATATACATATTTTCAAAATTCTGCCTTTTCACGCTGACATTAGGACTTAAATAATGAACTGATTCATATAACAACAGGAACCAATAAAAGTCTCTTAAATTTCTCAGATAAAGAAGAATAAGTTGATTTATTAAAAAAAACAGTAATCAGGCTTTTAACAAAAATCATCTGTAAAATGTTTTTGTTTTTTGATGGGTAGTTTAGGGTCAACCTTACAATGGCAAGAATCACACTTAGGTAAATCAAGCAGAGGCTTACTCTATGTAGTACAATGGGCATTGTGAGACAGCTCTGATATTCTTTGCCCCCAAATACTTTCCTTTGTTGACAATGTCCAGTTACCTAAATTCATTTCTGAGGGATTCGTCTTTTGGAGCACAACTGTGTATGCAGACACTCTCTGTTGAAAAGCCACCATTCTTAGTGGGGTAAGGCAAGTAGGTTATTAGCTACTGACATGGGCTAATTTGCCAATGTCTTCTGAGGTTGTGGAAAGCAGAGAGCAGAAAGTGAGGAAAAAGAACTCGGGCAGGTGATTCGCAATGAGGGAAATGAGGGATATAATTGATGCATAACGCTGCAGTGTATATGTACATACAGCTTTGTTAACAAAGTCATAAGATAGTCAAGGTCACCGTCTAAGTGCTAAACTTCGTGTCTCTGTATACATGACTAGCACAACAGACTTAATATGGCCCAGATTAAATATTATGTGCCACCATAAGTCAGAAGATACATGTGCTGACTTCCCTGTCACTATTTGGATAATACTTCTCTTCTCCTAGGAACTTAAGCATTATAGCTGAATCTTCCCTCCCTTTCACACATTCTATTTAAAATACACGGCCACAGGGTGCCAGGGTGGCTCAGTCAGTTAAGCCGTTAAGCATCTGCCTTTGGCTCAGGTCATGATCTCCGGGGTCCTGGGATTAAGCCCTGCATGGAGCTCCCTGCTCATCAGGGAGTCTGCTTCTCCCTCTCCCTCTGCCCCTCCCCTCCCCTTCACTCATGCTGTCTCTCTCACGCTCTCTCAAATAAATAGGGAAAATTAAAAAAAATACTGCCATACTTTATTAATTTTACCTAAGTAATAGTCATCTTTACTAACTACTAGGGCAATTTTTGTTTTGTTTTGTTTTGTTGTTGTTGTTGTTTGTTTTTTAAGTACTAGGGCTTTTTAATACACTTATTATCTTTTACCTGGCCTATTAGAAAAGGCCCCTCATTCGTCTCCCTTGTTTCCATAATTCCTGATCAAATATTTCTACATGTAATAATTCATTAATATTCACCACAAATTGCTGAATCTAGTCTGCTGATCAAAGCTGTCAGTAGCACTCCATTGCTAGTAATAATAATAATACTTTAAAAAATAATAATCATAGTAATAATATAATACTAAACATCTTAATTACTGAGATCCTCTAGAATATAGCCCAAATTTCTCTTCCCAGATGTAATCCTTCTAATTTCTCTATGGCATCCCATACCTCAGTTTACATGGTCTAAGTTCTATTCTTTATAAATCTATCCTGTACTTTCTCTCCTCTGCGACTTGGTACACATTGATCTTTCTTTGTTTTATCTCCTTTTAACATTATTATTTGTTAAAATCATCTCCATCATTAAAGGTGTAATTGAAATGATTTGTTTTCCAGAGTAGAGATTCCAATTTCATCTGGATTTCTTTTTACTCAGTCCCCAAAGTTCAGACAATGATATCACAGAAAAGATGTTCAGTCAGTGATAGAATAAATATGTTTCAATGAATTTATATCCTTGAAGGCAAGGGTGGGAATCAGCAGATATGATGGTTAATTTTATGTGTCAACTTGACTGGAGCAAGGGGTACCCAGGTGTTTGGTCAAACTTTATTCTGGATATATCCGTGAGGGTATTTTTGTATGAGATAAACATTTGACTCAGTAGACTGAATAAAGCAGATTGCCCTCTCTAACACGAGTGGCCCTCATCCAAACAGTTGAAAGCCTGAATAGAATAATAAGGCTGCCTCTCCCCCCATCCCAAGAGTAAGAGGGAACTCCTTTGGCTTGGTTGATTGAACTGGACATGGATCTTTTCATGCCTGTGGACTCAAACAGAAGCATCAGCTCTTCTCGGATCTTGAGCCTGATGGCTTGAAGACTAGAAGTACACTTGGTTGTTCTGGGTCTCCAGCTTTCTGATTGCAGATTTTGGGACTTCTCAGTGTCCATGATCATGTGAGCCAATGTCTTATAATACATCTCTCTCTCTATACACACACACACACACACACACACACACCACACATACACACACACACACACACATTCTGTTGTTTCTTTTTTTTCTGGAGAACTCTGACTAATATAGGAGATTTGCCTGAGAGAAGAGTAGTGAACTGAACCCTGAAAGCAGAAATAAATATGCTCTCTTTAAAGGGAATGAACAAGAAAGGAAATGCAAAGAGATAATTCCTCATTGAAATTACCCCTTTAAAGCAATTGCATGGATTTTCACATTGTTCTTTCATGCTTAGTCTGCCTGCACTGACCCTGGTCCACATTCCACATTCACAGTGTAGCCCTTGAGTCCTGAGGAACAGGGTTCCATTGCAGCACATGCTGATTTAAAAGGTAAATAAAACATGCTCAGTGTTACCCAATCCCTAATCTGACTCCTTTATAATAACGGAAAAAGCACTAATGGAAATTAAGGCAAAGAAAACCATCACTTAAAATGATATTAACTTCAATAGTCTTACACAATTCACAGCGCTCTTGAATCACAGACCTGTACCTCTGAAACAAATAATACATTATATTAAAAAAAAAAGAAGAAGAAGAAGAAGAAGATAGCAGGAAGGGGAAAATGAAGGGGGGGGAATCAGAGGGGGAGACGAACCATAAGAGACTATGGACTCTGAGAAACAAACTGAGGGTTCTAGAGGGGAGGGGGGTGGGGGTATGGGTTAGCCCGGTGATGGAAAAAAAAAACAACAACTAATGATGTAATGTATGGTGATTAACATAACATAATAAAATTAAATTAAAAAAATATTAGCTTCTTGATAGAAAACAACCTAATCTTTGATCTGAGTTTGATTATTTTATTTTTTATTTGTTTTCCTAGGTCAAGTTATCCAGTTATTCATGAAAACATAAATTTTAATTTAAAAATCTTTTACATGCTGCTTCGTTGGTAGTTAGACGGATTATACTCTTTATAAACTATCATTGTATAAAATAAGCTTCATGTAGGGTGACTGGTTGGCTCAGTCGGTTAAGCGTCTGACTCTTGATTTCGACTCAGGTTATGATCTCATGGTCATGAGATCGAGCCTCATGTCGGGCTCTACACTGAGCATGGAGCCTGCTTAAGATTCTCTCTCTCCCACCGCCCCTAGACCTCCACTCGTGCATGCTCTCTCTCTCTTTCTAAAATAAATAAATAAATAAATAAATAAATAATAAGCAAGCAAGCAAGATTCTTGGTATATTAGTTGCATTTACATAACTTAATTTTATCTGTATGAATTAATAAATCATGGAGGTTTTGACCCTGATGATTATTATTGGATATTTTGCTGTCACTTTTGCTTTTGCTTAATTTTTAATTTGAACTAATCAATATTTAATTTTATAAAAATTATAATATAATGCTAAGCAAAAAGAAAATGCAAATCATTTATGATCCAATAACCACTGCATATATTTTTATATTTACCTTTTCAGATTTTTTCTTTGTATATATGAATACTTATATGCATACATACATTTTTTATGAAAACGGAATCCCACCACAAAAATGAATGCTTCTCTCTTCCTATTTATATACACATACACACGATTATTTATATACCCATATGCATATACATTAAAGTATGTGCAGACACATAACTATTAAATATAGACTTGTACTTATAGAATACACCTTAGGAAAGACACATGTAATTAGATAAATTTTTTTAATGATTGTATATTAATCCATTAAATACTGCTGCTGTAATTTATATAACTATTTTCTTATTGTTGGCTAAAGGTAGCCAGCACTGTAATTTATATTCTTAGTTATATATTTTCCCCACATGTCCTAAACTTGAATTGCCAGGATACAAAAAGATAAAACATTTTTAGAAATTCTAGCATTTATTTATTTATTTATTTAGAGAAAGAAGGAGAGAGAATGGGGAAGGGGCAGACAAGAGGGAGAGAGAGAATCTTAAGCAGGCTCCACACCCAACGCAGACCCCGATGCAGGGCTTGATCTCATGACCCTGACATGATGACCTGAGCTGAAATCAAGAGTTGGACACTTAACCAACTGAGCCACCTAGGTGCCCCATCTTTAGAAATTTTGATACTCATTTCTGTATTGCCCTTCAGAAAGTCTTCATCAATTTATGTACCACAATTATCTATTTCTCTATTACTCTAGTTCACAATGGATAAAATATCCTTGGAAAAGAACAATATCTCATTGTTTTATTAATTTGCCATTCTTCAATTACTGATACCATTAAACAATTTTCTTATAAGTACGAAGAATTCACATTTATTATTTTTAAATGTCCTTCATTTATTTATCTAAAAAATATTTACTGAGTGTCTAATAGATGCCAAGTAATACACTAGATCCTGTATATACAGAAAGAACAAAATAATTGATAAGCTCAAAATACCAACAGTTAAGACCAGAGAGAAATATGCCTTAAAATCTAGGGTGGATATGGCTATTGGTGCCTGGTGCCGACTGCAAACAAAGACCTGACCACATGTTTGAGTAAGTTTTACTGACAAAAGAACTTTAACATTAAATGTGTTTGGGACTTTTGAGACCTAAAATAAACTTTGAGTCCTCAAATTTCTATACGTATAAAACAGAGTGAAAAATTGCTTAGCCCCCAGAAGAAAATATTTACTAAAAGTTAACACAGATGTGGCTGAGTAATCGAAAAGTAGAACCTCCAAAAGACCAAGCCAAGAGCAATGAAGAACGATAGACTATGGAACAAATGTCTGTAAGGGAAATCTGGGGATTTAATCAAGGAATATTTCCACCTCTCCAGAAAAACAGTCCTTTGCTTTATCCATCCCATGGGATTTCAGTATAGCTGTTAGCCATAAACTTTTTAGTCATTCTTCCTTATCCTAATGGGATTTTTTTTTCTTTTAGAGAGACAGGTGGGGACAGAGGGAGAACGGGAGAGAGAGAACCCTAAGCAAGCTCCACACCCAGCGTGGAGCCCAACATGGAGCCGATCACATAACCCTGACCCCTGAGATCATGACCTGAGCCAAAATCAAAAGCCGGGCATTTAACCGACTGAGCCACCCAGGCACCCCTCCAAATGGGATTTTTTGAAGTTATCCTGTGCTGTTCCACTAATGTATATCATATATATGGGAATAAAAAGCTTATTTGTTATTTCAGAGTTTTCTGCATCAAGAAAAAAACATATTAAGCCCTGAAGTAGTGATGATCTTGAAACTTTGAATCTGGTGCTATGATTTGGTGAGAATTTTTAGGGGTTCCTTGGTTAGGAAGCAAATGTACTTTGTGCAAGAAAGAAGAGACATGAATATTTGTAATCAAGCATGTAGAACATGGTAGATTGAGTTAGTTTTTGAGTTAGTTTTCACATTTATAACCGTGTAAGAGAGGTGTATACCCTTGTCCAAAATATGGAGTTATTTTGGTGAAAAGAGTGTACTTTCTAGCTTGTTATCATGTTTGGTCATATAACTCACTTTTGCAATTCACAGCACAATATTTAAAAGCCTTCTTTGGTTTTAGTACGTCGGTCCCTCTTTTATTTTCTGCTATATGAACAGCATGTCCCAGATTGGGCTGTTACTTCATAACAAAGAAAGTACATCAATGAGAGACCCAGTCAGAGCAGACTCAAACCAACCACCAACTCCTGTGAAACATGAACAAGAAATAAACTTTTGCAATTGGAAGCCACTGAAACTTGGAAGTTGTTTCCACAGCAAAGCTGGCTAATACCATGCACATTTCAGTCTCATTCCAGATTTTAATGAGAATTCCTTCAGCGCAGTAGTCGTTCAAAATGTGGGCCCCACACCACACTGTGAGTATGTGAGACTAATAAACTGCTCTAGATCTCATCTGTACAGTATTGGGGGCCTGTGCTCAGCCATTCTCATGACCCTATGATGAGAATTTCTTGCTCACCAATAAGGTGAATAGGATGTAATCCCAAAACAATAAAGCAGATCTTGAACTGAGTGAGGTGTGGCTGACTCCAAAGTCTATTCTCTAACACAGGAAAACACCAATATGTGAAACTGTGAATAAACAGAGGAAAACAGCATAGACACCAACATGACTGTTACATGAATACTTTTTTTTTAAAGATTTTATTTATTTATTTGACAGAAAGAGACACAGCGAGAGAGGGAACACAAGCAGGGGGAGTGCGAGAGGGAGAAGCAGGCTTCCCGTTGAGCAGGGAGCCCGATGCGGGGCTCGATCCCAGGACCCTGGGATCATGACCTGAGCCGAAGGCAGATGCTTAATGACTAAGCCACCCAGGCGCCCCACATGAATGCTTTTTTTTTTTTTTTTTTTTTTTTAAGATTTTACTTATTTATCTGACAGCGAGAGACACAGCGAGAGAGGGAACACAAGCAGGGGGAGTGGGAGAGGGAAAAGCAGGATCCCCACTGAGCAGGGAGCCCGATGTGGGGCTCGATCCCAGGACCCTGGGATCATGACCTGAGCTGAAGGCAGACACTTAATGACTGAGCCACCCAGGTGCCCCCACGTGAATACTTTTTAAGTAAAATTTCATCTGGTGGAAAGTTTTTGTTCTCAAATATTGATTTTGAAAGTGAGGTATGTAACACATGTTAAAAATAAAGAACACTTGGCCAAGCACAAAAAACACTCATTTCACTAGTACACCTGAAACTAATATAGCATTGTGTATTAACTATACTCAAATAAATAAATAATAGCCATAATCATAATAATAACTGAACAGGAGCTGAGTTCATCAACATGAATCAATCTCCCACACATAACGTTTGATAAAGAATATCATATGATGGCTTTCATGTAAACTTTAAAAATATGAGAAACCAAACACTCATTTCAGACCTCATTGCCTGGATTTAATAAAGGATGTATCAGGGTGCACTTGAGTGGTTCAGTCAGTTAAGCGTCTGTTTTCGGCTCAGGTCATGATCCCAGGGTCCTGGGATGGAGCCCCGCATCTGGCTCCCTGTGCAGATGGGAGTCTGCTTGTCCCTCTCCCTCTGCCCCTCCCCCTGCTTGTGCTCTCTCTCTCTTTCCAAATAAATAAATATAATATTTTTAAAAAATTAAAAAAATAAAGGATGTATCAGAAGAGTGGTATGTTGAATTCAATAATACGAAGGAAATCAGAGGTAAAATTTTACATTAACTTCCTTCAGTTGGAGATAATTTGTACCAAACACTGCATAAGAAGAGGACAATGCAGTTAAACTGCACAATACTAAAGAATTTTTTATTATGTAGTACAGAGGAGGCTGGAAATAAGGAATACCAAAAAAAGTGTTCTAGAATTCTAACAGTTATTTGAAACACTGTCCATTCTGGATGTTTATACACCACAGCATTGTAATTGTCCATTACCTGATTTAAAACTTTCTAAAGTTTCCAGAGTTGCTGTGTGGCTCAAAGTCAGTGTTTGGTATACTAAAGCAAAGAAAATGAATATGCAGGGAAGTGAGTATAAAAGGTAATAGAGAACTGTTTGCCAAAACAAAGGAGAAAGCACATACTAGTATTTTTCCTATCAATAATCATAAATGTTACATAATTTACACTAAATTATATGGAAAGTGTTAAGAGCTTTACTTTGCCTTAAAGGCAGGGGAAGCATTTGTGGGATTTAACTTAAGAGTCCTACCATTTCTTTTTTTTTTAACTGAAATATAATTTATATACTACAAAAATCACCTTTAAAGAATATAATTTAGTATATCTCAAAATGTACAAAAATCACTGCTCTCTAATTCTAAAACATTTACATTACCCCAAAGAGAAAACTCATACCTATTAGCAGTCATATTCAATTCTTCCCTATCTCCATCCTCTGGCAATCAGTAATCTACTTTCTGTTTCTATAGATTTGTCTATTCTGAATTGTAGATAAATGACATCATGATATATATCTTTTTGTTTGGATCTTTGACTTTTCAGGTTTTCAAGGTTCATGCAAATTGTAGCATATAATAGTACTTCATTTCTTGTTTTGTTGCATAATATCCTATTGTATGAATATACCATATTTTGTTAGTCATTCATTAATAGATGGACATTTGGATTATTTTCACTTTTTGGTTACTACTAATCATGTTGCTTGGAACATTTGTGTACAAGTTTTTGTGTGGATGTATATTTAAATATTAAATTATTTTATAAAATATGTTAAATACCAAGGAGTAAAATTGCTGAGTTATACCATAACTCTGTTTAACTTCCTGAGGAACTGCTAAACTATTTTCTAAAGTGGCTAAAACATTTTACATTCCCAACAACAATGTATGAGGGTTTCAGTTTCTCCACATCTTGGCTACACTTGTTAATGTCCATCTTTTTTATTCTAGCTAGCCCAGTGGGTGTGAAATGGAATGTCATTGCGGCTTTGCATTTTTAATTTCCCTAATGACTAATAATATTGAGCATCTCTCCATGTGATATTGACTCTATGTACATCTTTCTTGGAAAAATGCCCGTTTATATCCTTTGCTCATTCTTTAACTGGGTTGTCTTTTGTTGTTGAGTTACAAGAGCTTATATATTCAGAATACAAGTCCCCAAAAAATAATTTGTAAATACTTTTTTTCCATTTTGTGGGGTGGATTTGCACATTCTTAATAGTACCCTTTGATGCACCAAAAGTTTTACTTTTGATAAATTTCACTTATCTATTTCTTTTTTGTTACTACTTGTACTTTCAGTGGGACATCTAAGAAATCATTGCCTAATCAAAGATCACTAAAACTTATGCCTAATTTTTTTTTTGAAGTTTTGCAGTTTAGCTCTTAGGTTTAGGTCTTCAACCCTTTTTAAGTTAATTTTGTATGACTTCATTCTTTGTCTGACTTCATTCTTTCTTATATGGATATCAAGTCGCCTTAGCATTATTTGTTTTGAAAGTGACTCTTCATACATTGAATCATCTTGTTACCCTGTTGAAAGTCAATTGACCATTATCACAGGTTTCTTTCTGGACTCTCAATTCAGTTTCATATTCTGTATATTGATTTCTATGCTAGTACAACACTGTGTCAATTACTATAGCTTTGTATTCTAACCCAGATCATAAAAACAGAGGATCACAGCCTCTCAATCAATTACCAAATTTGAGCCAGTTTACAGATCCAGAACCTTTTGAATGAAGGCAAGGCCAGGTCTCCTTAATGAAGGACCTCAGTATACTATCAAAAATGTATATGTTTAATCTTTCTCCCAGCCTTCTTCAAAGAGGACTAGGGCCTTTTACCAGGGTAACTGTACAGTGGGGAAAAAAATAATCAGACCTTTCAGAGATGATTGAACACTGGCTCTGAACTGATACTAATTCCAGGAGAACCAGAATGTCACTGTGGCCCTCCAGTCTGAATTGGGGCTTATGGAGGTCAGGTCTGTCTCACAATGGGTTCAACCTACGGTTATTTCTCCAATTCCAGAAGGTTTAATTGGAATAGACATACTTAGCAGCTGGTAGAATCCCCACCTTGGTTCCCCGACCTTTGGAGTGAGGGCTATTATATGGTGGGAAAGTCCATGTGGAAGCTGTTAGAAATACGTCTACCCAGGTAAACAGTGAACCAAAGGCAGTATCAATACCCACGGTGATTGCGGAGATTAGTTCCACCATCAGGACTTAAAAGATATAAGGGTGATGATTCTTGCTATACCCTCATCCAACTTGTCTATTTTGCCTGTGCAAGAAGACAGATGGATCTTGGAAAATGACAGTGGACTATCATAAACTTAACTGGGTGCTGCCTTCAATTGCAGCTACTACACCAGATGAGGTTTCATTGTTGGGCAAATTACCATATTCCCTGATATCTGTTATGCAGCCATTGATCTAGCAAATGGCTTTTTCTCCATACCTGTCCACGAGGTCTATTGGAAATGTACCCTGGCTTTTTGCAAATCTGATTAATTTCTAGAGTTTTGCAAAAGCTGGTTTTCACCAGTGTTCTCACTGCTTTTATGGAAGAGAGGATTTCTCAGAGGTCCTTATCATGACATCCTTCTGATGCTTGGGGCCTACCATTTCTAACATTGAAAAAAATATATATTTATATATAATAGAAACTAATTAATTTATAAAGAATGAGGCACTGGAAGCAGAGGAAGACAATGGAAACTATAAACACAAGGGAGAAGTAGCCAAGCATGTGTGAAAGCACGAGCTTTTAATGAGGACTTGCAATAGTGGAGTTGATAAGATAGAATTCAACAAAGTTTTTATACTATATTAAATAAATGCAGTTAATGGTCAAGTCTTCCTGTTTCTGACTGTGAAATATAGCATAGCACTAACCTTAGAATTACACTTTATATTATGGCAGAATGCTGTGTTCTTGATTCTATTAAAAAAGTGGAAGGACTCCCTTCCAAGTACTAACCAGGCCCAACCCTGCTTAGCTTCCGAGATCAGACGAGATCAGGCGCGTTCAGGGTGGTATGTGCTATGGTGAGTGCTGTGAATTGTGTAAGACTGTTGAATCACAGACCTGTACCTCTGAAACAAATAATACATTGTATGTTCAAAAAAAAAGAAGAAGATAGTAGGAAGGGAAAAATTAAGGGGGGGAATCGGAGGGGGAGATGAACTATGAGAGACTATGGACTCCGAGAAACAAACTGAGGGTTCTAGGGGGAAGGGGGTGAAGGGATGGGTTAGCCTGGTGATGGGTATTAAAGAGGGCATGTACTGAATGGAGCACTGGGTGTTATACGCAAACAATGAATCATGGAACACTACATCAAAAACTAATGATGTAATGTATGGTGATTAACACAACAATAAAAAAAATTAAAAAAATAAAATGAAAATGATACATACTGGGAAAAAAAAAGTGGAAGGAGAGGAAGAAGTCATTTGAAAGTAAAATGTAAGCCTTTGTAAATTATGTAGTACAGAGGAGGCTGGAAAGAGGAGGAGCTGAGGTATGGGTGACTAAATATGAGTAAACTTTAGATAAAAGTTGCCTATTTGAGCATTCATAGAGAAATGTTTGGTATGAATATGTAGAGTTTATAGTCAAGAATATTTGCATCATAGAATATTTCTGAGTAAAGCAATTGTCAGCATATAATCCTGATAAGGATATTAATGGAAAATGAAATTCCTATGGCAAAAAATATAAATATCCATAGTAATATAATTCAAAATCAGTCAAATAAGTTTTCTAATTTCATAGTTAGATATATATTAAAGATTTTATGTAATAGAATTTAATAATTTCTTTTTAAAATTATTTCGGAGAAATAATTTGATTTGGAAATTTTGTGAGGGCACGCATTCTCTCTCAATACCTCCCTCTCCCTCACTCTCTTTCCTTCTCCTTGCTGCTATCTAAAACATTATATTTAGTATGTAATTTGAATACAATGATATCGAACCTGGTGATTCTATAAGGGATAGGTACCTGCAAAAATGTATCTTAATGAATTCTGATATTATTCTATTCAGGATTTGCTCCTTATTTAAAAAAAAAATTTCTGGTATCTCTCAGATAGCCTGTTGTGTCTTCTAAGATTTTAGGAAGTAAATAATTTCACAAACAATTCTGTAGGAGACATGTGACACAAATTTATCACCTAATAAGAAGGTAGGCAAGTAGCATGTTTTGAGTGCCTGCTACATGAGAACACTGAACCTTTCCTGTTTTCCAATACTAAAGCTAAATCAAGGGCTTTATCACATGGTATCCTCTCAGGACTGAATCTCTTCTTCTCGCTCATATCCTTCCACCTTTGTCTATATTATTCAGAGATATGCCCTCTAACTAGTTTAGCCAGTCCCGTCAATCTGTTACATTGCTTCAGCTGATAAATACAGATAAAAAACATTGTTACTTGAGATAAGTATGAAATCTACTCTGGTGATTGTGTTTTCTTCTCCTTTTCTATTCTTCTTTCATGAGAGTGATTTCTGTCTCCTCTCTCTCTTTTTTCTGTCATCTTTCCCTTCTTTCCTTATTCCCTTCCTTCCTTCATTCCTTTTTTTCCTTCCTCCTGTAGTCTGTGTGTGTACGTGTGTGTGTTTGAATGTGTGTATATTAGGATCCTCTATAATTTTCTCCTTCCCGTGTCCTTGGAGCATCCAGCAAGGTATCTGAGAGATGTTATTTTTTTTTTCTCCATTATTATCAGAAAATGCTAAAAGAGAGGGCAAACCAAGAAGGCCATCAGAACTTCTAAAGCTGGTCCTTAAAGAATTTCTCTCTGGGAGCAGTAGAAATGAGTGAATGTAAACAGATTAGTTTCTTTCTCTTTTCTTTCCACTTTAATCTCAGTCAACCTTAAATACACACAGAGCTTAAATTTAGAAGCCCGGTGTCTCCATCCAATTAGAATTTTTGTGAGAGAGCTTTGTCGGATGTCTCAAAGTCCCTTTATGATGATCTCAGGGTCATCTAAAAATCCAAAAGATTCTGATGTTGTGGTGTTTTAAGAAGTAATGAAAGGTGTCTTTGTGCAGATTGGAATGTGTGCACAGAAAGGAGAGAGGGTTAAGCACTTTGGGGCAGAACAAACTATGAGATTACCTGAACTCTGCTTCTCTTGAGTGGCTACAGGGGCAGTTGTTCTCAACAGAGCTCACAAAATAGATTACAGAATAAGAACATAGCTTTAAAAATTATTGCAAAGGTCCATCCAAATCCCATAGTGAACTGTGTGCCTGAATGACTTCCATTTAGGTCTTTAGCTCAAAAGACGCTGCTAATCTTTCAGTGAGAAATAAAACATATTTAGATAACATAAATGTTTAAAATGCATCATGACTTATGATCAACATTGACAACTGATTAATTTGCCATGATTGTTTTCTATTTCAAAATTATGAGTCATTTTATTTTAAATGTTCTTCTAAATTTGGAGAAGGCAACCAAAATATTGACCTGGTCTAATAAAGCTAATATAATATTTTGCTATACTTGCTTCCCAAATTACATCTCATACATTTATATTTAACTTTTTCTTTATTGACTTTATCCATATGAAATTATTTATTTCAGGGCATGATGTATAAAGACAAAATAAACATCTTCTCCCTACCTCCTCTGCATTTCTCTTGTCCCACCACCAGAGGAATCAATATAAAAAATTGCATCTTTCTTATTCTCAAGCACTCTTCTTTATACAAATATATATTGTTTGTTTTCGCTGATACAGAATCATACAGTGCACATCTCTTTGAAGCTTTTTATTTTCAGTTAATATAATATAAACAATTTTACAAGTCAGTATACAAAATTCTAGCTCATGTTATAATTGTTTTATACATATGTGCACATATAGATATATACGTAAATAAACAGGAAGACGATATATCATACATCTTTGTTTGGAAGAAACCATTTTAATCGTGGATCACTACATCAAAAACTAATGATGTATTGTATAACATAATGAAATGAAATGAAATGAAATGAAATGAAATTTTTTGAAAAAACTATTTTTCTTTTGCTCTTCACTTCCTTCTTATCTCCTCTGCATTTCTACCGTCATTTGCCCAACCCCAAGATAAACAGGAGTAAAATGGTGATAACTCTTGCCTGTGGTGATATCAAAATAACCCATGCTTGATTGGAATGTACAGCAGGCTTTAAGTGAGACATTCAATAGAGTGGCTGTTGTGACCCCTGGATGATATGCTGTTATAATAGGGCTAAAGCATGATGTGGCTATGGTATCAAGAATGGAGACTATGTATGAGCTCTTTCTCAACAAGGCTTAGCTTGTTACTCTCGCTGCCAGTAATAGAAAGTGATGCTGAGCTCTCAATATGCCAAGATCCCCCGACAAAAACTATCAAACTACTGTGTGGCACATTGATTATATTTAATCTTTTCCACCTAGAAGAGGCAACAATTTGTCCTGACCAGGATTGACACCTGTACATAAAGTATTAGGGTTCTTCCTCCATTACCTTAGCACTTCTGACAGAACCATAATCCAAGGATTTCCAAATTGATTATCTCATTTCCCAGAAATAGCCAGTCGAATAAAACAGTAAAATTACCTGTTAAAAGCTCAGCTAAAGAGTCAGCTTGGTGCCAATACTGTTGAGATTAGGGAACCTTATTCCAGGAGTTGATACATGCATTAAGCCAAGAGCCTACATATTCTGTTGTATTCCTAATAGCTAAAATAGAGAAGCCCAGGTGCTTTTCATCTCTGAAATTTTAGACTCTGCTGGATTGGAGGTTCTGCTTCTCAGTTGGGGAAGACTTCTATCAGAAACAACTATCACTTGGTTACTTTGAGCTCCTCTGACCAGTGTGGTAAGAGGCAAATCAATTACTAAACTCATGGGGATACCTGGCCCTGAAAAACCATGAAAATCTAGGGTTGCTTCTATACAATGGGGCATGGAGAAGTATCTGTAGAACTCAGGGATACACTGGGACATCTCTTGGTGATTTGGTTCCCAGTTATATATTTTTTTTCCCAGTTATATATTATGATGTTATTTGCCATAGTGTTTTATTCCCAGTTTTATATATATATATATATATATATATATATATATATATATATATATATATGATGAGTGGGCAATGGAAGCAAACATGACTTGAGAAAGGCAGAGCAACCGAAGATTCAAACCTTGCTGTATAAAATCTGGATTGGATCATGCCACTAGTAAAGAAAGCTGCCTAATTCCTGGCCAAAGGTGAAAAAATCTAGAATGTTTCAGAGGAAGAAGATCTTAAATGCATATTTTGACTTTAGCACAAGCTATAATAGCAAGGACAACAGTTTATTTTAGAAACTATTTTTCCTTAAGTTCTTTTAAGATATTGCAATTGACCACCACTTTGAATGAGGGCAGTGATGGACTGGATTTCATAAGTAGACCACACCAGACACCACCTTTGTATCACTTCAGATTATTTCAACCTCGTTGCCTTCTTATTCCAGTGACCTGTGTAAAAACCAACTTGGTTTTTACAGGGATTCAGCCAACCAACTTCATATAGCAACTTCCCTCAGGCTTGGATCATGTGATTTCCACTTTCCTTCCTGTGGAAATGTATCATGAGAACTCACTTGTTGCTCACACATGTGCAACTATTAAGCAGAGGGGAATCCACATGCTGTATAGTAAACCTTTGACTTATCAGGGCAGGATTCCCCCAGAGGGATGTTCTCAGTTGCACTTCAGGGTTTCTCAGATCAGATTGCATGATCAAGCCACCATTTATCTGTAGCAATAAGCAATTCAATAAAATGTCTTTGTATTGACTTTACCTCCTTCTACACTTCAGTCCCCATCCCTTTCTCCTAATCCCTAGATCAAATATCCAACTAAATATTTGAGAAGTACTGGGGCACACAGGCTATAACGTCCCAGAGTGAAGTCAGAAAGGGATGAAAAATTGTTGAATTTTGAATATATTCTCAAAGTAGGAAGGTAAAGACTGAAATGTGCTCTATCAATGTAGTTTTGTGATGGGGAAATACCGTGTTGGGATGGGTTTAGGAGAGAATGGGACAAAGAGAATCAGGGACCTGCGTTGTTGTGGGGCTCCATCTAGCCAAACTTACATGACCAGTTGTCTCGAGACATTTTTATCACTCAGGTCCACCCTAAAGCTTCATGCCCTGTTGGCCCCCAGTCTTTGAGTGGTGCTGCTTTTTTCAGTGAATTTACTGTAAACTTACTGAAACAAACAACTATTGCATCTCAGTTCACTGAAGGAGGGTCCTGAGGCCTGTGCTGTTACCCAGCCAACATTCGGTGCCTGGAGTTTCTTGACTGTTTAGGGACTTAGGGGCAGGGAAGGAATGCTGCTCAGCTTGGATCTCCCTTCACAGAAGGAAGAAATAAAGGAAAGGAGTTGCTAAGGAAAAAAAAAAGAAAGAAAGAAAGAAAAGAAGAGAAGAGGAGGGAAGACTCATCCTATCTGTACACCTCCATATAGATGATTCTCCATCCTTCTCCTTCCACTCACTGCCACTAATTAGGTGCTGATTAGGGTCCACTCCAGTGGCCCAGGAGGAGGGTAGAGGAGACACA